>NC_073313.1:15581719-16181719 GCF_027595985.1 Sorex araneus | reverse complement strand
CCAATTCCATTCCCAGTCTGCCCTCTGATTATAAGTTTAATGTGACTGAATGTGTGCTCTCTGATTAGCACTGACCGAGGATGGAGGGCAGTGCCTTCTCTGTTAGATGTGTTGGTCTTTGGAGCTAGGAAATTTCGGTGTCATTGACAATCTGTGGGAATTTGGTTTTGCTCTGTTCTGATATAGAAGTAATGATTTTTAAGCCACCTGCTTCTTTGGGAGGTTAGTTTAATTAAAATGAGCTCACTCTTGCATCCATATGCAGTCTCTCCTGGAACTGCAAGCAGGGAGAAGGAGCCCGTGCCGCCCTTTTCCTGGTTGGCCCCCACTCCCGTTGACAGAACTACATCGGATCAGGAATCTCCTGATACGAGTCCCAGAGATGGGTGTCTCAATTCAGATTGGATCTATCACCAACGTCTATTTCATCACAGCCAAACTCAGGTTGGCTGTGTGCCAAGAAATCACCCTATCTGCCATGCCATCACTCCAGATCTCGTCATCCTTCTTTTGAATCAAGCAACAATCTAAGTCGGAAGTTTGTTGTTTTCCTCTCTTACTTGTTTAGATTAGGTTGCACCTCTCTTGAAAAGGGTGAACCCCACTGAGGAGTCCATGATCTCAGAAGTTATTTTCCAGAAGTTTAACTAAAATGTCAGTGGGATGGGGCTTTCTTAAGGCTATGAAGCTGAGACCCTTTTTCCTCCCTGGGAAGGAGGCCAAAGCAGAGGAGCTCACAGTGCGGTAGGAAGAGCAAGGGATTCTCTTTTGCTTTTTCTCATTTTCTTCAGAGACCAAGATAGAGATCACAGAAACCAAGTTAGGTCATCCCAGAGTAAATCCCTGAAGCGAATCACAATTTGTCCTGCATCATCTTCTCTCCCTAGACGTACACCCAGCAGCTCCCTAAGAGCAAACAGTGCTTTGGAACAGAGAGATCCTTTCAATCTTTTGCTCTTTTCTTTTTTTCTTTTCTTTTTCTTTCTTTTATTTTTCTTTTTGGGTCACTCCTGGCTCTGCACTCAGGAATTTCCCCTGGTGTTGCTCAGGGGACCATATGGGATGCTGGGAATCGAACTCGAGTTGGCCGCGTGCAAGGCAAACACCCTCCCCACTGTGCTATCGCTCCAGCCCCTCCCTCGCTCTCTTCTTGATGCTGAAGTCAATGCAATCACTTTCCTAAATGTAAAGCTCAGCCTCTAATTATAGAAAGAAGTAAAAGAATGGTTATGTCTCTGGCAAATGGTGTGGGTATTTGTGGGGCAAGGACTACGTATTTATAGATATCTGCATATTTACTTCCCTCCAAGGCTTACTTGGAAGTTACCTATGGGAACTGATTCTTTGTAATAAATTGCAGAGGAATAAGACCATTCTCTATATGGGTTTTAATTAGATCGATTCCATAAACAGTAGCAAAAGTAATAGTTAAAACTCACTGAGAGCTTACAAGGTAACTTTGCTCTGCGTTTTGTTTCAGTGATTACTTTTTACCACAACAATTCTCTGTGGAAGATAGAGTTTTTTTTATAGATAAGGGCACCGAGGTGAAGTAACTTATCCAAGGTCATAAATAGCAAGCACTGGCTACGGGCAGCCATGCCCTCAGCCTGCCCCAGGCTCTTTACTTCCTATCATGAGGGTCCTGGGGCTGGCCAGACGACTTGAGCCTTGAGACACTGGAATAAAGGGAAAAAAAACAAACACAGAAGGAGAGTGTTTGTAGGTTGATACGAAATTCCTGTTCTTCCTTGAGCCCATTACACAGAGTCTTGTGCCTTTCCACTCCATACAGGTACCGGAAGGTGCTTTCATGAATTCAGAAGCCTTGTGAGACCATGGAATTGGGTAATCAAGGAAGAATTAAAATCCACAGGCTTTAAGGATGCTGGGAGAGGTCTCTGAAGTACAGTCTGGGACTTGAGCGTGACAGCAGTTGGGGTATAGAAATGGGAAAAAGAGGCAAGCAGAGATGGACATATAATAATGCTTCAGCCAAGGGAACTGGGGAAATATAACCTTGGACCCCCCCGTGGGTTTCATCAGGATGATCTATTTTCCCTCTTCAGGGATAATGCTGTAAGGGAGCCATCAGAAGGCATAGAAGGCGGGTGAAAAACTGCAGTTGTGGGTGAGTGTGTTGAAAATGACAAAGGAAAGCAGTGACCCCAGCTGCATTTCAGTAGGTTCCGGCGCCCGGCGTGGAAGGCCATTCCTCAAACCCGTCGTTGAGGGAAGAGCATATATTGAGAGCTTGTTAGACTTTTCCCATCAATTTATGAGCCACAAACTTTGAAGAACATTAATAAATCGTATTTGCAAGTTGTCAGAGGCATGGCCCGCAGTAACTCTGCCACATGGCATAGAAGATACACAGAGAAATGCACGGCGGGAGGGGCGGTGGAGGTGGAGGCAAGGACAGAGAAAACCCCCAAGGTTCCGAGTGGAAGGTAAACAAACTCTGGGTTGTAAATCATCTCCCCGAGATGTGCTTTATTCCCAACAGATCCCAAACCCAGGATTAATGTGCAAGTAGCATATTTGGCAAGGGATCCCAAACATGGGGAAAGAGTGGGGAATTGACGCATGGATGGGACAGAAGCCAATAAAGCATTCTCCCCAGGACAAGGGAGAGAAGACTTGCCTAGGACCCCTGAGGGAACATCCCAGAAGGGTGCCACCTGCAGCTGTTGGGGCTGGGGCATTTGACAGCCCCCAGTTTCCATTCTTGAGAATTGCCTCTGCTGTGTTCATTCTGGGACACCCGGCCTGTCCCAAACCTTGGCTTGGCCAGAGATGGCCTGGGTCAGATAAGTGGACCACAGTGAGTGTTAGGTGTGTGGCCAGGACACAGCACCAATGCACAGCACCTAGTGTGTTGTCTCTGTGCTCAGAGAGTTTCTCAACCCCACAGCAAGAGAGAAAGAGAAATTAAAATAGCTGTGACCAGTTCAGATCCTAAATAGCTTTCAAATTGTTGGGGATAAAACAGAATTTTAAAATCATCTCAGTAATAATCATTAATGTTCTGTGAGGTTTCCCCCCATCCCCATGAAATAAGAATCACTCAGGCACAAAAATGCTATCCTATATATGAGTCCTTCAGATTTTTAAATTATGTGTATGTGGTGTGTGCGTGTGTGTGTATGTGTAAATTAAAGAGCCAATGATATTGTAAGCATAAGATCCCAACTACAACAATCAAACTCAAAATTACCTGTCGCTGAGGTGTTGGAGGGTAGTTGACAGTGGTGGTGAAATTGTTGATGGAACATTGTATACTTGAAACTCAACTATGAATAACTATGTAAATCATGCTACCGTAATATTTTAAAATGTTTTAATCTAAACTTTCATTTAAAAATTTAATGGCGGGGCTCTGGAGTGATAGCACAGCAGGTTCGATTCCCAGCATCCCATATGGTCCCTCAAGCACCGCCAGGAGTAATTCCTGAATGCATAAGGCAGGAGTAGCCCCTGTGCAACACCAGATGTGACCCAAAAAGCAAAAAAAAAAATGGTGCTGTATTTGCAAAGCCTTTTGAGATTTTTCTTTTCAATGCAAGGTGAGCCAGTTCTGTAGCTGTCCCTGTTGGAGGGGGTGTGGCTAGTGTTGTGATGGAGCCAGGTCAGAGAGAGGGAGAGATGGAGCCAGCAGTTTCCACTGCTTCTCTCGTTATTTAGCCAAAACGTCTGTACACAGACTAGGTGACTGATTCGAGTCCCACCACTTCTCTAGTTTTGACTAGCCATACCAGAATTGTCAGACTATTGCTGCCAGTCACTTCTTACTGGAGAAACTGAGGCATAGAGAAGGTCAATGACTTGCCCCAGGTCACAAGGTAAACATGTGGGCAAAATCCGATTCTACAGCTCAGATGGGCCTCTGACTTCTGATGGAGGGCTGGGGGTGATACACCCAGCGGTACTAGGGAATCCTGGCTCTGTGCTCAGGGGTGAGTCCTGGCAGTCCACCATATGCAGTGCCAGGGATTTGAAAGTCTGCTGCATGCAAGGCCGCTGTCTTTTGTTTTCATATACATTTCTTTATTTTATAAGGTAGTTCACAATATTTCATTACGTTTAATGCTCAAACACAAATCCCACCACCATTACACCTTCCCACCACCATATTTCCGGTGTTACCATCCTGAACCCCAAATCCCTGTCCCAAAGCAGAACCGAAATAATGTATTTTGTATTGTTTGTTATTAAAAACCACTGAAAATGTTACAAAAAATTATCCTTAGAGGAAAGAGGGTGAGATTGTTGTATTCCACCCAGGGGCCATTAAGCCCCTCAATAAGAGATCACTAACATGTTGTTGGAAGTCAAGCCTTGTGTGCTTATATATATATATATATATATATATATATATATATATATACAGATATATATATCTGTAAAAATATTTCTCTCCAAGATTGTTGCCTGCTACTTTGAACCCCATCAAATGTGGTGTGGTACTCTTGGAACATGGGTAGGGTATGTGGTATAAAGTTCACTTGGCTGCGAATGTGCAAATGTGGGCAAGGCCAGTGTCTTAACCCCTGCTCTTCTCTCTACTCCCTGAGTCCAGGTTGCCAACAGCAAGACTCAAATGTCTCCACTTCCTTCATTTGTGAAATGAACCTGCTCTCAGGAGGAGCTAGGGGAGGTGCTTCAAAATCACTTTGAAGACGAGGGGGCACTGTTTAAAGGAAAGTTATTGTTCCATAGGAATGAGCAGCCCCCAGAATGCAAATGGGTCAAGATTCTAGCAGTACCCCTCAACATCCTTATGAACAGAAATCAGAGTCATACTAATGGGTGCTCACTCGTTTGATTAGGAATTCAAATATTTCATAAGGAAGTCGGCATGCAATATTTTCTTTCCTCCTTACAAAATTACCACAGTCCTAGGATATATTGAAAGGAGAAATACTTATCCCTATTTTGCAAATCAGAAAGTTGAGCCCTGTCTAGCCTGATTTGCCTAAAGTTACAGATGAGAATCAGGACTCAAAGTCAGCCAACTCTTCAAATTCAATGCTTTTGAATTTAACCCTACTGGATATGGTGCTCTACTAAATGTCACCTCCAAAAATTTAATATCAAGGAGAAAAGGGCCAGGGAGGTAGAACAGGGGTTAGGCCTTGTACATGTCACACCAGGCTTATGTCCCTGGCACCACATGGTCCCCTGAACACTGTTGGGATGGTATTGGAAGCCTGTGAACACTGCAGGGCCTGAGCAGCAGCACCGAGTCCTTGTGTCCTAGCATCAATGGTTGGCTGGTTGGCTCAGCCTGGTTGGCTGAGAATTGCTGGGATCAGTCTCTAGGAACTCCTGAGTATAACTTGGGAGTACCTCCCCATGTAGAGAGAAAGAAAGAAGGGGGAAAAGTAGGAAGGCAGGAAGGCAAGCAGGAAGGAAGGAAGGAAGGAAGGAAGGAAGGAAGGAAGGAAGGAAGGAAGGAAGGAAGGAAGGAAGGAAGGAAGGAAGGAAGGAAGGAAGGAAGGAAGGAAGGAAGAAGGGAGGGAGGGAGGGAGAAAGGGAGGGAGGGAGGGAGGGAGGGAGGGTTTAAATTAGTCACTCTAAGACTTGGGTAATATCTTAGGTAATAATGGAAAAAACACTGCTTTGAGTCAGCAAAATCATCTGCCAGGAAGCTAGTCTAGAACAGTTAGTTCATTTCAAGTACTTTTTTTTCAGTTAAAAAACAGTATAGATGTGTTAACAGTTCACTGCAAAAAATTTAGACAGTAGGAAATTCTAAAAACATCCATACAAGAAAACACTGTGTCTACATGTGATATTCTTATATATTCCCCTCCAATTTCCTTTTGTCTCTTACACTAAGTCAGTGCACTGAATTCCCTATTGATTCCTGACCTATGGCTTCAGCACGCTGGCTCACACAGATGCCCAGGACCTCTCTAGCAGCAGTGCTCTGTGGATACTAGGTGCTTCCTCCAGTCACCATGTTCATTGAGGTCCCGGGAACCAGGTGGTCATTGGAGGGCGATAGCCCTGCTTTCTGAGATGCTTCCTCAGAGGTGCTGGGCCACAACACATCCCACCTAAAGGAAGCCAAGTACCAAGCACTCTTCCCAAATGAACATATCCAATAATGAAAAGCACCTCTTGAGCACCGAAGTTTGCATGGCCCTGTACTTGTTTACAAAAGGGGTCAAGAGACACCTAAGTCCTGGGCACTCGGTGGCATTTCATCTTGTTCTATTCTAGAAGTTAAAGAGGCTCATGTACCCTAAGAGTAAGGGCTGTCTCATCTTGATGTTACATCTTTTAATTTAATTGAGCCGATCCATATATAAAACCAGAAGCCTAGAATTGTGTTCTCAATTTCTCTGGCCTATCATGCCTTACTTCCCCCAAAGGAAGAATTTCAAGATGCTCAGGATAACCCATTCCTCCCCCGCCTCACAGCACCCAAGTCCCAATCCACGACTCACCATCTTACTCACTTTCCCCAAAGAGATCTTTGTCCCAAACATTTCCTATTTCTCTAACTACTGCTAGCCCAGAAGCATTGCTGGGTTACCGAGGAAAGGATTCTCCCTGAGCACAATTCCTCTTTTTGAACAATAGTTAGGTAACTTGCTTCTGTGAGCTCGAAAAGATCTCAGAGAAGACAGTGTGTGCAGGGGTGGGAGGAGGTAGTGAGAAACCCAGTGTCTGCTTCCATCATTCCTTCCTCGAGGAGCAACAGGAAGTCTATTCTCTACCTGCACCGCGCAAGGGCTTAGCCTTGATGGAAATACAGTTGCATTGTCTTCATTTGAAAGAGATGGGGGGGAGTGCAGCAGTAGAGTGCATGGATAAGGGAAAATCAAAGCCCTGGCTTTCATCCCTGGCTCCCACATACACATACGACTTAGTTTAGCAGGGTCATCGAGGAGCCAGTCCATGCTGGGAAAGAGACATGGCTTGAAGATGACTTGGCTCAAGGGTCAGAGCCACAGGACAGCGCAGTGGGTAGGGCGCTGTATTGCATGTCCTGATCTCATTTCCATCTCTGGCACCACATGTCGTCCCCTAAGTACTGCCAGGAGTACTGCCTGAGTGTAGAACCAGGAGTAAGTCCTGAGGACTGCCAGGTGTGGCCCGACCCCCTAACTGTTCTTTTTTTTTTTTTTTTTGCTTTGTGGGTCACACCTGGCAATACACAGGGGTTACTCCTGGATCTGCACTCAGGAATTACTCCGGCAGTGCTTGGGGGACCATATGGGATGCTGGGGATTGAACCCGGGTCAGGCATATGTAAGGCAAACGCCCTACCCACTGTGCTATCGTTCCAGCCCCCACAATTTTTTTTAAAGATGACTTGCCTCAACTGTTTATACGATCCTAAAAGTTAATGTGGCTTGGGACCAGAGAGTTAGTACATATTTATATTTATTATATCCCTGCAGGAAATTTATCCTGGCCCACTGTGAAGGGGCCATGAAATTCCCAAAGCCCCACGCCATTTCAGCAGGAAACTCCCTGCTACTGTTCCTTCTTTAAATGGTGGGAGGAGGGCCAGCTGCCATTTTCTACTCCTTAAACTTATCAAGGGTGGGGCTGGAGTGATAGCACAGCGGGTAGGGCATTTGCCTTGCACGTGGCCGACCCAGGTTCGATTCCCAGCATCTCATATGGTCCCCCAAGCACCACCAGGAGGAATTCCTGAGTGCAGAGCCAGGAGTAACCCCTGTGCATCGCCGGGTGTGACCCAAAAAGGAAAAAAATAACTTATCAAGGGTGGTAATAAACGCTAGAGCCCACTGACCACTACCATTGCCTTTCCAGTATCAGATACTTGCTGTGAGAATCCTGGTCAATTTATCATCGCATTTCAGACTCTGCTTGGCACGATGGATATAAAAGTCCCTGGCCACTAAGGATTTAAAATCTGGCTGAGGAAATGTGCCATGCCCATGTAAAGCCCTTAAATAGGAATCAAATGATACTGTAGGGGAGGAAGAATGATTCTCCCTTTTCTCTTCTAGTTTCTTGGCTGAGAACCCCCTTTTAATAAAAGATAGATTAGCAGGAGAAAAACAAACAGAAGTTTAATAACAAAGTATATCTCCTGGAGACATGGGAGAGCCCCAGAAAAACTAACTTCCTGAAATGGCCCAAGTCATCATCTTAAATGCCATCCTCAGCTAGGGACAAAAGCTACTGAGAAGTGGAGGACCTATGGCGGGAGACGGTTAGCCAACGCAAAGCACAGTAAACCGGAAGATGTTGGTTATGTTCACTCGCCAGATTTCAGTTGGTGCCTTCTCTATTGATAATTTTAGTCCCCGTTCTCCTTCCTGGTACAGAGAGGGACACCCTTACAAATGGAGATTTCCCATAAATATGAAAAGAACTCTTACCAAAGAGAACTCTGCTTTCAGAACTCCTCTGTCTGCAGTTACTTAAAACTAATCAGCCTAAAATGATCCTCATGCCAAAAAGGTAGACTTTGAGGTTACAAACACTGTTCCATTTTAATACTTATATAACAAATATTCCTTTCATAAAGCACTCTTAGAACATATGCTACTTGGCTAGTATGTGGCGTTCTTTCCTAGTACAGACGTGTAGGTCCATGTTTATGTATAGGTCTGCTTTATATAGAAATATGAAATATAAAACTTAGGGGACATCAGTTCCATTTCCTTAATGACCCTGGTTTGAAATACTCTGAGAACAAAAACAGCTAGGAAAGGGGAAAAAAGAAACCTCATGAACCTTAAAGCTGATCTAGAACTATTGTACATATATGTTGAAGACCAACAAAATCAGTGAGTCTCATGGACATATTATTGTCACCGTGAATTCTCACACTGAAAATAAATGTCTTCCCAAGCCAATTTTTTGAATTTTCCCTCTGTTTATGTGACCTTCAGCTATGACTCCTAACCAACTGGTCTAAGTGCAATACAATATATACTTTTTTTAATTTTTAAAAAGGGAGAGAGAGAGTTGGCGTATATGCTGCCTGGGCCCATGAGCTGCTTGCGCCTATGTGGCTGAGCATGTGTCGCCCGCATCTCCCCTCTTGAGATGTGTACTTTCATGCTTTCGTGTCTAGTGTTAGATGTGTGTAGGGGCTCTCTCCACCCACGGAGAAGCCCACATTCTCTCTTGAGCGTGTTACTCTTATTATTCTCTCTTCCACTTATCCCTTCCTCCTTCCCTCAAAAAGCCTCTAAATAAAATCTGTTTACTTAAAAAAAAAGGAGAGAAAGAAAAAGGAAAAGTAATAAAGTTTAAAGAAAAGCATCTTAAAAAGAACATTTTGTTTTTTCTGTCCCATGACATTTCAGTTGTCATCACTAGTTGTCGGCTCCAGCACCTGCTTCCTGGGCTCAGAGTCTGGGCCTAGTTTAAAGTTCCTCCAAGGCTCCGATGTAGCTACAGGGTTGGCAGTGCCTACTGCGGCAGCCAACAGCTGAGACTCCCGCCTTCCTCACTCCAAGCTTAGCCAGAGCTCACGACTCTGACTCAAAACTGCTGAGATGATTATTTGCTAATAGCACAGGTCTAACTAGGTAGTTCTGATTCTTCCAGGTCTCTAAAAGAGATTCTCTAGGACTCTTCTTCTTTTTTGGGTCACACCCGGCGATGCTCAGGGGTTACTCCTGGTTCTGCACTCAGGAATTCCTTCTGGCGACGCTCTGGGGACCATATGGGATTCTGGGAATTGAACCCAGGTCGGCCGAGTACAAGGCAAATGCCCTACCCGCAGTACTATTGCTCCAGCCCCAGGACTCTTACTTCTGATCATGGTTCACTAGTTTGTTGTTGACCAACTCTTCTAAAATTAAAAGTTTGAAAGTCTCTGAAAACATCAGAGAAAGACCAAGGCAGTAAGGATTTGAGGGCCTAGAATCCTACATAGAGGGAAGTGAAGCTGTTCTTCATCATCATTTTCCCCTACAGGCATTTTCCAAATTTTAAGCAGTAACAGAGAGACTGAGAACCAAGTAGAATTTCTCATAATTTGAAAATGAATGGGGGACAATGTTTGAGAACTTTAAAATACTGACTAAAATAAAATTTAAAAAAATGTTTAAGAGGGCTAGAACAAAAGTACAGTAGTAGATTGCTTTTCTTGAATGCAGAAGACCCAGGTTTGATCCCCAGCAGCCCATATGGACCCCTGAGATGCCAGGAGTGATTTCTGACTGCAGGGCCAGGAGTAATTCCTGGGCATCATGAGGTGTGGCTCAGAAAACTAAAAACAATAACAAACAACAATAAAATGAAAAATAAATAAAAACTGGCTAAAAGTCCCAAGCTGACACTTTACCAGGGTATCACTTTATAATATAAATACATTTCTTTTAAAAACTGAAAAGAAAGAAAGCTCAGGAGAGAGTTCAGTGGGTGGGGCACTTGTCTTGCACATAGTCCACCCAGATTTGATTCTTGGCACTCCATATGCTCCCCTGAGCACTGCCAGGAGTGATGCCTGAGCACAGAGCTAGGAGTAAACTCGGAGCACAGTAAAGTGTGGCCCCACAAAAATGAAAGACAAAGAAAGAAAGGGAAGGAAAAAGAAAATTATGGCTCTGGTGCAGGGAAAAGTAATAAAAAGAAAATCATAGCCGAGTGTACCATAATAAATCTGCTGAAAACCAATGATAAGAGAAAATATGAATAATATTAAAGAAGCAACAATAAAAGTGGCATGTGCCTTTTTAGAGCAAGTCATGGGAAAAAGAATCTTAGCTTCACGTGTGAAACCTAAGAACTGCCAGCCTAGAATTTTATGCCCAGTGAAAATATCCTACCCCATTTCACCTACCCCTGAGGCACCCTCCAGCGCCGCTCCTGTTTTTCTCCCTCTCACAGGTCAGTAATCGAACTGGGTATGCCACTTCCCCAGAGCCCAAGCCGAGCCTCAGGCGTCTCCTCGAACCCTGAGCCACCCCATTTCCCTGAGCACCATCCCATCTGCCTTTGAGTCACCCTCCAGAGCCGCTTCCGGTTTTCTCCCTCTCCCAGGTTTCTGCCCCCCCACCCATCTGGCACCCCACCAACATCGCGGTAGTGGCCTCTGCAGAAGTTGGCATGGCCTCTTTTGGGGAAGGTGGCTGCTCAGGAGGCCACAGTTATTTTCCCCTTTCCTGGCACTTGGAAATCACATCTTCATTTCCATCACGTAATTCTGTGGAGATTATCCTGGCCATCTCAAACACATTAGAGTAGCATATTCCAATTGCAGTAGCATATTCCAATTGTACCATAATATTGGTGTCACTAGAAGCTCCACAAGTCCAATATAAAAGAACACATCCTCCGAAGCTTCACTAGAGACCTCAACTAAGCCACTGAGGAGCACCTGAGAGGAAGAGGGCAATACAGATAGTGAACTGGAAGGTTCCACCACCACACTACTACAAAAACATGAAGAAACAATGAAAATCCCCACCACAAGGAGAAGATGATGAAAAGGGTCCAGGCGCCTCAATAAGCATTATGATCTCTTTGATAAAGAATTCAGAGAAGAAATATTGAAGATGTTCAATGAATTCAAAGAAATGGCTCAACAGACATCCAATAAATTAAAGGAGGACATGAAAGAAACAATGGAATGAACAGCTGAGAAAATACAGGAATAAATGAGAGCAAAAATAAAAAAGCTATAAAATGAAGTGTCACGAATTAAGGATTCTGTAGCTGAAATTAAAAATTCAGTGGGTATCCTTAATAGTAGAATGGCCACAGCTGAAGGCAAAATTAGTGAACTTGAAGATGAGCTTCAGGAAGCTTACAGGCAACAAGCTATGGGAAAAGACCTCAGAATAGCTCTTAGGTGAATCAGAGACCTAGGGGATGATTTCAAGAGGAACAACATTAGAATCATCAGAGTACCAGAAGGACAGGGAGACAACCCCAATGAAAAAGCCATAGTTAAAACTATCATTGCTGAAAAGTTTCTAGAGCTGGAGAATGTAGGCATCAAGATCCAAGGAGCTCAAAGGGTGCCAGCTAAAAGAGACCCTAGTAAAAAGACTCCAAGACATATCATAGACAGAATGATGGATGTCACAGATAGAGACACAATACTGCAAACATCAAGGTCAAAGAAGGAAATCACATACAAAGGAGCATCCCTTAGATTTACAGCAGACCTATCAGAGGAAACCCTCCAAACCCGAAGACAATGGTAGGATATAGTGAAAAAAAAAAAACTCAATGAACTGAACGCCTCACCAAGAATACTATATCCAGCTAAACTCTTAAACTCGATGGAACGATACACCATTTTATAGATAAACAACAGCTCAGGAACTTTATAGACTCAAAACCAAACTTAAAAGAAGGGCTCCTGTAAGACAATAATGAGAACACCCATAAGCACAAAAACCCCTACAGAAAGATGGCACAAAACCCCATGACAATAATCTCTCTCAATGTCAATGATCTAAATGCACCAATAAAGAGAGTGGCAAAATGGATCCAGAAACTGAAACCAACATTCTGCTGCCTACAAGAAACACATCTGAACATCAGAGCAAACACAGACTCAAAGTCAAAGGATGGAAAACAGTCCTGCAAGCAAACAACTCCCTCAAAAAAGCTGGGGTGGCCATACTATTACCCAACAACATAGATTTCAGGTTGAAAAAGATTAAAAGGGACAGTGAAGGCCATTTTCTATTTTTCAAGGGATATGTACAACAAGAAGAAATCACACTCTTAAATGTATATGCACCCAATGAGTGACCAGCTAAATACTTAGTACAACTGCTAATGGATTTTAAGGAGGACATTGTTAGCAATACAATAGTAGTCAGAGACTTCAACATTGCCTTGTCATCTCTGGATAGATCAACAAGAACAAAACTCAGCAAGGAAACACTGGTTTTGAAGGAAGAGATAGAAGAGAGAAGGCTAATAGGTCTATACAGGGCTTTGCATCTCAAAAAGAAATAATACACTTTTTTTCCCCAGTGCACACGGGACATTTTTCCAAAATAGACCATGTGCTGGGTCACAAAACATACCTCAATAGAATCAGGAAGATAGAAATTGTATCAACAACCTTTGCAGACCATGATGCACTGAAGATAGAGGTCAACCACGCACAGACTGCTGGTGGGAATGCCGAGTGGCTCAGCCCTTTTTGGAAAATAGTATGGACGCTTCTCAAAAAATTAGAAATCTAGCTCCCATTTGACCCAGCAATACCACTTCTGAGAATATATCCTGGAGATGCAAAAAAGTATAGTAGAAATAACATCTGCACTTACATGTTCATTGCAGCTCTGTTTACAATAGACAGTATCTGTAAAACCAGAGTGCCCCAGAACAGATGACTAGAAAAGAAACTTGTACATGTACACAATGGAATACTATGCAGCTGTTAGAAAAGATGAAATCATGAAATTTGCATAGGGGTGGAGCAACATGGACAGTATCGTGTTAAGTGAAATGAGTCAGAAAGAGAGGGACAGACATAGAAAGATTGCACTTATTTGTGAAAGGTAAAGTACCAGAATGAGAAACTAACACCCAAGAACAGCAGAGCTAAGTGCCAGGAGGATTACTCCACAGCTTAGAAGCCAGCCTCGCATTGCTGGGGGAAAAGGCAGCTCAGATAGAGAAGGGACCACCAAGTAAATGGTGCTAGGAGGGCCTGCTCGGGATGGGAGAGGAGAGTTGAAAGTAGACTATAGACCGAACATGATGGCCACTTAACACCTCTGTGACAAACCACAACACCCAAAAGGAGAGAGAGAGCAAAAGGGAATGCCCTGCCACAGAGGCGGGGTGGGGGAAGGGAGTGGGGTGGGGGTGGGGGTGGGAGGGATGCAGGGACCATTGGTGGTGTAAAATGGGCACTGGTGGAGGGATGGGTACTCAATCATTGCATGATTGAAACGCAAGCATGAAAGTTTGTAAGTCTGTAGCAGTACCCCACGGTGATTCACCAATAAAAAGATTTTTAAAAAAGAAAGAAAACATCCAGAGTACATGAAATTCAGACATTTTTCAGGCAAATACCACCATAAAATATGCCTGATTGGATTTAGAATAAGTGAAATACTTAAGTGGTTTTGGAAAAGAACTAAATGATCTCAGATAAACTTATAGAGATACAGAGAGGAATGGAGAACGAGAGAAATAATAAATGCATGAATAAATCTCAGTCTTAAAATAAATATGTGTAAAGTACGGAAAAACAATAAACTTAATGAATGTGGATTTTTAAATTAGAGGGAATTAAAATAGACAATAATCACCACACACACAACACCACCATCACCAAGAAAATAGGAGTTAATGTCAGTGAAGTTAAAATGTCCTATTATCTGTGCATTCATTATCTACAAAGTGGAGAACTTCTATAATAAATTCTAATAAGTCAAGGATACGTGTTGTAAACTGTAGAGCAGTCCCTAAAAGAATATTCAGTTAGTATAATCCACAAATTTATAACAGGGTGAGGAGGTGGGAGAAGGTGATGAACAGGCTAATCAAAATATTTAATTTATTAAAAGAAGAAAAGAAGGGAGGGAGAGGAAAAAAAGATCATGGAACAGATGAGACCAACAAATACCAAGAAATAAGAGGGCAGATCTAAATCCAAGTCCATAAGCAAAATCAAGGTTATCAAATTGTCTGTGTTGATAGGTCAGAACCCTGTGGCCAAATTTCAAAGAGGAACTGTGTTTGTGTAAACGTACTCATGCTATGCATAGCCACAAAATACAGAGATTGATGAATATAACATAGCACAAAACTCAGAAATCAAAGACATTATGGCAGATAGGCTAAGGGGTATCACTAAGTGAAATAAGTATTTAAGACTATTCAAGACAGCTGAAGACTTGAAATGAATGAAATTTTACAGAAATATAGGAAAGAAGCTTGAAATGGCTCTCTTAAATAATCATATCAACATTTATATGATATCAGCAATGATGAGTTATGAAATTGAAACAAGCTTCTCTATGCTCTCATTAATAAGTCAACTTCAATCACGCCACTAAACAACCATCATTTTAAGAGAAGACAAATGAGAATGAAAGTCAAAATATATAAGGAAAAAAGCAGGAAAGCTATGTGCCTACCGGTTAATTAATGAATGCGATGTCATTTTTCAAGGTTTGTGAAATTTACCAGTTTATTTGAATGCATGATTTATGATGATATTAAGTCACATATATGATTCCTAAGTACATTTTAGACATTTACTTCCCTATTTAACTTGGTTTCCATAAACTTATTTTTATTATTTAAAAAATTGTGGGGGCAAAGTGATAGAAAGGAGGTGAGGCACTTGCTTACTTGCTTGCATATGGCTGTGGTAGTCATGGCCCCTGAACACAGCCAGGAATAACCCCTGAGCACCTGAATTCTGGAGGGTGGGGTGGGGTGAGGGGTGGGGGGATAGTCACAGGTTTCCAGGAGCTGAAAGTAGGAAAATTGAATAAGCTAGGAAGGGACATGAGAGGATTCCTGGAGATGGAGGGGAAGGACTAGTCTGACCATCCTTCCTCCTGACCATCCTTCCTCCTAAAAAAGGGACAGATGGACTTTTACTAATATGCTCATTGAGGCTTCCTCCAATCAGCGTTATCTTGGAACGAGGACTGTGGGACTCGGAAAGTCAGCCTTCCTGACTTAAAGAATGCAAGTTATTTTAAGTTCAAAGAAAAGCAGTAAAGGTCCTAGGGTGTGAAGAAATTCCTTTAGAGGCAGGCAGTTAGATAGGAGAGGGCCCATGACAATGGAACTTTTGAGAAGTAATAAATCCAATTAACACTGAAGCTGGGAGAATTAAGGCCTAGCCTGATAAATTCTTCCCGGAGTCAGTGATGACCCTGAGGAGGCTGGACCCCACAGAGACACAAACTTCAGCAGAGACAGAGGCTGCAATTAAGGATCTGAAGGAGATTTAGGACACCTGAATGACCCCCACCTCTGCCAGAGAAACTCCAGACCAAGGCAGCCCTCTTGGCAACAGCCCTACCAACGAACTCTTACCTAGCTAGAAAGCCCCACTTGGGTTGGAGAAACCCTATAAAAGCCACCTTGAACAAAGGAAGTGTGCACATATGCTGCCAGAACCCATGTACTGCTTGTGTCCCCGTGGCTGAACATGTATGTCGCCTGCATCTCCCCTCTTGAGATGCGGACTGGACTGGGGCTCTCTTCGCCTTTGGAGAAACCTGCCTTCTCCTTGAGCACGTTACTCTCTCGCTTTCTCTCCTTCCTTCCCCTTCCTAAAAAACCCTTCAAATAAAATCTGTTCCACTTCACTGCTCATCCACTCCTGAAATTCCTTTCTGAGAGCTAGGACAAGAAACTCAAAGCCTGGGTCAGGTCTCGGACTGACTTTCCTTTCCTGCAAAGAGCACTGTTCCTAGCTCTAGCCTGAGTCTGTGGCATCCGGAGAGAAAGCTCGGGTGGTGGGGATTAACTCCCTTGCCCAGAAGACAGGTGCGGCCCGACGGTCACCTGGCAGAGCTGCTGGGGCTCTGGCCCCTACTGCAGGGGTTCATTGCAGAGTCCTTCACAGAAGGCCGAGGGATGGCAGAGGCGGATGGGGAGAGAGTGACCGTCTCTCTCCTCCCCACCTCACGTAAGCCGCCCCACAGAGGCCAACCGACTTCACTATTCTGTTCTCAATTCTTTGGCTAAAGAAGTAGTCACTGGGGCTGGAGTGATAGCATAGCGGGTAGGGCGTTTGCCTTGCACGCGGCCGACCCGGGTTCAAATCCCAGCATCCCATATGGTCCCCTGAGCACCGCCAGGAGTAATTCCTGAGTGCAGAGCCAGGAGTAACCCCTGTGCATTGCCAGGTGCGACCCAAAAAAAACCAAAAAAAAAAAAAAGAAGTAGTCACTGTTCCCCCTTTGAGAAGATAGTTCGAGGGCATCTCCCTGGTGCAGGTTTATCAGTGAAATGTCCTAACTCCGGGAGATGCTCATCTTTTTCCTGTCAGAGTAAAAGTGAAGTGCTCCCTTCTTGTCATAGCAAGTTCCCCATCTCTCTCCTCAATTCGTCAGGAGTAAATATGCCGGATAACTATTCTGGATTCACCCCATTTGGTTTTAGAATTCATAGCTACGTATATCCTCCATTCAGATGTTATGCAATTGATTTTTCCTTGGTTAACCCATCTACCAAGGTATTGAAAATCAGATGGGCCAGACACGTAATGTGATTTAGAGATGACCGCTGGACTAGAGCCATTACCGACTGGATTCCACGGGACTGGAAGACTGCGTGGCCGCCCACCTATGAGATGGTCAGACATCTTTGTCAAAACCCTGAATGAATGGTTTGAGGCTCTTCATGTTCCTGGAATGAGGAGATACCATTGGGCTACACTAGCACTCGACAGGGACGAATGGAGACGTTACTGGCGCCCGCTCGAGCAAATCAAAGATCAACAAGATGACAAGTTGCAACCCATCTAAGTCTATTTTGATTTCATGTCCAGCCTGAGAAGAACCCAGAGAGATGACAGATTTTCCTTACACGCAGAGAAAAGAGAAGTTCTGCTTTGTGGTGTGAGTGTTAGTTTATCAGCTATTAGAGAAGTGTATTCCTAGAAACGTACTGTATATATGGACCAAACATGATGACCACTTAGTACCCATATTGCAAAGCATAACACCCAAAAGGAGAGAGAGAGAGAGAGAGAGAGAGAGAGAGAGAGTAAAAGAAAATGTGCCTGCCACAGAGGCAGGGGTGGGGGTGGTGGGAGGGATACTGGGAACATTGGTGGTGGAGAATGGGCACTGGTGGAGGGATGGGCGCTCGATCATTGTATGACTGAAACATAAATATGGAAGTTTGTAAGTCTGTAACTGTACCTCATGGTGATTCATTAAAAAAAATTTAAAAAAAGAATATCACTTCTTCATACTTTTTAAAGGATTTAAGCTGGTACTTTCTGTAAAAGAAATAGCACAGTAGTTGTCACAGAGTAAACAGATGCTGCAAAAGTAAGTTTATGACACATTTGAAATCATACATGTCCCAGAATATAAATTGGGCTCTACTTATAAAAAAAATACTGTATGTAAATTACACCTCAGTCAACCTGGGTAGGGGACCAGCGATGATGGAATAGTATTGGTTTTTCCTAGGTTTGGGGAAAAATAATAACCTGTGGCTGCTGACATTTACTATGTAAAATGAACCAGCAGCCTCTGAGCAGCTTCCAGGCCCATCAAAATTAGATCCTAAACACAGAACTTAGAAGCTAGCTACAACAGATAGAATCTCTCCGTTCTGTTAGAGGGTGGTAAAGGTGGGAAAAGAACTGGAATGGACATATTTGGGGTCCTTTCTTTTGCAAATCCTGGGTTGTAATTAAGAGAGAAGTCACGCAGACGTCACACACCAGGAGAAGTGCAAAAGAACAGTTTCGTCTGTCTTCCAAGATGTTATCATCAACAGTTCCATAAAACCACACCATGGAGTCATTCAGGGCTATGCTGCTTCCTGATACACTCTGTGACTTGAATTTTTGCTTCTATGAATATTCAGTTTTTGGAAATGATAAGGAATTATATAAAAGTCTAAGAGTTTCAAAGCTAAGGTACGCAAAGGCAGGGTCAAAGTTCTCTGCTGCTCTTTCCCTCCACTCAGCCCACCTCTCCCCTCCTTCTGTCTCGCTTCCTTCTTTTGTCCCAATCCCCTGCACTGTCCCAATCTCCAGCACTGCTGAGTCCCAGCTGATGCCAGTGTTGTCTTATAGAAGAGGCAGCACAGGCTTGAGGAAAGAGGAAGATGCATCCCAAGAAATTAAATGTAGTCTTCCTTTGTGAAAAAGAGCCCATCTCCTCACAATCAGTGAACGGGGACTTTTCGAACAGTAGAGAAGCCTGTGGAATCATGGAGGTGGTCCCTTTTCAAGGAACCAACTTGGAGTTGTCTCGTAGGAAGTGTGCCCTAAGACAGCGGGGTTGGGGGTAAGAGCTTTGGTTCGGAGAAGGGACCTGGAATCACTTTGCTTTGATGAAAATCTAAAGATCAGTTTTTAACTCCTCTATAGTAACTTGGCTGTCAAGGGGCTTCCAGTCTGATTCTCTGCTGATTTGGTGTGACAAGACCGAATTCCCGCACCTCTGTCAGTCTTTGTGGCAGACCAGGGCTTGTTTGGACTTGAAGAGGACTTCCAGTAGGTCACCCTTGGTTGCTTTGTCCCTGTGCTGAGCATCAACTACGCTACCTTATTGTCCTCTACTAGCTGTAAGGTATTATAGAAGGCAGAGCTCTCGCCCACACCCCCCAGGGATCCGGAGGTAGAAAACAGAGCTATTGAAAAGACCTAGTAGGAGTTGAGAGCGACAGCACAGCGGGGAGGGCGTTTGCCTTGCACACGGCCAACCCGGGTTCAATTCCCAGCATCCCATATGGTCCCCAAGCACCGCTAGGAGTAATTCCTGAGTGCAAAGCCAGGAGCAACTCCTGTGCTTCGCAGGGTGTGACCCAAAAAGCCAAAAAAACCCAAAAAGCCAAAAAAAAAAAAAGACCTAGTAATGCAAGGAGACATTCAGTTGTTAACAGACTGCCTTGGAAAGGGGAAGTAATTAGCTAAAGCAAAGGATCTGGGAAGTGCCCTGGAGGACAGGACTAGAACTAAGCCTCCAAGAGTGGAAAGGACCGGAGACAGGGATGGACTAGCCACCAGGGAAGGGGAAAAGTCAGACAAGGGAGAAGCTGGAAGGCGCTTATGAGAGACAGTGAGCACTGTCTGTCCCAGCAATCTGGGTATAGGAACAGAAAGTCGGGTGGTGGAGGCGCAAGGCCTGAACCATGTTCTTTATCTTCACAGTCAACAGACTCACAAGTGGCTACAAAGCATTTGATAGGCAGCTGGAAAGAGTAGAAAACTGAATTTTGAGTTTTATTTCAAATTAAATTTAAATGTAAAGAACCACATATGGTTAGTGGTCAAAATGCTGGACCATGCAACCCTGAATAATAAGAAAGACTGAAAACTATATTATCTCATAAATTCCCTGCCATTAAATCAGAGAAAAATCTATATTTCAACATGCTTACATAAACTTAAGACTTTTATTTCCCTCCCTCCTTCCCTCCTTCCCTCCTTCTCTCCCTTCCTCCCTCCCTCCCTCCCTCCCTCCCTTCCTTCCTTCCTTCCTTCCTTCCTTCCTTCCTTCCTTCCTTCCTTCCTTCCTTCCTCCTTCCCTTCTCTTCCTTCCTTCCTTCCTTCCTTCCTTCCTTCCTTCCTTCCTTCCTTCCTTCCTTTCCTCCTTCCCTTCTCTTCCTTCCTTCCTTCCTTCCTTCCTTCCTTCCTTCCTTCCTTCCTTCCTTCCTCCCTCCCTCCCTCCCTCCTTCCCTCCCTTCCTTCCTCCCTCCCTTCTCTTCCTTCCTTCCTTCCTTCCTTCCTTCCTTCTTCCTTCCTTCCTTCCTTCCTTCCTTCCTTCCTTCCTTCCTTCCTTCCTCCCTCCCTCCCTCCCTCCTTCCCTCCCTTCCTTCCTTCCTTCCTCCCTTCCTTCCTCCCTTCCTTCCTCCCTTCCTTCCTTCCTTCCTTCCTTCCTTCCTTCCTTCCTTCCTTCCTTCCTTCCTTCCTTCCTCCCTCCCTTCCTTTTCTTCCTTCCTTCCTCCCTCCCTCCCTCCCTCCCTTCCTTCCTTCCTTCCTTCCTTCTTCCTTCCTTCCTTCCTTCTTCCTTCCTTCCTTCCTTCCTTCCTTCCTTCCTTCCTCCCTCCCTCCCTCCTTCCCTCCCTTCCTTCCTTCCTTCCTTCCTCCCTTCCTTCCTCCCTCCCTTCCTTTTGTTCCTTCCTCCTCCCTCCCTCCTTCCTTCCTTCTTCCTTCCTTCCTTCCTTTCTTTCTTTCTTTCTTTCTTTCTTTCTTTCTTTCTTCTTTCTTTCTTTCTTCCTTCCTTCCTTCCTTCCCCTCCTTCCTTCCTCTCTCTTTCTTTCTCTCTCTCTCTTTCTTTCTTTCTTTCTTTCTTCCTTCCTTCCTTCTTCCTTCCTTCCTTCCTTCCTTCTTTCTTTCTTTCTTTCTTTCTTTCTTCTTTCTTTCTTCTTTCTTCCTTTCTTCTCTCTCTTTCTTTCTTTCTTTCTTTCTTTCTTTCTTTCTTTCTTTCTTTCTTTCTTTCTTTCTTTCTTTCTTTCTTTCTTCTTCTTTCTTTCTTTCTCTCTCTTTCTTTCTTTCTCTCTTTCTTTCTTTCTCTCTCTCTTTCTTTCCCTTTCTTTCTTTCTTTCTTTCTTTCTTTCTTTCTTTCTTTCTTTCTTTCTTTCTTTCTTCTTCTGTCTCTTCTTCTCTCTCTTTCTTTCTTTCTTTCTTTCTTCCTCTCTCTCTTTCTTTCTTTCTCTTTCTCTCTTTCTTTCTTTCTCTCTTTCTCTCTCTTTCTTTCTTTCTTTCTTTCTTTCTTTCTTTCTTCCTCTCTCTCCCTTTCTTTCTTTCTTTCTCTTTCTCTCTTTCTTTCTCTCTTCTCTCTCTCTCTTTCTTTCTTTCTTCTTTCTTCTCTCTTTCTCTTTCTTTCTTTCTTTCTTTCTTTCTTTCTTTCTTTCTTTCTTTCTTTCTTTCTTTCTTTCTTTTCTTTCTTTCTTTCTTTCTTTCTTTCTTTCTTTCTTTTTTCCTTTCTTCTTTCTTTCTTCCGATTTTTGGGCCGCACCTGTTGGTGCTCAGGGTTTACTCCTGGCTCTGCACTCAGGGAACATTCCTGGTGGTTCTCAGTGAACCATATGGTGTGCTACGGTTCAAGTCCCAGTGAGATGTGTGCAAGGCAAAAGCCCACCCTACCATACTATCATTCATACCCAGCACTTTCCCTTGTTTTTGCACATTTCTAAGTGTAAGAGTGGAAAAATTCTAGGTAATCTTTTCCATGTAATGGAAGAAGAATCATGTTACAGTGAAAGTCTGTCTTTGGGATTCATTCTGCCAGCTCCATTCTAGCAGAAAGAATATTGACTAATAATACTGAAACAGACACAATATGATTGGGGCATTATATGCAGTGAACATTAAATCCAGCTTTAATTTTTCACTTAATGGAAAAGAAAATGCAAATCCTTTTTACCTTTTCTCTGTTGGAGGATCCAACTCAGTTTGTTAATTTCATAAAGCTAAGACTTCACATAGAAATGTAAAACATACACTTTACATAGAAATGAGCCTCTTGCAGGAAAGAAAAATTTGTAAAAAATATATCTACCCATCCATTCACCCATACACTCACCTATATATTCACCCGCCCATCCATTCATCCATTGCTACAACTACCCACCCATCTATTTATACCCCCAATCTACTTACTGACTTACAAAGTATAATTTTTCCCTCATTTATGAAAGTTTAACAGAGAGGAATGAATAAGAATGAGGTGACTGAATGATTCCTTTTTCATAATATGCTTTCAAATGGATTACCAAAAGAGAATATTAACAATGAAAGAATAACATGCATCAATTAACTGTATGCTTAATTAATCAATATTTATTGATCACCCATTCAATGTAAGAAAGCATGGGAGGCTCAGTAGAAAATTAAGGATATATTTAAAAAATTCCTGCCCTCAACATTTATAATAATCTACTTTAAAAGGTAAAGCAATGAATATCTGAGAGGCTTTGAAAAGATGAATGCCATATATCCAACTGGCAAGATGAAAGGTATCTCAAGATAATTAATGCCTCAGATCATTTCATCTCTAGAAGGTCAGAAAACTTGGGTTAGAATGGTCCAACTGAGAAGTATAAGAAGATTTGAACCAGATTCTGACCCACAGGCAAGATGATAGATTAAAATTCTAAGGTTTGAAAACTTGGGACAAGCCTGAGAAATAATCATCTAGCTCAGCTCCACCAGATTATTCAACTAAAGGTCAGAGATTTCAATTACTTGATCCAAGTTGCTCATATGGGTAGTGGTGGCAGAAAAGAGCCTAAAATGCAGGGCTGTTGTGGCCCATCTGAAGCCCATACATCACCTAGGATGGAAAGCAGAGTCTTTAGAAAACGAGAAAACAGTCTGGAGAGTGGGTGAGACCCAATGTAAGCAAGGAAGCCAAGCCAGAAAGGAGACTGTAACCACCGTGCACCAGGACCCGGAAAGATGCAAGGCGAAGGAAGGAAGGTGGAGGGTGGGGCCTGCTAATGAGAGAGCTTGCATGTTAGTCTGCAGTTTGTCAGCTGTGTGAAACTCAAATTCTGGTTTCTGGAACCGGCTTGATGTCTGCCTTTGACATAGAGACAGCAGTATAAACTTTCCTAGAAAATAATGTTACTTTTTAAACTAACAAAGGTTCAAGTTCACCAGGGGAAGGAGAGAACTGCAGGAGGGGGGTTGGGATGAAGCCTAACTCTGCTGTCCAAATAGAGGGAGCGGGAATCGGAAGAAGATGGTGCTGCATGTCCTCACAGAACCTGATGCAGTTGATTGAGGGTGGAGGCTAAGGATCTGCTTATTTTTATTACTTTATTTATTTTAGTTTAGGAGTCTTGTCCGGGTGTGTTCAGGGCTTATTCCTGGCTCTGCTCCAGAAATCACTCATGGAGGGGCTTGAAGGACCATATGCGGTGCCAAGTTTGAAATTATGGCACGCGACTTACTGACTGTACTATCTCTCTGATCCCGAATCTATTTTTAAAACTCCCCGAGACTGTGAAAATCATTATGTTTGGAGAGTCTTCCAGTTCACCCTTTTATTGAATGCAGATCACCACTTTGGAAAACACTTGGATGCTATTTACTAAATATATGTCCCCTAGGGTACAACAATTACATTGTCAGACATATACCCAAGAGAAAACATTTCTCTTTCCCAGAGGCATGTATCAGAATCTTCATAGCAGGTTATTAACAACTCCAAACTGGAAACAACCTAAAAGTCCATCAGAATGACTAGAATGGGGAGAAACTGATGTACACTCATACAATGATGAGCACATGGCAATTAGAGAACAAATCATTGCTTGGGGTGCCAGTCACAAGCATGCTGACACCAGCATAAAAAAGATGGTTCCATTCATAGAAGATTAAAGAACTGGAAAAAATAATCTGCGGGCACTGGACTCAAAGCAGTGATTGGCTCTTTCTGGGTTGGGCCTTAAGTGGAAAGGGGAATAAAAGACATCCCTGAGGTATTGACACAGTTCCCTGTCTCCACCGGGGAGGTGCTCAGGCTACTATGAAGATGTAGAGTAACATCTGTGTACTTGCTCAGTTTGCTGACACAGCTCACACCTTGTGTAGAAGTGTGTGTTACATATTTGCCCTGCCAACCTCATGAGAAGACTCTGATGGCTTTTAAAAATGATATGAATAGAACAATACAGTCCTATATTCCTCTTTTCTTTCTGTTTATTCGGCAGGGGATAGAGGGTTGCCAGTGATTGAATTCCAAAACGGCATGCCCTTGGTCACTTAACTATACAACCCCGTTCCCCAGCCAAGTACAGTCTTATTTTATTCAACTAAGTCAATACCCATCCTTGCTGAAATTGATGAGATACTCTAGCTCCCCCATGACTCAGTTAATCCACTTAGCAAAAACCTTCTAGTACTTTCTGATCTAGCAGTGCAATCTCCACAATCCTGAATACAGTGAAGGTATACCAAAGGGTACCCCTAGCCTTTGCCACAGCCTTTTTGCTGGTGGTGAAGTGGGTCTACACTGAAAGGCCAACAGGAGGTTCACACAATTGCATCTTTCTGTTGTCCGAGCTCATGCCCACCCCCGCCCCATTCCAACCCTCCATTCCACCCCTCAGCCCAGAAGACAGAAAACACCATCTGGACCACTGCAGTCTCCAACCCGGAAGCCAGTGATGTCTCATCTTTCTATCAAGAAAACCACCATCATTCTGAGATGCCCTGGGCCATGGGTAATGAGCCCCCATCCTTGTGCCAGTTGCAAAGTTTTCCTCTCTTGCCTCAGTGCCTGAACTGCCTAGGGTTAGCTGCTGAGCAAATATGTGCAAGGCAGATAAAGGAAGAGACAAGCCCTGTCCAGCTAATGCAATGTGCCAGCCTTCTTTCTGGGCTAGTTCTTCTCAGTTTGACAATGCCACATGTGCTGAGCTAAGTCTAAACATACAGCTAAGTCTAAGCACATGTCTATAGCATGTCTGATAAAACTATCTTTATTTGTCCATTACTCCACAAAGCCAGATCACCTGGGAACTGAGTCGCTGCAGAACAAGATTGCAGTACCATGTGGGGCATTTTCTTCAGGAAACAAGAACTTTTAAGAGCCGATTCTCTGCCTTGTTTGGTATACTCCCAAATCCCGAAATAACATTAGCAGTGCGTAACAAACGTACAACTGGCTTTAAAATAAAGTTTATCATCTCTGATTCACTTTACCAGTTTCTTATTTTAACCATATGGGATGTGATGTGTTTGAGGGTCTAGTCCTGCCTGTGTTCAATCTCAGAAGGTCAGAAGTACACAAGGCACATTCAGTGTTAGTGTCAATAAGCTGAAGATATTGTCTGACTGGTTAGTGCAAGCAAGTGTTTTCTTTTCTTTTTTTTACATAAGAAACTCTGGAGAGATATATTCAGAAAGTAAATATACAATTTTCACAATGAATCAATGGGAATTTTAGGCCACATGTTCATATAAGAAATGCATTTCACAAATACGTATATTTCCCCAATAAAACACTATACGAAACTCCCTCCCCACAACACAACACAACACAACAAGCAAACCCCAAACACATCCAAAGAGACAATAATATTAGCTATCCACCTCAATATCCAGTTTTCTCCAGAAACAAAGTTCAAATCATGCTCAATTTCACTTGGGCTATTTGGGAAGTCCGAAATGCAAAGTGCTGAGCTACAGGCAGTCAAACACAAACATCAGCAGTGACAACACTGAAACCATCCGAGGAAAATGAATTTCAAGGAAAAGTCGCGTGTCTCCTGAATTGCTGGAGGGATATTTTGAAGAAGCAATACAGGGGAACATCCCTGTTCTCTGGCGATTCCCAATTGCTTCTGAGAAGCACATGCCTCCGGGTTGAAACTCAATCGGGGGGGCGCTTGTTTTTCTCCCCGGTCAATTAATTTTGCCAGGAGAAAAAAAAAGGTAGTAAACGACAATGCTAAATCAATTTGTCCCCTGAAAAGGCAAGGATGCCCTAGGATCCAGGGGTCCTCTGCCTGCCCCCCTTCTGTTTCTGTCCCTGCCAGGCACTCACTTTTTATTCTTAACCCAACACACCAAACACGAGAAGTCTCCCCTGAAGCAAGAACAAGCCTGAAAGGGAATCTGAGTTTGAGTCAAACTTTCCCGGGTGCCAACAGCACCGTCTGTGCCAAGGGCAGCTCAGCTGTCCCATCCCTCAAAGGACAGGTCCCTGGCATGCACCTGTGCTTACCTGTCTGCCGAGAGAGCCGTGAGTGTGAACACTGACACTCCCACCGAGGTGAGCTGGATGAAGGGGATCAGCTTGCAGCCAATCCTGCCAAACAGCCATCTGTCGGCCAGGTACCTGCTGGCGTCCACCGGCGCGCAGGTCACCAAGAGGAGCAGATCTCCCAGAGCCAGGCTGGAGATGAAGAGGTTGGGCACACTGCGCATAGACTTGACCGTGCAGAAGACCTTGATCAGGGTGATGTTGCCCACGAGGCCTATGAGGATGATGACCCCGTACACGGCAGGGATGACATAGAGGATCTCCGGGTGGAACCAGTCATCGTTCTCCGGGGCGAACGTGCTGTGATTGGTGTCGTTGTAGGCCACCCAGGAGTCCAATTTCAAGTGCCAGGGGAACGATTCATTCAGAGCCATCCTCTTGACTCTTGGCTCACCGGGGAGGTGTCTCGAGTTGCTGGCTCTTGAACTTTCGATTCAGCAGTCGGCTGAAGGTGAGCACGAGGTCTGTGCCAGGGTCATCCTGCTCTTCTCTACAAATGCTCAGAGTCCATGGAGATACTGGGGTTCGAGCACGACTGTCACTCTACTGAGGCTGGCACTGCTCTGGCCTTCCGGTGACCAAGGCGACACATCTCTGAGTCCAGTCAGCTAATAACCTGACAGCATCCCAAACTCAGCCCTCGCCCCCCAGGCCTCCCCCGCACCAAGGCTTCGACTTAATCCTTCCCTGTGGCCAGTCTTTCTAGTTCCATTCTCAGCTGAGTCGGCCTGGCTGCAGTTTACTAAGAACTTTTGGTCAGCTCTTTCCACACAGCCTTTCCTGCCTTTCCTGATAGTTAGAATCTGAAGGTTTAAAGTGGGTAGAAAAAAACAGCACTGAGGAGGCCTCCGATCCTATAGGCAGGCTGCTGTGCGCGTCATCGCCACACCAGCAAACGGCAGCTCTGCTGAGCTGAGACTCTGAAGAGGAAGCTGGACTCCTCATAGACAGAGAATGCCAGCCCCCTGCTGGACGCTTCGATCACTGCCCAGTCTCCGGCTCTCCCCAGATGTGAACCCGGTCAACTGTGGCTCCTGTGGTGTCCTGGTGGCTGTGCAGAGACTGGCTTCTCGTTGGAGAAGCAGAAGCTCTCACAGGTATTTAAGAAGAGACGTGTGTGCTCCGCAAAGGCGCCAGAGAGCTCCCTGATACCACGCCCTTGAATCCAGTTGGGACTTGCAGCCTCATTTGCTCCTCATTCTGGAGCCATAGCACAGCGAGTAAGGTGTTTGCCTTGCACGCGGCTGACCAGGGTTTGATTCCTCCGTCCCTCTTGGAGAGCCTGGCAAGCTACTGAGACTATCCCGCCCACACGGCAGAGCCTGGCAAGCTACCTGTGGCGTATTCGATATGCCAAAAACAGTAACAACAAGTCTCACAATGGAGACGTTACTGGTGCCCGCTCGAGCAAATCCATGAACAACAGAACGACAGTGCTACAGTGCTCAATACTTTAGAAGGACATGCTCAAATTGGTCAAAAGACTTGCAGGGCAACTGCCTGTGAATTTAATGTGCCCAAATGCACAGCTGTCTGTGTGTGAGCCCTCCCACTCACTCAGTTCTCTCACCACTACCTCTTAGAATGGTGATTTTTTTTTTGCGAACAAGAGAAAAAAGGCACAGAGCTCTTGTCTCAACCTTCTATCAGTCGAAACTGGGGAAAGCTGAAGCAGAAGGAACACCTGATCTTTCCTGCAGATTTCTACAGCCGACCTTACTTCCTTTAGCAGGGATACAGGAAATCAAGAGCTGAGGGCAGCTCGAAGTTCAGTAGTCCTTGCAACCCACAACACCCAAAAGAAGAGAGAGAGCAAAAGGGAATGTCCTGCCACAGAAGGGAGGTATGGTGGGGGGAGGACGGGGTGGGGGTGGTGGGAGGGATGCTGGGACCATTGGTGGTGGAAAATGGGCACTGGTGGAGGGATGGGCAGTTGACCATTGTATGACTGAAACACAAGCACGAAAGTTTCTAAGTCTGTAACTGTACCTCATGGTGATTCACTAATAAAAACTTTAAAAAAAAAGATCAGTAGCATTTTCCAGAGTCCCATGGATCTCAAAATTACACGAATTGGCATTTTGATGCTATGTTTGCCACGTTTCCTGGCAAATTTTCTTACACCAGAAGGAAAATGAATGGTAAAGAGTTACAGACAGAATCCTGAGTTGAAAGATGTAATTTATGAAGAAATGAGAGACACAGTAAGCAATAATAACGCCACGACAGGCAGCAAAAGTAAGGAAAATCCAGCTAGGCCGCAAGCTCAGTTCCTAAGACTGAGTTAAGTTTCCATTTCTGGGAAATGGGAACTTATGAAACTAGCTAACCAGACCCCCCTTGGAAAGCCCCAGGGCCCAGCAGGAGGGCTCAATCTATCAACAAGCACCGAATCAGTAGGGCCAACGCTAAAAACAAACCAGTAAGCAAAGGATGGGAAGCTTATGTAACTCTATGGTATAAAATGCTGACAAAAATTAGAGTTGGGGTCTTTGTCAAGACTCCACTGCGTTGGATGAGACCCTAGCTCAAGCTAGCAATAAAATTCCTTGCTTTTGCATTGCAGAGTGGTCTTTTCTATCTCGAAATTGGTTTAACACTTAGAGCTGATGAGGTGCCGGGAAAGACTCTATTGAGGAAGAACTATGAAGATTGAACTTAGATTCTTAGCAAACAATTACATGCTGCAGTGGTGTCCCTTAAACACCTTTGTGGCGCCAGCGTTTCCAGCATCATCACAGGAATCTAGTAACTAACAGGGACTTGCATCGAAGCTTTAGTTTTTGAAGATGTATGAGGGATAAAGTGTTTGCACTTGTCACCCTTGCCGGGGTTCACCAAGAAATCCTCCAAGTATGTTGTCATGGCAATTTTCAGTGACAGCTTACAACACTGAGTGGCTGCCACGTTTCTTCCATGACTACGATGAGCTTGTGCACTAAGAGCTGTAGAATCTAACACTGCCTTTATGGAGAGGAAGAGCTGCTCATTGGAGCTCTTACCAGAAATGGCTCAATAACCATAAGCTTAGTGGTGTCAACAGGGTGCTAGCAGCTGATTGAGTACCTGTTAGGTGCTAGATTGAGTCCCATACTTGAGCTTTTTGCTTACATCTTGGCTCCTTCTTTTATTTTTATTATTTTATTTATTTTATTCTTTTATTACCTTGGTCAGTGACTCGATCCCTTGAGTTTAAAGCTCCTCATCTATAAAGTGAGGATCATTTGTGAAGTTAAATAAAATTATCCATACTAAGACTTCAGAGTTTGGAGCACATTATATATGCTTTATTAATATTAGCTTCTATTACTATATTATTGCTCTTGTGATTGAGGAACAATATTCTGGTGATTTTTCCTTTGGTAAGTGCAGTAAGTTCAGAAGAGTGACCACAGATTGATAGTCAAAGGGTTCTCTCCTATGAGAGGACCAGCTACTTGAAAGACCTTTGGTGAATATCTACCAGGCACTGTGCAAGAGCCAGAGAAACATGCCACTAGGGTACAACGGCTGCATAAGACCGTCACGGTCCTCGCTGCTTCAAGCTTAGTCAGAGGTCTGGTTTTAAAGATAGCGCAAGACTCATTTGTGGAATATAAAGTAACAGAATGGGAGACTAACACCCAAGAATAGTAGAGATAAAGTACCAAGAAGAGTACTCCACAGCTTGGAAGCTGACCTCACATGCTAGGTGAAGAAGCAGCTCTGTTAGAGAAGGGATCACCAAGCAAAGGGTGGTAGGTGGACCCACTAGGGATGGGAGATACGGGCTGAAAGTAGACTATAGACTGAACATGATGCCTACTTAATACCTCTGTAGCAAACCACAACACCCAAAAAGAGAGAGTGAGCAAATGGGAATGCCCTGCCACAGAGGCAGGGTGGGGTGAAGGGGACAGGGTGGGGGTGGTGGGAGGGATGCTGGGACCATTGGTGGTGGAAAATGGGCACTGGTGGAGGGATGGGTACTCGATCATTGTATGACTGAAACATAAGCATGAAAACCTCTAAGTTTGTAACTTTGTCTCACGGTGATTCACTAATAAAAAATAAAATAAAATAAAAGATTAGCAATTAAAAAAATAAAGATAGTGCAAGAAGGAATTTCATGTGGATTCTGCAAATGTTTTTGTCTAGACTAGAGGAAAAATTTTGCTTCTCAAACTTGCTGTGACTGGGGGTTGGAGAGATAGTACAGCGGGTACTGCACTTGCCTTCCATGCGACCCACTTGGGTTCGAACCCCAGAATCCGATATAGTTCCCTGAGCACCACGAGGAGTGATTCCTGAGCACAGAGCCAGGAGTAAGCCCTAATTTGGCCCAAAGAAAAACACAAAATTGCTGTGACTTCCTTCACTGATGATTTACTTTTCTTTCAATGACAATGATTGCTTCTGGCATTGATTTTTGTCATCACTAATCCCCTTCTGTAGCAAGCCTTTCTTCTTCCATTCTTATCTGAGTCTGAGTCTGAGTTACTTGGTCTCTTGAGTTTAATGGTCCTCATCTATAAAGTAGGGATAATTTGTGAAGTTAAGTAAAATCCATATCTCACCTCTCCAACACCCAGTCACAGCAATTTTGAGAAGCAAAATTATTAATTTAGCCTAGACAGAAACATTTGCAGAATCCACATGAAATCCCTTCTTGAGCAATCTTTAGGAGAAATACCTTGTATGAGTTGGGTCAAAAGTCACAAAAATTCAACACTTTCTTAGTAAATCATTCAATTGTCTGAGTTTTTTTAAACAGTAACAGCCAGCACTGAGCTATAATTTTATAAGAGACTTAAAGAACTTTGGGCCTTGTGACCCTTCTGAAAGTTGCTTGAGTTTATTTAAATAGAAATTCTAAAAACTAGCCACAGAAAGTTAGACTTTGTCCCTTTCCTGGAACGAAGCAACTACCTTTTCATGAGAGAAGGTGACATTTGATCTTACACATTGAGTGAGTGTTTGGCAAGACTTTTGGAGTATAGAAAAATGTATACTTAGGACAGATGGATAATGAAGGAAAGGTGGCACTGATCAGGGACATCTTAAAGGCCAGAAAGAACCTCCAGGTCTGAAGAGGATGTGGGGAAAGAAGGTTGGAAATTGAAGCAAGAAGCAGGTCTGGGGGAGATCGTGACGGGTCTTGTTTTCTGATGAAGTTTAGACCAGAGGTCATATATTTGGTTCACAAAGAGAGCTCTTGCTGTTCTTTCTCTTTATTTCTTTAAACACCCCTATGCAAAGAATCAATCTGGCTCCTTAAATCCCACGGGCAATTAAAGCTTCTTTCCCGGGAAGTGAAGTCAGTGCTGATAGATACTGATTTCTCACGACTGCCCTTAGTGTTCTGTGTTATGCGTAGCACTACAGACTGTCCTAAGGCTCTTGTAAGAGTGAAGATATATTGAGCTTTGATATTTTCTGGGAGCCAAGATCTCTTAAAAAGCTAATTAGAGAATTTTGATGTATCTTCGACTAATTAGCTGTAATGACTCTTTCCATCCCTGCCATTATGTGTCACCTTCCGGCAGATCACCGAACACTGACACGTGTTCGGCTTCTTATTTAATAGAGAAGAGGAGGTGACAAGGGACAAGTATAATACACAGTCTCCGTCCTCAGGACTTCAATTCCCGAATAGAATTAGGGTGTGACTCAGCAGCCTTTCAGATGTGGCAGGGCAGGGCACCGCTCTGACCTCCATTTCAACGACAAGATTCACAATTCCTGTTCTGCCCCCAAACTGGGCTTTCTGTGTGATTTCACTCTGAGTGAGGTTGTGACTTGGTCGATTTGGGAGGAAAGTGGGTGTGATCAGATCAAGGAAAGTGGGGACCAGGTCACTTTCCAGCCTGCTGTGTGTAACACACCTGCCAGTAGCAGGCACCTTGGGGAGAGGGACGTATATACACACAGACAATAGCTTAAGTCTAGTGTGAGTAGAATCCATAAGTGAAACTCGAGCAAAGAGAAGGGGATGCTCTGGGTCTGTCTGACAGACAGTCTGCCTGGAGCAAAAGTTTGGATGGGGAGTAATAAATAAGAAATGAGGATGATTGAAACTGCTGTGGAGGATATATGTAAGATTTCATCCTGGACTGAAGCCTGTAATATAAACACTGCTTCTTCTAACCTAAAATTGCCTGAGAGTCTTCTGTGTTCTTTAACTGGGCTCTCCCCCAGTGGTGCTGGGGGACCCGGGCCCACTCTAAGGGACACTTCCCTTGACAGTTTCGTGCTTGGGTCGGGGGTATTGGAGAAGGTATCCAAGCCTCTGATCAGCAGTGCTTAGAGGCAACTGAGCTGTATTAGGTGCTGCCTGGAGTACCCTGAGGCATAGGAATCCGAATCCGGGGACAGAACCCAAGATTCAGTGTATTTTATGAAGTGACTGGGGTGTTCCACAGCTCTGGTGTGCTGGGACCAATGGTGCAGCAGTGGGTAATGCAGATTATGGTAACATGGGAGTATTTTGACTTTCCCTTCTCCAGAGGGAGGTGGGGCAAGGAAACAGCCAGGAGATTGTTGCATGGCTCCTTGCTGTCCAGAGAGTGGTCTGTGAGCCTTAGCAGGGTCAACACCCAAAAGCTTGAGAGAAATCAGAAATCAGGCCCTGCCGCAGACTTTCTGAATCATAATCTGCATTTTAACAAGAGCCCCAGGTATTCATACACACATTAGTGTCTGAGAAATGCTGATCTAGGTATCAGGAACATCTGGCAGAAAAAGTTAAGAAACCAGGGAGGAAACGGAAACTGGAAAGAAGGCTGGATCATTCTGTGCCACTCTCTCTTCTTCTCACCAACAACTTTACTTAGCATGAAACAGAATGAACTCTCTCATATCAGGATATAAAGAAACATAATGATGGAATAATGATACCTAAAGACAATGGAAAGAAAGAATGCAAGAACTGGTATTCAGTAAGAAACATGACCAGGGGCCGGAGCGATAGCACAGCGGGTAGGGCGTTTGCCTTGCACGCGGCCGACCCGGGTTCGATCCCTGGCATCCCATATGGTCCCCCAAGCACTGCCAGGAGTAATTTCTAAGTGCAAAGCCAGGAGTAATCCATGAGCATTGCTGGGTATGACCCAAAAAGCAAAAAAAAAAAAAAGAAACATGACCATTGTAGGGGCTGGAAAAGAGGGGGTAACATCTATGGTGGAGGGGAGCATTACTGGAAGGAGGAGGTGGTGCTTAAATGTGATAAATTGTAACATATGAAACCCTATTAGCAATAGTGTTATAAATCAGTGCATACACACACGAGTCTCAGAAACGGAGTGGTGGGAAAGAGGAAAGTGGGGTGGGGTGGCATTGGTAGAAGGAAGTGGACACTGCTGAACAGACTGGTGTTGTAGCATTGTATGCCTGAAACCTAATCATGATTAAATGTGGAATTTCATGGTGACTTAAAAAATTAATTTATGGGAAAAAAGAAAGAAGGCTAAAATCTCAAAATTAGAATCAAAGCAGCAATTGGACCAACTTGAAACTTAATGAAAGGCAATTAATTACGGCTTTTTGATATCCATGATAAGGGTTGTGTGTTGTCTCAGATCACCTGGCAGGTAAATGATTTTGCAACAACACAGGGCAAGAATCCCATTACAAATGTAGGCAGTGGATACAGGCAGTGGAGAAATCCAAGATGGTAAGTGAGATGGGTGAGGTGGGGCTTGCTTGCTTTTTGTAGGCTTCTGACTTAGAAAATAAAGGACCAAGGCCAGGCAAAAGACACTCTAGAGGGAAAGGTTCTATCTGGTTTGGGCATATTGACTTCGCTATAGGGAGAGTAAGAAAGTCAATGGAAATGAAAGCTCAATCCTGAAGGCAGAGAGGGAAATCATTAAGAGGACTGGATAAGAACTAAGAAGATGAATCCCAAATAGATGGAATGTATAGAATTCGCAAAGAATCAAGTGTAGCTATATTTTTAAAGGTCCTGTGGTGAAACTCAGTGGGTCCTGAGCTGACTTTACTATTTTAGTTGTGACACCACCATGGAGAAGCTGCTGAAAATAATGCAGCAACCCTTGCTTGAGAAGAATCAGACATGTTCAATTTTAGTGCAATAGCAGGAAAAAGAGACAGATGACTATATCCAGATCCTGTTATGCTAGGATCATTTCAAGTTCCCTTCTCTTTTTTGTAACATTCCGTGAGTTTCCATGTGAGTTTCTTGGAAACTTAGGAGAGAGATGAGGGGCAGTCTTCTCAAAGAGTCAAGTTTTGTTTTGTGCCACTCTAAGTTGCCACTAGAATAAAAAACCAAGTGATAAGTCAGACCCAAATCTAAGAAAACACCTGGTAAGGTAATATGAAAATATATCCACCACTGGGGCTGGAGAGATAGTACAGCAGCTAGGGCACTTGCTTTGCACATGTTCAATGTCTGGCGCCCCAGATGTGTCAAGCACCTCCAGAAGTGATCCCTGAGTGCGGAGCCAGAAGTAACCCCTGAACAGCACTAGGTGTGGCCCCCAAACAAAATAAAATACATCCACCAATTCCAGACACTCTTTCCTCAAGGGGGCGGAGCTTAATTTGTCTCTACATGAATGTGGGTTGCGCTTATGGCTTTCTGACATATAAGAAATGAGGCAATGTGGTAGTGTGTAACCTCAAAGATTAGATGATAAAGGATGTTGGCACTTCTACACATTCACTCTTGGATCAAATGCTGTGAAAGGAGGTCAGCTGTGATGTCATAAAAACACTCAAATGATGCTATGTACAGGTCAGCATAGTGAAAAGCCAAGATCATCTGATCACAACTATGTAAGTCTTTTGGGAAATGTATACTTTGGCTCAAGTTGATGACTGAAACCTCAGTCAACATACTGGCTCCAAAATCATGAGATGCACTGGGTCCCAGAGCCATTCAGTCAAGCCATTTCTTCAAATTTTAATTCACAAAGATTTTGAGTTAATATAATTATTTTGCTTTAATCTACTATCTTATGGTAATTCGTTATCAGCAACAGATAACACTAGGGAAGTCGAACAAATAAAAAGAAGACAAGACCATTAGAAAGGCAAACTAAAACAGAAAACACTAGAAAGGGCAAATGCTCTAAACCTGAGTTGAACCTTAGAGGTATATGAGTGAGAAAAAAAAGTGTGCTCAAATTTAGAAAAGTTATGGAGACTAAAATCTATATGTTACTCAGTAACACCAAAACTTCTTATCTGAATTAAAATATAAGGGTTTATTTTAATTTAATTTTGTTTTGTTTTGGGGTCACATGCAGGGGTGTTCAGGACTTACTTCTGGCTCTGCTCTCAGGGATTACTCCTGGCAGTCCTTGGGAGTACTGGGATGCTGAGGATTGAACACGGCTTGCCCATGTGCAAGGCTAACACCTACCTGCTCTCACTCCAGGCCTAAAATATGTGGATTTAAAAAACATGATGAATGAACTGAACTTCCTTGTGCAGCCACCTGAGTATTAGATAATTTCTGTTGAATTTCTTTATATTCTATTCTTAGTAAGGTTGAGGAAGCCAAAATACTTCAGTGAACACTATTTGCCACTGAATGGTTCTGTACCGTGATTCTGCCTCCATAAAATTTTCCCCCTTCCTATCCTCCAAGACAACTTAAAGACAGCATTATCCAGTGGCACCTTCTCTCTAAAATCAGTTATTTCTTTCCAGTCCTTTCTTTCTCTCTCCTGCAAGAATCCAATCAATGTGATTCTAGATAGCCTGAAAGACATTCCTGAATTATTTCTCCTTCTAATAACAGATGCCTGACAAGAAAACATGTTATGAACATAGATTTCTTCTTAAACATTTTTTAATATCTTTACATTTACAGAAAAGTTTTCATATACTCTTCACCTGGCACCCCTATGACTAACATCTACAAAAGTAAGAAATGAGGGTAGGTACAATATTATGACCTAAATTACTGACTTTATTTGGATTCTACCACTATTTCTGCTTCTGTCATTTTCAATTCCAGAATCCAATTTAAAATACCACACTTCAGTTAGTCATTATGATTTCAAAGTCTCCTCTCACTGTGACAGTTTCTCAGACATTTCTTTTTATGACCTCAGCACTTTTCAAGAATACTGGTCAGAAATTTTGTAGAATGTTCTTACTTTGGGGATTATCAGTATCTTTTATTACAAGACTAGAGAATATAGATTTGGATAAAAATTCAGAGAGGTGAGGTGTTGTTCTCACCATACCATGTTCAAGGGTATATATTGCTTGCTGCTATAATAAATTATAATGACTGGTTATCTAAAATAACAGAAATATATGATGGGTAAAATGTTAGCCCTAAAATATAGTGTCATAAACTGACATCACCTCTATTACTTCTCCCCCGATTTTATTTTATCTTAATAAAGTAGTTCACAGTAATTTACCACATTCAGTTTTCCAACATCAATCCCACCATCATAACAACTTCCCACTCCCATTAGTTACCCCACCACCACCACTCAAGCCTGTCGTGTGGAGTAGAGTATAAAAACTTGTGCAGCCGCTTTTGTGGCCGCACACTCCAGGGATTCTGAGATATTAGATATGGTGATACAACTTGCAGCTCTCTCATGAGATTTATTTGTAAGTCTCTGGATCATGGCTGTTAATTAATTTAAATGGTGCTGGAAGTGGTTTGTGGATATGACTTCTGGGCTCCTGGGAAGACAGGGATATGGGTGAGGTTTGCCATTTCGAAAACCACAAGAGTCTGGAAGTTCTGGTCACAAAAGCTGCATACCTGAGGTTTTCAGTGGATTCATCCTCATGCATGAGGGGCTTGATCTGAGCCTCTGGAGATTGGCCGTAAGCATGGGGGGATGGGTTCTGGAGATTTTTGGCTGCTGGGGTTCTGGTGAGGCAGGCAGATGGAATTTCACCCCACCCCACCAGTTGTTCCGGATGGAGTTCAGCCTGGTGCAGCATCTGGGGACATCTCTGCAACCTGTGGCTCAAGTCTCTGGACCATCGCCTCAATTCTTTGTAAAACGAGGGTGGGGAAACCACGGGCTTAATAAAAAACCCAGAAATTTATCCTTTTGCAATTCGGAAGGGCCAGAAGTCTAAAATTAGTCTTGGAAGATAAAATCAAGATCTGATTCCTTCTGAAGGCTTCAGGAAGAATTGTTAAGTCTAGATTCTGGAGGCTCTCAATGTTCCTTGGCTAGTGGCTGTATGAGTGCTTGGCATCACATTGCCTTCTCTTCTTCTGTGGTCAAATCTCTGCCTCCTTCTTATACAGACTCTTGTGATTTCACTGGGCCCACCCAGATAACTCAAAATAATCTCCCCCATCACAACTGCATCAGCAAAATTCCCCCTTCCCACATGTCATTTGCCATTAAGCGCAAATTAGAACCCAGATATCTCTGGGAACCATTATTCAACCTACCACAGGCTAGATGTTATCGTCATGATTCTTCAGTGGTGATGTTAACCTTGATCATCTTAAGGTGATGTATGCCAGGATTGTATACTGTAAAATTGTTAACTGGGGGAGGGGGATATATTATTTTTAATTACTAGAAATATAATTGTATTCACATCTAAATAAGGTATGGTGTTGATGTTACAGAGCCAAGACCATTTATATGAAGTGTCACTCCCTGATAGATTCAATTTTAGGCCCTAGATATCCGAAAGGTAACAAGCAATGTTCTTTACCATCAAGGAACTTGTTGCTTAATGAGGAGCTTATTTTCAATTTAAAGAAAGCTGGTCTGGAAACATTAATATCCTTTCCTTTCATACAACCCAGAGGCTGCCACAGTGTTGGGTTGGAAAGAGTTTCAGCTCAGAAAAAAATTGAATCCAATTTTCTTAAAGTTTTCAAAGTATAAGATTGGACTTTCTGTAACTATTTCCCAATTTTTTATGTCTCTTGGATTTTCTTCCCAACAGTGGAGTATTATCTCACGGGAAAACCAATAAAAATGGCATCAGGTTTCTTGAGAAAGTTTGACTTTTATTTTCTTTCCAACCAGTTTTATGAGACAAAAAAGCTGGAATACACCCGAGACTCTAGGTGTTCATAATAACTAAAGTGAAGCTCCACACCTCACATTACACTCCTTTTCTTTGGCCTGTAAAATAATACACCATGTTCTTCTCTAAGGAAGATGCTAGAAACAGGATTACCCATAGATTTCTCACTCCATATAAAAACTCTACTTTTTTACTGCTTCAAGAAGACTCACCTTAAATTAACTCCAAGTCATGTCTGAAATATAGATCCCAGACCAAATTCTTCTAGTCAAACACACTTGAAATGGATTTGAGAAACACACAGGGAATTTATCTTTCACAAGCCACTGAATTCAGAGTTCCCTTGTCCTACCACGCTGTATCAGAGACAGAGTTATTCAAATTGCTTTTCAGTTGCCTACCTTTCATAAGGACTAGAGTGATAGTACAGCGGGTAGGGTGTTTACCTTGCATGTGGCAACCCCGGGTTCGGTTCCTCCATCCCTCTCAGAGGGCACGGCAAGCTACTGAGAGTATCTCACCTGCACAGCAGAGCCTGGCAAGATAACTGTGGCATATTTGATATGCCAAAAAACAGTAAAAAGTCCCACAGTGGAGACGTTACTGCTGTCTGCTTGAGCAAATCGATGAACAGCAGGATGGGATAACAGTGCTATAGTGCTACCTTTCATAAGATCACTTTATTTTTTAAATTTTTTTAAATTTTTTTACTTTTGGGGTCAAACCCAGCGATGCACAGGGATTACTCCTGGCTCTGCACTCAGGAATTACTCCTGGTGGTGCTCAGGGGACCATATGGGATGCTGGAAATCGAACCCGGGTCGGTAGCATGCAAGACAAATGCCCTACCCACTGTGCTATCGCTCCAGCCCCCATAAGATAAACTTTAAAACCCTCTGCTTACAACAGGTTTTTTACACGGAGAGGAATTTAAATGATATAAAAGCCCCTCTTCCCCCTCCCCCCGTTTTAAAAAATGGTCTCTATTCAAGATGAAAACTACAAAAGGTAGATGTGATGTACTGCCCCACAGTATAACTCAAGCTGCTATTTTCTCTAGGGAAGCAAGACTGGCCCATGCCAATCCCCACAGGAAAAGCTGTGACAGACACATGCTACATCTGGCCTGAGTCTATGGTCTTTCTTTCTTTCTTTCTTTCTTTCTTTCTTTCTTTCTTTCTTTCTTTCTTTCTTTCTTTCTTTCTTTCTTTCTTTCTTTCTTTCTTTCTTTCTTTCTTTCTTTCTTTCTTTCTTTCTTTCTTTCTTTCTTTCTTTCTTTCTTTCTTTCTTTCTCTCTCTCTCTCTCTCTCTCTCTCTCTCTCTCTTTCTTTCTTTCTTTCTTTCTTTCTTTCTTTCTTTCTTTCTTTCTTTCTTTCTTTCTTTCTTTCTTTCTTTCTTTCTTTCTTTCTTTCTTTCTTTCTTTCTTTCTTCTTTTGGATCACACCCAGCTATGCACAGGGGTTACTCCTGGCTTTGCACTTAGGAATTACTCCTGGCGGTGCTCAGGGGACCATATGGGATGCTGGGAATCGAATCCAGGTTGGCCACATGCAAGGCAAATGCCCTACCTGCTGTACTATCGCTCCAGCCCCTCTGTGGTCTTTCTTGTATTTGAGCATGTCAATAGTAACAAGAGGTTTTGTTCTTTTTTTGTGTGTTTTGTTTTTTGCTTTTTTGGGTCACACCCAGCGATACACAGGGGTTACTTCTGGCTCTGCACTCAGGAATTACTCCTGGCGGTGCTCAGGGGACTATATGGAATGCTAGGAATCAAACCCAGGTTGCACCGTTTTCAAGGCAAATGCCCTACCCTCTGTACTATAGCTCCAGTCCGGTTTTATTCTTTTTGTTTGTTTGTTTGTTTGTTTCGTTTTGTTTTGGGGTCATACCCAGCAATTCTCAGGGGTTAATCCTGGCAGTGCTGGGGGACCATAAGGAATGCCAGGGATCGAATGCCTGTCAGCAGTGTGCAAGGCAAACCCTACCTGCTGTCCTATCAGTCCACCAGGCCTGGCCCTAGGTCTCACTTGTGCTTAGAGAAATAGTCTTTGCTCCCCTGGACATCAGATGTGACAGAATAACTCCCAGGTTTCCAGCCAGCTGGGCACACTTTACCGTGTTTATCCGTGAGTTAGGAGGGCCTAACTAGACTCAGAGTCTCATCCCAAGATCAGCCACGAGGGAGCCTCTTGACAGTGATCTGCCAAGGATACCCTCATCACCTATGATAAAAGGGGCCTGAGCGCGACGCCTGCATCAGCTTCTAAGCTCCATAATCCTGAGCAATGCTTCACGCGGAGCCCCACAGCAAGGGAGTGATCACGGGTCTAAATCCTCCTTGTTAAATGACAGAAACGTCTTAAGGTTTTCTTAAGGTCTCATATTGTTGTGAGATTCGAATGAGATACCAGACAGGAGAACTTTTCAAAGGTTTTTCCCGGGGCCTGAGCACAGCAAGTAGAGCACTTGTTGCACACCCTTCCAACCCGGGTTTGATCCCCGGCATCCCATATGGTACCCCGCGCACCACCAGGAGTAATTCCTGAGTGCAGAGCCAGGAGTAACCCCTGAGCATTGCCAGGGCTAGCCCCCAAACAAAAACCAACAAGTTTTTCCCTCTTCTCTCCTCTTTCATTTCTGTCCGTTGTGATGAGTGTGGCTGAACTCTCTTGGCTGCGGTGCTTGCACACGTGGCTGAGGAACTGGCTGGGAGTTACACCGTTTTTAGTTGTGGTGCTTGCACACACCTGAGCACAGAGGGCTGAGCACCGCACTCTCTGTGGCGGTGCTGGTGGTCTTAGATGGCAGAATTGCTGTGACCAAACTTGGCAAATGTGGGCAGCACCAGGGTTCAACCTCATGGCCTTAAGCTTGCAAGTGCATGGCACTTTTAGCCACGGGGGCATTCCCTGTCCCCTAGAGGCAGGTGTTTGATTTGGTCTGTGTTTTGGTGCACACTCAGAAGTGAATGAGGCTGTTCCTAGCTCTAGTATAAGGGGGTTTTTCTCCTGCTGGTGATCCAGAGACCATGTGGCACCAGGGTTTGAACGCCTGCAAGGCAAGTGCCTTAACCTCTGAAAGATCTCTCCAGCTCCCCTGAAACAGTGGTCATTGTTGAAGACAGCAGGAGAAGTTGGGGTTCATGCCATGCATATGTTTATACTGTGGGGTTTTTTTTTTGCTTTTTTGGGTCACACCTGGTGATGCACAGGGGTTACTCCTGGCTCATGCACTCAGAAATTACTCCTGGTGGTGCTCGGGGACCAAATGGGATGCTGGGAATTGAATCCGGGTCGGCTGCGTGCAAGGCAAACACCCTACCCGCTGTGCTATCGCTCCAGCTTCAGATACTGTGTGTGTTTTAAACTTACCACTATTAAAATCTTTTTACAGGGGCCAAATGTCATTTATCATTCATATAATTCAGATGGCCAACCAAAGAACTACACATGTATCCTGCTTTGACTAGTGGCAGAGAGTGGAGCTCCTCGGGAGGGTGCTGTCCCCTTCTCACATTCAAGAGGCCAGGACCGAAGTGCCTCGGTGATTTCAGCTAGGTTGGATTGCAGAGAGGTCATCTGATGGTCAGTCTGGGAAAAGGCCTTCTGTTTGGGGATATGGACTGATTGGCTCTCTTGAAACTATTCCCTCTCTGTGTCTCTGTCTCTTTCTGTGTCTCTCATTCAGTCTTTCTCATTCTCCCCTAGCCAGAATGACGTGGTGGGGGAGGGGAGGTCACTTCTGGCCATATCCAGGGGACTATTTGGTGCTAGGGAGTGGCCCTAGGCCTCCTGCACACGAAGCATCTGCACGAACACTGTGAGCCATCTCCCCATCCCAATAATGTATTTCTAGATTCAGAAGCCTAAAATCAGTTTTTAGTCCCAATTTCTACTTGTGCTAAATGGCATTCTTGATCTTGGGTGTCAGAGAAACCCAATATAGGCTTTCCTATGAGTTTCTCCATGTGAGTTATGTAGACTCAATGTTTTAGATTCTTGTGCAAAAATTGTAGAGAGGGACTTCTAAATCTTCAGTTCACAGCTAGATATTCCATTTACCTCCTGCCCCAACCTTACTACAAACATTCACTTTTCTCTTAATTTTATTATCATTATTGTTGTTTGGGAGCCATACCCGGTGATGCTCAGGGATCACTCCTGACAGTGTTCAGGAGACCGTCTGAGGATGCCAGAAATCAAGCCTGGGTCGGCCGTGTGCAAGGCAAACGCTCTACCCACTGTACTAATTCTCTGGCACAACTTTTTTTGTTTCTTTTACTCATCTCTTCCTTTTCCTTTAAATGGCTAGAAACTGAGTAGAACAGGATCTAAGGGATGGGGTCAGGATAGAAACATAAAACTAGAACAAAGCAACCTAGATTCTAGCTGCTTCTACCTGTGTTCCCCAGTGATGTTCTTCAAGCCCTTATAGCACAGGATTACTTACTCCCCTTTTACAGACGAGCCGAGGTCCAGGCAGCTAAAGCAACTGAGCTTAATTGACAGTGTTAGTAAGTACGTTGCTGTCAGCACCGGGACCATAGGGCCTCTCAGGGGACAGGGACTAGAATGAGAACTGGGAGGTTTGCTATAAAATGGACAAGTAGGAAAGAGAAAACGTGTATGGAGACACAAGCAAGCAGACAGTAGGATAAATAATCTGGAAGCAGAAAAACTAACAGAAAGAAAACAGCGAGTCCAGGAGCTATTTATTTCTATTTCTTTCTCAGCAGTGACTTCCTGTGAGGTTTGTTTGTAGGGGTTTGATTGTGTCGCCCTTGGGGAAATAAGCAGGATGCTTAGTTCCTGTCTCAGGTCTGCTGTTGAGTAAACAGAAGAAACTTAGTGGTTCCGAAAGGTGGCAGGCCTCCAGTGTTTCAACTCTCTAGCGTATCTGGTGGCCAAACACTGCTTGGGGCCAGGATCAGTGCCCAGCACCTCATTACCCCCTACCCACCCCCCAGCACTGCTGGACGGCCGTGGTGGTCCTCAGCACTGCAGTGATGTCGGTGGGCCTCACGGTGGCCCATGTGAAGCGGGGCGGAGAAAGACGGTCACTTTCTCAAGATCCGCCTCTGCCACCCGGGACCCAGGGTTACTGGGTTCTTGTCTCACCTAGCAGAAAAAAAAATCAGGAGTAGACAGGCAGGGAAATTACAGTTTTAATTTGGAGGTTTGGAAGGGAAGGAGGGAGAGAAAGTGGGAGGGAGTGGAGAGTAACGTGTTCAAGAGAGAAACCGGGCTTCTCCAAGGGCAGAGAGACCCCTACACACATTCCAGCACTAGACACAAAAGCATGACAGAGGGGAGATGTGGGCAACACATGTGCTCAGGCACCACATGTGCTCAGCCACATGGGTGCAAGCAGCACATGGGCTCAGGTAGCATATGCGCGCTTCCTTCGTTCAAGGTGGCCTCTATAGGGTTTCTCCTACCTGCCCCCACATGGAGCTTCTACCTAGGGTTTCTAGGGAGGTTACCAAGGGGGTTGGGAGTGATGACGGTCTTCTTTGAAATTCCTGTCCTGGCCTTTTGTTTCTGCAGGAGCTTCTGTTGGAGGGGGTTGGTCCAGCCTCCTCTGGGACTGTTAGGACTGGCACCAGTTCTCCATGAGCTCAGGGCTATTACTTCCCAGGAAAATTACTGCCATTGCCTTGGGAGGGACCTTCCCTATCTGCCTGCCTACATCAGCAGGACCCAAACAGCACCACATTTCTTGGGTCCCAGCATTGATTTTTTTTTTAATTTTTATTTTTAAATATTTTTATTAGTGAATCATCGTGAGATACAGTTACAGACTTATAAATTTCCGTGCTTGAATTTCAGTCATACAATGGTCGAGTACCCATCCCTCCACCAGTGCCCATTTTCCACCACCAGTGGTCCCAGCATCCATCCCACCACCCCCACCTCATCCCTCCTCCCTCCACCCCACCTCTGTGGCAGGGCATTTCCTTTTGCTCGCTCTCTCCTTTTGGGTGTTGTGGTTTGCAATAGAGGTATTAAGTGGCCATCATGTTCGGTCTATAGTCTGCTTTCAGGGTGCTTCTCCCATCCTGAGTGGATCCTCCTAGCACCATTTACTTGGTGATCCCTTCTCTAACTGAACTGCCTTTCCCCCCAGTATGTGAGGCCTGTTTCTAAGCTGTGGAGTAATCCTCCCAGTTCTTATCTCTAATAATCTCGGGTGTCAGTCTCTCATTCTGTTACTTTATATTCCACAAATGAGTGCAGTCTTTCTATCTTGGTCCCTCTCTTTCTGACTCATTTCACTTAACACGATACTTTCCATGTTGATCCAGCTATATGCAAATCTCATGACTTCATCTTTACTAACAGCTGCATAGTATTCCATTGTGTAGATGTGCCAAAGTTTCTTTAACCAGTCATCCATTCTTGGGCAACCAGGTTTAATCCAGATTCTGGCTATTATAAACAGTGCTGCAATACATATACAAGTGCATATGTCATTTCTACTATACTTTTTTCCAGCACTGAACTCTTGCTGGGAGAAGTCTCCAGAGCTATTGGGGAGGTTCCCTCCTGTACCAAAGATATGACTGTGATTGTAGGATCCAAACAAGACTTAATGTTCAATTTCCATTTCCTCCTTTCACTCCCTACCCTGTCCTGCATGTATTTCTGCAGCCCTTTGCCAACCATGGGTGTTCCTCCTTGGTTTCTCTTTTTTGGTTTGGGGTCACACACAGTGGTGCTTGGGGGCTACTCCAATTCAGATCGTGGGGATCCCTCCCAGTGGTGTTGGACTGGGGATCAAACCCATGGCTCCCATATGTAAAGCACAAGTTCCAGCCCTTAGAGCGAGTTCCCTGTCTTCCCTCCCCGCTCCAGGATACTGGCTTTGCAAATGAATAGCACAATCTTGTGCATATTTTTTCAGGGGTTATTCCTGGCTCTGCATTCAGGAATTATTCCTGTATGGGATTCTGGGGGATAGAACCCAGGTTCACCATGTGCATAGCAAAAACCTTACCCACCGGTACTATCATTCGGGACCCCCAACTATTTTGTTGTGATCAGAAAGACCCTCTTTCTAGGCATGCAAAACACCTACCCCTCTTCTGTGATTTGTGATGGTATGACTTTTTTTTTTAAGTAAAACAGATTTTTTAATTTGGAGGGTTTTAAGGTGTGGAGGGAGAGAGAGTGAAAGAGAGGGAAAGTAACGTGCCCAAGAGAGAACACGGGCTCTCTTGGAGCAAGGGCGGAGAGAGCCCCTGCACACATCCCAGCATCAGACACAAAACATGAAGTCCACATCTCAAGAGGGGAGATGTGGGCGACACATGTGCTCAGGCGCCATGTGCTTGGCCACGTGGGCACAAAAAAAGCACATGGTCTCGGGCAGCATATGGGCCTGTGATGGGATGACTCTTTATGATAACTTTGACTGACAATGTTCTTATGCTTTGAGTTTTGTCCCATGGTAATCAACTTCTGAAGCTTCTCTTTCCTTAATCAAATGCCTGAAAATGTGGAAACCCTATCTCTGCGGATATATTGGTCAGTACCCCCACTTTCCTGCTTCGAGACTGTAGCAAAGAAAGTCTGGTTGTCAAATATCCAAAAAACATAATAAAAGATTGGAAAGTGAAGAACTCTCAACATGTTCTAACCGGTAATGATGTTTGAGGACTTTGAAAGCCTTTTGTGTGAAAGTCCAGGACTTCAACCAGGCAGGGGAGCAGAATTCAATTAGCAATTAAAAAATCCTTCAGTTTGGGGGGGGTGGGAAGAAAAGGTTATGTCAAAACAATAAAATCCAAAAAAGAATGAGGAGCGGCTTTGATACTAGGCAATCTAAGAGCAACACAAAGTGTACTCTGGAAGGAAAATGTGTTTTACCCTTTCTCAGAAAGTAGAATTAGACAAAAACGGGGCCAAAGGTTTTTCTTCAATTTAGCTGCTGCCGAGTTTAACCTGGGCCCATTTGACCCTTCAATTCACACTCTAAATTTCAGTCTCTCAGGTGGGAACAAGTGTAGATGGGGGGGGGGTGAGCTTTATAACAAATATTCACTCTGTACCTAGGCGCTATTGTAAGTACTTTTATTTTTTTTCTCTCTCTCTGGATTTTGATCTCTCAGTATAAAGGTACAACTCTGTATTTTCAATAGTCTCTTCCACTGTGGTGATTCTGAAAGCAATAGCACTCCCTTAAGAGGGCTGGAGCGATAGTACAGCATGTAGGGCATTTGCCTCACACACGGCTGACTTGGGTTTGGTCCCTGGCATCCCATATGGTCCCCCGAGTGCAGGTGTGATTGAAAAAGCAAAAAAAAGAAAGAGTAGAAAGCAATTAAGAATATAATGAATTTAACCACAAAGAAATGCTTGTTTTTCTCTAAGTGGGTTCTTATGCTTCCCTGTAATTTTTTTTTAAAACAAGCTGCTTGACATACCCTGAATAATCTTCACCCGTCCTTTAGCCTGCAAATTCTCACTGTTTCATGCCAAACTCAAATGTCACTCTCATGAAGCCTTCCTGCAATTGATCCATATCACCAGCACCACCATTATCTTCATCACTACTGAAGTCTATTGATTATTACTCAATGTCAGAGCCACATTTGAAATATCTAGTTCATGCTTACAAGCACGTGAGAGGTAATATCACCAGACCCATTTCACAGATGGGTCAAAGGCACAGAGAGGGCTAGGATTTACACTCTCAAAGCCATCTCGTAAATACTAAGTTATAAAATGGCAGTCCCCATTCTTTTCTTTTTCTGGAACTCATTCTTAAAAAGTGAATAACTGACATTCAGTCTGATTGTTATTAACAGACCTGAATAGAGGAGTGAGAAAGGCTCCTTGCATCTGTAATCCTGCAGCCTTTCAAGGTCCTCTTATTTTTCACTCCCTTTATTTTTTTCTCTTCTTAGTCTCCTATCTTGCTCTTTAATTCTCTCAATTGTAAAGTGGAAAATTGGAATTGTGATGGCTTCTGTTGCTGTTACAGTGGTCTGAAGATTGGTGAGAGGAAGAAAAATGCAAGCCAATTTTTCTCTGTTTAAAGCTTTGGTGTAGCAATATGAATTCTTAGTTTCCATTCGTTTATGACAATGATCTCGAGAGAGGTGACTAGTGTGATCTTTAATGCTGATGATAATGGTGGTGATGGCAGTGATGGCGATGCTGTGTCTCCATGCGCTGAGCAGCATGACACATCAGTCTGAGCCATGTTAAGTTGGTAAGAGGAGTGCATCTTTCACTCCTGCTTCCCTCATCTATAAGACATGCAACCATGGGCAAGATCTATAAACTCTGTTTCTATTTTATTATTTATAAAGTAGGAATGGTAATCTAACTCACAGGTAGTTGTGAGGATTAAACAAACAATGACGCTCAATAAACAGTAGCAACCTTTCCCCAAATCACTGTCAAATTTTGTATGTGATACGAAGAATTTACTCCATTTTAGTCTTTTGGACCATATTTGTAATAAATTAGTGAATTCCCATTTCTACAAGAATTGACTTTTTCTTGAGTCACACTGCCCTTACAAACAATATAGTAAATAATAGCACTGTCACTGTCAATGTATAGTAAATAATACATTCTGTTATTAAGAAAATTGTGGATAATCAACATAAATTTTCTTTGGCAGACAAACCAAATGATTTGATAAGGAAGCTGATGTGAAGTTTGACAGGGATAAGTAAATCTTATTGCTTATTGATGAGAAAAAGAAAATTTGTTTGAATTCATGATATGATGACAAGTGACATTAAAGTTCTAATAAGATATGGGATAATAAAAGTATTATTAATTCAATGCAACCCCTGAGTAATTCATGCTTATGAGATGTTAAAAAATAGGAAAATATTTAGCTGGTACAGCATTTTTCACATACCTACTCACTTTTCTTCATCAACATATCCATTATTCACTACCCTTTTATTCATGAAACTATCTATCTATCCATTGATTTGTTATCCAGCATTCATAGACACATGCCCTTCACCTATCCATTCCACTCTTCCTCACTGCAGTGCATAAAAACATAGAAAAAAAATGGTCTTTGCCACGTGGAAACTTTTCTTTCTTTCTTTCTTTTTTTCTTTCTTTCTTTTTTTCTTTCTTTCTTTCTTTCTTTCTTTCTTTCTTTCTTTCTTTCTTTCTTTCTTTCTTTCTTTCTTTCTTTCTTTCTTTCTTTCTTTCTTTCTTTCTTTCTTTCTTTCTTTCTTTCTTTCTTTCATTTTTTGGGTTACACCCGGTGATACACAGGGTTTACTTCTGGCTCACTCAGGAATTACTCCTGGCGGTGCTCGAGGAACCATATGGGATTCTGGGAATCTAACCTGGCTTGGCTGCGTACAAGGCAAATGCCCTCCCCACTGTACTATCGCTCCAGTCTCAGAAACTTTTCATAATGTCCATAAAGGAGAAAGAAAATATGAGGAAGTCTAAGAAAAATGCTCCCAAGAACTGTACAGTATGTCCAAAAATTTCTTAAGCCTGAGAAATCACATCTGACATGGAAAACTTCTTCAATGGAAGAGACTGAATCTATTTAGAATTTTGAAGATTCTTAAAGAATTACTATGGCAGCATAAATAAAAAAGAAATCATGTTTTGGGCAAATAAGTTGCAAGGAGAATAAGTAGGTACTAGTAACTCCAAGTGTGTTGAATATTTTGATTTAGCCAGATGTTGGTGATAGAAGATTAAACCTAATATGTATGTGGGATTGGATCATGGAAGGTCACATTACTCATGTGGGAATGTGGCTTTTTCTTGATGGCATGTAAAGACATTGATATCTCACTAGGAAAATGATGGCTGGAGGAATCAGTCAGGATGGGAAATGTGTGCCAACAGTAGATAATGGACCAAACATGATGGCCTCTCAGTGTCTATGTTGCAAGCCATTATTCCCTAAAGTAGAGAGAGAGTATGGGAAATATTTTCTGCCATGGAGGCAGGGGGAGGGTGGGAAAGAGTGGGTATATCGGGGATATTGGTGGTGGAGAATGTGCACTGGTGGAGGGATGGGTGTTTGATCATTGTGTGATTGTAACCCAAAAATTAAAGCTTGTAACTATCTCATAATGTTTCAATAAAATAAAAAAAATAAAAATAAAAATAGACATTGATATTTTCCTAATAGCATACTGGTACTATTAAATTTAAAATGCCACATAATTTTAGTTTCAAATTTTTAATTAGGTATTTATTTATTTATTGAGATTCAGTTACAAAGTTGTTCATGATAGGGTTTCAGTCATAGAATTCCAATACCCATCCCTTCACCAATGTACATTTAATATTACCAATGTTCCCAATTTCCTTCCTGCCACCCTCCCCTCCCACCCAGCATGCCTCTATGTCAGACACTTTCCTCCTTCCTCTCTCTCTCTTCTCCTCTCTCTCTCCCTTCTTGCTCTCTTTCCTTCTGGGCATTATGTTTCATAATATAGATACTGAGAGATTATCAGTTATATAATCCTTTACCTACTTTCAGCACTCAGTTCTTGTCAAGAGTGATTATTTCCAGCTATTATTGTCTTAATATATTAATAGCTAAAATATAATAAACATCTCAAATCTTTCTCAGATTACAAAACTCTATATTTTTTATGGGACCCCCTGTGTCAGAAAAACCACCCAACAATTCCATTTTTTAAGTTACTTCAACCAGAATGACTTACTAAATATATTTGTATCCTAACAGCTTAGTAATAATTTGATACATGTAAATAAAAGTACATAAGCATTTAAATTTAATTCTTGAAGCAATCACAATCACTACCTGATGGACACCACTCTCATTATTACTATTCTCTATTGATTTCCCTTTGGTATTTTCTTTTTACCACAGCAATTACTGAATATCCAGCTTAGCAAATATATCATGCTATCACCAGATGTCACCAGATCTAATGTTGAAACTATGAAGCTAATAATTTTCACAACATCCAAAAAATGATGCCTTGGGGCCAGAGCAATAGTACAGCAGGTAAGGGTGCTTGCTTTGCACACAGCTGACCCGGGTTTGATCCCAAGAACCCCATATGGTTCCCTGAGCTCCACCAAGAGTGATCCCTGAGTGTAGAGCTAGGAGTAAGCCTTGAGCATTTCTGGGTATGGCTCAAAAACAAACAAACAAAAAAACCAAACAAACAAAAAAACATGCTGAATAGTCTTATGTTTCCCTAAAAAAGAGAAAAAAAGAAAATATCCTGTTGATTTCACTCCAGAATATATAGCCCAAGGATATAGAAACAACCTAAATATCCTTTGATGGGTGGATGAATCAAGAAAATGTGCTGTGTGTGTAAATAAAGAAATATTAAACTATCAAAGAGAAGAAAATCCTTCCATTTTCAGCTGTATGAATGAAATGGAGAGTACACTAAGTGAAATAGGTCAGACCAAAAAAGCTCCCCATTGCGTATTCATATTCCAAAACCAGTAACAATGATGGGTCTCATTCCTCTGACCCTGAAAGAGCCTCCAATGCGGCACTGTTGGGAAGGACAAGTAAAGAGAGGTTGCTAAAATTTCAGGGCAAGGATAATGGAGATGTTACTGAGACCACTCAAGAAAATCGACGATCAAGGGATGATGATGATGATGATGATGATGATAATGATGATGTCACTTATAATTGGAATAAAAATGGCTGATTTCATAGAAACAAAACCAGATGGTGATTTTCAGAGCACTGGAACAGACATGGTAAAGTGCTGGTCAAAGGGTACAAACTTCCCACTATAAGATGAATAATTTCTGAGGAGCTAATGTGTATTATGATAACTTGGTTAATAATATATCATGGTTCACTTGAAATTTGAGAAAAGTAGAAATAGAGCATCTGCCTTGCACGCGGCCGGCCCGGGTTCGATTCCTCCATCCCTCTCAGAGAGCCCAGCAAACTACCGAGAGTATCCCACCCGCACGGCAGAGCCTGGCAAGGTCCTCGTGGCATATAGGATATGCCAAAAACAGTAACAACAAGTCTCACAATGGAGACATTACTGGTGCCTGCTCAAGCAAATCGATGAACAACGGGGCAACAGTGCGACAGTGCAGTGCTAAGCATTCTCACCACACATGCAAGCATATGCAAAAGTTAACTATAATAATGTATCTATTATATTGATCTTGATCATATTTCATAATGTACTATACATGTATTTTTTACATGTATGCCAAATCATGCTGTACACTTTAAAATATACACTTATGTTGGCAATGATTCCTAAGTAAAGTTGAAAATCAGTAAATAGGCGGGAAGGTGGGTAATTAGGTGAAGTGAAATATTCTTCTACACTCTTGTGAATTTACTGCAGTGTCCCAGGTACCGGCATCACTGGAAATTCAGCCCTAAAGCATTACTGGGTAATGATCAGGACTTTATATATATCACTTTATTTAATCCTGACAAGGGGACAGTTATTATTCTTATCCCCATTTTTCAGATAATGAAACAAGTCACAGCATTAGAATTTAATAAAATTGACCTTAGCCGCTTTGCAGCACCTCTATTAATTCCTACCAATAGACATTATGATTACATACATTCCCTTTTGGACTCTAAACAACACAAGAGTTATAAAGCCTTATACTACAGTCTTTGTATTTCCCATATCCAGAGTGATGCTCAATATTGCTATTGAGAAGCAATGTTCTGGGGCCAGGACAATAGTGCCATTTGCCTTGCATGTGGCCAATTTAGGTTTAATCCCACATTCCATATGATTCCCCCAAGCCTTGCCAGGTGTAATCCTTGAGTAAGCCCTGAGCATGAGTAAGCATGTAGAGCCATGAGTAAACCCTGAGCAGCTCCAGGTGTGCCCCCCCAACCAAACAACAGCCAAAGGAATGTTCTGTCTTGATCTTATTGGATTGTTTTCATCACAGAGGCAGAAGGTGAGACACAAATTTTAGTGCAAACAATTTGTCTGTGAGATAATTCAGAAAGTTCTGGCAGGTGAGTGGGGAAGTGTGTCTGGAAAAGGAAAAAGGCAATATGCATTATCAAGCAAATTCCCACACAGGGCAACGGAAGTTCAGTCACCTAGGAAGCTTCGGGAGCCAGTGTAGGAAGCAGAGCTTCAGATTATTCTACTAGACAGGCAAGGAAGTTACAGTACTTATCCATCAGTTACCATCTGACTGTTGGCTGAGACTGTTCCTGGAAGGAGGTGTTAATTTCAGAGCAGTTTTATGACCTGCCATGTGCATGGACAGAGAGAATCCTGAGAAAAAGAGATGAAATTTTTTGGCAGGTAGCAGTCATATCTACCCACCCACATGGTCAGACTAGATGAGATATGAGTGTGGTATGGGCAGTTACTGCTTTCATTGGTACAGGAGGATGGCATGGAGCAAAGTGATAAGGGAAAGGCAGAGGTTTTCTTCAAGGGTGAATCAAAATATCTGGGTGGTATATACATACTTTGTAATGTAAAACCATACTATAAAACCATACTTGCAAAACCATACTTAATATAATTTTACATTTAGAAAAGAAAGAATTTTTACTTTGGATAATGACTACAGAGAGGAACTATTTTCAAAAGTGTTCAGCAGGAAAGTGTAGCATTGGGATCGATGAGTCTTGGAAACATCATGTTTATGATGTGTGAGAAGGGCTATGGCAAGTCTCTCAAGGCGAAGGAGGAAAACATTCAATAACATGGACTTTCCATTCTGAATGTTTAGTCAAAGGGAAAGAAGGCACAGATTTCTCTACTGAGAAAGAAATTTCAATCTACATATTTAGAGTCATGTTGAGAGTATATCTCAATGGTTGGAAGAAATACTTTTTGTTATACACATAAGTATTTAGCAGAAAATTCAGCTGCTGGATGCATTCTCAGAAAAGTTAGATGAGTTTACCATGTTCCAATTCAACTCAGCCATACCCCATGAAATTTAGAAATTTCCTGTTTGTTGTATTTTAGAAACCATTACAAATGTCAAGAAGGAATTTCTAAAAGAAAAGAACTATAAAGCAAGTCACTAAAATTGTCTATTCATCATTAACTTCCTTTTCCTACTGAAAATATCTGACTCACTCCTTTACTGAATTCCAGTTGAAGGAAAAATTTTTAATGCAAGTCTGAGAGAGAGTTCATCCTTTAAACAAAATGTTTGGAGACAGTCTTAATTTAGGTCTCCATTGTGCTTCAAAGGGTATTTGGTGACTTTATGTCTATAAACTGATCTTTATAAATCAGATTCCTTCTTTGAGGGAAAAAAATGCTGCTCTATCATCCGAGTATAGGTTCAAGGCCTGGCACTGATCGTTGTGTCTGAATTCTCTCAAAAGACAGGATAACAAGAAAAACTTTGAAACTCATTTTTCATGAGAAATTCTGAATACACAGGTCCAGGCGGCATCACGCCCTGCCTGTACAGAGAGTTGTGAATGAAGACACAGGGAACATGTCTCCATGGCAACCACAGGATTCACAGAGCTGGTCCTTAGCACTCTTCCTTAGGCTAGTTGTAGGAATGACCAGCAGAAAGTAATAGATAACCTTGAAATGTTCAAGGAGAAGGAGTTGAGAAGACTTGTCTTAAGCCAAGTGATTTAAGAGAAAGAGGTTTTGAAGACATCTCTGAGGTCCATTTCCTGAAGAGTTCTGCCCATTTTCTTCAATGTTATTTTATGGATTCTGGTCTAATACCAAGGTCTTTATTTTTATTTATTTATTTATTTTTTGCTTTTTGGGTCACACCCAGCGATGCACAGGGGTTACTCCTGGATCTGCACCCAGGAATTACCCCTGGTGGTACTCAGGGACCATATGGGATGCTGGGAATCAAACCCGGGTCGGCCGCGTGCAAGGCAAACACCCTACCCACTGACTATGGCTCCAGCCCCCCAAGGTCTTTATTTTTTGCACATTTATTTATTTATCTGTTAGTTTGGGGGCCACACATGGCAATACTCAGTGGTTATTCTTGGCTTTGCACTCAGGAATTACTCCTGGCAATGCTTAGGAGACCATATGGGATGCTGGGGATCAAACCTGGGTCGGTTGCCAGGCAAAAGCCCTACCCATTGTATATAGCTCTGGTGCCCAAATACCAAGGTCACACTTTGAATTTACTCTGTGAATGGTATGAGATACAGCTTCAATTTCTTTTTCTTTTATTTTACACGTGGCTCTCCAATTTTCCCAGACCTATTTGTGAAGGCATGACGGAGCCTGGCAAGCTCCCCATGGCATATTCAATATGCCAAAAACAGTAACAATAATGGGTCTCATTCCCCTGACCCTAAAAGAGCCTCCAGTGTGGCACTGTTGGATGAGTAAGGAGAGAAAGCTAAAATCTCAGGGCTAGGACAAATGGAGACGTTACTGGCACTCGTTCGAGCAAATCAATGAACAACAGGATGACAGTGATACAGTGATTTGTGGAAGAGTCTTTGTTCCACTTCATGTACTTAGCTCCTTTGTCATCGATTTAACTGCCCATAAATCCGGGGGTTTAACTCAGGACTCTCAATTCTGTTCCATTGGTTTTTAGGAGCTGACCACAAAATCAAAGGCCAAAAAAAAAAATAAATGAACAAAAATAAAAGGGTCTACTTTAAATTAAAAAGTTTCTATACATGGGGCTGGAGAGATAGGTAGGGCGCTTGCCTTGCATACAGCTGACCTGGGTTTGATCCCCAGCACCCCACATGATATCCTGAGTCCCACCCGGAGTGATCCCTGAACAAAGAGCCAGGAGTAAAAGTAGAGAGAGAAAGAAAGAAGGTGCCTGGCAAAGAGGTGGCGGGGGTGGGGGTAGTGGGAGGGATACTGGGAACAATGGTGGTGGAAAATGTGAACTGGTAGAGGGATGGGTGTTTGATCACTGTATGACTGAAACTCAATCATGAAAGTTTTGTAACTGTATCTCATGGTGATTCAATAAAATTTTTAAAGAGCCAGGAGTATGACCTGGACACAGCTGGATGTGACCCCAAAACAACAACAAAAATGTTTTTTAAAAAGCTTCTGTACAGATTAAAAACTCAAACTAAAATAAAAGGGCATTGTACTGAATGGGAAAAAAATATTTGCACACAATCCATTGGATAAAGGGCTAATATGCAAGATTTATAAAGCACTTAAAAATGTTCAACAACAAAAATCCAACAACCTCATTAAAAAAGAGGGAGAGGATATGAACAGACATTTCCCCAAAGAAGACATATGAATGACTGATCAACACGCGAAAAAAGTGCTCATTATCACTTATGATTAGGAAATTGCAAAATAAAAAAAAACAATAAAATATAGCCTAACACCATTATAGTCTGTAAATAGCCTGTGTTGGAGGGGATGTGGTAAAAAAGAAGCACTATTTACTGTTGGTAGGAATGTGATCTGTTTTACATAAGAATAGAACTCCTATCCAACTCAGCATTATCACTTGTTGGCATCTACCCTGAAAACACAAAACTATATTTTTTATTTTTTTGAATCACTGTGAGATACGGTTATAAGCTTCCATGTTTGAGTAACAATCGTACAATGATCAAACACCCATCCCTCCACCAATGCACATTCCCCACCACCAATCTCCCCAGTATACCCGCCTTTACCACCCTCCCCCTGCCTCCCATGGCAATTTCCCCCATACTCTTTCTTTACTTTTGGGCGTTAATTTGAAAGGACATATGCATACCTATGTTTACTGCAGCACTTAGCACCCAAGATATAGAAATAACACAAATGTCTGCTACCGATGAATGGATGAAGACATTGTGGTATATATGCACAACAGAATACTATGCAGCTATAAGAAAGGATGAAATAATGCAAAATTTCCACAAATCTCCAGCTAGAATGTATCATGCTGAGTGAAATGATTCAGAAGTAATGTGATAGATACAGAATGAGCTTCCTCATATATGGGTTTTAAATATACACAGTAAGGGAGCAACAAATGGCCACGGATATGGAGAGTTGGTCCAGTCAGAATTGAGTTTAGGGAGGGGTGGGGGCTTGAATATGAGAGGTCTTATGACCTTGGTGAAGGGAAGTCTTATGATTCTGGTGACAGGTGTGAGTTGTTGGAATGATGTATGTGTGTGTAATTATCATTAACATTATTACAAATCAATACTTCAATAGGACAAGCTTCCCATGGTGTATTCAATATGCCAAAAACAGTAACAATAATGGGTCTCATTCCCCTGACCCTGAAAGAGCCTCCAATAAGGCACTGTTGGGAAGGACGAGTAGGGAGAGGCTGCTAAAATCTCAGGGCTGGGATGAATGGAGACGTTACTGGCACCTGCTCGAGCAAATCAATGAACAACGGGATGACAGTGATACAGTGATACCTCAATAAAGATGATATTAAATTTTTTTTAAAGAGAAAGGAGTTTTGCTACACCAGTGAAACCTAGACTTTTTAGTGAGGACTTTAGCATTCACGGGCTGAGAAACTTAAATTGATGTTGGACAAAATCTGTACCTGGTTTAACCTGTATCAGTGTTTCCCAGGATCTTGCAGGTCTGAATTATAGAATGGTTGGATGGCTTCTAATCATGTGGGTGGACAATGGAAAATCTAGATTAAAATGAGTGTAGCCCGGTGTGCAGTGTTGTGCCTGCTTGATGGATGGTTTACATTGCCAGAGATTTTAAACATATATATTTTAAGTTTCACAGACTGCCTGGCTGGTTAATAGAAGTAGGAAATGCCCTTAAAAAGAATGAAACCTTAATTGGACCATTAAGTAACTTTTTGACCTCAGGCAAATTTTATGTGGCTGATAAAATGACTGGCTCTAATTCTTCCCCTCAGACTCAGCCCTCGGCAGGGCTTCGCCAGGAGTAGCCTTCTCTTGACTCAGACGTGGCCATGTGACACTTCTTTTGTGAGGGGAGGGTTGGGAGAGGGCAACGATTCCTGGTGGAAGCAACAATGTTTCAGCCACAAATAAGCTAAAAAGGCCTTGTGCTCATTCATTTGCCTCTACCATCCCCATAAGGAAAACCTACTCCAGTTGGCCCACTTCTTCAAGGAAGATGATGAGGGTCATTTGGAGCAGAGCCAAGGATCTAAAATGTGAGACAGAACTGCCTTAGCCACAAAAGCCTAGATCAGCCAAACCCAAACTGGCAAGTGCACAGAGATGCATTAGCTAAATATATGCGTATTGCAAGGTGCTTGGATTCTGAAGTTGTTTGCTCTACATCAAAAGCTGATACATATATATGTACATATGTATACATATATATGTATATATATTTTTGAGGGGGCCATACTTGGTGGTGATCAGGGTTTACACTAGGGTCTTTATTTAGGGGCCACTCCTGGAGGTGGTGAAGGGATCATGGAGTACCCAGGGTGAAGTGTGGGGTGTCCAGTAGACAAAGCTTGTGCACAGCTCTGCATAGTATCAAAGCTTTGCTTAAGATGTCTCTCCAGGCCCTGATGCATCTTTTCATTTATTTATTTTTTTGCTTTTTGGGTCACACTCAGCGATGCTCAAGGTTTACTCCTGACTCATGCACTCAGGAGTTACTCCTGGCAGTGCTCAGAGGCCATATGGGATGCTGGGAATCGAACGCGAATCGGTCGCAAGCAAGGCAAACGCTCTACCTGCTGTGCTATCGCTCCAGCCCCTTTTTTATACTGTTGAATCTCAAGTTTCCTCATCTGTAAACTAAACCATTTTGCTACATACACTAAGATCTCTTTGACATTTGTCCCCCTTACCCTCAACTAAAATAGTCTTCATTTCTGTATAGCTGAATATTTTTCTTTACTTTTTGTGTAATATAATTTTTTAAGTTTTTTTTTTCTTTTTTCTTTATGGGATTCTGGGAACCGAACTCGGGTCGGCCGTGTGCAAGGCAAATGCCCCACCCACTGTGCTATCGCTCCATCCCTGATGTTTTTAAAGTTTTGTTTTGTTTAGGAGCCACACCTGGCCTTGCTCAGGGCTTCCAACTGGCCCTACATTTTGGATCACTCCTGGTGGGCTCACGGATTGTGTGGTGTGACAGGGATCAAACCCAGGATGGCTGCATGCAAGGCAAGTGCCTTACCCTCTGTACTATTGCTCTGCTCCCATCTTTTTCTGTAATTTGAAAACACACTGGTTTTAGGAAGAGCTACTCACGTGGCTATACATATCAGATCTAAATTTAATGTCACTCCCTGGCCAGTTGAATCCCTGTCAACCAGAGGTATACAGTTACATAAAATGTGCAGAGATTGAGCATCAGATAAACAGCAGCATTAATTATAAACCATAAAGGCTAGTTTCAGAAGAATTTCTTATTTCTCTCTTTTATTTTTTGCTTTTTGGGTCACACTAGCAATGCACAGGGGTTACCTCCTGGCTTTGCACTCAGGAATTACTCCTGGAGATGCTCAGAGGACCATATGGGATGCTGGGAATCGAACCCGGGTCGGCCGCGTGCAAGGCAAACACCCTACCCGCTGTGCTATTGCTCCAGCCCCAGGATTCCCTATTTCTTAATTGACTGAGCAAAGGTAGTGAGTCTTAGGAGAAGGGTCAATACCTCTGGAAGTAGAAAGCATTTTCTATTTTTGACTTAAAGAATTCCAGCCAAAAGGGTTCAATCAAGCGTTGCTTTGTGGGAGGAGCAATCACCAGCCACATCTTTGGTAAGATATTTTTATGCTTATTTTTCATAACTTCTTGTCTATAGTATCTGTCTTATTCACAAAGCAAACTAACACTTCTCAACCATTTGCACTATGCAAAGTTAGCTTTCGCCTTTTGATTTTATTTCTTTTATTGCTCATTGGAAGGACCTAGAAAAACCCCCTCCACCACCTACTACCAGCACGCCCACTGGAATGCAAATCCACCAGGCGAATGAATTTTAAGTTGCAAAAGATTTGATCCCTTGAGTTTTCCCGAGAGAGAGAGAAAAAGGAAGTGGAGAGAAGAGACAGAAAAAAGAAGAAATGGGAAAGAAAACACTGAGTAGAGCTAAATTGGGAGTGAGCTGAGCTCTGGCAAGGACCAGGGAAGGAACGAGATTTGTACTGTGGAAAGCCGAAACAATGTCACCCTAGCTACCGGGTCCTAGTATCTGGGCCCTGTGAATTATTTCCTTCTATGGGAAGAAGATCTTTGCAACTACAATCAAGTTAAGGATTGTGGGATGCAGAGACTCTCCAACATTATCAGGGTGGACACTAAATGCAGTATATGTGCTGGTGGACGGAGATCTGACATATGAAAAGAAGATGGCAATGTGATCATAGAGGCAGAGGTTAGAGGGATGTGGCCACGAGCCAAGTAAGGCATCAGTCACCAGAAGTTGTGAGAGTCAAGTGGCCAGTTCCTAGAGCCTCCTGAGGAAGTCAGTCGGCTAAGACCTCAAATTTAGCCTAGCAATACTCTCACATCCCTTGGCTCCATCACGAGTGCAAAGATATGGAAAGAGCCTATTTCCATACAAGGTGATATTTCTTTCTTCTCCCCTCTCCTCCTCTGTTCCTATCTCTTGTTCCTTCCTCTTCCCTGTTACCTAAGCAGATGCCAAACTACTATCACTGTATCACTGTCACTGTCATTCCGTTGTTCATCGATTTGCTCAAGCGGGCACCAGTAACATCTCCATTCATTCCTATCGAGTGCTAGCGTAGCCCAATGGCGTACTGGGGTCTCTTTCAGGGTCAGGGGAATGAGGGCCATCGTTGTTACTGTTTTTGACATATTGAGTACGCCATGGGTAGCCTGCCAGTTCTGTGGGCGGGATACTCTTGGTAGCTTGCCAGGCTCTCCGAGAGGGATGAAAGAATCAAACCTGGGTCAGCCATGTGCAAGGCAAATGCTCTACCCGCTGTGCTATTGCTCCAGCCCGCCACTTCATAAATGGCATAAAATCCCTGTGGACAATGACAGGGCTGTCGAGATGGCCCAGTGGGCTGACGAGCACAAGCTCTGCACTGAGTCCCCAGCACTCTGAGGTCCCCTGAGCACCCCTATTGAGACTCCCTCCCCTCAAAAAGGACAATACAGATGGACTCTCCAGAGATTTAAGATTTCCCCACCGTCTTTGGGGGAATCCCAGTGAATAAACTGAAAACACCCGACAGGCTCATTTTCCAATATTCACATGATCTAGGCCACCAGAGACTTGCCTCATCAGCCGCCCTCTGTCCAGGCCAGAGCAGCCGACTGGGAGAACAGGGCTGTAGATATGGCTGACAAGCTAAGCAGCTAAGCACATGCTTAGCATGCAGGAGGCCTAGGTTTGATCCCCGCCATGACCACTGTTCCCTCCTGGAGTGCGGCCAAGGGTGACTCCTGGAGCTCAGAGCTAAAAACGGCCCAAGCACCTGCAAGTATAACCAAAAAGCAAAGCCCCAAAACATAGTGCTGGGGCCAGGAAATGGCTGGCTGGCTAACGCACCTTTCTGGCAAGCACGAGGCCGAGAGTTTGATCCCTGGCACCAAATGCAATCCTGGCAAGTCTACTTTCAGCCATCCCTGCAGCCACAGGCGACTTCTGGCCACACCTCAACCAGTCTGCGACCAAACGGTATATGACCCATGGGAGAGAGGCTGCAGAGGAGGGGAAAACTAAATGGACCAAGGAGATAACTCAAGGGGAAAGGACAGGCCTGGCATGTGTACGACCCTGAAGCCGATACCCCCACCCTGCATGCAGTGCTCCCCAAAGCACCCCTGAGCATGTGTGATCCACACAAAAAAAATTCTAGTGTCAGAGAAATAGTGCAGCAGGGAGGATGTTTGCCTCGCAGCAGCAGACCTGGGTTCAATCCCCAGCACTCTTAACACAGAGCCAGGAGGAAGCCCAGAGAGCCACCGGGTGTGACCCAAAAAAACAAAATAAAGGACGAAATTGGTGGGGCTTGTGAGCTGGTACAGCAGGTAGGCACTTCTGCTGCATGCTGCCAACCCAGGTTCAATCCCCAGCACCCCCTCAGCACCACCAGGAGGAACCCCTGAGCATCGCCAAGTGTGGCCCAAAAGCTAAAAAGGAGGAAAAAAATGCAATCGGTTTTGTTATATTTCAGGGCAGGCTGGACCTGACGATAAACTCTTGCAGAGCCAGGAGTAATCCCTGACCATTGCTAGTGTGGCCCCCAAATTTTTTTTAAAAAAAATTAAAAATTCTGATACCTTAACTCTCTGCAATTAAGTTTTTATTTGTTTGGTTGATTTGGGGGATTGGGTTCTTTGAATTTTTTTTTGCTATCAATTCTTTGCTTCTCTAGGACTGGCACCCCCTAAAATAATTTTGCTTCTCTGTCTGGGAATAAGAGGAAGCACATGCCTTATAGGTGAGGTCCCGCGTGGGTTTCTCAGCACCACCCATCCAGCCCTGAACCGTTTCCACTCTGGAAAGCCGCTCATTATCAGAGCAACAAACTCTGCTTCAGCCGCCCGGCCCGGCCCGTCTCCACAGCCTCTCTATTCTCCGCTTGAGCGATAGCACAGCGGTAGGGCATTTGCCTTTCACGCAGCCGACCCGAGTTCGATTCCTCCGCCCGTCTCGGAGAGCCCAGCAAGCTACCGAGAGTATCTCGCCCGCCCGGCAGAGCCTGGTAAGCTACCCATGGCGTATTCGATATGCCAAAAACAGTAACAAATAAGTCTCACAATGAGAGACATTACTGGTGCCCGCTGGAAAAAAAATTCATGAGAAACAGGATGATAGTGACAGTGATACATTGTTGGGGCTGGACTGAGCTCTCAGGGCGAGCCCATGTAGACTGTACCATACTACGGACAGGAACATAGGGACCCATGAAAATGGGCGAGATTTCTCATGTGTCCTGACTGGTTTGGATGAAGCTGAACATTTTCCCCCTTCAAGCTGCCTTCAGAAAAATAATTTCAGTATATTGAAAAGAGCAGTTTTCCTTCTCTCCCAGAAGCCTGGCTGGTCTTTGACATGCAGATCTCCGGTGTTAGCCAGGCCTGACCTTTAAGATTGCAAAATGCAGGCTCGGGCCCAGCCTAGTCTTTGGGATGTAGGTTTCAGGTGCTGCCCAGTTTGTATTTGAAGCAGCAGCACAGCCTAGTCTTTGGGATGTAAATCCAGGTGCCTGAAGCCCAAGAAAGGTTTCAGTTTTTGGTTTTGTATCTTTTCCTTCTCAGTTCTGTATCTTTTTCCCCTACAGGTATAAGGAAACAATATGTTCGACTGCCTCAATGTTCTTCCTGTAACTTCTTTTGATGCCTTTGGTGACATCACTGTATTGCGCCCTTTAGAGGTGCCATGATCAATCAAAGGGGATCCACGAGGCCCTCTGCCTTTGCCAAGAGCCAGAGCGAGCCTTGGTCCTCCATGAGACATATTTCTTCCGAGTTCCTTATCTCAGTGCCTCCGACCGCACGAACGTTCACGCAACAATACATAATAAGAAATAATACACATTTCTCCTTAATGAGGATCCAGCAAACTCCCAAGCCTTCTGACATAGGTCATCTTTTCAGAAGAAAAGGCTCGGCCTGGGTCTCATTTGAAATGCGAGGTCCATCTGCAATGCCCTGGAGAGAGCGGCCACCTTCACAGGTCTGTTCTCGAGAGGGCTGCTCTCATTCCAGTCCAGGTGCTCCCAGCTGGAAAGCCGCCAGCTTCCCTGTGCTGGAGACAAAGATCCGCTCACACCGTACTTGTCAACCCCCAGATCAGGATTTGCACACCCTTACTTACTTCACAGATCCCTCATGCCTTTATTTCCTCCTCGGTGTTTTCCCCTGAAGCCAGAAGTGACAGCGAAATGTTTCATCTATTCTTTTTGGGGGGAGGGTTGTTTCTTTTCTGGGGGTGTGGAAGGGGCCCACACCTGGAGGTGTTCAAGGCTTAACTCCTGGCTCTGAGCTCAGGTCTTACTCCTGGAGGTGCTCAAGGGGTTATATGGGGGCTTCCAGGGATGGAAGGCAGGTGACTCAGGGGCCCTGAAATGATAAATAATCTTTATCTGGGGGCAATCAAGTGCATTCTATGGGGACAGTCTAAAAGAAGAAAACCCAAGGGCTAGCCATTTGTCCTAGCCCGTGGCGGATACTCTTTCTGTCTCAGAAGGCCTTACTCTCCTTGAAACTGGCGCATGAGTCATTCCAAGGTGCTCTGAGCACGTTCCCCAGAGAAGCGCCCTCACATGCCGCTGTCTGGACCCCTCTAGAGTGGAGGATTGGAGAGAGAGGAGGCGGCAGCAGAAGCACCGGGGCCTGGGTAGGAATTTCAGTTGGAAAGTGCCTCGACCATCTGTCCCCGCCTGGAGTCCAGGGCCTTGGTGTCTACGTGACTCTCCTGCAGCTGCCAGTGGCGAAGGGGCTGCTCCCCGCCCAGTCTTTCTCACCACCTTGCTGGTCGAGGCTGGTTGTCACCTCCAGGCAGGATGCAGCCAAGCAAATGTCTGTCCCATTCCGCCCAAGGAAGGCGCGGAGTGTCTGTGGGCCCTGCAGGGGCTCCCCATAGGTAACCCAATCTGGCTCCCTGGTGTTCCTCCTGCCTTTAAATAGCCTCTGGTTCGCCCTGAGGGCAGGGATCTGGCAAAGTGCTGATACCACAGAGTTCACCAGGAGTCCGTGTTGCAGGCTTGGCTCCCAGATTCCACAGGGCTTGGGGATGTGGCTAGGGAGAGGAGCCCTGAGCTCTTGGCACTGGAAGCAAAAACAAGTCTAACTGCACCCCCCAGCCCCACCCTCATACACACACCCCACACCGAATTCACCAGTCTCCAGGCAAACACGGGGAGGCTGCCCTGCCTCTTAGCTCTGATTGGCCGTGGACGTGTGTATTTCCTATTGATCTTAAGATGAGCCAGCGGTAGCGCGTCGCCTGGCTGCCAGAAGTGATGCAGGCTGAGACGTCGAAAAGACTTTATTGGAAAACTCGCTCTCGGGTCCTGGGCTCACACTTTGTTTAGAACTTTTCTTGGGTCCGTAGGGAGGGGAGTTTGCTTAGATTGCTGGGACATAAGGCCTTTCCTGGGCCGAGGGATGTTGGCTGTATGGTTTATCTTTTACTTATTGCTTTTGAAAAGAAATGTTTTAAATTTTGCAGTGTGTGTTGAGGGAGAGCCCGGCAAGCTACCGAGACTATGGAGCCTGCACGGCAGAGCCTGGCAAGCTACCCGTGCATATTGGATATGCCAAAAACAGTAACAATAAGTCTCTCAATGAGAGATGTTACTGGTGCCCGCTCGAACAAATCGATGAGCAACGTGATGACAGTTACAGTGACAATGTTGAGGGAAGAACCACATGTGTGCTGTGCACAGGACTCTTTCTGAGCTCTTTTGCAGTGATGGGGGATTGAACTGAGGTGAACTGCATGCAACACAAGCTTCTTAACCCTGGTACACTCTCTCTGGCATTCAAAAGATTTATTTATTTTCCACACCCGGCTGTTCTCAGGGTCAGGGATCACTCCTGGGGCCACTGTGTGGGATGCTAGAGATCAGACTTAGGTTGGTTGTGTGCAAACAAGTACCTTACCTATGCATGTGCACTCTCTTCTGGTTCCCATACCAGCTTTTAGGTTTTTTATCTGTGTGCCTGTGCAAATGGGTCATGAGTGTGTATGAGAACACATCCACATGCATGCACAGGCAGTGAGTACCGTTGTGAGTCCAAGTAATGATTTTTTTCCCTTTTTTCGACGTGGCGGGGGGGGGGCGGTGGGACAGATTTTGGATCACATCCGGTGATGCTCAGGGCCTACTCCTGGCTTTGCACTTGGGGATCACTCCTGGTGGGCCCGGGAGACCCTATGGGATACCGGGGATTGAACCCAGGTTGGCCACGTGCAAGATGAGTGCCCTATACACTGTCCTATTGCCGCGGCCCCCAGTGACACTTTCTTTCTTTCTAGCCAAACTACTAGGGAATGAGAAATGATTTTCCCATTCTCTAGAAATGAGTTTCTTTCTCCCATCCCAACACATGATTTTCCGTATATAAAAGAGAAAATGATTATTCATGCTTAAGTAGTAGTAGAGAGAGAGAGAAAGTCAGGAGAGATAGATAGATAGAGAGAGAGAGAGAGAGAGAGAGAGAGAGAGAAGGAAAGTGCCTGCCACAGAGCTACAGAGGCAGGCTGGGGGTGGGGGTGGGGGGAGAGAAACTGGGGTCATTGTTGGTGGGAAATATACACTGGTGGAGGGATGGGTGTTGAATCATTGTATGACTGAAACCCAGTCATGAACAGCTTTGTAACTGTATCTCACAGTGACACAATAAAAACAATAAACATAAAAACACATGTACTATATAGAAAAATACTGTAGAAAAATATATTCTATATCTTACAGTTTCTCAGTCATATATATATATATATATATATATATATATATATATTGCTTTTTGGGTCACACCTGGCGTTGCACAGAGGTTACTCCTAGCTCTGCACTCAGGAATTCCTCCTGGCAGTGCTCAGGGGACCATATGGAATGCTGGGAATTATACCCGGGCCGGCTGCATGCAAGGCAAATGCCCTAGCCGCTGTGCTATCGCTCTAGCCCCTCAGTCATATTTTAAAAACAAATTCAGTAATAAAGGCACATGTATATTTTTCCAACTAGTCGAACTTTCAATAGAAATGTACATTTGCATTTTTCCTTTCTCAGAGCCCCATTACCTGTGTTCTAGTCTAGAAATCCTGGGTAGACCTGGTGTAATCAGCTTTTCCGTGTTGAACCAGTGGCTGGATCATTGTCAAGAAGGTCTTCAGTTCAGCTTGGTTTGTTCAAGGAAGATTAGAGTTCAAGTTCATCTTTTAATCTTCCTAATTGTTGGAGAGCACAAGGAATCCTGAGGCTGCCACCAAATCTAGCAGTCTGCTTAATGATCACTCGGATTCTGAGTACTTCTAAGGAAGAAGGAAATCAGTCTCTGACAAAAGCAGCTACTGGGCTATGTGTGGATTTATGATCTCAGCCTCTCTAAGCACTCACATAAACCTTGGATGCAAAGACGACTCGTCAAGAGTTAGAGAAAAAGCTCTATAAGCTATAAGTTGTCAATAAAACTCTATTGGATTCGTTTCCTCACTCTTCTGCTTATCTTTAAAATCCCCAATTGATTTTTTTTTTTCAGAATTCATGGTGCCAGTGATCTAGAGGTGCTTCTCCCTGCTGACAGAGAGTTCTCACTGAAATCGCTATTTGGGATGCTGATTGTGCAAATTTCACAAGGATTGCACCCAGAAGGAAGCCCCTAACCGAGTGCCACTGCTTCTCTGCAGAGATGCATGCAGGCATGCATGCACAGGTTTTCCTGACCAAATTAATTTCTCCTATTCAGCCCCTTTTGTTTGTGCACCTGTGATTTGATCGTGTACTCTAACTCAATTTTGCTTAATCTGATTACACCTGACTGAAAATGAAAAGGAGTTTAGGTGATATATTGAAGGCTTTCTAAGGCAAATGATTTGAAATGTTTTCAGATTGCAATTGTCTAAATGCCAGGTTTCTTTGCCTTATCACTGTTGAAATTGGGGAGCAAATGTTTGTTATGGGGAGAATATTCCACACACTACAGCATGTCATTTTCCTTTCTTTTTTTATTGAATCACCATGAGATACCGTTACAAAGCTTTCATCTTTGAGTTTCAGTCATACAATGATCAAACACCCATCCCTCCAACAGTGCACATTCTCTACCACCAATGTCCCCAGTACATCTTCCCTTCCTTTCCAACCCTCCCCCTGCCTCTATGGAAGATAATTTTACCCATATTCTCTCTCTACTTTGGGGCATTATGGTCTGCAATGCAGATACTGAGAGGCTATCATGTTTGATCCTTTATCTACTTTCAGCACACATCTCTCATCTCGAACGATTCCTCCAACCATCGTTGTCTTAGTGATCCCTTCTCTATTCCAGCTGCCTTCTCCCCCAGCGCATGAGGCAGGCTTCCAACCATGGAGGCAGGCTTCCAACCATTCCTGGCCCTGTGTCTACTGTCCTTGGGGGTCGGTCTCATATTATGTTATTTTATATTCCACAAATGGCACTACAGCATGTTTAGCAGCATCCCTGCCCTCTCGTGAAATGCAGCAGCACTCCCCTATCCCCTTTGGAACAGCCCCAGAAGTCTCTAGACCTTGTCAGATTTCTACAAAATATGAGGGTGGGAGAGGCTGAGAAAGCTTAACCTCTTAGTCCGTTTGGAGATATTTGGAGCAGTCTGGGAAAGATTTAGTTGGGAGTTTATATGATGAGTCTGGTAGCCCGCTCTCAAGGGGTTTCCCAATGGGCCTGCTTCTTGGTGTTCATACTCTTACACCATTCACTCCCTGCCTGGAAACACCCTACCTGTGTGTATCTAACAGAATATTGTGGAACTGCTAGAATGTGTCAGTGTTGTTTTTAGTTAGATCATAGGAGATATCATCTCTGTATGGGAGAACTAGCTGCCATGTCATGAGGATATTAATATGGATAGATCCACATGCTAAAAGCCTCACGAGGAAGCCATCTTGGAAGCCATCTTGGCTTGACCCCTTCAAGCCATGACATGACTACAACCCTGGAAGAAATATTATTTGTTTACTTTCTGTTTGGGGGCCACACCAGGAAGTGCACTGGGTTGACTCCCATCTCTGCAGTCAGGCATCACTCCTGCTGGACTCAGGGAACCATATGGGGTTCCAGGGATGAAACTCTGGTCAGCTGTGTGCAAGGCAAATGCTCTACCCACTACTCTATCTCTCTGTCACCCTGGATGAAATCTTGATTTCCACCTTATGAGAGACCCTGGGGTCCAAAATTACCTAACAATTTATTCCTGAATTCTCAGTGTACTGAAATTGCTTATTTCTAATTACTGTTTATCATTATTTTAAGTCTCTAAGTTTTGGGCTAATTTGTTACACAGCAGTAACAAATAGAAATAGATAGAATTTAGAACAAATATTTTCAGGAAGGTTTTCTTCTACCTAGTGGAATATAATTTTAATGAGTAAAATACTACTGTAGGGCCAGAGTGATAGTACAGCAGGTAGGGTAGTTGCCTTAAATGTGGCTGACAAATCCAGCATCCCATATGGCCCCTGCGAGCCTGCAAGGAGTAATTCCCGAGTGCAGAGCCAGGAGTAACCCTTAAGCATGGCAAAGTGTGGCTTTAAAAAAGAAGAAAAAAAGAACCTACTGGCAGAGACAAGTTGTTTTTATTTTTTAAAAGGGTGAGTAAAGTACTACTGATCATGACATGACTAACATAAGAAGAATAGAAAGTAACAAAAGAATAGGGCCTGAGTTTTTGCTACAAAGAAATACAAAGCCAACTTTGGTTAGTTCAGGGAGTTGTCTCATTCCTGGAATAATGGAATCAAGTCAATAAATATTTGGCTCGATTTGGGTTAAAACATGTCTTATATTTGTAAATATTGGCCTTTATTAATAAATTTGATTCCACTTACAATGTTACTATAGGTTATTTCAATGCTAATTCTTTAAAGATTTAAATAACTAGGGGCTGGAGAGATGGTCCAGTGGGTAGGGTGTTTGCCTTGAACTAGACTGACATGGCTTAATCCCCAGCACCCCATATGTACCTTGAGCACTATTAGGAGTGATCCTTGAGTGCAGGGCCAGTAGTAACCCCTGAACAGCAACATGTGTGACCCCACCCAGTCAAACAAACAAAAATATTAAATAGCCAGCTTATCTTCTGAAGTACCTACACATACAATGTTATCATCAACAATTGTCAGGTTTTCTGTTCGTTGCTACAAAAAATTGATGCTTTAAAGGACTCAGGAATCTGAAGAATAAATATTTTTTGCTAGTAAAATTTCTTTGCCAACTAGTAATATTTTCAAATAATTAAAAATAATAAACAACAAGCAATTCAGGATATATCTATATATTTGAATATTATTCAGTAATGAAGTACACAAAACATAGCTGAATATAAAATATAATTATGCCTCATGGAAAAGACAGAGAAAATGAATATTTATATTATTATCCCTTTTTTATAAAATTCTAGAAAATGCAAACCAATCTTCAGTATCATAAAAGTATAGAAGAAGAAGGAGCAGGAGGATATGTTTGGAGGTAAGTAGTACTTTCATTAACATAATTATGGTGATGATTTATTAGATGTGTAGAGATGTTAAAACCTATCAACTTTAATGTTTTATGTATGTATCACTTGTCACTTGTCATCCTGTTGTTCATCAATTTGCTTGAACAGGAGCCAATAACATCTCCATTCATCCCTGTCATGTGCTAGTGTAGCCCAATGGCGCCTGCTCACTCCAGGATCATGAAGAGCCTCGAACCATTCATTCAGTGTCTTTATGAAGAAGTCTGACCATTTTGTAGATGGGCAGCCAGGCGTTCTTTTGACGCCCTATGGAATCCAGTTATTAACGGCTCTAGTCAGTGCTCATCTCCAAATCGCATTACGTGTCCAGCCCATCTGATTTTCGACACCTTGGCAAACACGGCAACATCCCTGATTTTCGATCATTAATGGAGGTTGGAACTCCGGATTTCTTCTCTCACTTGAGTGAAATGTGATATTTCAAGCAAAGCACTTTTGATTCCTCTTTGGGAGATCCGAATAGCATTCTTTTTTTCAAATTTTTTTATTGAATCACCATGTGGAAAGTTATAAAGCTTTCAGGCTTATGTCTCAGTTATACAATGCTTGAACACCCATCCCTTCACCAGTGCACATATTCCATCACCAAGAATCACAGTATATGTCACCCCTTACTCCCCAACCGCCCCCACCTGTGTAGCTGATAAATTTCACCTTACTTTCTCTTTACTTTGATTACATTCAATATTTCAACAAAAAACTCACTATTATTGTTTGGAGTTTCTCTCCCCCAAAGTCAGACCTGCTGAAAAGGAGGCATTTGATAATTTGTTTTCCATTGCTGAGAAAGAGGAGACATGAGGTTGCGTGGCCACAACAGTGGTGGCACAGTTTTGGATTTCTGTATTTTAGTAACTAAGTCCAGAGAAATTTCTGCCAGAAATTGCATCGTTGCAAGCTCGTATCTCTCTGCTACTTTATATTCCACATATGAGAGCAATCTTTCTATGTCTGTCTCTTTCTTTTTGACTCATTGCATTCAACATGATACTCTCCATGTTGATCCACTTTTATGCGAATTTCATGACTTCATCTTTTCTAACAGCTGCATAGTATTCCATTGTGTAGATGTACCAAAGTTTCTTTAACTAGTCATCAATTTTTGGGCACTCCGTTTTTTTCCCCATATTTTGGCTATTGTGAACAGTGCTGCAATGAACATACAAATGCAGATGTCATTTGTACTATACCTTTTTGCCTCTCCGGGATATATTCCCAGGAGTGGTATTGCTGGGTCAAATGGAAGCTCAATTTCTAATTTTTTGAGGATCGTACATATTGTTTTCCAAAAGGGCTGAACCAGTCGGCATTCCCACCAGAAGTGAAGGAGAGTCCCTTTCTCCCCACATCCATGCCAACACAAGTTGCTTTTGTTTTTTTGGATGTGGGCCAGTCTCTGTGTTGTGAGATGATATCTCATTGTTGTTTTGACCTGCATCTCCCTGATGATTAGTGATGCCAAGCATTTTCTCATGTGCCTCTCAGCCATCGAATAGCATTCTTACCCTGTTTTTGTAGGGCCTGGATCTCTGGGGCATATGTTAGTGCAGGAAGAATGGTGGAGTCGAAAAGATGTGCCTGAAGCCGGAGGTTCTTCATCCTCTTAACAACTTCTTCAATGCTCTTGAGGGCATTCCACGCCGCTCTCTTCCTCCTGCATAGCTCAGGTGCCAGGTCGTTCTCATGTTGAGTCCTCGACCTAGGTAAACATAACTGCTGCATTCAGAGATGTTTATTCCATCAAGAGCAAATGGAACATCAGGAACTAGTCTGTTTCTCATGAACATTGTCTTAGTGAAATTCAGCTGCAGTCCAACCTTTCCACACTCATGGTCGAAGTCTGCCAGCATTCATGCCGCTTGGCTAATGTTTGATGTTATTAGAACGATGTCATCAGTGAAAAGGAGGTGGTGTAGTCTCCGAACATCTATCTTCACTCCCATTCCTTCCCATTCTAGTCATTGCATGATGTTCTCGAGGGTGGCACTGAAGATTTATGGTGAAATGGTATCACCCTGCCGAACCCCTCTCTTTACGTCAATGATCACTTCCTTCTAGAATGGTGAGATCCTGGTGGTGAATCCATAATACAGGTCGCAGAGGATCTTGATGTATCGAGTTTGAGTTCCCTGTTTGGCCAGGGCTTCAATGACTGCTGCAGTCTCAACAGAATTGAAGGCCTTCTTTAAATCAATGAACGTTAGACAGCAGCATCTTGAACCCTTGCGAAACTTCAATGAGCTTGGTCACCGTGTGGATATGGTCAATTGTGCTGAATCCTTTTCAGAACCCGGCTTGCTCGCATGGTTGTCCTTCATCTAGTGTTCTGCCAATCCTATTCAGAATGACTCGAGTGAACAACTTGTAGATGACAGACAACAGGCAGATTGGACGATAGTTGCCGATGTCATGGATGTCTTCCTTCTTGTACAGCAGGACAACGGTCCTGCTGGTTTTCCATTGGGACGGAACCTTGCTTTCAGACAGATAGTGTGTGAAGAGCCAAGCCAGTGTATTGACGAGTACTGGTGGCAGATTGTTCAGGTGTTCGTGTCTGACCTTGTCTGGACCAGGTGCTGTATGCTTCTTTAACGACAAAATGGCATGTTGAATTTCAGAAGTGAGAACGCTGGGAACGACGTATCCATCCTGCGGAATTTGGTATGTGGGCAGGTGGACATGGCTATCAAAGAGATCTGAGTAGAACTTATGGATAACCTTCACCATTGCCCTTCTGGAAGATGTGATAGACCCATCAGGACGTTGGAGGGCAGTCATCTTGGTCTTATATTTAGCGAAGGACAGGTGGGCATTTCAAATACTTTTCCCGGTTTCTGCCGCATCTGCCAACACTGCTGCTCTTCTCTCTTTGAGGTCTTCCTTTATCACTTCTCTGCACAGCTTTGCAAGCTCGAACATTAGCTTGTGATTGCCTGAGGCTCGTGCCAAACTATGCTGGTGAATGAGCTCGAGAGTTTCCGAAGACAGGCGTCTTTTTGTGGCTTTCTCTCTCTCTCTCTCTGCATTCCTCACACAACCATGGAGGTGCTGAACCAGTTGACTGTTTTCAAGGACGACATCTTCCCATATTGCTGCACTAGTCCCAGAGAGCTCCCATTTCGTGGTCGTTCTGGGAGTTCTCGCCTTAAATTTTGCAGCCCTTTCTCCCTGCTCCATGAAGTAAATGTATGTATACTCTCATATAGTCTAGTCACAAAGCTATTTTAAGTGATGGCTAACCTGCCATATGATAAAAATAAATAAATGGTAGCATGGTCATACAGAAAAGGGATTAAAAATAAAACCGGTAAAGATTTTTGTCCCGTCCTTTGTATTTTTAAGTCTTATTCCATTATCTGCTTTTGTTTGTTTGTTTTATTTGGGGGACCACACCCTGCAGTGTTCAGGGCTTACTCCTGGCTCTTTGTTCAGGTTAATTCCATTATCTGAACAAAAATATCCTGGACTTTATGTGAGCTTAAATCACTCTTCTGTAATTCAGTGAATGCACTGGGGATCAGACCTCAGGACCTCTACTGGCTTTCCATTCTCTACTCTCATTGTAATGTCTTGTGTTTGTAGCTGTTTATTTCCTCAAAATCAGGACAAATACCTTTTGACTGGTTTCAAGGATTTTACTGTTACTCATATGGAAAAGCTGACAGAAAACAGCATATATGGTAGAATTTCCCAGGTTGGGGTTTATGCTGGGTGCATACAGTCTTGGCCCTGGTTCCGTTTCCAGTTCTTTATGGGATAGTAAATGAAAACCCCCTTCGGCGTTCCTGTTTTTATTGTTAAGACTAGTTAAGACTATACACTGAACCACATGTAATCCCTCCTTAAACTGTATTTTCCCAATTCTCTCCAGGGTTAAAAACTGTGCTGACTCATTCCCAAATCCAGAACTCTCTTCACGATCTATAAAATTGTAGAACTAGCCAGGGAAGAAGATATCCTACTATTGGTGCCTCTGGATTAGGGTTTCAGTGTGAATAGTGACTATCTCTATGACATTATTCTGTTGATGTTGTGTATATATTAGGTATTTTTTTCCTATGCAAACAGGATGAGAGCACTATTTGGGTATCCTAAAGAGGAATCGAAAGAGCTATGCTAGGAGTATCATGTCTCACTCAATTGAGAGAAGGAATCCAGAGTTCTGACCTCCGTCGATAGTCAAGAATCAGGGATACTGTCTCATTTGCCAAGACATCAAAAAGCAGATGGGCCGGACATGTAATGCGATTCAGAGACGACCGCTGCACTAGAGCTGTTACCGATTGGATTCCACGGCATGTCAAAAGAGCGCATGGCCGCCCACCAATGAGATGGTCAGACTTCTTTTTGTTTGTTTGTTTGTTTTTGGGTCACACCCGGCGATGCACAGGAGTTACTCCTGGCTCTTCACTCAGGAATTACCCCTGGGGGTGCTCAGGGGACCATATGGAATGCTGGGATTAGAACCCGTGTCGGCTGCGTGCAAGGCAAACGCCCTACCCGCTGTGCTATCGCTCCAGCCCCGAGATGGTCAGACTTCTTCATCAAAACCCTGAATGAACAGTTTGAGGCCCTTCCTGTTCCTGGAGCAAGCAGATATCATTGGGCTACACTCGCACGTGACAGGGAGAAATGGAGACCTTATTGGCGCCCGCTCGATCAAATCGAAGATCAACAGGAAGACAAGTGATACAAGTGATTTTTTGGAGGGGGGGCTTGGGCCACACTTGGCAGTGCTCAGGGGTTACTTCTAGCTCTACACTCAGGGATCACTCATGGCAGTGCTCAGGGACCCATCGAGGGTGCCAGAGATCGAACTTAGCTTGCACTGTGCAAAGCAAGTATCCTATCTGCTGTTTAATCACCTCACCCCTATTTGCTATTCTTAAATTGCTATAAATAGAAACACATTTCACAATATGGAAGCATGGCATATTTTACAATTTACAAAGTTGATTAAATATTTTATAAAGCTTCTTTTTTTGATCATGTTTCTGAGAGGCACAGTATATTTTTTTCTTTGCTTCATCAGGCAATCATATTCAAACATTATGGGGGTGATATGGCTGATACCATAATAAAGGAGGCTTCGATTTGGAATGCATCACTGTCATCCCGTTGTTCATCGATTTGCTCAAGTGGGCACCAGTAACGTCTCCATTGTGAGGCTTGTTGTTACTATTTTTGGCATATCAAATATGCCACGGGTATCTTGCCAGGCTTTGCCATGCGGGCGAGATACTCTCAGTAGATTGCTGGGCTCTCTGAGACGGACGGAGGGATCAAACCCGCGTAGGCTGCGTGCAAGGCAAATACCCTACACGCTGTGCTATCACTCCAGTAAATAGGAAATAACAAAAAATTCAACTTATAGTTGCTGAAACAAGTGGGGTTTACTTTTCTCATGTGGCAAGCAGTTGAAAGGCAGATAATCTTGGGCAGGTGGTATCATCAAAGAGCCTGATCTTTATTGCTTTTTGCTTTATGATTGTCAGTGCATTGGCTTTTGTCTTTATGGCTGCAAGATGGTTGCTGCAGATCTATACATCAAGTTTACATTCCAAGTAGGAAGAAAGGATTGAGGACTATGAGAAATTATATAAGTCTCCTGTTGTGTTCAGAATAATTATTGTAGAACCATCCTACATAGATGTTAATTTACATATCGTTAGGAAATAAAATTTTGCATATTAAAGCCTTTATAATGAAAGAAAGTTAGGGTAAAAGTGTCTGGAAAGGAGTATTGAGGCAACCTATAGTTTCAACCATAAGCAAACAAAAACACAGTGTCCAACTACTCCCAATTCTAAGAAATCCTTACCCTCATGTATCTACTCCTAACAAGGATAAAACATACACTCCATGGCTGTATATCAACTAAATGACAAACCTGCCCCCAGCCTCTAATTCACTCAAAAACTTGCTCATCTGAGCTTTTCTTCAGGTCACATGTTAACTGCAACTGAATCTTATGAATTGATTTAGTTTTATATATATATATATATTTAGGCAATACTATAACTCTTACTAACTTGAAAGACATCAACAAAGGTACTATTTTAACGTTGTGTCCTTGGGCAAGTACCTTTATTTAAGAAACTCTTGCAGGATTTCTGCAAAGATAATAAATTGTTCTTCTCATGTTTGACAAGAACTTTAGACTCTGCCTGGCATTTTGAAGGTCCCTTTTGTTACCTACAGCTGAATACATTCCTAATTGATATACTTACTATGCTTTCAGCTTTACCATCTATCACAATGTTTTGATGGAATACTCTAATGACCAAAGAAGTAAAATGTGCTTGTCTAAAAGGAACACTATATTTCACTGTAAAATTATTGCACCCTGTTTTTGTCAGTCCCCAAATTGGTTTATAACCTTTTGTTGCCTAATTGTTCCATTGTATAATTATGTTCCCTCGAGCTTTATAGGGGCTGGGAAAGATACCCAGGGATTAAGATGCATGAAGCTGACCCCATTAAATCCCCAGCACCACATGGTCCCCTGTGCATAATCAGGTGTAGCCCTGTTGGCCCTAGAGATCCCTGGATACCACAGGGCCCAAGCTGCACACATCTTCCTACTCTTGCATTGGGCCAATGCCTGGTTAGCCAAGAGTTTCTGGGAGGGGCCCTGGGTCAAAACAAGCAAAACCCAAATTCAAAACAAATAAAAGGTAAACAGAGAAGCAATGTATTTACCAGTGGCATATAGCTACTCACTTGTCTTCTAAGGCACTATGAGCCTGGAGCGTGGAATTTTCTGTGCAAGCCCATTGTCATTCTGTGTAATAAACCCCTTAAAGGTCACTTGCACCATTTCTACAATGAGTAAATGGGAGTGGTGATCACTTATTGTTACTCATTGCAACTATTTAGCATCCATCTTTGGAACAATTATGTATATGGGAAAATAAAAGTCAGAATCTTACTCTACACGAAAGTCATTCAAAGCTTAAAAAAATAGGAATTTAGAAGGCTCCGTGAAGTAAACACATCTTAGAGGACTGGCGTGGATGATGGTGCATCAAAGAACAAAAGCCATGGAGCAGTGCAGAATCTTCAGACAGATTAAATTGATAAAATTAAATTTGATAAATCTGTACTTCATGACACTAACTTATGTACATTTTCTCGGGTGTAATATTTTGATGAAAATGCACAAATCAGTGGAAATCAGCGTGTTGGGCCAGAGCGATAGTACAGCAGGTAGAGTGTTTGCCTTACCTGCGGCTGACCTGGGTTCAATCTTTGGCATCCCATATGGTCCCCCAAGCACCACCAGGAGTAATTCCTGAGTGCAGAACCAGGAATAACCCCAGAGCATTGCCAGGTGTGACCCCTCCAAAAGGGCAAAAACAAAAACAGGAAATAAAAACAGAAAATAAACTTGTTTTTTTTTCAGGCAGAAAAAAGTTTGCTAAACTCTCAGGAAAAATGTTCTGTGTTGATTTGAACTTTTCAATTTTAATGTATATTACTGAATATTCTGTACATGGTAATCTTGCACCAAAGTAGCAAGTGAATTTTCAATAACACTGGCAAAGTTTTTTTAAAGCTTCATATAATGGACACAGCCCACTTCCTGTCATAATACCTGAGATGACTGTGTAGCAAAATATAGTACGCTAGAAAGTCCAATTTACAATTGTTACAATTGTTGCAATTGTCCTCACTGTACCATACTTCAACTTATTCTGATGATTATGGATTGTTCATTCTCCTTTAAATATTTGTAGCTTTGCAAATGGTTTTAGAACATGATGAGACCACCAATAATATATCCAGATCCTATATCTAGCATTATGCTCATCTGGTTGTTCTCTACATCATTAAGGGGATGGAGAGATAGCACAGTGCTAGGTAGGGCACTTGCCTTGCACATGGTTCACCCAGGTTCTATCTTCAGCATCCTATGTGCTTCCCTGAGTCTCCCAGGGGCTATTCCTGACTGCAGAACCAGGAGTAACAATCCCTGAGCACTAGCAGTCCAAAATAAAACAAATCTGCTTAATTAATATCTACCAAACACAGAAAATGGCTATATGTTAAGGCATATGTGTGTTAGAGAGAGAAAGAGAGAGAGAGGGAAAGAGAGAGAGATTTTTTAAATGGTAGGGGAACTGCAGAGGGATATAAAAATATCTTGCCTGAAATATAATCTCTATGACAGGTGGAAATTGTCTTTGTCCTTTTTTTGTGCCCTCATCGCTAACCCTCCTCACCAATCCTCCTTAAGGTGGAGGTAGACCATCAGGAGATTGCAAGACACTTTCTGCCTGTGTCACAGTGTCACCTGTTTCTAGAAATATAACTCATTTTTTTTCTTTTCTACTTATTACTCAAATTCACTGGTTACTTAAACATACATTATTTTCTACTCACTGCTCTAATTGGAGTTCAGGTCCAAACATTCAGCTAAATGTTGACTAGGTCAGGGATCAATTATACTGTTCATTCATTAATTACATACGACATTAACCCAGATGAATAGATACATGACCTGTTACAAACTCATTGGTAAGTTGAGTATTCATGTTGAATTTCCCTTAACTTCCCACACTAAAAGTAATCACAGGTTCTCTCTTTTTATCAAAAATTAGCTCTAGTAATTTGGAGGTGAAGAGATATCAATTGGCAAAATTATACATAAAAAAGAAGTATTCTTCTGTTAATACCTAGCGATTACTTTAAATGTGAGAGGGTTTTATTTTAATAACGCTCTTCAAATGATGGTGTCATTAAAATTTTTTCATTATGTACTTGATTCTGTGTTAAGATTATTTTCATAATCCCAATAAGTGGGAGTTTGGACACCTATTTTGCCAAGTGAGAGGTCTGCACAAAATGGTAGTGGTGGGAGTCTTTATTTTTCCTTTTATTTTTTTAAATTTATTTCATTTATATCTTACACAATTACAGAGTTGTTTGTGATTAGGTTTCAATTATACAATGTCTCAACACCCGTGCCTCCACCAGTGTCCATTTCCCAGCACCAATGTCCCCAGTTTACCTGTGGCAGGGGTTATTATTCTAAATGTCTTAGTACCAGGACAAGAGAGAGGACAGGTCTGCCTTTTCAGCAAGCTATTCCCAGATGCCACGCTTGTTTAAATCAACATAAAAGATCAAGACCTCAATAGAGCGACAGTACAATGGGTAAGAAGCTTGACTTACATGAACCCAACCTGGATCCATCCTTGGCACCACATATAGTCCCCCAAGCCCTGCCAGGAGTTAGCCCTGAGCCCAGAGACAATAGTGAGCCCTGAGCACAGCCAGGAGTGGCCCCTAAACCAAACCAAACTAAATCAAAACTAAGTTAAACAAAGAAACAAAAAAATTCTCAACAGCAAATAACAGTGATGACAACCACAACAACAAAAATGAGGTGTGTAAGGAGAATAACAATTTCAGTTTGGACCAGCACTGGGTCTTCCTATTTCAGAAAATAGTCATGCACAAAAATACAGTCTTAGAGGTATATCCCAAGTATCATAGGAATAACAGGTAATCGCCTATTTTCCATAGCCATCCATATGACTTGCAACATGTCATGAAGTTGTGGATTAACATTTCAGGTCCAATATCTTTTGTGTAGGAAGTTATTCTAGTTGCAGCAAATATTCATTTACCATGGAAACAGGTAAAACAATAATTCTGCTCAGTTGCTTTTTCAAAGAAATATTTTCCCTTTCAAGTATTTGCTTTCAGCTTTCTAGAGATTGTCATATTAAGTACTGAAAAGACTAGGCAAATAAGTATTCTTGGTTATATTTTGGAGTTTTGTGGCAGTACTGTAGTCTGTTTGGCCATTGGTTGTCAAAGTCATTGTCTAGGGCAGAGATTCAATTAAAATGATTATGCTTCCTGGGGCTGGAGCGATAGCACAGCGGGTAGGGTGTTTGCCTTGCATGCGGCCGACGCAGGTTCGATTCCCAGCATCCCATATGGTCCCCCAAGCACCGCCAGGGGTAATTCCTGAGTGCAAATCCAGGAGTAACCCCCCAGCATCACTGGGTGTGGCCCAAAAGAGCAAAAAAAATGATGATGCTTCCAAAGTAGGCAACACTTGGATATATTTTGGCAGTCCCAACTGACAAGTGGGAGGCTGGGTTGTTATTGGACTCCAGTGGGAGCCAGTTGGACTCAGGTGAGTATAGTGAAGAGTTATCCAGGACCAAATGTCAGTAGTGCTACAGTGGAGAAATACAGGTCAAAGCCAGAAGGTCCTGGCCATCTCAAATTGGGGGACTGTAAAGTATATCATTTAAAACAGGATGAGAAAGAACAAAAGGGGTTTGTAAGTATGTCAGGGCAATTAAGCATAAACAGGGAATAGTTCCAGGCTTCCTATTCTCTGCATCCAAGGGCTGTGTGGACTCAGAACAACAATAATCTGAAAACGAGGGGGCAAGACTAGCTCCCAGGTCCCTTCAGACTCCAACATTCTGATTTCAGGGAAAGAAACAGGAGCCTCGAGCTTACCGTGTGACCTCCCTCAGTCCATAGATTATTCCAGAGAAGTCTCTGTTCTCATGTTTATGCTCCTTTTACTCTCTTAAAATAAGCTCTGAAGAAACACTGTTGGATCATGTTCATTCATTCCGGCAGTTGCAACTCCCCATACCATAGAATGTTAATTTGAAAACTTTTAACAACAAATCTGTTTTGATTGTACATTTCCATGGGGAATTCAGATAGGGCTTGACCTTTCCTTCTGGAGTTACTTCCATGGACATATATATATATATATATATATATATATATATATATATATATATACACACATACACACACACACACACACACACATATATATATATATATATATATATATATATATTTGGTTGGCCACATGCAAGGCAAATGCTCTACTCACTATACTATCTCCCTAGCCTCATCATCATATAATTTATCTTTCAACCTGGGGCACTCTAAGAGCAGGGGAGTAATTGTTTTCTTTTTTCCTTTCTTTTTTCTTTTGTGCCACACCTAGTGATGCTCAAGTTTACACTCCTGACTCTGTGTTCAGGAATTACTCCTGGTGATGCTCTGGGGACCATATAGGATGGGTCTATAGGATGGCAGCAATTGAATCTGAGTAGGCCGTGTGCAAGGCAAGCACCTTACCAACGTACTTTTATTCCAGTCCCATCAGGGGAGTGTTTTTAATAGGACAGGAGGCATTAACATGGAGGTACAATTGCTCTTGCCAATCTAATGTCATCTGAACTTGAATTGTCCACTATACACCTGTCTGTGGGTAGAAGATTTATTATGGCCACCCCTTATCATTATTGTCCCCAATTATATGACCTCTTTGAAGATAGTAGTTTCTTTCTTATACCTTGAGTAGCATTTGAGTATTTTTCCAAAGCCCAAAGCTCACCTCTTCTCACACGTATTCCACAGCTCCCCCTTTCATTTATATGCATGTATGTATTGCTCTAGCTGCTTCCCTCCTCCAAAGTGCCCTTGTGAATATTATCTACCTCTCCATTCCAAGATTTTGTACAAAGTGGTTATTTAGAAATAATTATTGGGTAGATGGATGGATGCATGCATGAATGGATGGATGGATGATGGATGGATGGATGCATGAATGGATGGATGGATGGATGAATGGACAACAGAGAACTTCCACTTGTCTCCAGTATGGATAGAGTTCAGTGGTCCTATTTTAAACATCATAGCAGTCTTGGAACTTAAGAATATTTGAGCTGGAAAGTCCTTTTCTTTCCTCTCCTCTCCTGTCTTCCTTCTTCACCAAATTGTCAGTCGTTGCACATGCCATATTTGAGGCAGAGAAATCAGCTTGATGAACGTTCATAGCCAATAGAAACTCAAAGAAAGGAAACCCCATACTTCATATGCAGGATTTTAATGAGATTCTGTCTCTAAGACGGGTTTCCCAGCTGTAAGAGACCATGATCACAACAATAATCATCAATAAAAAATTTCAGCTTACTGGCATCCACTAACCTTTGAGAATCCTATTTTCTGCTCAGAGGAATTAAGGCTGGAAGGTTGGAAAGTAAAGTTATGTGCACCAATGTTTATGACAAATGAAATTCTAACTGTAGCCTGGGGTTTTTGTGCACTGTTTTCCTTATGTCTTAGGTTTCCAAAAAATTGAAAACTCTATATACACAGCCATACCACACTTAATGACATTTTTTGTCAAGAAAAAACTGCATATGAAAATAATTCCAGTAGGCTATATCATTTAGGTGTGTGTAACTGTACCCTAAAAAGTTTGCACAACAGTGAAATCACTAAGGAATAAATTTTTCAGAACATACTTCTTTTGTTAAGAGATGCTTGACTGCATTGTATGCATTGTGCTAAGTAAAATGCTTAAAAGGTGAACAAGTCGCAGCTTGATGCTTCACAAGTCATAATATTCAAATATGGGACCAGAGAGGTAGTAGAAAGATTAAGGTACGATCCTTGCATGAGGCCAATCCTGGTTGTTTCCACATATGGTTCCCTGAGCACTTTTAAAAGTGCTCCCTGAGTACAGAACCAGAAATAGCTCATGAGCAACAGTGGGTGTGGCTCAACCCCCCACCTCCAAATGTAACTGCTATGTCACTTACAAGAAGTTTGAGAACCTATGTAACTTGCTCACCCATCTTTAGGTTGACATCTCAAGTTTTTTTTTCGGGGGGGGGGCGCCCTAAGCCCTCCATCCCACTCGGAGAGCCTGGCAAGCTACTGAGAGTACCCAGCCCGCATGGTAGAGCCTGGCAACCTACCCGTGGCATATTGCATATGCCAAAAACAGTAACAACAATGAGCCTCATTCACCTGACACTGAAAGAGCCCCCAATATGGCACCATTAAGAAAGATGAGCAAGGACAGGCTGAAAAAATCTCAGGGACGAATGAGACTGCCAAAACAAAGAAAGAATAAAATGATTGTCTGTACTTTCAACGCACATATGCTGGCATCAGAAGCATCCATCGAGGGCCTGATGGTGCAAGCACAGAAGATGAAATACGTCATCATTGGTCTGATCGAAATGAGAAGACATCAATCACGTCATGCCATTTTCGATACTGGAGAATTGTTCCTTGGAACATGCGACAACAGAGGTGTTGGTGGTGTTGGTGTCCTTGTCAACACGAACTTGGCCATGAGCATTGATTCACTCGAATACCTAACAACCCGAATTGGACGATTACGCTTGAATAGATGTGGTTTACTGCCGGCAGTTTCTATCTTTGTTGTCTACACACCAACATCCAACTACGATGAAGAAGAAATTGAGAAATTGAGAAGTTTTACATGGAACTAGAGAGGTTCTATAAAGAAGACCACACCTTCTACAAGATCATTGTTGGTGATTTTAATGCCAATATAGGACTGAGAAGGTCACCCGAAGAACTCCACATTGGAACCCATGGCTTAGAATGGAACGATCAGGGTGAGAGACTGTCTGAGTTCATCATGTCGACCAAGACCATCCATGGTAACTCACAGTTCCAGAAGGCCGAATCTAAACGCTGGACATGGGAGTCTCCCGGTGGACAGTTCCACAATGAAACTGACCACATCACATTCAATCGAAAGTTTTGCCTGACTGATGTTGCTATTGTCCCAAAATTCCAAACGGGATCGACCACCATCTCCTTCATGCAAAATTCTACTTCACAGAGCAGGGAGAAAGGTTGCAAAGTTTAAGCTTAAGAAAGGAACTCCCAGAATGACCACCAACTGGGAGCTCTTTGGCACTACTGCGGTAAACGTGGGAAGATGCCGTCCTTGACAACATCGACAATGAATACAATTGACTAGTTCAGCACCTCCATGACTGCATGAAGAATGCCGAGAGTGAGAAAGCCACAAACAAACACCTGTCTTTGGAAACTCTCGAGCTCATTTGTCAATGTGGTTTGGTGTGAGCCTCAGGCAACCACAAGCTAACGTCTGAGCTCGCAAAACTATGCAGAGAAGCGATAAAGGAAGACCTCAAAGAGAGAAGAGCAGCAGTGTTGGCCAATGCAGCAGAAGCCGGGAAAAGTATTCACAACGTTCACCTGTCCTTCGCCAACTACAAGACCAAGATGACTGCCCTCCAATGTCCTGATAGATCTATCACATCTTCCAGAAAGGCAATGGAGAGGATTATTCATGACTTCCACTTGGATCTCTTTGACAGCCATGTCCACCTGCCTACATACCAAATTCTGCTGGATGGATATGTCATTCCCAACGTCCTCCCTTCCGAAATCCGACACGCCATTTTGCTGGTAAAGACTCATACAGCACGCAGTCCAGACAAGGTCAGACCCAAACACCTGAAGAATCTGCCGCCAGTACTCATTAATACACTGGCTTGGTTCTTCACATGCTACCTGACTGAATGCAAGGTTCTGTCCCAGTGGAAAACCAACAGGAACGTTCTGTTGTATGAGAAGGGAGACATCCACGACGTCGGCAATTATCACCCAATCTGTCTGCTGTCTGTCGCCTACCAGTTATTCATTCATGTCATCCTGAATATAATAGGCAGAACACTAGATGAAGGACAACCATGTGAGCAAGCCAGGTTCCGAAAAGGACTCAGCATATCCACACAATGACCAAACTCATTGAAGTTTCCCGAGAGTTCAAGATGCTGCTCTGTCTAACGTTCATTGACTTAAAGAAGGCCTTCGATTCTGTTGAGACTGAAGCAATCATCGAAGTCCTAGCCAAATGTGGCATTCAAACTCAGTACATTAAGATCCTCCGTGAGCTGTATTATGGATTCACCACCAGGATCTCACCATTCTACAAGGAAGTGATCATTGATGTAAAGAGAGGGGTTCAGCAGGGCGATACCATTTCACCGAAACTCCTCAGTGCCACCCTTGAGAACGTCATGCAATGACTGGAATAGGAAGAAACGGGAGTCAAGATAGATGGTCGGGAACTACACCACCTCCACTTCACTGATGACATCGTTCTCATACGCCAAACATTAGCCAAGCAGCACAAATGCTGGCCGACTTCAACTGCGAGTGTGGAAGCTGCAGCTGAACCTCAACAAGATGATGCTCGTAAAAAATGAATTAGTCCCTGACACTCCATTTGCTCTCAATGGAACAAACATCTCTGAATGCAGCAGCTATGTGTACCTGGGTCAGGAACTCAACATGAGGAACGACTTGGCGCCAGAACTGCACAGGAGGAAGAGAACAGCGTGGAACGCCTTCAAGAGCATCAAAGAAGTGGTTAAGAGGACGAAGGACTTCCGACTCTGGACACATCTTTTCGATTTCACCCTTCTTCCCACACTAACGTACGCCTCAGAGACCTGGGCCCTACAAAAACAGGATGAGAACGCTATTCGTGTATCCCAAAGAGGAATCGAAAGAGCTATGCTAGGAGTATCACGTCTCACTCAAGTGAGAGAAGGAATCCGGAGTTCCGACCTCCGTCGAGGGTCAAGAATCAGGGATGCTGTCTCGTTTGCCAAGGCATCAAAAATCAGATGGGCTGGACATGTCATGTAAATTCAGAGACGACCGCTGGACTAGAGCTGTTACTGACTGGATTCCACGGGACGTCAAAAGAGCGTGTGGCCGCCCACCAACGAGATGGTCAGACTTCTTTGTCAAAACCCTGAATGAACAGTTTGAGGGTCTTCCTGTTCCTGGAGCGAGCAGATATCATTGGATACACTGGTACGCGACAGGGACAAATGGAGATGTTATTGGCGCCCGCAGGAGCAAATCGAAGATCAATGGGCAGACAAGTGATACAACTGATACAAGGGATTTGCTTTGTGGGTCACACCCAGCAATGCTCAGGGGTCACTCCTGGCTCTGCACTCAGGAACCACCACTGGCAGTGCTCAGGGGACCATATGGGATGCTGGGAATTGTACCCGGGTTGGCCGCATGCAAGTCAAATGCCCTACCCGCTGTGCAAGTTTTTAAAAAATAAATTTCAATATTTATAAAGGTTCCAAGTACCAATGCATTACAAATAGGGAGATTTTTAAATAAAAACAGATACATTACTCATTTAAACATATGCAAGAGATTATAAATTCCATTTGATATCCATCATTAATTTTATTATATGTTAAAGGAAATTTTTGCTCTCTCGATCTCATCTTTCTATTTCAATACCCCCATATAATTTTATATTAATATAATTTAATTATACATTGGAAAGATTCTGGTCATCACACACACTACACATATTTTTCCCCTGTGACCATTGAGCTCAACTTTCTTATCAAAGTATTGCTGAGCCATAGCATTATTTTAGTCAAATTCTATCTTTTCTGAGTAATAGTTGTGCCTTTAGCTGTGTTGTTTAACCTCTTAGAAATTCACTTTCCTTTTCCATACTATTAGGAATTTGACATTACCTTTTTTGTGAGGTTGCTTCAAAGATCAATATATATATATATGTATATATAAATACACACATATATATGTAAATACTCAGTCCCAGCACCTGAAATATAGTAAGTAGTTAATAAAAGAGATAAAATTGTGAATTTACCTTTCAAAACACCTCTTTACTTGCAATATATGATAGCCTCTCTGCTTAACATTTTCTTTCATATATACTAGATCCATGACATTTTGTCCAATCTTTTTGTTTTAAATTCCTAGAGAATGTAACACAAACCACTCGTTTGCCAGACTCTTTTCCTCCAGAAATTCCTCAAGATTTGATGGATGAGCAAATTACTGCTTTCCATCTGACTGTCTAGACATTGCCAGAACAAATTGCCAAAATTCTTAGTGCAAAAAGACCAGAAACTAGAGTTTAGGGCCATTTTTAGGAGTTATGAGGAAATGATAAACTATCATGTATGCTTTTCCCAGGTAGTTATTTGTAAACCACATCATAGCTTTAGATTACTTTAAGATGATTTATAGCTACTCCTTAATCAAAAGTCACTTATAATGTAATCAATGTATGTTGTTTCCTAGTAATCTTATACGCTTCGGGTAACTTTTCAAGTGAATCTGCAATAGTAACAGTGATCATCAGTTTGGTTTCCTTAGGAGCACACCCCAGGGAAATGATCATGTATGAATAAAAATATGAGGAAAATAAGTGCAGCATGGCCAGGATGTGGAGCCCCTTGGAACTCTCATATATGGCTAGAGGTGATGGGCAAAGGGGCCTAAAGTGGTACAATGACTGTGAGAAAACTTTTTGACAGCTTCTTATGAAGTTAAATCTACCTATTACATGACCCAGAAACTCTAGTACTAGGTATTTTAGAAAGAGGATCAAAACTATGCATTTGCTTAAAGGTTTTTACAAGAGTATCTACTCAGCTGGAGAGGTAGTGCAGCGGGTGGGGTACTTGCTTCACTTAGCTGACCTGAGTTTTACCCCCAGCACCGCATATGATCCTCTGAGTACCTTCAGGAATGACCCTTGAGTGCAAAGCTACGAGTTAGCCCTTAATACTGGCTAAAACACAAAGAATAGTTAGTCAGCAATCCAAAGTTCACAAACACAAGAATGAATAAATAATCTGTAGTATATGCGTATAATGGTATGTAACTCAGCAATAAAACAGAATGAACAGAATACAACATAGATCAATCTCAAACACATAACGGCAAGAGAAAAAAGTCACCCATAAATAAACACATAACATATTGTTCCAGGTATATAAAGTTCCAGATCTGTGTTAACAGGAACTAGAGCAGTGATCACCTGCACGAGGAGGAGACATTACTAGTAAAGGCTATAAGGCAGGTGGGTAGAGCAGTAGTACAGCGGGTAGGGTGTTTGCCTTCCACGCAGCTTGGTCCTCCAAGCACCTCGAGAATTAAGCCCTGAGCATCTCTGGCTACGACCCCTCCTATCCCTTAAAAAATGTTGTAAAGGCTTTACGAGGTAACAGAAAGTCTCCAATATCTTGAGAAGGGAAGAAGTGGCTCATATATATCTTGTCAAAACTTATCAAACACTAAACTTAATATCTCTATAGTTCATTAGGGGTAACTTTTACCTCTAGGTAATAAGTTGTTAAATATGTAGAAGAACGAAACATAGTAGCATCCATATTTAAGTTGTATGGTATCTTGAAGATTTTTTTTATCCTTATCTTCTTCATTCAGATGCCACAAAATTATACACAACAACCGAAGTGGACAACAAATAAGCTTCAAGGAGAGGAAACACAATCATTAGCCGGGCTCTTCTACCTATAGATATCTTCAGCTAAATCACTTCCTGGCTTATGTGGAATTTAGAGGTGACCAAATATTTTGCCTTCACCAGCAAGGATATCTCACTTGAACTCCTGTAAACCCCAAATGCTCTCATCCAGTTGTTCATCTTAGCACTATTAGTATTTATACACCAACAATTTTCATTTCTTCCAGTGTCTTTAAAATTCCTTCTCCATGTATCATCCATGGTCATAAAGTTAGTACAAGTAGATTATAATAAACAACTTTAGGAAATTCAGTGTGAAGTCACACAGAGATTCTTGACAGATTAGTCTTATTATAAACATGTTTTATGAGTAGGCCCAGAAAGAACTGCACTACAGCAAAAGAAACAAACAACATAACAAAAAAGCAGTAGGCAGATCTTGGTTACTTATATAACTCCTGTAGGAAGCCTTATAATTAGACTGTCATGCTTGATGAAACCAAGATGGGAACTCCATTCAATTCGTGACTGACAGTTTCCTTTCTCTATCATGCAGTTTTAGAGTTGGGATATACCCACATTATCGGAATGAATGAAGACTTATCTCCTTAGGAAGGTCAAGAGAAGTCAAACAGTCCCTTAAAGGAAAAAGGTCATAGTTATCTACAAAGAAAAAGAATATAAAGATACACTGGGAAACAATATAATTTATTGTATTTATGTTTATTTGAGGGCCACGCTCAGCAGTGCTCAGGGTTTACTCCTGGCTCTGTGCTCAGGAATAAGTCCTGTTCAAACTCTGGGAATCATATGTGGTGTTGGGAATCTAAGAAAAAATGAGATTCCATTAGTCCTCTCCTTCAGAAATATGAAGTGCTTGACTTTTCTGATTTTCATTTTCTGTTTTGTAGCCTGTTTTCCTATCAAAGGAGGTGGGACCAAATCTCTTTGAATACACACAAATGAATATTAGAATTTAGTTGATTCCTCACTATAGTCCTCCTGGGTAAAGAGAAAGAAAGGGCCAGAGACCCAGAGGTGAGCCATGGACTAGTGGCAATGATTTGGACATTCATATGTTTCCTACTTCGAAAAATAATAACACTCTCTTGTAGAATGCTTACTGTCTACCAAGCACCTCAGTTTTCAGTTTGATAATTCCCATTATTACCTCAATTTTATAGATCACTGTAGCACTGTCATCCCGTTGCTCATCGATTTGCTCGAGTGGGCACCTGTAATGTCTCCATTGTGAGACTTGTTACTGTTTTTGGCATATCGAATATGCCACAAGTAGCTTGCCAGGCTCTGCCGTGCGGGTGGGATACTCTTGGTAGCTTGCCAGGCTCTCTGAGAGGGACAGAGGAATTGAACCTGGGTTGGCTGCGTGCAAGGCAAACGCCCTACCTGCTGCGTTATCACTCCAGCCCATTTTATAATGAGGAAACTAAACCTTAAGGAGGTTTAATGGAATATCTCTAGAAATCAGTGGGTTCAGCATTGAATCCAGACAGATAACCTACCCAGTAGACTGGAACACCACTGCATTCTACTGCCCCTCCATCACATACTTAAGCCACCTCCATCTTGGAGACACCAATTTCTCTTCCAGGGAAATACAAGGAATTTTTCCCCTGTATTTCAAGGAAAATCTAAGGTTTTCATGGACAAATATAATGGAAGGTTGTCGATTTCTCAGAGCACAAAGACAGTTTGCAAATCATCTCAAAGGAAGTGTTTAACCTTTTACACACATCCCCGGATACATTTCAAAGGATGAAAGGAATCAAGAGTATTGTAGAAAGTGACACATTCAACTGAAAGCAGGATGAAAGAGTGTAGCATTCTCGTCTTAATCCATTTGTCTGGGCTTCTGTTAGGTCAGAGGCATTGGCAATTAATAGTTTATCTTAAACTCAAAACTGACACAGACTCTCAAATTAAATGATCTCAAACTAAGAAAGAAAAGAGCACTGGCTGGTGAATCACTCAGCTCAGCTCTTTGTTGTGCATTATTTCATTCCGCGTGTCTTTCTGATGATGACATTCACATCATTCAGAATGGCACCGTCTGGACTCGCTGTCTATCATTAACGACTAAGTGCTCTGGCTATTTATCTCTGATTTTTCCAAATTTGTTGTAAGAGGATAAAAACGTTTCCCACTGAGTTTTATTTTTCCAATTCTTTCTCAAAGACATGAATATTTCTTTATGAAGATTCTGGCTTTCACATTAGGGTTTATCAAGGTACAATCTTTTATTTTGCACACTAGACACTGAGTAAATACAAGGTGATCTTATCACAGGCATTTTAACTCATTAATCAAATAGAAAAGCAGTAAATCTGATTCACAAGAAGATTTGCAAGACCACATATAGATAGCAACTGGAAGAAGAGATGCAGGAATAAGATGACTAAGTTAGACATAAAAGTAACTAGCATCCTGCAGAGTGACAAAAATGCAATCTTGGTCCAGATAAATAGCACAGGGGTTAAGGCACTTGCCTTGCATGCAGCCAATGCCAGTTCAATCCTGACACCCCATATGCACCCCGGTGCACCATCAGGAGTGAACCCTGAGCACAGAGCCAATGACGAATCCCTGAGTACTGCCAAGTGTGGCCCCAAGCACCCACCCTATGTAATCTTTGAAATTATCTACTTTGCAGGGCAGAAATTACTTATATATCACCAGATTGTTTAAAAAGAGGTTCAAGTTATTAGAGAAACTTTCAGACACTGGGGCCTACATTTCTCTTTAATATTAGATTTTCCTTAGATGGATACACTAGCAAAAGTTTCCAAATGTCATTAAAAGTGCATTCAGCCATGGTGTTGTCCTATTTCCAAGTTTTAGATAAATTTTCTGAATATACTTTATATCAAAAAAGAATATTATTGGCAATAAGCATTTAATTTCATAGCTTTACAGTCTTCAAGATTCCTATGAGTAAAAGTATTCTTATTAGAACCTACTTTGATTTATGACTCCAGACTTCCTATCTGATCCCTGGCAATCAACTTATTCTGAAGGTAAAAGGCAAATTCACTCCAATCTAATGACTGCCACCAAATTAAATATAACTAACTGAATCCTAGTCTGCATGTACACTCCTTCCCTCCCTTGGCACTGATCCTAAAAGCCTAACGGACCACGTGGAAAATGCATTCAAGTGTCCACAAGAGTAGGATGCAATCTGCTTTTGACTCCTCCTCCCTTAAGTGTTCACTGTTGACTATTGATGTCTTGCCATCTGTTCTTTCTGGAAAGAAAACTGACCTTGTGTTGGGGGGTGGTTTCTGAGAGATGTTTCACTTCTGTTCTGTCCACCCAGTGCCTGTTCTCACTTGGTTTTTACTTCTTAGCAGCTTCTTGGCTCAGAAATGCTTCATAGAGGATGCCGCTCGTGACCTGGTCTTTTGGAGTATGTGTGGGACATGGGAGCATAGAAAAAAGTAAGGGCATTCCACACTAAAATAATAAGGTGAAGGGGCTGGAATGATAGTATAGCAGGGAGGGCACTTGCCTTGCACACAGGCTAACCTGGGTTCAATCCCTGGCATCCCATAGGGTCCTTTGAGCACTGCCAGGAGTAACTCCTGAGTGCAGAGCCAGGAGTAACCACTGAGCATCGCCAGGTGTGACACAAAAAGTAAAAAACAAAATAAAATAAAATAGTAAGGTAAGCAAAGGTGAAAAGTGAGAACAAGACCTAGAACTGTGGCCTAGCATGTGAATAAAATGGAGTGTCAAGAAGGGGTTGTGTATCATAAGACATGTAGCACTGTAACACTCTAACCCCATTGTTCATCTATTTGCTTGAGTGGGCACCAGTAACATCTCCATTGTGAGACTTGTTGTTACTGTTTTTGGCATATTGAATATGCCACGGGTAGCTTGACAGGCTCTGCCATGCGGGCGAGATACTCTCGGTAGATTGCTGGGCTCTCTGAGAGGGACGGAGGAATCAAACCTGGGTAGGCCACATGCAAGGCAAACGCCCTACCCACTGAGCTATCACTCCAGCTCCCCTTGACTCCCCAATGTCAAGAAGGGGTTGTGTATCATAAGACATGAGTAGAAAATAAGATTTGGTGAGTACCTGCTCTGTGTCTGGCACCTTTTTAAATGGGATGTAGTATTAGTTTATCATATCCTGTAGGTTTTAAGAGTAAGGTCATAGACAAGGATGCCCACTCTCACCACTGCTGTTTATCATAGTACTGGAAGTACTTGCAATAGCTGTTAGGCAAGAAAAAGATAGTAAGGGCATCCAGGTAGGAAAAGAAGAAATCAAACTCTCACTATTCGCAGACGATATGATACTATTATCTAGAGAAGCCTAAAACCTCTACCAAGAAACTAATAGAAACAATAGACTTGTACAGTAAAGTCGCAGGCTATAAAATCAATACCCAAAAATCCATGGCCTTCCTATTTACAAACAATGAGACAGAGGAAAGGGACATGAAAAAAAGCAATCCCATTCACAATCGTGTCCCAGTAGATCAAGTACCTCAAAATCAGCTTAACTAAAGAAGTAAAGGACCTCTACAAAGAAAACTATAAAACGCTACTCCATGAAATAAAAGAGGACATGATGAGATGGAAACATATCCCCTGCTCATGGATAGGGAGAATCAACATTGTCAAAATGGCAATACTCCCCAAAGCATTATACAGATTCAATGCAATCCCTATAAAAATACCCAGGAAATTCTTCAAAGAAATGGATCAAGCAATCTTGAAATTCATATGGAACAACAAATGCCCACGGATAGCTAAAACAATTCTTGGGAAAAAGATGATGGGAGGCATCACCCTCCCCAACCATAAACTTTACTACAAAGCGGTAACAATTAAAACAGCATGGTACTGGAACAAAGGTAGAGCCATGTACCAATGGAACAGTGTGGAATATCCCTACACACAACCCCAAATGTATGATCATCTAATCTTTGATAAGGGAGCAAGAAATGTGAATTGGAGCAAGGAAAGCCTCTTTAACAAATGGTGCTGGCATAACTGGACAACCACATGCAAATGAATGGGCTTAGACCTCGACCTGACACCATGCACAAAAATCAGATCAAAATGGATTAAAGACTTCAACATCAGACCACAATCCATAAGGTACATCGAAGACAAGGTCGGCAAAACCCTCCACGATATTGAAGCTAAAGGTATCTTCAAAGATGACACGCAACTGACCAACGAAGTGGAAACAGAGATAAACAAATGGGACTATATTAAACTAAGAAGCGTCTGCACCACAAAAGATACAGTGACCAAAATACAAAGACAATCTACAGAATGGGAAAGGTTGTTCACCCAATACCCATCCGATAAGGGGTTGATATCAAGGGTATATAATGCGCTGGTTTAACTCTACCAGAAGAAAACATCCAACCCCATCAGAAAATGGGGCAAAGAAATGAACAGAAACTTTTCTAAGGAAGAGATACGAATGGCCAAAAGGCACATGAAAAAATGCTCTACATCACTAATCATCAGGGAAATGCAGATCAAAACAACTATGAGATACCACCTCACATCACAGAGAATGTCACACATCCAAAAGAACAAAAGCAACAGCTTTTGGAGAGGATGTGGGGAGAAAGGGACCCTTCTACACTGCTGGTGGGAATGCCGACTGGTTCCGCCCCTTTGAAAAACAATATGGCGCTTCTCAAAAGATTAGAAATTGAGCTTCCATTTGATCCAGCAATACTACTTCTGGGAATATATCCTGGAGAGGCAATAAAGTATAGTCAAAATGACATCTGCACTTATATGTTCATTGAGGCACTGTTTACAATAGCCAGAATCTGGATAAAAACCGAGTGCCTGAGAAGAGATGACTGGTTAAAGAAACTTTGGTACATCTATACAATGGAATACTATGCAGCTGTTAGAAAAGATGAAGTCATGAACTTTGCATATAAGTGGATCAACATGGAAAGTATCATGCTATGTGAAATGAGTCAGAAAGAGAGGGACAGACATAGAAAGATTGCACTCATCTGTGGAATATGAAATAACAGACTAGGAGACTAACACCCAAGAATAATAGTATATAATACCAGGAGGTTGGCTTCATGGCTTGGAAGCTGGCCTCACATGCTGGGGGAAAGGCAGCCCGGATAGAGGATACACCTAGTAAAATGTGGTTGGAGATCCCGCGCGGGAAGGGAGATGCATGCTGAAAGTAGACTAGAGACTGAACTCAATACCCCTATCGCAAACCACAATACCCAAAAGGAGAGAGAGAACAAAATGGAATACCCTGCCACAGAGGCAGGGTGGGTTGGGGGGATGGGATTGGAGGTTGGGAGGGATACTGTGTTCATTGGTGGTGGAGAATGGACACTGGTGGAGGGATGGGTTCTTGAACATTGTATGAGGGAAACACAAGCACAAAAATGGGTAAATTTGTAACTGTACCCTCACGGAGTCTCACTAATTAAAAAATTAATTTAAAAAAAGAGTATGGGCATAGAAATTCACATCTGTATATACTATGTCAAACTCACCATCAAAAGTCTAATTTACATCCCTCACCATACAGTTGACTTCTCTGCCCCAACCTTCCTACTCCTCTTCCCCTTTCCCTTTTGGCTATACATATTTTTCTTAACTTGGAGTTTGTTTTTGTTTCATTTGCTCATTTTTTGGTATCTCTATATAGTATTTGGAAATTGAGTCATATGATGTTTTGTTTTTCTCAGTAGGACTTATTTCACATTTAGGTCTTGCTTGCTATCACAGATGGTAAGATTTCATCTCTCTTTTTAGATCTGAGCAGTTTTACGTTGTGCATATATATCAGCTATTCTTTATCCACTCATTCATCTATGGGAACGTAGGTTGTTGCCAACTCCTGGCTATTGTCTATAGCAGTGCAGTAAATACAAAAATACTTATATCTCTTGAAATTACTGCTTTTCTTTCTTTTTTTATTGAATCACTGTAAGATTCAGTTATAAAGCTTTCATGTTTGAGTTTTGGTCATACAATGATCAAACACCCATCCCTTTACCAGTGCACATTTCCACCTCCAAAATCTCCAGTATCTCCCCTTCCTCCACTGAATCCCAACCTTCCCCCTGCCTGTGTGGCAGGCAATTTCCACAATATTCTCTTTCTGCTTTGATTACATTCAATATTTCTACACCAGTCCCATCCTTATTACTTGGAATTTTCCCACCACCACTGAAACCTGCCGAAAAGGCAATGCTAGAGAATTTGTTTTGTATTGCTTGTTATAAATAGCATATAATGCTTCTGGAATTCTAAGATTTTAATAATCACGATCTGGAGAGATCTCTGCAGCGAGCTGCTCGGTTCTGAGATTTGCTTGTGTGTCTCTGGATCATGGCCGTTTAGGAGCTTAATAAGTAGCCGGGCAGCATTTTGTGGGCGTCATATCAGAGTCCCATCGGGGCGGAGGGAAGAAGGGCCAGTTCCTCCCCTGTCCCATGAAGCCTGGCATTTGCTGCTACTTCCCTTGCCTACCTTGGCATTACATTGAGTTCTGGAAGACGGTGGCCACCGGGATTCCTAGATTCCTAGGGATCAGGCAGAGGGACAGCACCTGCTCTTTTCTGGAGTCGCCTGGCCAAAGTGGCCTATTGCAAAGTCCGGAGGCATCTCTGCAGCGAGCTGTCGGTTCTGAGATTTGTTTGTGTGTCTCTCAAAATTACTGTTTTTATATTCTTTATGTATATACCAGTGCTGAGAGAGCTGTATCATTTAGTATTTCTGCACTTAATTTTTGGGGAATCTCCAGATGTGTCAGGCACTTGTAAAAATCACTTGGAAGACCAATTTAAAATACTATTCCTATTCTCCTAATGAAATTTCTAGAGAGACACCTTTCACAAAATATAGAGGAAAAGTATTCTTTTCCATAAGACTACACATCCTTCATTTACCTTATTATTAAACCACCGCAGATGTCAAACTTTTCTAGAAAAGTTGGCCTGAGGTAAACTCAGCCGACAACTAAGCATATCCTGTTCTTAGAGGCCTGAGTCTTGCATGATGAACCATGCTTAAAATTGATATGTCCATGACAGTAGTGAAATTCCAAGCTAATATTTACTGAGCAATTATTATGTGGCAGATTACATTCTAAGTTTGAGTTGTCCACTTTATTGCCAGAGCAAACCTGTGATTAAAGCACTACAGTTCATTTCCATTTGGTATAAATAGGGTCTGTGCAACAAATAGAGGAGCAACAAAGGCAGGGTCGAAATATTGGTTAGCATCTGACTCCACACTGGCTCTTCCAGAACTTTCATGTATACCTGTCTCACTGCACCTCACACCATCCTATCTCCTACCCTCTCCCAGCCTGGCCAGAAACCCAGATTCACTACGCCAATGAAATTGCTCAAGCTGAAATAAGAAAGGCAGATTATTTCAAGAAAGTATGGTGGTGAAGAAGTATGGACATCTAATAGCCCTTTTGGAGAACCTGACAAGCTACCGAGAGTCTATTACCCACTTGGGAGAGCCTGGCAAGCTCCCTGTAGCGTATTCATATCCAAAACACAGTAACAGATATATACATACCTCTCAAAGAGCCCAGCAAGCTACTGAGTATCCCGCCCGCATGGCAGAGCCTGGCAAGCTACCCGTGGCATATCCGATATGCCAAAAACAGTAATGATAGGTCTCATTCCCTTGACCCTGAAAGGGCTTCCAATCCTTGGGAAAGACAAGTAAGGAGAGAGTGCTAAAATCTCAGGGTTGAGTGTAATAGAGACGTTACTGGTGCCCACTCGAGTAAATTGACGATCAACGGGATGACAGTGATACAGTGATGGTGGTGAAAAAGAGAATAAAGGAATGAAAAGACAAGAAAGGTGTACTCAGTGTTTAGACTAGGATTCTGGAACTGGATTGCCTGACTTCAATTTCCAGTTCATAACTTACTAGTTAAACCATGACTGACTAGTTGTGTGATTGTCTGCAAGTTACTTAACCTTTTGTGTTTAGTTCCCCTAGCTGTATAATGGTGATGCTGAAAGACTCCACTTAAATGACAGTACATGGATTAAATATTTATAAAGCATGTAGAACAGTGCTCCGCATATAATAAATGTATAATATATAAACTGAATGGGGGGGAAATGCAGGTTCTTTTTTGTGGCTAGAATAACACAGGGGATTTAAAAAAACAATGTATAAAATGGAGAAACTATAAAATGGGAGGAAATTATATGGTGGGCATAACTAGCTTGCTTTGGTTTTCGCAAGGAGCAATGACACGACTTGTACCATAATATGTATCTTTAAAGTCAAAAGAACCTTGTGAGTATGATTGCTTGCTAAAGACGGCTGAGTATCTCCCTACAATAATTTGATTTTCTCAGTGGATGATCTGTTCAGCCAAAGTGCTGGCTGAATGTGGCCAGTCACAGAAGATAACATTTCCAGGGAATGGGAATTAACCCTATTTGGATAGCGTCCCACCAATCACAATGATATAGTGCAAGTGATAAACTGGCTTGTATATATCTTTTCAAGTAACTGGACAAGGAGAGGATTTGTGGGCTAAGTCTAGTCACCTTAACCAGATCTTCCTACAGTTTTTTGTCCTGAACATTTCTGCCTTCTAGAGCAGCTAGATCTGCTCTTTCCCATTTAGGGCTCTTTTTTTTCATTTATTTTATTATTTTTTTATTGAATCACCATGTGGAAAGTTACAAAGCTTTCAGGCTTAAGTCTCAGTTACACAATGTAGGGCTCTTATTTTTATAGGCTTTATCATGGTATAATTTCATCAAGGACCAAACTTAATGACATAGGATAACTTGCATGGTTAGATGCCAATGAACATTGTTTCACTGTGTATTATAAAATTACCTATCCTGCGGCTCAAGCTCTGCCGAGATTCGACCTGGGTGGCCATGCCTTTGCACAGCCGCTTTGCTGCTGAACGACCAGGATCCAGAGCCAGCTATATTACTTGGGGTCCCAGTGAGTGCTTGCAGCCATGTCTCCAGACTGTGAACTAAGCTTTTGCCCCATTCCGGCTAAGGGGGGAAATATCCTTCTCCCTTGGTTTTTCTTCCCTCCGGGAGGAAGCGGTGTGGCATCCACCATTTTATGGAACTTTTAAGCAGGTATGAACTTGGTGGCGCGGGAAAAAAAATGTGTTTTGAACTTGAAACAGTGGGATGCTTGGGCAGTCTCGGGCCGGGGCCGGTGCCGGCTCAAGCTCCGCTGAGATTCGACGCGGGTGGCCGTGCCTTTGCACAGCCGCTTTGCTGCTGAACGACCAGGGTCCAGAGCCAGCTATATTACTTGGGGTCCCAGCGAGTGCTTGCAGCCATGTCTCCAGACTGTGAACTAAGCTTTTGCTCCATGCTGCTCCAGGAAGGGAAATTATGCAATTTCCAACTTAAATCTCCCTGGACTTAATTACTAAAATACAGAAATCCTTAATCGTGCAGCCGCTACTGTGGCCACACAACTTTATATCTCTTCATTCTCATTAGTGGAAAACTAATTATCAAATGTTTCCTTGTCAATAGGGCTGTATTCTTTGGGGATAAACTCCAACAAGAATAGTGAGTTCTGTGTTGACACTCCAAGAACAATAGTGAGTTTTGTGTTGAAATGTGGAGTGTAATCAAGGTAAAGAGAAAAGGAAGTGAAATTTATCAGTTATGCAGGGGGGTGGGGGGGTTGGAGGGTTGGGGGGTGGGAGGTATACTGGGGTTTTTTTTTGGTGGTGGAATATGGGCACTGGTGAAAGGAAGGGTGTTTGAGCATTGTATAACTGAGACATAAGCCTGAGAACTTTGTAACTTTCCACATGGTGATTCAATAAAATAAATTTAAAAAAAAATTACCTATCCTCAGTCACCTGCCACACTTCTCTGTTACTCTGCTACCATGATTTATCTTTTATTTCCTTTCTGATGGTTGCTTTTATGGCTTTTCTCCATCCAACTCCCTTCTTCCCAAACCATAGCCAAAACCAATATTTACAATTCATGATGGTTCAACATTTGTAACCAATGTTGAATATTGGGGAAAGTACATGGATAGGAACCAGATGACTTTAGTTACATAAAATTTTTCTATTCAATTTAACATTCAATTATTTTGCCAAATACACAAAAAAGTTAAGTTCTAGCAATACTTGAACTTCATAGAAATATTAGTATTATTTTATCAAGTTGTTATTTTTTTCCTAAAGCACATATTTTGATGGTAAAAAATTGTGGAATTTACTGCAACATGGATAGAACTGGAAGATATGTTAAATGAAGTAAGCCATAAAAAGGGCAAACACAGGATGATCTCACTTATATGTGGTATTTAGAATATTTGGATGGGGGGGGGATACAATGTTTTAAAGGTGAGATGTCTAGATCACCCTTTGTTCCAGAATCTATATGGAAGAGGACAAAGAAGGAAAGAAATCAAGGGGCGGGGGGCGAAGAAGAGACAGACATCAGTAGTATAAAGGAGTAATATAGCTAAATACCCAAACCACAGAGTCAACAACACTGAAAACATGAGATCCAAACTTCAACAACCAAACTTAAAAGTGTATCTGGAAAGCGGGGGTGGGGACTTGGAGGAATCCTAGGGGCACAAAGGAGTTGACACTGATGATGAGATGGTGCTGGAACATTCTATGCCTAAAACTCAACTATGAATAATGTTGTAAACCATGGTACTTTAGTAAAATAAAATTAAAATTAAAAATGTTTCTTCCATAATGCCCCAAACTAGAAAGAGAGTAAGAAGGAAAATGTCTGCCATAGAGGTTTGGTGGGGGATGGCGGAAGGGATATTGGGGACATTGGTGGTGGGAAATGTACAATGATAGAGGGATGGGTGTTTGATTATTGTATGACTGAAAGAAACTCAATTATGAAGGCTTTGTAACTGTATTTCATGGAAATTTAATTAAAAAACTTGTTTCTTATCCCTGGCATATCACCCAGTCCCCCAAGCACCACCAGGGATCACTTATGGTTACAGAGCCAGGAACAACCCCTGTGCATCACCAGGTTTGGCCTAGCTTCCCACAGTGTCTGACATCTTTCAATATGATATTTGTATAACCGAAAATTTCAATTATCTTATTTTTAAATGGTGTCAATGGGCAAATGGAGCCAGTTTCGTTTTTTTTTCAGGTGGATTACCTAGTACAATTACATGGATTTCTTTCTCCTTCTCCTACAATATTTACTGCAATATTACTTACAAGAGCTAAGATATGGAAGCAACTCACATGTCCATCAATTCATGACTAGATAAAGAAGATGTAGCACATTTATATGATGGAATACGGTTCAGCTATAGAAGAGATGAAATGCTACCAGTCACAACAAAAAGGAAGGAGCCAGAAGGGATTAAGCCAAGTGAAGTTAAGTCTGAAGAAAAAGATGAGAATTGTATGATTTAATCTCTCTGGATAAAATGAAAATAGAAAATTGATGGGTAGACAAAACAAAACAAAACAAAAAACCAAACCAGAGGGCATTGATAATAGAACTAAGGTTACATTAGGAGGAAGGAAATAATGTAAATGATAATTAAAAAGAATCCACCTGTTGAAATCCTTGTATTACTGCAAAATTTGGAAATGTATATATCAACTTCTTCCTCAGGCCCTGTTTTACTTTAGCTCTCTCCCTGCTATCCCTCTCTTTTCCTTAGGACATTCTCTTTCCAAGGACCCTCATTTTCCCCACACACACATAAAACATAAAGGTTCTAAAATGAGAGCCTTTAATTTCATTATATGCAAAGAATCCCAATGGGAAATTATGCATAATTTCATATGCTACTACTGATAAACACCAGGTGTTTCTTGTCTTTTGTTAAGGGATTATTTGTATCTCATGTGAGCTACAAAAATTACCCTACATGAGATTGTTTGATTGCCAAGTCCCTTTTTAATATTATGCCACAAATATCTGAGGCAGCTAACTATAGTCTCTGCAAAGATGTGACTCTTTGTTTTTGAGTATCAAGCTGCTGATTCACCACCAATGCACGCATTGTTACTGTCCTGCCAAACAATTGCTTCCCTTGGATCCATTTGTGATAAAGACATACAGGTGTGCCCAATGGCAGCTGCTCTAAATACTAGTTGTTGAAGACCTAGTGAGCAGAAAATGAAACAAAAGCAAAAACAACAAACTTCATAGATAGATCATTAGAGTTGGAAGTACCAACCCTATTCGGAGCCCTCCAGGGTTAGAGTCCTTAAAATTGAGACCATCATTGCAATTGTGTTGACAATCAGCTGTGGTCATATTGACTAAATGTAAGAAATGAAACTGAGTATAGTTGTCAAAAATAACTAGAAATAGAAAAGTATTGTCTAATATTAAGCAATATTCCAAATATTAAGCAGCAGAACAAGGGGGAAGTGTAGTGAGTCTCCCTTGCTCTCCCAGGTTCTGCGGTAACCAGAGACTTGGCTTAGCTTCAAGTGGCCTTTGATTTTTCCAAGTTACAAGAAATGCCAAAATTCAACTGTATCTTGCATTTCAATTGTATATATTTAATACTGCTAACGCTTACCTGGCAGGGTCTCCTGCCCCCGCGCCTGGGTGTCTTCACTGGGGCCCTCTCAGAGGGGGGCAGGTTGAGTTTTCCTCCTCGCCCTGAGCAGAGCTCTGGCAGCCGAAGACCTCCAGAACCCAGCCCCAGCCATGCTCAAGGCCACTCTCCACACGCTTGGACGAGCCTCACACATGAAGGAACCGGTAGAGGAACCCAGGTGTGCAGGACCCCGGGTTGAGATCTCCAAGCCTGCTCAGATGGGGACTGGGCCTCCTTCACCCAGATCCCCCATTTTGCAGTAGCTAGGCAGTCACATCCACAAACTTCCCCTGGCGCCGTGTAATCCTATCAGTGGCCAAGATCCAGAAACTATAAAACAAAGCTCTGGAAGAGAGCATTCGTGGCCTTGCGACCTCTTATTGTCTAGTTCTCCCTCTCAGAGAATCCGGCAAACTATTGAGAGTATCCTGACCTCACAGCAGAGCCTGGCAAGCTCTCCATGGGTATTCGATATGCCAAAAACAGTAACAATGATGAGTCTCATTCCCCTGATCCTGAAAGAGCCTCCAGTGCGGCACCGTTGGGAAGGACGAGTAAAGAGAGGCTGCTAAAATCTCAGGGCTAGGACGAATGGAGACCTTACTGGTGTCCACTTGAGCAAATCGATGAACAACGGGATGATAGTAATACAGTGAATGCTTATCTATGGACATAAGGTATATATTGAGATAACTTAACAGATAAAACAGACTTATTGTGGCACCCCATGGTACCTGGGGTAAAAGGAAAATATATGTTTTTTTACAAGTAGCACTGTAGCACTGTCCTCCCATTGTTCATCGATTTGCTCAAGCGGGTACCAGTAACGTTTCCATTGTGAGACTTGTTACTCTTTTTGGCATATCAAATACATCACGGGTAGCTTGCCAGGCTCTGCCGTGCGGGCGAGATACTCTCGGTAGCTTGCCGGGCTCTCCCAGAGGGATGGAGGAATCAAACCCGGGTTGGCCACGTGCAGGGCAAAGACCCTACTCGCTGTGCTATCACTCCAGTCCAAGCAAAAACAAACAAAAATTGAAATAGACCATAACCTATAAAGATACAGGTTTAAGTTCTTCACTTGTCATTTCCTGTCAAATATACTGCATAGATGAATAGTTAGTATTAACACAGGTGATGACCAAATTGTGGAAAGGTGCGAGGAGCATATACCACCAGCTCTTCATGAGTAGTTTACTGATGGAGTTGAAAGACAAGAAGCTATTTGCCATTTGATTTACAAAGGTAAGTCATTTCTTAGTTTAAAGATTGCCAATATGTTGACCATAAATCAGGTAAAATAAAAATCTTAGTAACCGGGGCTGGACTGAGAGTACTGCCGGTGGGGCTTTTGCCTTGCATGTGGCTGACTGGGATTCAATCCCTGACATCCCATATGGTCCCCCAAGCACCACCAGGAATGATTATTGAATGCAGAGCCAGGAGTAACCCCTGAGCATTGCTGGGTGTGACCCAAAAAGCAAAAAAAAATCTTTTTTTATAAGTATACACACATATTAACATGTATGTCATATGGCCCAAGAACAAACTGGTGTTTTTTGCTTTGTGCAAGATTTTATCACATTACTCTTTTTAACACTTGCCCTTAAGTATTTTCCAGTCTCCTTGCAGTGAAAATCTGGGAGAGGAAAAAACCATTTTTGCAAGATAAAAGCATTGTCATTTTCAATCAGATAAAAGGTGATATAATTTTATTCAGTTATTATTTTCAAAATGTTTGATATTGGTGTGAACCAGCGAGGACCTTAAACCAGAATAAGATAATTACCACCGAGATCATCTCCGCGGGGTCTCAACGGGGACTCATGAGGGCTCCAGAAATGTGATTCTGGCCTCAGATGTCCAAACAATAACTGACATGATGTGTCAAATTAAAAATGAACACGCTTTCTTTTCACAGCTCTCATCTAGAAGCCTCATCTCTTTTGCCACTCCCCTGGCTCTGGGCTGAGCTGAAGCTGCTTCATCCGAAGAAAAAAACTGAACACGGCACAAGGGATGCTGTGCCATTCTGGATGGAAACATCCTCCTTGGCAGCCGGCTGCCCTGTAAGAAGTCTGACCACTGACAAGGCCCAGAGACCCCAAAGGACAATACGCATTGCCCAGAGACAGCCCAAAGGGTCCCCAAGGCACCACATACTCGAATTACGAAGCTCTCTTGGGAGTGGACCCGCTACGCTCTCAGCCCCTCTAGTCCCTCTCCCTACTTGTCTCTGCATCAAAGCTCTTTTCTGACCTACAGTGGGTCATCAAAAAAAAAAAGAAATCCATTACTCCTGACCCATAAACTTATCTAAATAACATGGGTGTTTTAAATCTTTACGTTTTAAGGAGGATAGAGTAAGAGATGACTCATTTTGCATTATTGAAAATGCAGCTTTCAAATAACTTTTAAAGCAAGAGGAAATTAAGCACAAATTGGATTCTTCCCCTGTAACCTCATAAATGAATACCGGGAGAGTTATTGCATTTTAAGCTAAATTTGACTTTACTTTTCCTTATCTACTCGGAGCTAGTAAATGAATCCACCAGGGCTTAGCCCCGAGCACAGAACATATTGTTGCTGCTCTGGTGCAGTCTTGGATGACAGCAGCATTGGAGAAAAAAAGCACCAGCCCTGGGAGTACTCAGCAAGAAGGTTTTGTTTCTGGGGGGGGGGGTATAACATGATATGTTCCATATAATAATAATAATAATAATAATAATAATCACTGTCATCCCGTTGCTCATCGATTTGCTCGAGTGGGCACCAGTAACGTCTCCATCGTGAGACTTGTTGTTACTGTTTTTGCCATATCGAATATGCCACGGGGAGCTTGCCAGGCTCTGCCGTGCGGGCGACATACTCTCAGTAGCTTGCCGGGCTCTTCCAAAGGGACGGAGGAATAGAACCCGGGTCGGCCACGTGCAAGGCGAACTCCCTACCCGCTGTGCTATCGCTCCAGCATAATAATAATAATAATAATAATAATAATAATAATAATAATAAGAAGAAGAAGAAGAAGAAGAAGAAGAAGAAGAAGAAGAAGAGGGCCTGTGGAAGTTTCAGAATGATGGAATTTCAGTGCTTCTGGAGGAAAGAAGGGGAAACTGGAAGACTGGAGGAGCCATAGGGTCATTCCAGATGCAAAAATAAAACCCAAAGATAGTTGAGTGTCAAACTAATGGAACTGCATTCCCTATTAGAAAAAGCATTAAATATTTTATTTTACTTGGGGGCCTTCCCAAGCTATGTTCAGGAGGTGCAGGGGCCACTCCTGGTTATACTTGGCCCACCTGGCCAGCATGATTCAATGTGAGTCCCAAGAATGCATAATTGCTCAGGTCCTGCAGTGCCAGGGACCATCTGGGCTACTCTGGGAGTGCTCAGTGCTTGAAAGCCTCCAGGGTCATACCCAGAAGTGCTTAGGGGCCTCCAGGAATAGTTAGTGAGACCATGTTGAGGTAAGGATCAAATTCAGGTGCAATGTATCCAAGGCATCACCCTCACCCCTTGAACCATGTCCCCAGTCCCGACAGTAAGTATTTTAAACAGCGGAATAACAGAAATAAATGTTTATTTTGGAAATACCACTTTCCATTGTGTGTGACTCACTTAAAACACAAAAAAACACAAAAGAGCCCTTGAATTTTAAGGATACATTCTGAAATATTTATGGATAAAGTGATATGATATTTTATCCTATACTATAATTTGCTTCAAAATAAGACAGGCAATTATAGGAAATTTATGGAAGCAGAGACAAAAATAAGATTCGCAATGAGTTGATTCTTATTGGAGCTGGACCAATGGATATGTGGGTGTCAATATACATGCTGTCTTCTTTTGCCTATGTTTTTAACTTGCCATCATAAAAATAAACAAGAGCTGAAGGAGATAGTCACTGTCACTGTCATCCCATCGATTTGCTTGAGCGGGCACCAGTAATGTCTCCATTGTGAGACTTGTTGTTACTGGAGTTGAGGAGCTTGTCTTCCATGCAGTCGACTCCAGTTAGGTCCCCATCACTGCAAATTGTAACCAGAGAACAATCAGGAATGATTCCTGGGCACAGACCCAGGAGTAGCCCCTGAGCATAACTAGGAGTGGTGCAAATTCCTTAAAATAAACTAAAACAATACAGAACAAAAGAATGGAAGGAAGTAAAAAGGGAAGAGAGGAGGGAGAGAGGGTGTGAAGGAAGGAAGGAAGGAAGGAAGGAAGGAAGGAAGGAAGGAAGGAAGGAAGGAAGGAAGGAAGGAAGGAAGGAGGGAGGGAGGGAGGGAGGGAGGGAGGGAGGGAGGGAGGGAGGGAGGGAGGAAGGGAGGGAGGAAGGAAGGAAGGGAGGAAGGAAGGAAGGAAGGAAGGAAGGAAGGAAGGAAGGAAGGAAGGAAGGAAAGAAGGAAAGAAGGAAGGAAGGAAGGAAGGAAGGAAGGAAGGAAGGAAGGAAGGAAGGAAGGAAGGAAGGAAGGAAGGAGGGAGGGAGGGAGGGAGGGAGGGAGGGAGGGAGGGAGGAAGGGAGGGAGGAAGGGAGGGAGGGAGGACTGGAGGAAGGAAGGAAGGAAGGAAGGAAGGAAGGAAGGAAGGAAGGAAGGAAGGAAGGAAGGAAGGAAGGAAGGAAGGAGGGAGGGAGGGAGGGAGGGAGGGAGGGAGGAAGGGAGGGAGGGAGGGAGGGAGGGAGGAAGGGAGGAAGGAAGGAAGGAAGGAAGGAAGGAAGGAAGGAAGGAAGGAAGGAAGGAAGGAAGGAAGGAAGGAAGGAAGGAAGGAAGGAAGGAAGGAAGGAAATATGGAAGGAAGGCAAAAGTAAGCAAGAAAGAATGCACCCTTGCTTCAATGGAGATGAATTCTGTGTGGTGGTTTCCTAAGGTTAACATAGAAAAGTAGCACAAACATCATGACTTTAAACAAAATTATATCACAGTTCTCAAGATCACAAATGCAAAATCAATATTCACACCAAAGAGTCTAGAAGATTTTCCTGCCTGCCTCTTCCAGTGTGCCTGGCTCCTGGTATCCCTTGCTTTGAAGACACACATCCCTCATCTCTGCCTCTGTCTTTGTTTCTGTCCTTTTCAGTTTTTATAAGGACACTAGTCATTCACTTCAAATCTCGTCATCTCAAGATCCTTAACATTGTTTCCAAGTAAGTTCACATTCTGCGCCTCTGGATGGGCATAAATTTGGGGAACCAGTATTCAGCACACTAAAGGAATATAAACTGGAAATAAAAATGAACTGGAGGTAGGAAGACAAATTAGAAAACTGTGTAATGTAGTTCAGAAATGAGAAAATTGAAAATTAAGGTATTGCCTATAGGAATTCAACTGGGTTTGGATGCATATATTTATACCATGATAGCTGTTATAAACAGTACGTTAAAAAATGAGGTAAGTTTGGGAAGACGCAGGAGGCCAAAAAGGACCCTACAGTTAGCAAGTGGAGGAGACTAGTTAGAGAAAATTCTAGGAGATTACAAAGTGTTGACAGGGAAAGGAGCAGATTTTCACTCCAGAGAAAAGATGGAATACAGACATAGACCTGAAAAGAACGATGAACAATCTAGTAGCTGGGGTGGTAGCGCGGGCTTGATCAAGGAGAACCATGGAATCCATGTGAATAAATTGAACTTTTCTTGCTGCATATATGGAACTATTGTAGGGTTAAAACAGGGGAAGTTAATAATTCACCTGGCACGCAGTATTAACAGTGAGTTGATTAAATTCATCTGACAAGCAGTATTAATGGAGGGAAGGAGGTTAATTTGGATGTATTTGTAGTCCAGAAAAGAGATGATGAGAACCTTCTAATAGAGTAACCATAGCATATTTTAAGAGAAGGGACTTGAGAAACAAAAGCAGCAAAATGCGGTGATCCATGGGATGATATGGATAGGATTAAGGGGAGCATCAAGGCTGGGTGAGTGGAGGAGCAAAGCTCCACTTCAATGAGGTGAGAGAGTATTTTCTGGAGTATTTCAAGGTGAATGGAAGGCTCAGGATAGCACAGCACTGGGCCCAGAGGAATGACACGGGGGCTTAGAATACCTTCTTGCAAGCATATGCTCATGTAGTGGAGGGAAGAAGGCAGATGGAATAGAGAAGGGATCACTAACAAAATGATGGCTGGAGGAATCAGTCAGGATGGGAGATGCATGCCGAAAGTAGATAATGGACCAAACATGATGACCTCTCAGTGTCTGTGTTGCAAGCCATAATGCCCAAAAGTAGAGAGAGAGTATGGGGAATCTTGTCTGCCATGGAGGCAGGGGGAGGGTGGGAAAGCAGGGGGGGGTATACCGGGGATATTGGTGGTGGAAAATATACACTGGTGGAGGGATGGGTGTTTGATCATCATGTGATTATAACCCAAACATGAAAGCTTGTAACTATCTCACAGTAATTCAATAAAAAAATTTTTCAAAGCATATGTTCATGAGCTCAATCCCCAGTGACACATATATTCAGAGTGTGGTCTTGGCAGCTCTGCAGTTCCTGGTGCCTTAAGTGATTTCTGGCCATGTTGCAGCCAGGTGAGTATAAGCACCATGGAAAGGGGTACAATGCCCTGCAAACACTGCAACTAGAAAGTTGCCTGAACACCATGGCCAGGAAAAACAACCTCTGGTGAGCACATATGAGCACTATAGCAACCCCCCCAGTGAGCACCATAACTTCTTAGTTCCTCAACTAAGAGTGCAACCCACATGGCAAAGCACTTGTGCAACAATGCAATTAAAGGATTTCAAACCTCGGTGAGCACTGTGGCTGATTGTGTGAGCACCACAACCTGATTTGTGACTCCCAGAAGGCACCACATTTAGAGATGCACAAACACCACAGGCAAGCATGTGCCTGTGGAGCCCCTGTTCATGGCAATAGTGACAACAAGGAAAGGAAGGGGGGGACAAAACAATTGTTGAAAGACCATATGACGATCTGTAGGTACAGAAAAGAAGGGTTAGGATGGTGTGTGGTGTGTGGTGTGCACCACCATAATTTAGAGGTTAATTGTAAGGAGACAGTAGAGTAGAAGAGTTTGAAGACACGAAAGAGGAAAAAAGTGGCGATTCAAAGGTTTGGAAAAAGTGAATAAGAATGAGACAGACTCAGATGACATCCCAGCACAGAACAGCGAGAGATTCTAGGAATATTTAATGTAACGAGTTGGAAATGTCATACAAATTAGCATAATGTGGAAAATAAGGATATTAAAACTGATATGACAATTTAGTATCAGATTAAACTTTAATAATGATTATAGCATTTCCCAATGCTGCCTATAACTAAGGATAAAATTTAATAGAAGGCAAAATATTATTTATAACAGCAACAAGTAATAAGGAACCTATGGATTAATTTATTCAATTTATATAAGAACTGTATGGGGAAATTTAACATTTCTAGTGAAGGTCGTTTAAGGTCATCTGAGTAAATGGAAAGGAATTTCTTGCTTTTGGACAGGATGACTTTGTAATAAAAATCCTTCCAAAATGAATCTTCTCAATGCAATCTCTATCAAAATTCCAGTTGGAGTTTTGGGATAAGACCAACAAACAATTAAAGATTATTAGTTCATCCTAAATTACTAAGGTTACATCCTAAGTGGATATTAATTTTGATTGAAGCATATAATCATGTGGACATATAATTGTTTCATCCGTGATGAATTACGTGGACAAATACTTCACATTGCTATGATAAGACTCATATCGTTTTTTATGTTGACTTATATTGAGATGTGTTTTACATATAAGTTCAAAACCAATCTGATGCAATTTTCTTTCCAAAACCAAAAAACATTTTCCAAAAGTTAGTTTAAATATTAGTGGTTAAGGCTAAAAAGATAATACTGCAGGTAAGGTGCTTGCTTTGCATGCTGCTGACCTGAGTTTTAGGGTTCAATCTCTAGCACCCCATATGGTCCCTGGAGCACTACCAGGAATGATCCCTGAGAGCAGAGCCAGGAGTAAGTTCTGAGCAACACCAGGTGTGGCCTAAAAAAACAAAAGAAAAAATATTAGAGGTTAATGAATAGCCAATTCAGCTTGAAACATTAAGACATATTAAAAATCCATATTAATGAAAATTGTGGTGTTTTGGTGCACTCACTATAGAAAATAGAACAATTAATAGAATATAGAGTTTTGGAGACTCTATCTTTTCCCAAAATATATCCTATAAATGTATCCTATAGATTTGGATATATAAGAACTTAACATTCAATAGAGACATATAAAGGCAAAACACAACAAATATGGTGCCACATGGAACTGGGAAAAGAAACACTGTTTAATAGATGATATTGGGGAAGAAAAGGTCCACTAATAAAAAAATAAAACTGTGGTCACACACACTGATTAACATGTGTGAAATGTTAAACTATAACTTAATAGATGAAAACATAAGAAAACAAAAATAATGCTTTGTGAATTAGGACTGGAGGACTTCTTATAACAGTAAAAGCATAAACAATAAGGCGATTGATTTAAGGGTATCTGTTCAATACAAAACAGCATGAACAACATATACAAGTGACCCAATGGAATGTTTAAGAGTGACAAGGGACAAAGGAAAACCACCATTTTCAAGAACTCCCTAAGGTGAATAAATAATAGGCAACAAGCTCAACAACATGTAAGGCAATTTACAGAAATCAAAAGCCAAAGGGCCAACAAATAGTATGAGGAGATGCATGACTCCATTAGTAATCTGAGAAATAAAAATCAACACAACAATGCTGTATGTTGGCAATCACTGGCAACAATAAAGAAACCATATAATATTTGGGAGAGGCAGGATACAGAGACAAAGGGATCTCTTCACTGACGGTGGGTCAATGCTGAACTCATTCTCTATGGATGAATTGTACAATTGTACAACTTGACTAATTGTACAACACAATTTTGTCAAAGCACAACTTGATCAGCGTCTCAACATTTATAAGTACACACGATTTGACCCATACATTCTCCTTCAGGAAGTTTTCTTCGGAAGAATTAAGAACCAAATCAGTGTTCAAAACTGCTGTTTAATAATAGTGATTAAAAACCTCCCAACCAAACAAAAACAACCAATGTTGGCACAGACAGGGAGAGAAAGGGAACTTCATTAACTACTTGTGGGAATGTTGACTAGTACGGCCTTTTTGGAAAACAATATGGGTACTCCTCAAAAGGCCTAGAAATTGATCTTCCATATGACCTACTTCTGGGAATATACCTCTAAGGACCAGACCCTACTCAGAAAAGACATTGGCACTTATGTGTTCATTGCCAGCATTATTCACAATAGCCAAAATCTGAAAACAACCTGAGTCCAAGAACAGATGACTAGATAGAAGAACTATGGTACATATACACAATGGAATACTACTTGGCTATAAAAAGGATGAAACCATGCAATTTGCTGCTACATGGATGGATCTGGAGAGTATCATGCTGAGTGAAGTTAGTCACAAGGAGAATGATCAACAGAAATTGAAAACTGAGAACTGGTCTTCAGAGGGAGACTTTGGGCTGAGGAGGGGGTCGGGGATAGGACAGGGAGGGGAACACGGCAACAATATGGAAAGAAGTGGTCATTCAAGAGGAGGAGGAGGTCTGGAAGGTGCTAGAGTGTTTTGCAGGAAACCCTTTCAGTAACAGCTCTGAAAACCAAAGTGCACAAAAGGAAAAAAAAGGTGTCTTCGATAGAGGCAGGCTGGTGGGTGGGAGGGACACTGGGGACAGTGGTAGAGGAAAGCAGACACAAATAAAGGGATGGGTTTTGGAATATTGAATGCCCAAAACAAAATCATGAATAACTTTGTAAATCATGGTGCCTCAATAAAATTATTTTTAAAAGAGTGACGATAGCAACCTGGCAAAAACTGAAATATCCATCAAAAGGCACTTGAAAATTATTCACACCTATAAACAAGAAGTACAGCCAGTTTGAGTGCAAAAACACAATTTAGGAAGTAAAGAATCAACTTGATTAGTCCATGTTCTCATATTTTAGTTATGAGGTAGCTCTCTGTGGTATCAGGTGCCAAACATTTTTCCATAAAGGGATAAGAAATGCACATTTCAGGCTTGGCGGGGATAAAATCTCCATCATAACTAGTCAGCTCTGCCACAGTTGTGTGAAAACAGCAAAGATATAATGGAAATAAATGGGATGCCCATGTTCCAATAAAACTTTACTTCAACAAACTTGGTATAGATATATCTGGCCCAAAGTTTTAATTTATTAACTTAGAAGATCTTTATAGAGTTCTGGTTCTGCAATCAATTAGTAATGTGCTCTTTGACAACTTATTTCTCCTATATTATTTCACCCAATTGTCGCAAACATTAAATAGCAGATGAGAATAATATCTACTGCAAAAGAATGCAAAATATAGTCTAAGCCAGAAATGTTGCTCTTTGGTAGAGCACTTGGGGCTGGGGAGGGGGCCGGGAATAGGACAGGGAGGGGAACACGGCAACAACATGGAGAGAAGTGGTCATTCAAGAGGAGGAGGAGGTTCATGTATGAAGCTTTGCATGTATGAAGCCCTGGGTTTGATCCCTAATACAGTAAAATAGTCTAATTTTTACCATTTCAGAGTATCTCTATTATTGTTGCATTTATTTCACTCTAGCCCTGTGAGTTGCCTCTGATGGTACGTATTTGATATAGTTGGGGGCAGGAGGCCACATCCGGTGATGCTCAGGGGTCACTTCTGGCTCTGAACTCAGGAATTACTTCTGATGGTGCTCGGGGACCAGAGGGGATGCTGGGGATCAAACCTGGGTCAGCTTAGGTTGGCCGTGTACAAGGCCAGAGTCCTACCTGCTGTACTATCTCTCCAGCCCCCTTGATATACTTTTATCTGTCTGAGAACCCTACAGAACATTCACAAGTACTCATGCCCAATGATGTCCTGTTCAGTCATGCAACCATGGATTTTATTAAAGTCTGTTTAAAATGTCTTCCTCTTTGGGTCCGGATGATAATTACTGTATTATTCCCATTTTAGAATTGGTAGATCTGGGCAGTCAGAAAGAGCTTATGCTTAAGAGAATTCTATGCTTAGTTTAATATTCTGTTGTTGCTGTTGTTTAGAAATTCTTAGTAACTTCAAATTTATATAACATATGGAAAATCAAAACAGTTAATTACTATGTGTGTGTTTTCATAAATTTTGTAGCTCCCCCCAGCTCTTATATACAAGGAAGAAAAACTAACTTTGGTTTTTACATTTATAGACCTTTTAAATAACATGAAATATTTGAGAATAAGAAAATGTAAATCACCAAGTATATTCTTTCATCTCTTGAGTCTAGTTTGACTGAAGAAAATTAAAAGGAGGAAGAATTTTTAAACTAAATTAGATTTATGGACCTCCCAAACAGGCATAAAGCAAAGAGCAGAGTTACAGATTCTCAAATATAAATATTCAGAGTATCTTTATCCTCTTCCAGAAAGCATAAAAATGCTTGATCCATAAAGGTAATCTGAACAAACACTTTTAATATGATGAGAGAATTGAAACTTTAAAACCAAGCCATAATTGTATACTATTTGTATAGCTTAAAATAACTGAGTTATTTTTGTGGTCAAAATGCAAATATATACTGACTGTCACAGGATGCAATTAAGCACCCTGCAATTCACATCGAAGGCAATAGTCTGCTGCTTTGGGGTTGTTGTTACTTCTCTACATATACTGTTCACTTCACTGAAACTTGGAGACCAAAAAAGAGAGCGTGCGGAATGCCTGGATCCTCTGATACACTCTGGCACTCAGAAGCAGATTACTGGATCGAGTTTACCTTTAAAAAAAGCAAGAGCTATCTCACGAGAAGAAGGGAGCTGCTCTTGGCACTGGCACACAGGCATTGCCTAAAAGCAGTGGCAAGACCTCATCATTTGTCTTTGATTTCCCAATCATGTGGACCAATTTCCAGCACTCTCCAATTTTAGATATTGAAAAGTAAGCAGATCAAAATAATCTGGGTAGAATGCAGAAGCAATAAAATTGGCAACGAGTTGATTACTTTTGAAGTCAGGTATAGTAGTATACTGTTCTCTGTACTGTGATGTATGTTAGAAGTTTTCCTTGTTAAAAAACTTTTTAATAGAAAATAAATAAGCAGACAACTTACTCATTGTTTAAAAGCTGGAAGGTAACGCTACTGTCTTATTTACAAAAACACTCTTGTTTTCAAGAAAATATATTTAGATGCAATGAACCAACTTACTTTTTCTAAGTACTATACAAACCAAGAGAAAATAAAACAATATGACTTCAATCGCCTTTTAGTCAATAACAAAATAAAAACACATTAAAAGACCGCTCAAGTGGGGCTAAGGAAGGCAATATTATATACCAAAACCAAAATGATCAATAAACAGTGGGCAGAAGCATAGGGGAAGGTAGGTCAGACCAGAGGTGGAACGTCATGAGTACTTTGGTGGCGGTGGGGTGTGGTTAGTCTGTACATCAATACTAGAAATTTAAACACTACAGAAATCCTGAGGAATAAAAAGAGCTATGCTGGGAATATCATGTCTCACTCAAGTGAGAGAAGGAATCGGAGTTCTGACTCCATCGACGGTCAAAAATCAGGGATGCTGTCTCGTTTGCCAAGGCATCAAAAATCAGATGGGCCGGTCATGTAATGTGATTCAGAGACGACCGTTGGACTAGAGCTGTTACAGACTGGATTCCACGGGACGTCAGAAGACCTCGTGGCTGCCCTCCAACTAGATGGTCAGATTTCTTCGTCAAATCTCTGAATGAACGAGTTGAGGCTCTTTCTGTTCCTGGAGCGAGCAGGTATCAATGGACTACACTAGCTCGTGACAGGGACAAATGAAGATGTTACTGGCGCCCGCTCAAGCAACTCGAAGATCAACGGGACTACAAGTGATACAAGTGAAGTGATACAGAAACCCTATTACATCACCTATAATAAAATAAATTAGAGTTTCTGTAGCTAGGTAGGCAAAGAATTGTTAGCAATATAGCCCCAGATACGGCACCCTGAGATGCATCTTGACATATTTCTGTCCCTAAAGAAAAGAATGCTGTAACCTAATAATAGACATATAAAACACATAAACAAAATAGAATTCACATCTACACACATGGAATATATAAAAAATAACCATTAATATTGAAAATGCTCTTATTACACAAAAAGAATTTCTCAGGAGCCAGAGAATCTAAGAGCAGCGAAGGTTATTTGCTTTGAATGTGGCAGTGGTTCAAATTCCCACACACCGCCAGGGGTCACTCCTGAGGACAGAGTCGGGTGTGACCCCCGTTTTTTTTTTTCATAAAGTGTTTCTCAGTCACAGGCATTTTATTTTTAATTTATAGATTCTCACTGCTCACCACATGCATCTTCATGTCGCATTCTCAAGTTGCTGTGGGTACGGCCCTTCTTCCCACCCCAGAATTTTCCCATTTTACCTGAAAGATGAAAATTTTTAGCAAATAGAGAGTAATTCATCTAGAAATTCCTTTTATGCAGCTTTGAAAGTGGAAGAATGACTCCTAGCAAATGAATTTAATCTGGTCCGTTTTGGATATTACACATTTAAGAAAATATGGGAACATTTCGATGTGGACATGGATTCATCTTTTTTTTTTTAGAAATCCAAGTTTCTCTGCATCTCAGAGATCACTGTTCTAATGAGAGAAATTGTATCTTTCAGAAAAGAGGCCGGTAATATAAGCAGCTTTCATCCTGGGTCCTCGTGGGGAGTCCCTGCTTTCTGAAAAGTCATTTTTATTTGGCGTTTTCTAATCTGAACTTTTCATTAGCATCCACAGTGCATCTTGCTCATTTTAATAACATGAAGCTTCTGAACATTCAAAAATCATAAACCTTATTTTATTGTTTAAGAGTCTAAGCTTTGAAAATGTTACCATTCCATATATGACTCATCAGAATCCATATACAATTAGCCACTAAAATTATAGATATATGCATTTTTCTTACCAATGAGTGACTCATCAGAACAGAGCGTTGAATATATTCTTACTTTGTTTCACTCTGCGTGAGAGACTATGAATAATAAAGCCCCGGGGGTATTTTTCCTGGAAGAGTCAGATGCTACTTTAATATCAATTTTTTCCCCTCCTTCACTCCTGCTGGTCATCCTTTCCACAGGAGCTGAAAATTAATTGACTTCAAATATATTTTGCCTTGTGTAATAACTTAGAAATGTGTTCACTGGGCTGAGAAGCACAGCTCTGCTTTGAGTTGGCCCCGGGAGGACTGTACCCATGCATGCACAGTATGTTCCACCAGCAATCAACCTGATAGAAACCACACAGGGCTCTTAATCCAAGAAGCGCTGATTCAGAGGGGTAACATTCTGGGTACTTACATTGTCTATGCTTTTGTAAACCAAACCTTACTTAACTCTTTGGAAGAGTGGGGAGCTGTCCCTAAATTCCATCGCATGCGCCAAAAACGACAACGAAGATAAAACTTTTAATGCCACTGTCATTCTCTCATGCAAAGAGCTCATTGCTTCCCTCCTGATTGGTCCTCCCTCAGCAGGGAAGTTAGGCTGGGCCCACATACTTAGAATATTGCTGTTTGGTATGTGAGGGGGGGGGGAGAAAACATCCAGGTTTTCTGATTGCATGGAGAATAGGCCCTTTCAAGCATTTGTTCTTTTACTCAACCTGTATTTACTGAGCACCTGCTATGTGCTCTTGGAACCATGAACACAAAGCTATCTAAAGTAACGCTCTTCAGTCAGATTACTTAGGATCTCCTCGTAGCTCCTGGGTATTTGGAGTGAGAGTAGAATGTGGAGCATAGGGATGGGCACTGGAGCAGGTAAGACCCGATCTTGCAAAGCTGCCCAGAAGCAAAGCCTCGCAAGAGGGAGAGTATGTGGCAAAGTTGGCGAGAACAGGGTGTCAGTCAGCACCAAGTGTTCGACCTTGAGCCTCACTCGACCTCCTGCTCACATGAGCCCTAGGCACAGAAACTGTCATGTAGGCTTAGCAAGTCATCCTAACGGCAGCATTCAGCCTAGATTGGGGTTGGACTGGGCAAAGCAGACTTGGAGAGGTGATAGGCCAATAATGCTGAACTTTATGTGATTGGACTTTGTTGTAAGCCGAGTCCCTCTATGAAATATGTGTGTATCTGGCAATAAGGTGAACAGCCACCAGCTGCTCCCGGAGGGTGTTTCTCCATGCGCACGCACACATCTGTCATCCTTTGCCCCACGTCTGCCCGGACCCGGTGTGCAACGTGTCCGGGAACATTGGAGAATAACTGTTCCCCAACAGTAGAAGCCATATTCAATTATATTTTCACCTGTCTCTGCAAAGGTATTTGTTTAAAAAGCAAAACGTAAGAAGATCGTTATATAAGACAGTAGATTTGACTTAGAGGACATTTCCAATCTACTGAAGAAACTTCCAGTGGTTTCCATCTGTGTCGAACACATGCTGACTCACAATGAATCACGCCATTTTTAAATCCAGCCCCCTGCCCCAATAAGTGTGGTGGGAACTGCCCCTCACATCCAATGAACTGAACATGGCAATCGTGCTCAGGCATCCCTCTTACGGCTCCTTTATGTTACCTGTGAGTCCAGTTTGATAGAATGGAGAAAAAGACCCTCCCGCGGGCGTAGAAGAAGCGGTCCTGCTATTGACGGTCTATGGAGAGGGTCATGCGGCAGGGAACTGTGAGAAGCCTCCGGGAATGGAAGGCAATTTCCTGCACACACTCAGCAAGAAACCGAGGACCGAGGACCTACAACCACAACAGCATGAACTCTGCCAGCACTTGCCCGGGGAGTCGGATCCCAAAGTCCCCGTGCCATCACAGTGCCAGCTTCCACTGGGTTGCATCCTCTTGAGACTCAGAGCATAATGGGACACAGCAAGGACTATGAGATTATACACACGGGGTGTTCCTGAGGCTTACTCCTGACTCTGTGCTTAGGGCTCACTCCTGGCAGAGCTTGGAGAACCATATGTGATGTTGGGGGATCAAACCCAGGTCAGTCATGAGCTCTCTGAGTGCAAGGCCTGTAAATGTGGCTTGATTTTTTTGTTTTATTTTGTTTTTGAGTTCTGCACTCAGGGCTCACTCGTGGCAGAACTCAGGGAACCATACGGGGTGCCGGGGATCAAACCAGAGTTAGCACATACAAGGCAAGCCCGTACCCACTGTACTATAACCATGGCCCCGAAATGTGGGTGTTTTAAGCCACTGTGTGTGTTTGTGTGTATGTGTGTGTTATTCTGTTACGCCGCAATAGAAAAACAAATACACATTCTAATTTTGGTTTACAAATCATAGACTCTTTTCCCCTAGACTTTCTCAAAGTTAGTGTTCTTCCCAGGGCCTCGGGAACTCTGACCTGAAAAGTCAGCATCCAAAGCCCTTTTCACTTTTCATAGACCCAAGTTTCCTGCTGAATATTCCGACTGCCAGAGAAATAATAGCACGAGGGACACTGAGAAGGGAGGTAGGAAATTCAGTATCTCAGTTTCAGAATTCTTCTATGAGAGTGTTCTCGCTTCTTTCTTACCTTCATGCTCCCTGCTTTTATGGCTCTCTAGCTTTTCTTAGAGAAAATAATGTCTGAAATCACTGTATCGACGCTAAGCAAATGGGCCTGTGCTATTCTTTTTCATTGAAGACTGGAGTTTATCTGATACAGTGTTTGACACAAACCAGACCCATAATAGGCCCCGGGGTGAAACACAGTTTTCTAAGAGGGAAAACAGTGAGATAAATCAGATTGTACATAAATTGTGTGCTGAAGTGACAATCCAGCCAAAGGAAGAAATTGCAGCATATCAAGATTACAGCAATGGGCCAGGGGGCTTGGGAGGATGTAGCAGACGTGGTTGGTAGCCTGCCCAGATCTGTGGCACAGACTGGGCATATGGTCTATAGCTGCTGTGACTCCCAGCTGCTCACAGGTCACAGTAGGCCCCCTCGAGAATTGATTTTGGTCAAGAAGAAGCGATGTCAGGATTTGTTCATGTTTACACACACAGAGTAAGGAGAGAATAAAGAGAGAGGCAGACATATATATATATATATGCATATATATACATATATATACATATATATGTCTGTTGTCAATGATATCTGTTGACTGACATGGATATATATGTGTATCTGTGTTGTGTGTGTTTGTGTGTATATGTGTGTCTATAAAAGCTTTGCTTCCATATTGTGGGAATTTGTCCCCCTAACAAAAATCCCCAAAGATGGGATATGGCGCTACGTGAGATAGTTTAATTATTGGAATGCAAAGGGTTTGCAAAACTGACCCAGAAAACATAACAGCAGGAAGGAATAGAATAGATAAGAAAAGGATAAAGAAAGGAATAGAATAGATAATAAATATCGGCTGCAAAATATCTGCATGATTACAACTATTTTGGGTCCTTTAGATGGAGTGACAACAAGGGCAAAAAATAGAACAGGAAACGGCCAGGACTTCACATTTTACGAGTGCCTTCTGATCGTTATGTAAAACCCCTCAGCTCTACTCTCTAAGTACCTATTGAATGTTGACATGCTCACTAACTGTCCTTTAAGGCTCTGTCAACAATGCTCCACCTGCCGGGAGCCTGGGGAGCCGTGGGAGAGGGATGCCGTATTAAATAAATGGCCTGTGAGATCACTGAGGGCTGCCCAGTCCAGGTGTGTTTGTCTCCTAGTGTCTGTGTTTGTCTCTGCCACCAATTTCCGCTGGACAAAGATTGAAGGTGCCAATCTGGCTGTAGACACATCTGAGACCACATTAGGGTGTTAGCCATGTTCCAGATCTCCGTATTGGATCTGGCGGGGCTGATCTACAGCTGAATCACATCTAACTTTTCCCTTCTTCCCTCACTCACCTTGTAAGAGCACTTACTTTGGAGTATTCCCTTGCAAAGGAAGCACCATCTTGGGTTCTGATTCAGGAAACTTAATTAAAGACAGAAACGTTTCCTGGATAAATACATTGTTCTATACATCAAGGTTCACTCATGCTGTGGCACGTATCAGGCTCCTCACTTCTTTTAATTGCTGAATAATATTCTATTTATATGCCTTGCTTTATTTATCCATAATGTTGTGGGGTATTTTCACTTTGGGGCTATTATGAATAACGCTGATACTTACATACATGTTTAAGTTTTCTCTGTGGACTTTTCATTCTTTTTTTTTTCAAGATATTCTTTTTATTTTATTAGTGAATCACCATGAGACAAAGTTACAGACTTACAGGTTTTCATGCTTACGTTTCAGTCATACAATGATCAAGTGTCCATCCCTCCACCAGTGCCCATTTTCCACCACCAATGGTCCCAGCATCTTCCCAACACCCCTCCCTGTCCCCTTCACCCCATCGAGCCAATGTGGCAGGAATTCCCATTTGCTCGCTCTCTCTTTTTGAGTGTTGTGATTTGCTATAGAGGTATTTAGTAGGCAACTTGTTCGGTCTATAGTCTATTTTCAGCCTGTATCTCCCATCCCTAGTGGGTCCGCCTAGCACCCTTTGCTTGGTGATCCCTTCTTTATCAGAGCTGCTTCTTCACCTAGCATCTGAGATCAGCTTCCAAGCTGTGGAGTACTCCTCTTGGTACTTGAGATAAGTTTCTTAAATTGTTGAATGCATTAAAAATGGCTTCATTATGCAACCAAAAAATCACTTTACTTTTCTTTACTCAATTAACTTTTGTATTTTTTAAATTATAATTTCATTTCCACTTTTCTTCTCATCTAAGAGTGCTGTTTTAGATTGAATGTGCATACGTTTTTAATGTACAATCATTTTTAACCTCCTAATTTTTGATCCCATATTTATGTTTCATGTCTTTTTTTTTAATTTATTGAATCACTTTGAGAACAATTACAAAGCTTTCCTGTTTAAGTCTTGCTCATACAATGATCAAACATCCATCCTTTCTACAGTGCACATTTTTCACCACCAAGAACCCCAGTATACCCCCTAGCCCACCCCTCCCCCTACCTCTGTGGCAGATGATTTCCACTTTACTCTCTCTCCACTTTGATTACATTCAATATTTCGACAAAACACCCACCATTATCATTTGGAATTTCCCCCAATAATCATTCTTTTTGAATACATACTTGGGAGTGAAATTGTTGACTCACACATTAACTTATGTTAATTTTCTTAGTTATGTTGGGGCATACCCAGACATCCGGAAGACGTAATTACTCCTGGCTCTGCACTAAGGGATCACTCCTGGCAAAGGTTCTGGAGACCATTATGTGGTGCCAGGGATTGGGCCAGGGTTGTCTTGCCAGCCCCTACTTACGTTAATATTTTAAGAAACTCAACCTTTTCTCCAAAGTGACTGCCCCATTTTAGGTTCCCACCAACATATATGGGTTTCAATTTCTCTACACCCCCACTTGTTACTAATCTCATTTTTTATCTCACTATGAAGTATTATGTCATTGTGGTTTGATTTACGTTTCCCTAAAGGCTAAGATGATTAGCATCTCTTATGTGCTTATCTCTTGTACTTTCTTTGCAGAATTATTTACTCAAAAATCTTTGGCCATATTTTAATTGTGCTGTTTTTATGTTGTTGTTGTTTTTTATTGCCTAGCTGTAACTGCACTTCAGACATTCTAGTTCCTTATTAGATAAATGATTGGCATTATTTTCTATTTTCCTGGAGTTTATCTTTTTATTTACTGAATAATATTGTTTAATGTTCTATATCTTAACCTAGGTGTGCTTGCATGGGTGTATTCACTTCGTGATGATTTATAAAGCTGTGTCCTTTTCTGTTTTATTATAATGGAATAACAAAGAGTTTTTCTTATTATTAGCAATGCACAATGCAATTCATTTGGATTCTGGTTTGTGATGCAAAGGACATGACATGATACCTAAGATAGTGCACAGGACATGATACCTAAGATAGGGACCTTGGTATATAAAATATTCTATTTATTTATTTATGTACACTTCTAGAGTTCATATGCCTAATTTATTCCTGGGATATATGTGTTTTCCTCTTCCTTTTCTCATGAGACCTGCAAGTTGTGTAGCATGTCTTGGAGATTTTATTCACCCAGATATGCTCAATGACCAGAGAATCTACATCTAAACTTTTCTCTCTTTTGCCACACCAAGCAGTGCTCAGGGCATACTCCTGAAACTCTCTGCTCAAGGATTACTGCTGGAGGTGCTCAGGGGACAAAAGTTAGTGCTTGAGATTGAACCAGAGTTGGCTGCATGCAAGGTAACCACACTAGCCCTTGTACTATCACTCTAGTCCTACTGGAAAACCTTCTAAAACCTGGAAATTCAGCATTACCCAGCATTTTGAAGCATGTGCAGTAAAAATTCAGAACTCTTTTTTTTATCACTGACTTTATGTGCAGTCCCACTCTTAGACCTGGGCACACCTGTCAATGCCACCATGTAACAACCAAACAGCACAAAGGGCTTCTGGAGAGAGATATCCTTCAGGCACAAGGTGGCTTTCTGGATATGCCCTGATGGTCTACGCACATACAGCTTTGAGCTTCCAGATTTGCATAAACTTGTAGGTTTTTCTGTGTCATGGAAATAGTAAACCATTTTGAGACCACCTAAGGCTGCTTACAAAGGAGGAAGAGTTATGGTTACTGAGAAAATTCTTGAGAGCTGTTATAGTCTAGGCATGCAAAATATTCCACAAAGTCAGAATTTAGTCTTAAATCAAGAAATCTTTATTAGCTGGCCAGTGACTGTTCTCTCAGACCTAGTCTGGGCGAGAGAAACAGCCCCAAGCTTTAAAAGGAAGGGTTTATTAAAAGGGTCAAACCAAAATTTGGAATTTCATTAAGCAAGCAGCAAGTTTACAGAAGTAAAAAAAAAAACCTTAACTAAACAATCCATTGATTAACACAAAATCCAAAAATATAGTCAAACAAGAACTCAAATGCAAGTAGTAAAACAAAGAATTAAGTAGTTGAGTGATTAATAAACAAAGAATCAAATGGTTAAGTGGTTAAACAAAGAGTTAAGTAGTCAGACAAGGAATGTGATAGTTTTACAAAGAATTAAGTAGTTAAACAGCAATAAGGGTACTCAAACAATCCAAGAGTAAATGGAAAGAAGATGGTTAGCTTCGTTCTTTAACATGGTTAGCTACACTTATTCTTTAGCTTTCTTTATTGATTCACTAGAGTGAGTCTCATAATGATCAGGCCAAAAAATAAGCAATTTATTTCTTGCTCAAGAGAACGGGGTCAGTCCTCCATAAGAACTCCATACTGAGAAATTTCAATGCAAGGAATTTGAGAATTGGTGTATGCAGGAAGAACATTCCAATCTCCCCCTAAAGCAGGTCATAAAACCCTCCTGTGAGAGGCAGGTTCCCTCTCCTGAAAGGAAAGAAGTAACCTTCCTGTGAAAGGCAAAGGGGATTGAGTGGAATCTGAACAAACAAGCCTTGCTCAGTTCCCCAGAGTTCACAATACTCAGCTCACCTTTGTCCTGTCATATCTTTCTCTAATATGCCACTTTTCTTCAAACATAGCAGAAAAAAGCCTCTCCAATTTAACCATTTCTTCAGGCCTTAATTTTTATGGAGGCCCTTGTGTCATAGAAAACCTGTAATAGGGGCTGGAGTGATCGATAGCACAGCGGGTAGGGCGTTTGCTTTGCACGAGGCTGACCCGGGTTCAATCCCTGGCATCCCATATGTCCCCCGAGCACCTCCAGGAGTAATTCCTGAGTGCAGAACCAGGAGTAACCCTTGAGCATCACTGGGTGTGATCCAAAAAAAAAAAACAAAAAAAGGAAAAAGAAAACCTATTATAAATATATTTGCATGTTTTCCTCCTGTTAATGTCTTCGTCAGTTAACTTTGAGACCTGCCAGGGATCCTAAATTTTTTTTTCCTTCCCTATGTTCCCTTCACTCATGTCAAAGAAATGCGATAAAGATCATGAATGATTCTTGTAGGATCCATATCCTTCCTCCTATAAACAAAATCCACACACGAAAATAACCCTTGTTTTTTTCTCCAGTTATCTGTTTATTGTTGGTTAATTTGCAGGTTCACAACAACTGGACCCAAATCGGAAGGGATGAAAAGCATGTTCATGGGGCTGGAGCGATAGCACAGTGGGTAGGGCATTTGCCTTGTATGCGGCTGACCCAGGTTCGATTCCCAGCATCCCAGATGGTCTCCCGAGCACCTCCAGGAGTAATTCCTGAGTGCAGAGCCAGGAGTAATCCCTGTGTATCGTCGGGTATGACCCAAAAAGAAAAAAAAGCAGGTCCTCCCAGTGGAGCTGGTAACAAGGACTTTGGCAAACCACAGCTAAGATCCTGTGACCTTGGCCATGCTGGTTAAAGTCAGCATTTTATTTAAAACCAGCAAAACTCATTGTTGTTATCACGCAGTAGCCTGTAAAAAAATCCTGATTTGCTTCTGATTACAAAATCTTAAAAATAAGGTTATAGCCTGATTCCAAAGAGGCATAAGACATTATCTGAAATGTTTCAAGGAAAGACGTGACGGTGACGGGTAGGTTTAGTTCATCTAGGCTGGCTCCAAACCTTCAGAGCTCCCACTAAACATATTCAGAACAGTAAATCTTACCCACACCTGAAATGTCAACAACAGGATTTAAAAAATGTTAATTATAGGTCTGCTAACTACATATTATTTAAAAATTGATTAATAGTTGACCGAGTGAAAAAGGCAGATAAGCACATTTCATGTGCATTCTGAAGAGCTCAGTAAAATATATGTGTATCAATATGAACAAAGACAAAAACAAAATTCGCAAAGGTGAATCAGACTGTTCTGTTACTATGGTGATTAATGAGGAGTCATTTTTTATTTTAAATAGCATTTCCTTTAATATGTTATTTCTGAATCCCAAAAGCCAAAATTCTTTTCTGGAAAATAATTTTTAAAAACTATATGAAAAAAATGTGCTCTAAAATTAAAAGGTTTTCTGAAGCATCAAAGAGCAGAAAAGATTCTATCCCTCATGAAACTATCTGTACCAAGATGGAAAATTGAAAGTTGTTTTCAGGAACAACAGCTGGAGCAGGAAGATCCCAGTTGGAAATTTTCTAACTGCTTTCTCGAGTAATTATACAGAGGAATTTTTGAGTATAAAAGAAAACTATGCAAGAGACTTTTAGAGAAACCAAACAGTTCGTTTCTTAGCTACTACCATTACGAGAATTCTCTATACTCAAACATTTCATGTTATTTTCTAACACCATTTTTTTGAGAAACTTCATTTTGAAAACATTCTTGATTTCCTTACTGATTCTTTTTTTTTAAATAATTTATTTATTTTTAATTAGAGAATCACCGTGAGGGTACAGTTACAGATTTATACACTTTTCCTTACTGATTCTTTTGAGTGTCTCCTCTTAGGATTCTATACAGATGCTGGGAATCCAGCCAATGTTTAAGAAAAAATTAAATTTTTTCTTTTATTATTTATTCTTGCTTTTAATAAGCAAGATCTTTAAACTTGAGAGAAGGAGTTTTAGGAAATATAGTGGTCGGGCAAATTTCCAAAAACAATACTTCACACCCACCAGATGGGCATTGTTCTGCTTAATTAGGAAGAGGTAGGAGAGAGCCTGCAGGGATTTGAAAGATCAAGAAAACTAATATGACTACCCCAACTTCCACTTGGAGAGAAAAGGAGGCTGTTTCAAAAAAACTGATGTATTAGTTAATTAACATCTGAATTAATCTGGGCGAAGAAAGGAACTCTAGCAAAGCACTCCTACTCCACATATATCTATATGCTTAGGGTTGTTTTGTTTTTGTTGCGGGGTCACACTTGGCAATGCTCAGGGGTTACTCCTGGCTCTGCACTCAGGAATTACTCCCCGTGGTGCTCTGGAGACCATATGGAATTCTGGGGATGGAGCCAGGGTCAGCTGCTTGCAAGGCAAACGCCCGACCTGCTGTACTATCTCTACAACCCCTATACTTAGCTTTTAAAATGTTTGTTTTTTTTAGGTTTTTATCCAGAGAAAACTTGAAAACCAATTTATGATTTTTCGGTCCTGCTGAACATCTCTGAGATCTTCTATTCAGATTTTTATAACTCCCTTAAAGCATGCTTTCACATCGGAAAAAAAAAGAACCTTTAAGAATCTCATAATCAATAGCCTTCCCTCTAACCTTAGGCAGCAGATATTATGCTTGACATGCAAGCACTTTACAAATAGGCTCACTTTCTAATTTTTGACTTATTAGAATTCATCCCCTGCCTCTCTGTCATTTTTACCCTGACCCTATATCAGGGCAGTTCTAGACTAGAAATAGGTCACCTTCAGCTTGAGTACAGAGAAGTAGAGGTAGGAAAAGGAATAGGAGCTAAGATGATTTCTTGGGCAAGAGAGATAGATAGATAGATAGATAGATAGATAGATAGATAGATAGATAGATAGATAGATAGCCTCCTGGTGTGATATTAAGGATTGCCAAATATTGTAAGTTCGGAGAAAGTTCTGGCTCTGTTAAGTGGTCCTGATTTAGACCTTTAATGTCTTACTCAATAAAATATCATTCTTTACACGGGGAAATCTCCCTTTTGTGGTGCTGTGACTATGAAAGAGGAATGTCTCTTCCCTATTAACAAACTGTGAGGAGAGGCAAATGTCAGCGCTGGGCTAGAGTCCAGAACAGGTTGTAAAAGTCAAGGCTGAAGATCATTTGCAGACAATGAAAATATGAGTCAGGTAAATGAGAGGAGTCTTGTCAGTGTTGGTAGGAGGGTGGTGAGCATGACTACCTTCCAAGTGAGAAGTATCTAGAATTCCAGACAGAGGAGTACAATGACATAGTTGAATTACCCTGTTTGAATGCATGAATCGCTCCATTTGATGAGTAAAGAGTGAATCATCAGGAGACTTTGAAAGTCTATAGATAGATAGCTACTTGTTAATTCTAGCTGGACTTACAGATTAAATAAAAAGACAGAGCTAAAGGCACTTATGTGATCACCAACATCAACTGACACTTATTTGTGAATAATTCTAAGATGAGCATCCCCCTACCATATCCTCTATATTCTAGAAACAATGAGGTGATTTCAGGAATGCACGAGTATCTATATAACTGTAACTAAACAAACCAGACTCGTGCTCATAAAAATGCATTTGCTCTAGTTTCAGTTATCTCAAGACCATTTATGCATCCACACTGGATACTTGTCAAACTCCGTTTGTTGAAAAAAACAAAGCTCCAAATAAAACTTTCACAAAGAAAAGGACTTACTAACTTACCTAACAAAGACAGTGTTTAGAATAACTCACAGAACTGACTGAAGAAATACAAAAGTCAATATCAAAATGGGTAGCCAGAGATGAGGGAGGTCAAATAAAAGTCAGGTGTTACCAAGCATTATAATGAAACTGGAAGGAATATGCCCTAACAGGCAAATGGGAAGAATCTAGAAAGAGCCCGCAATCAGGATCTAGAGCCAGGAACTCAGTAACTGCTGACCTTCCACCTAGCACTCTGATCATCTCTGCTTCTCCTTCTGGGTTTTCTGTTTGTTCATTTATTTTAAATTAATTTTTGTAGTTGAGGTGTCATATTTTACAATAGTGTTGGAGTCATTGTTTTATACCATGCTGTTTGACCAATCCCTCCACTAGAGTGTCAAGATCTCGCCACCCTTGTCCTATGGTTCCTCTCTTCCCCCGCTCCATAAAAAAAAACAAACATGAAATCTTGCAGTTTGCTGCACTGTGTATAGAACTGGAGAAGGTTGTGCTAGGTGAAATGAGTCAGAAAGTGAAATGCAAATGCTAGATTCTTCTCATTCTTTCTTCATTCTTTCCTCATTCTTTCCTACTAGAAGAAATCTTGGTATACCTGGGATGCCAAACACTTTCCAACAGTTCCCGGCATATCCCCTACAACAACATTCAAGAACAGTCACCCCAATTCACAAATGCTTTGAATTTAGAAAATTCTACAATTGTCCTAGCTATCCCCTGGACCAGTCACTATAGCCTTGGATTCAAATGCCTATTCCTATGACAAGGACGGACAAGGTAATGATATTTTCTGAAAAAAAAAGTCTACCAGAATAGGTAAGATGGAGAGGGGGAGATAGTCCCCAAAGGGATGTGAATACTAAAACAGAGGGGAAATGCAAGAATCTTGGGCCAATGAGAACAATAACTAGCCAAGTCCTTGTACCTCTTTCATCCTCTATATCATCAAAGAATTACTATTGTTCAACACGTACAATAGTATTGTCATTAATGATTTGAAACTATCAAGTGTATCATTTATTTACAAACACAAACTCTAAATCTCACATAGTTATCAGAGAGCAGAAGTAGAGAACCAAAGCTGATTGAGAACTCTTTTAATCTCCTCATATTCTAGGAGAGGGAGTGGAAGCCTTGGTGAAATCTGTGTCCAGATAACTCCCAAGGCTTTCAGGGGAAAAAAGCCAGAATCAGAGCATACTTTCTGTCACTCAGACCAGTAATCTTTCCATTGGAAAGCACAAGAATCTAAATAAAAATAACCATACTTTCCACTTTGAAATGGTAGAATGTTTCAGGGAAAATGTCTGCTTTTTAATGAAAAAATTTATTTTCTATCCAGAGCAATTCCTTTAGCATAACACTTATTGCACATTCCCTCATGCTCAAATACACTAGTAGTGTTCCTTTCCATCATCAGAGTGAATCTTATTAAACAGAAGGGGACTGGACTTTAACTACCATCAGAAAGAAGTTCACCAGAGAGATGTGCTTCTTTTTGAAGGGGATGTGTTTGTTTATGTTTGGGGGTCTTACCCGGCAGTCTCAGGGTTTATGCCTGACTCTGCACTCAGGGATCACTCCTGCAGACTCTGGGGACCATACAAGATGCCAGGGACCAAACCTGGGTCAACCTCATACAAAGCAAATGACCTACCTGTTACATTATTGCTCCAGACCCCAAGATGTTTGAGCAAAGAAAAAGGGCATGCTAAATGGCAGCTTACATGATTTAAAATTGCCATGAATTATAAAACTCCCCCAAACCCCAAGCTTTATTTATATTTAAAGTTACTCATGATTATTTTTGTAAAACAAATATATAACACATTTAAATTACATAACCAACTCTACATATTGGAAAATGAAAGTCTAATAAAATATTGTTCTTTAGTGACAATAGAGAACAGAATATGGAAGGTAAAGTGTGTGTTTTCCAGAACCTTAGGTTTATTTCTTTAATGTGAGTTATTAGCTAAGAATTTTGATTTAAAGGGAGGTATTTAAAAAATCCATTAGACATTTTTTCTGTCATAGTGGACTGAACTTGAATTTATAGTCATCTCAATTACCATGCCTTTTTAATTCAATTTAACAAATGGTATATTCATTCCTTCCAAACAATTTTCATACCTTGTTTGTGCCCAGACAAACAGGATTGAGTACATATGTTAGTTGATCATAACTTGGTCATTTTCCGATTCGGTTTTGCTTTGAAAAGATTCTGTATGTTTAATAGAAATGTATGGGAACTATTATGACCAAACGTGGTTGGGAGTTGTTTACAATAGTATGGGATGATTTCCGGACTATGTAAGGGCGAAGTTGCATTCTACTGTATCCAATGGGCTACATCCTGATTGCAACTTCACTGTGAATTCTCATTTTTGAAAGAACCAGCTTTCAGTTTAAGCTTTAATAGAATTTTAAGAGCTAACTCTAAGTGATCCATGAAATAATAACTATTATGAAGATGGTCTTATAAAAATTGCCCATCCAAAACTGTTTGTATGGGGTCTGCTGAAATGTAATGCCTGATATATATTTTCATTGAGTGATTTTTATATTTGTTTGAGTTTTGTTTCATGACTTGGAGAATACTCTATTTTCTGTACTGCACAGCATTTCTAGTTTTCTGATTTTGAGAGTGCTTGGGGGATACATATTTTTAACAAGTTACCAAGATTAAAGTCATAAATAAATAAATAGGCACTCAGATTCATAAATATCTCTTCTTGTCACTCGTCTCATGTAAGTACTTTGATTATTCAAAAAATAAGCATGATAGAGGTCTGTCCTTTTGCACCAGTGATAGCCTATAATGGAGATTTTTTAAATGTCTGCTCAGTATCACAAGATGTGCTGAGTGACAAGGAAGAGAATTATTAACAAGACGATCTACTTCTTGCTTTAAAAAAATTCCTCATAGTTTAAAGTTCCTTCTTCCTTTCATCTCGGAGGAAAGAAAGTGTAATAGACTTAGGTACATTTCGTTCCATCTGTGTGCTGAAGATTATAAACTGGAGGCTAAAGGCATAACATAGAGGAATAGTTTTCATATGCAATTTAAAAATAATTCAGTAGCTTATTTCCATATAGAAAAACTAAAGGTAGAAGGGAAAGTGGAGTTTACACATAGTAGCACTGATTAGATTTTATTTCTTCTTAGAGGGAAAGTGAAATTGAATGTCTCAACTCAGCAGGCCTGGAACTATGGGCATCTTAAAAAGCAAGTGTCTATGTACTGAGAAAAAAAAATTTAACTCTGAAATAATCACTACTTAAAAATAATTTCCAAGAGCTTATTTCTCATGCAGCACTTTAAGCTTTAATTTAAATAGTCACAAAAATAAAACAGTGCTTTTAGAAAAGCAAAGGTATTTTATGTCTGAGTATGGAAAAGAAACACAAGCAGCAGACTCTGTTGCCTGTTTTTGGCTCCAGCGACACTTCATCCTCACTGGGGCCTCTGGACCTTTCCCTTCATGTATGAAAGGAGAAGAAAAAAGGCACATAACAGGAAAGGTCGAAGGACCAACCTTTCCTTCAGGTACTTTTATTTCATAAAATACAAGCCAAGTGACTACAGGAAATGTTTGCTTTTATTTAATAACTTTCATGAATATTATTAGCATTTTTTAAATAAATAACTGCAGGGAGCTGTGGACTGAGGTCAAAGGACATTAGCACGTCACTGGTGACATGTTGTGGCAACAAAGTACTACTAACCCAGATAACTAACACAGTTGGAAAACAATGTCAGAGGGCCAGAGCGATAGGACAATGGGGGGGGGGGACGTTTGCCTTGCACACAGTTGACCCAGGTTCAATCCCCGGCATCCCATATGGTCCCCATGCACCACCAGGAGTAATTTTTGAGTAAAAGTGAGGATCAACCCCTGAGCATCGCTGGTTGTGACCCAATAAAGCAAAACAAAAAACAAAAAAAAACAAAACCCGAAATCAATGTCACCTCAATGAAACATAAATTAAAAGAAATGTAAAAGATTACATTGAAATCAGTCGACTAAAGGATATGTTGCATGTGTCTGTGTGTCTGCCTACGTGTATGTGTAGTTATTTCATTCAAACAGGTGTTCCGACCAATTTCTTGAAGTCATTCATGACTCGTCCTTGTTTTCCTAATTACCACAATCAATTCTTCAATGAGCCTTGGCAGATCTACCTTCAAACCTTTTCACTGCCACCACAGCCAACACTATTATTAAAATCTTTGATCTCAGCCTGACTGCCAGCGCATCCTCATTCATCTTCCATTTTCTCTGCCTGCAGTGCCCCCACTCTGATCTCTATAGCTTAACCTTCAAGAATTTTGCACAACCAAATGCAACCATGTTATTCTCCTGCTCACAAAGCTTCAATAGCTGGCATCTTCATATTCAGAACAGGAGCCAAACTCATGGCCGAGCTAATAGTTTCACATCATTCCACTCCTGTCTCTCTCTGTCTCTCATTCTGCTCTGGTCACGTGACCACCACCCTATCTTTACACCAGTCTCTTCATCACCATGCCCTTCAGAGATGCTGTAACTAACTGCTTCACCAAAACAGCCACCAGCTACCCATTTGGTGTCATCTTTTCCTGATTATCCCCAGAATACTTATCACTCTATCATCTTTTATATTTAAATATTTTATATCCACATGAATTTCTAAAATTCCTGGATTTTATGGTAAAGTTTAGTATTTGTATGGTAGCTTAGAAAAGTCTACCTATTAATCCAGTGAGAATTTAAAAACTTAACAGATCATAGTTTTTCAATTTTCTTTTATCCTTGAAATGAAAATGCTGATGATGAAGTTGTCTTGAAATTCTTCATTATCTGTCTGTCCTCACAAGAACGCAAGTTCTAGAACACAGATATTGTCTGCATTGTTCATACCCTGCCCACCATAAAAAGACTTAATAAATATTAGCAGAATTGAGTAATTGATATGTGAGTATGTGTATAGACTCATATATGTGCTGACTCTGGGACAGCTGGCAAACATGGGTTCAATACCTCTGAATACTTCCATTTGCCATTCATTCCTTAATTCTACATGATATAAAAATATCTGACCCCTACCAAGTAAAATAAAAACACATTCACATACAGCATCAAGGATCCTGTCATAAGAAGTCTACACCACATCTATGAGAACACACACGGCAGAGAGATGCTCGAACAGAAAGAGTGGGGATCCGGAAGTTTGAGAGGATATAATAGCTGGGTGAACCTGGCAAAGCAAAGTGGGAAGCAAATCTTAGCATATGAAAGAGAAACAGATAAGCGGGTAATGAAGTTGGTCAGCTAGGTGACGGTGTTGCTCCCCAAATCAAGAGTACATGAAAAGAAAGAGTTAGAATAGAAAGTTGAAAAGTTCAGTTTTGATCATTTTTCTTGCCTTTGCACAATATACCAGATCAATGGTACAATTGATCAGTGCTCTAGCCCTGGAGAATGAAACCCAACAAAAATATTTCTTAGTTTTTCATGTGACAGGCCCATGAGTCATTCATCTTATAACCTCCGTGACTTGGCACAATATCTACCATAAAATAATTGTTTGATGTCTTTAATGGAATCACAATGAACCCTCTGACATATGCATTTTTACAGACAGACTTTTTGGGGAAATTTTTAATTCCAGGTTGACAACTCAAAATGGCTTTTCTTTCCATCTCTTTAGACACCTCTATAATATCCTGAACTTCTCTTATACACATTGTATTTCTATCTCTGCTCTCAAGCACCTTTATTTGCAAAACAATAAATATTCTATAAATAGTTTTATAATAACATTTTCTTCTGATTAAAACATATGCCAAGTGTAGAGAGCTGGCTCTACAACAAGAATCAATGTATGTTGATATAGTCTATATAAGAAATGTTCATACAATCTCTGGTTCTCAAACTTTGTATGAGGGAAACATGAGCACAAAAATGTATAAATCTGTAACTGTACCCTCACGGTGATTCACTAATTAAAAACAAATAAATTTAAAATGAAAAAAAAACTACTTAGTTCTGGGCACGAGACACAGCACAGCTGCTAGGGTGCTTGCCTTGCACACAGCCCACCCAGGTTCAATCCCTGGCACTCCATAGGGCACAGAGCCAGGAGTGAGTCCTGAGCACTGCTGGGTATGAGCCAAAAAGCAAAACTATACCAAAACTACTCAGTTCTGTCATTGTAGCATAATAGCAGCCATAGGCAATTCATAAACACATGAAAGTACATAGCTTTGTTTCAATAAACATTTTTTTCCAAAAGCAGACAATACACTGTATTTGGCCCTTTGACTCTAGTTTGCCAACCTCTGTTATAGTCATATAAATATGAATATATTTACTTTACAAGTATTGTAATTCAAATAATATATAGATAAATATAAATGATAAAACTGTTATTTAGAAGTGTTGAGGATGGACAAAGATCAAAATGATCAAAACTAGGCTGGAGCAATAGCACGCACGCAGCCGACCCAGGTTCAATTCCCAGTATCCCATATGGTCCCCTGAGCACTGCTAGGAGCAATTCCTGAGTGCATGAGCCAGTGAGCCAGGAGTAGCCCCTGTACATCACTGGGTGTGACCCAAAAGAAAAAAAGGTCAAAATCTTTTTCTTACAAAATTTATTGAAAAAAAATACCTTTGATAAACTATACTACATTCACTTCTTCTTTTTCAATTAACAATATCAGATTCAAAGCAAACCCAGTGAGAAGAGACTAGGGGATCATTTTTGACCTTCCTCATTGCCAGTATGCTCTGATATTATTGAGAAGTGTCTCTTTTCAAAAGACTACAGCTCAAATGATGTCTTTCATCTCCATTTCCACAAAGAAAATTAATATCTAATTAAAAGACAAACCCAATTTAAGATGAAAATTTCAAATCAAAATTGACACCATGGAAAAACAGCAGCTAACATTTCAGGTGTGAATTATTTTTATATTTTTTAAAGAGACCAAAATCTAATATTGTTCATGATGCTGCTCATCAACTACGGAGACAGGACAGAGGCACTCAGATCCATCTTTCTCTGAGCTATAAAAAGGAACTTCAAGTTCTGGACAGGAGCCACAGAAACTTAGTATTGATTTTCCGTGTTCAATTACTCTCCCAAGTCCTGGTCTTTCACTTGAAGATAATTTCATTACTATCAGGAAGCTTGGTAACATGGAATGAACAGCAGGAAACTAAGTTCTGTAAATGGATTTTTGACCTCTTCCTTTCCACTTGCTAGCATAGTCAGGCTGCTTCCTCAGTTTGAATGCAATACTTCATCCTTCTCTTAGAGCATTGGAGATTTTTTAATAACCTCTCATAACAAAGCGTTGACTCAACATCCATGAGCAAATTGGTAAAATTTCAGATCTTGCTTTCTAATTTTTTAACAACCTTCTATCTCTGTATTAGATTTGCTGGTAACAGACACTCTTTCCAATTACTGGTAGACCTTAGTTGGTTCAATGACAGTTCAAGTCCCTGTTTTTTGTGTGGTAGCCACTCTTGAACAAATACGCTCTTGATCACGTCTCTCCAATATGAGGGCTAGAAATAGATTGGAAATTGATGGTGCTAGTAGGAAAGTGGGTTTTTAAAAAGAGATAGCAAAAAATACAAACCCCACTTCTTTTTGGGTTCTCAATATAACTTTCTTATATATTTATTTTTGGTAGTAGCATAGCATATTCCCAGGTTGGAATGAAAAAACACCATATAATATATAAGATTAAAATACGGGGAAAATGTAAATATTTGTGAGATTTGTAAACGTAACCTCGAGTTCTTAAAAAGTACAGTTTTAGTGGACATTTAGAACTCTCATACACTTTTGGTAGTAAATCTTAAAAGAGCTTATTCCAGTTGTAGTTGGCAAATATAAATCAGCAATCTCTAAATTATTTATGCCCTTTGATGTAGTAATAAATTGCGTTTTCAGGAAGTTATGCTAAGCAAAGTGATCTGAGAAAAAGCACAGTTTTCAAAGAAAAACTGAAAACAATAGCGATAAAAATGTTAAGCAAGAGAGAAAATTTTGGCTATCTTATTGCAAATACATATGGAAAATATATTATTTCAATAAATATTTATTAAGCATCAATTAATATGTCAAGTATTTTTCAGATATTGAGGAAAACAAATGGAAACCTCAGCCAGTGATGATGAGAATGTCAACTGATCACTGTGAATTCTCTTTTCAGAAAAATATAAGGACATTCTTAAAACACTAGGAATTAATCTTCCACATAATCCAGCAATTCCACTTCTTTTTTGCAAGATAGTTTTAATTGAAATAATTTTATTTAGAAAGATGTGAGGGGAAAGGGAAGAATATGTCTTCAAGGGAGAACATGGGCTTCTCTCATTTCATTGGCCAATGCAAATCACATGACCATGCCTAACTGCAAGGAGCTAGAAAAATCCTACCCATGGCTGATGAACCTGGAAGGAGAGTTGAACCAGTGATTGGCACACTGGGTTAATGTGAGCCATGTTATTTTTAAGTTTTCTTTTTAATTTTCTATACCTTTCCTATTTTCCCTATTGCAAATGTATATGTTGATAATTGAGAAGGAAAGTTTTCTTTGAAAGAAAATGGATTCAAATCAAAGAAAATGATTCTATAACTAGGTAATTCCTTATAGGACATTGTTCTCAAACTTAGAACAGCAACCACACCCCTAAGCAAGAAGGAGTAGCCTGGAATTTTCTGATTAAATTTTTGGCAGTGATAGAAATGAAGCATTTGTGTGTGTGCCCCTTTCCTTTAGAAATTGTGTTAGGATTTTTACTTAGTGACAAATTCTATGATTTTATTAATAGGATTGAAAAGATCACATGTGATCATTTCTAAATCTGAGGCCTTGTTTCCTGTAGGTGCGCCTTTGTATTCCAGACTTGATTATCTAATTAACATTCCAGCAGATGAGAAACAATGAAAGAATTGGAAACAGCCCTGGTCTCCAGTGAGTCATTGCTAGATGAAAAAGAAGTGGGCACAAATTCTCCTTTTTGGCAACACCGATCTGTACACCTGTCCATGTAAAGCTTTTCACCCATCTGCTTCAATGGATTTGAGAAAACTGAAACATCGTTAAGAATCAAAGATTGGCAGTGATGGTGGTAGTGGTGGGGGAACTAAGTATTTTTTTTATTATTAGTGAATCACTGTGAGGTATAGTTACAGACTGAAAACTTCCCTGCTTGCATTTTAGTCATACAATGGTCGAGTGCCCATCCCTCCACCAGTGCCCATTTTCCACCATCAATGGTCCCAGCATCCCTCCCACCACCACCACCCCGTCCCCTCACCCCATCCTGCCTCTGTGGCAGGGCATTCCCTTTTGCTCTCTCTCTCCTTTTGGGTGCTGTGGTTTGCAATAGAGGTATTAAGTGGCCATCATGTTCGGTCTATAGTCTGCTTTCAGGGTGCTTCTCCCATCCTGAGTGGATCCTCCTAGCACCATTTACTTGGTGATCCCTTCTCTAACTGAACTGCCTTCCCCCCCAGTATGTGAGGCTGGCTTCTAAGCTGTGGAGTAATCCTCCCAGTACTTATCTTTAATAATCATGGGTGTTCGTCTCCCATTCTGTTACTTTATATTCCACAAATAAGTGCAATCTTTCTATGTCAGTCCCTGTCTTTCTGACTCATTTCACTTAACATGATACTTTCCATATTGATCCATTTATATGCAAATTTCATGACTTCATCTTTTCTAACAGCTGCATAGTATTTCATTGTGTAGATGTACCAAAGTTTCTTTAGCCGGTCAAGCAGTGGTTCTGAACAGAGAGTGAGTTTGTTACAGGGGAGAATTGACAAAGTCTGGAGACATTTTATGTTGTCACAATTTGAGGTACATGGGATATGAGGGGCCGTTGAATATATTACAACGCACAGGTCAGTAACCTCTGCTTCCCACACACATCAAAGAATTATTCTGTCTCAAGTGTCAATAGGTTTAGAAAGCCTAACTTAGGAAATGTGCAGAGTTATTGTCTAAAGGCATAGCTTAGATCCAAAAATCACCCCACAAAAGGAAGTATTCTATTCATTTGTTCATCAACAGACAGAATTCCTTAGTCTCCTGGATTCTCACTATATTCCTACAAGCTTTTGAATGGAGCAAGGCTAGAGAGAGAGAGTGCGGGGTAGAAGTATTTGCATTGCAAGGACCCTTGTTCAAGCCCTGGCACTGCATATTGTTTGCCAAGTTTCACCAGGAGTGATCCCTGAGGACAGATCTGGCAGTAAGCACTAAGCATTGCCAGGTATGACCCACCTCGCATCCTGGCACCAACCACCCAAAAAAAGAGAATGGGATTCTAGAATGAAGTGGTGGATTTGACTCTTCCTCCTCTCATAGCACTAAAGAGTCAGCGGGGGCTGGAGCTATAGCACAGTGGGTAGAGCCTTGCAGGTAGTCGACCCGGGTTTGATTCCCAGTATCCCATATGTCCCCCAAGCACCACCAAGAGTAATTCCTGAGTGCAGAGCCAGCAGTAACACCTGTGCATCAGGGTGTGACCCAAAAAGCAAAAAAAAAAGTCAGTGGGCATTGATATCATAATATCATTCTGCATAGAATCCTTGTGTTTATGTTCATTACTAGTCATTGACTATCACAGAAGTTCATCAACACCTCTAGTCATATTTCCTCTTTGTTCTGACTAAAAATAGCCTTTTAAAAAGAGCTCGTCTAGAAGCAATCCAATGAGATGCTACAAAGTATTCCAAATCCAATTACTTTCTGCATTCTTGCTTATTATTTGCAAAAACCAGTCCTCCCTGAACCACCAAGGTCATTCAGACAACATGCCAAGGTGATCACTTTAAAGGAAGTGGAATCTTAATGAAGATCCAGACATCCACAAAGTACTAATGAGAGGGCAGGGTTGGCCGCTTAGTCAAGAGTCTCAGCCATGCTCAGAATATTAACATTCTTTATCTTGAGGAACATGGCTTTCTCCCAACAACAGAGATGATCCACCAATGCCAATTCAGATGCTTTGTCACATAATGAATCAGTCATCATTTAGGAGCACTGCAATCATTTACAGCACAAACTGTACCCGTTTGAAATGCATCCTTTCTTTTCAGAGAAGCTGTGTTCCTCTCATTTGGAAATTGATAACAGGGTGCGCTTTGGTAATGTTTTCTACCTCTCCAAAGTAAAGTTAATTCAACTGGGTGGGCAAGAAATGCAGAGACGTTCAAGACACAAGTCAGGAGTGGAGGGAGGGAGTCTTCTTGGATAATGTTCTGTTCTTGCGCTCTCTTAACAAACATGTGGGTGGTCATGCTGAAGACGAGCGAATTGTTGTCTGTGATGCATAACAAATTGCCACAAGCTAAGAAGCTTAGAAACATATACTTATTGCTCCTCATTTTTCATGGGTCCCTAGCTGGGTCTTCAGCAATTAAGGTATCAGTAGGAAGAGTAGTCTCATTTGAGACTCAGGGATTTCTTCTAAGTTGATTCAAGTTGTTGGCAGAATTTGAGTCCTTGCAGTTAGAGGACTGAAATCCTCAATTTACAGAGAACAGTCCTTTCCATGGGGTGACGACTTTGTCTCTTCTTTCATGGAAGGTCTGGACGATCTTTTATTTGGACTCCCTTAGATGGTCTTCCTTTAGATAAACCCGAAGTCAACTACTTAAATGCCTACACCTGCACATGCCCCCACCTTTTCCATATTCTATTGGTTAGACACACGTCACAGGTCCCACAGACTCAAAGGGAAATGATTTCACCAAGGTATGGATTCCAGTTGGGTAGAATCACCTTAGAATTCTGCCTCCTCCAGCAAACGTGTGGACATCAAAACTGATAACACTGATTGAGAAAGAGTAAATATGTTGAATGTCAAAGTCCACACTTTGTCCAATAGGATGAAAGCTTGAAATAATAACTCAAAAGTAGAGATCAGAAATTTGAGTTTTATACTTAGCTTTTAACATAAAAGAGCTGACCTAAATAGAAGTTCCTGGAAAAAGACTTGGGCTTTTTCTATTGTTTATAAGCACAATAAGTAATGTTTATGTGATGTGATTTTTCAAAATCTTAAAATGAAATTTATAGAGCAATAATAAAAATATAGTGTCCAGGTCAAAAAGAAAATCTAAACAGTGGGCTTGGTACACTGTATGCCAAACTGCATCTGGAAAATTTTTTGGCAGTTCTGGGTTTGACATTTTAAGCTGAACATTGCTCAAATGAAAACTTGAAATCAAATCACATGAAAAATGTTTGAAGAAACTGTGGTTGTTTATAAATGAAACTGAAGAGGAAATATAATTTCAACCATAAAAGAGTTGGGGGAAGCAGAAATAAGACTCATAGTTGAGAGTTAGGAAATATTTTCCTTTAGTATCAGATGTACAGCTCAAATATTTAAAGTTGTACACAAAGGAAATTACTTATGAAGAAAAGAATACATATTGAAGGCCAATGTTATTCACAAATGCTCTTGATCCTTTCCCACCTCCATTAATTATGTCCTTTTTCACCTTCATCTTTACCCAACTTCATCTTCTCATTGGTGACCAGCATCTCCTATCACACACAGACCAACTTCCTCAAGTTTACGACCTACCAAGCTACTGCCTATTCTCCCATCCTCTTCAAAGAACAACTTTCTTAGAGGTCTACCCCTTGTCTGCACTACATTCTTCACTCCTGTCAGATAATACAAGCTGGCATCTACCCCCAACTAAACTACTTTGTGGTTGCATCGCTGATAAATTCTCCTTGCAATTCCTGGTTTTGAAATATCTTTTGGGGTCATACTCAAACATCAACAATGCCCAGGGGCCTTTCCCTGCTCAGTTTTAAGAGGTTACTCCTTGCCACTCATGGCAATGTTCAAGGGACCATACAGTGCTGGGGATCTAGTCTGGACCTCTCCCATGCAAAGTATGCGCTCAGTCATCTCCCTGGAACTTTGAAATTTATCTTGCCTGATACCACTGAGCACATCCTCCTTTTAAAAACAATCTCTTTCTTTGGTTTCTTTTTTTTAATGAAACCATGAAATACAGTTACAGATTTACAAACTTTCATGGTTACGTTTTAGTCATACAATGATCGAGTACCCATTCCTCCACCAGTGCCCATTCTCCACCACCAATGTTCCCAGTATCCCTCCCGCCCCCCCCCCCTCTCTGTGGCAGGCATATTCCCTTTCTCTCTCTCTTTCTTTTTGGATCTTATGGTTCACAATATGGGTACTAAGTGGCCATCATGTTTGGTCCATAGTCTACTTGACATTACGCTCTCATCACCATTCTCTGACCACTCTGGCCACTCCCCTGAGCCTCCTTTGTGGTATTCACTGACTACTCTACACTCATCGGACATCCTTTCTGTTTCAATGACTCCTATTGCTCTGACATTTCAACATTTCAGGACTTGACTTCCGGTTGTAGCTCTTTTCTGAGATCCATGTCTCTAGCTACAAAAAAACCAAGAGACCTCTGAGGAAAACCCCCAGTCACTTAAAACACACTGTAGCCCAACTTGTACTTATAACCTCCTACCTCAGCCCACCTGCCCAAAGTCTCCTAGTCAGATCCCCATTTCAGAAAATGGTTGGCAATAAATATGTCATCCTAGTTCTCACTCACATATTTATGAGAATGTGGAAGAGTATGGTCAGAGTATATACTAGAAGGATGTACAGGCAGAATATCTTGTACAAGCAACAAATATGGGGGATTATTTCAAATGTGGAAGGCTATTGACCTATTTTCTAATTGAAATTCGTCATATATCCTAGGACTGAAATAAATCCAAGAAATTCATAAGTGTAAAAAAAAGGAGTAACACCCAACCTGTATAACTTGTTGTTGCCAATTACCTATCCAATAAGCAACTTGCATTTGGAATATACAAAGAAGGCCTAGCAACTCATTTCTAAGAAGATAGAGAACCCAATTAAAAATTTGGCAGAGGATCTAAGTAGACATTTATTCAAAGAAAATATAAAAATGTCTGATATGCACATGAAAATAGGCTCAACATCATTAGTCGTAAGGAAAATGGAAATCCAAATTACAATGAGCATCCACTTCACACCTGTAAGGCTGGTTAAAAGCAAAAATACTGACAGTAACAAGTGGAGAAATTGGGGCCTTCCAATGCTGTTGGTGGGACTGTGAAGTGGTGCAGCCACTTAGAAAAGAGTTTGGCAGTTCCTCTAAATATTAAACACAATTAGCAATCACCAGCAGGAAATATGCAAGTAAAATTAAGCACATATCCACATAAATGTCCACAGTGGTATTTCACATAATTGCTAAAAGGCAGAAGCAACACTAATGTCTAGCATTCAATGAATGCATAAATAAAATTGATTCTACACATATGATGTAGTATTACTTGGCAATAAAAATAAACGAAGCACCAAACCTGTTACAACATGGATGAACCTTGCAAACATGGTGGTAAGTGAAAGAGGCCAATAACAGAGGAAGACATAGAGTATGAATCTATTCCCATGAGATGTTCAGAAAAAGGCCAGTTATAGACACAGAAAATTGATCAGTGATCGCCAGGAATTGAGTGGGGGCAAAGAAACAGGGAGTTTCTTTTTGGGGTGATGAAGATGTCCTAAAATTAAACTCTGGGGTGGCTATCCCTCTGTGAACATATTAAAACCACTGACTTGTATATTTCTAAACAGATCAGATGTGTGTATGTGAGTTTTATCTCAATAGAGCTGTTAAAATAATTGCTATTGCCAGTCGCTTGGAGCAGTTCAGAGACAGATAAGCAAGGGGGTTGATTAATCTATGAAAATAATTTCTGTGATTTTATGCATCTCTAAACTTAAAGCCATGACTCATTGTTCACTAACATCATCAGCATTACAAGAAGTAAAGGATTAAAAGTGAGAGGAAATTTATCTGCATAGGCACAGCTTAGTAAAATGCACCAGGCAAAGGAGAATTTAATATAATGCACTGATGCAAAACAATGCTTTATTAAAACAATAACTTGCCCTTTAAAGCACAAGTTCCTTTCCTGCCTCTGAAAACTAAGCTCTTCGCTATTTATACTTCTAAAACTGAAGTGTTTGGGCAGTTTCTGATAGTGAGGAATAGGTAATATCTCTGGAAAGTTTATTGAAAAACAACCAAGTGGGTGGAAATTTAAGAGGCAACATGCCATCCTTTGAATGCATTAATTATCTACTTGAGATCTCTGCTACCTTCTGAAAGCAAAATATGTCCTGTTTTCCATGTGAGAGAAATAAATTTAGAGAAAAGTTACAAAAATACTAAAGAGAATCTCTATGCACACATTGCCCAAATCCCAATTCACTTCTATGTCATATTTACTGTACCATTTTCTCTTTTATCCTTATCTCCCTTTCTCTTTTCACCCCATCCTCCCCTCCCCCAAATACACATTTTTCAGATAGTGTGCACATTTACCCCTTAATCTTTGAGTGAGAATTTAAGTATATCCTAATATAGAACCAACACATAGCTTATCCAACTACAGTGAAATTGGAAGACTTAGCATGATGCAGCATTTCTTTTTATCTAATCTAGTTCATATTGCAGTTTTATTAATTGTGCCAGAAATTTGCCTGATAGCAATTGTTTTCTAGTCTAGGGCCCTATCCAGGATTACATCCTGTAGTTACAGTCACGTATAATTAGACTCTTCAATCAGAACTATACCGCAGCATTTTACATAATGGTTTACTTTAGTCGTATTGCCATTTTGCCCATTATTATTAAAGTTTTGAGACCAGTAATTTTATAGAATATCACTTGATATGGGTTTTTCTAATGCAGTCACATGAATAAACTCACACAAAGTACGTATATCTGGCTGTATTACTACATAAGTATGTGTTTTTAGTGGCATTTTATGTCTGGTGGCACATGATGTCCATTTGGCCTTATTTGGTTAAAGTCTGGATCCCTTATGGTAAATATTTTCCTCTTGTAACTTATAAATAATTAAGAGAAAATATTTTGAGACCATGCAGATATGCTAGGTTCATGTAGATATGCTAGGGTCAATATGGGAATTTAAAGTAAACTTCATGGTTAAAAAAAAGTCTCCAAACTCTAAACACAAACAGATCTTATAGACACAGGGCAGTAAGAACTGGTTTTTGAATTTACTTGGTTTAGAATTTAATGACAATCAGTGTTCATAACAATAAAAACTCGTGGGGCTGGAGCAGTAGCATATCGGGTAGGGCATTTGCCTTGCACGAGGCTGACCCGGGTTCAATTCCCAGCATCCTATATGGTCCCCTGAGCACCACCAGGAGCAATTCCTGAATGCAGAGCCAGGAGTAACCCCTGTGCATCGCCGGGTGTGACACAAAAAAGAAACAAAAGTGAAAACTCTTAAAAGCCACGAAAGATGAGCTTATATGGGTTATTTTAGATATAAGTCCAGTCTGTAGAATGCTAAACAACACTTTAAAAATGAACTTCTTTTTCATAATACTGAAATAGAAATATCTTCCAAAAAATAAAAGAAATATCGTCAAGACACTTCTAAGTGAAAAAAGAGAGACATGGGGCCAGGGAGATAGCTCAAAGGGCTAGAGCATTTGCTTTGCATGCTGGAGGCCAACCCTGAACACGGCAGGGTGTAGCCCCAAATCCAAAATTAAATAAATAAAAAATCAGGATATATGAAAGTGAGCACAGTGTAAACCCATTTATGTTCCTTAAACCTATATTTGAACTCTTACATATTAATGTATGCAAATTTGCAGAAACTAGCCTGGAAGAAAACACACCAAGCTGTTAGCAGTAATTACCTCTCTGGAGGCAAATGGGGAATTGGAGAGGTGGCGGGGCTCGCTCCATAGGGAATACCACATTCACTTGTTAGCCTCGACGCCTCTATTTTCAGACAGGAATGTATTTATGTTTTACTAAAAAATAGATATTTTAAACACATATGTGATAAAAAACACTCGCATTAGCATTATTCTCAAGATTTCCTTTTCCTACACTCTGATTACTATTCATGTGAATAAAGACCTCCCAGGGAAATAAACTTCCCTTCGCTTCCAACTCATTGATAGATACGTGATGTGCATGTGTTATGTGCATAGACACACATGTGCAGGAGCGACTCCATGTTTCTTTTAAATAGTGTCAACACTGGCCCATGACTGATGGTAATTCTATTCCAGGAATAGTGTCAACATATATTGTAATTATTACCAAAACAGACACGTCATCATGAAACCACAAACACAGTCATTAATCTTGACAGAACAAAAGAGCACATGACATGTTTCTAGAGGGCGTTCACGTCAGTATCCTTACACAAAGCTATCCTTGGTTAGATATTAAATCAAGACATTTTTTCAGTGGGGCTTAAGGAGTCCATTGTAAGCCTGCTACTTTGATCTGTGGCTTTCTCACACTGGAGACCTGCATACCATCTCTAGTGATAAGATTTCCTGTATGTAAGTTATCCTTAATAAATTTCTGCACGAATTCCATGGATGTGTCTAATTTTCTCTTCAGATTCAAATTTCCTTCTCAGATTTCTCCCACAATCAAACTCTCTTTCCATAAATTATACCCACACACGCACATAGAAGTCTTACAACTCATTTATAAAAAGATAGATGACCTAATTAAAAAGCTGTGTTTAATTGAATATCCAACTAAGGATAGCTTTATGTAAGAATATTGATGTAAAAGCCCCAGAAATACATCATGTCGTCATGTGTTCTATTAAGATTAATGATTATTTGTGGTTTCATGACTACGTGTGTTTCAGTAACACATATGTAAATAAGTGTTATGAATTGATATATATGTAGTCATTTACTGCTGTTACAACTTTTTATTCAACTGGTAAAGACTTAATTTAATTATATTGGATTTGTCAGTACATTAGCAAACCTATAATGTAATTAGCCTCCAAGGACATTTACTAAAATACCTCAGACATTTGTTCATGGAAGTAGAGATAGATGAGAGTTAACATAGTTTCTCTGGGTTTTTGCTACATATTTTTAAAAAATTAAAGTATAGACAGAACTAGACAGATTTTGAGTATTAGTTCATTAAAAATCTTTTTTTTTTGCTTTTTGGGCCACACCCAATGATGTTCAGGGGACTACCAGCTCTGTGCTCAGGAGTCACTCCTGGCATGTCTGGGGAACCATATGGGGTGCTGGGAATTGAACCCGGGTCAGCTGTGTGCAAGGCAAATGCTCTACCCACTGTGCTATCACCCTGGCCCCCCCTCAAAATCATTTCTTTGGGTATAGGGAGAGAATTCAAAGGGCTGGAGCACGTGGATTGCATGCAAGAGACCCCAAATTCAACCCCCGGCACCTTATGATCCCCCTTGCCCCCATAACTTCTGAGTGTGGCCATGGTGGCCCCCAGCACAACTAGGCCCAAGTAGCATCACATCACTGGGCCTGTCCCTGAACCATGCCTATCTGTCGAAGTATCTCGAGGAGTGGACCCAGATCCCATAAGAATTGCCTGGGAATCTCCTAAAAGATCACTTCATTATAACTTGATGATTCAAAAAAAAAAGTCAACCTCCAGCAGGGGCGCCCTTGGTACGGAGTTCAGACATTTTCCTCACATAACAGGACTGGAGCAATAGCACAGCGGGTAGGGCATTTGCCTTGCATGCAGCCGACCCGGGCTCACTTTTTTTATCCCTCTCGAAGAGCCTGGCAAGCTACCGAGAGTATCCCGCCTGCACGGCAGAGCCTGGCAAGCTACCCGTGGCATATCTGATATGCCAAAAACAGTAATAACAAGTCTAACAATGGAGATGTTACTGGTGCCTGCTCGAGCAAATCAATGAAAAACGGAATGACAGTGCTACAGTGCTACTCAGGGGTTCTGTTTCAGGTCTCTGGTTTTCTCCACATCGTGAAGATGTGCAGGATCAGTTCATTAGCATGTTGTTCATTGTCCTAGTCCCAGTGAGAGTGGGGTGTGATATGCCTTGAGATGGACAGCTATCCTGTCTAGGGCTAGCGGTCAGCTGTGCCCTCAGCCACTAGGATGGAACCATCCATGATCTTCAACTGGAAATAAGTGAGTGAAAGGGAATAAATCAGAGAATACGGCTGCTCACATTGAAAGTGGTTAAGGCTCTTGAGTTAGAAGTTTTTGCGGTCAGAAACATGCAGTAATCACTTAACTCTTGTTTATATCAACAAGGCTATGATAAAATTGCTCTCATTATGGCCCATTTTCTTTAGTATTACATTTCCAAAAATATATTGATGCTAAGTGAGGACCTACTGTACCTCAAAGCACCCACCATCCAATTATTTTTTCCTCAACTAGAAATATGGAATAGACAGTCTTGTCCTGTTTCTGATTTTAGAGAAAAAGGTTTCATTTTTTTTCACTAAGTATAATATTAACTGTGGGTTTATACTATGTGGCTTTTTTATACTGAGTTTTTTCTATCTCTATTTATTGAGAGTTTTAATTTTATAAAGAATGGTGCTGAATCTTGTTACATGCTCTCTCAGCATCTGTTAATTAATCCTTTTAATTTTTTGTTTGTTTTCTCAGGAAGGGGGTCTGGGTCATACCTGACAGTGTTCAGGGGCTACTCCTGACTCTGCACAGAGATCACTGCTGGCCATATTTGGGGCACCACATGTGGTGCCAGGGATCAATCCATGGCATGAGAGACTAGCATTTTAACCCCTACACAATCTTTCCAGTACTAAATCTTTGAGTTTTGTCCACCATCCAGTTTTAATCATTAATAACTCACAGTTCATTTTGTTTCATCTCACCACCACCGCTGGGGAGAATTCTCTACAGGCTTCTGTCTCTGCGTTTCTGTGAGCAAAGGTACTGTCTGCCTTACTAAGACTATCTTTCCGAGGAAGGAAGTAGAGCTTATCAGTTTGGATAACAGAGCCAGTGGGTCTCACAGAGCAGAGGGCAGATTTGTTTACTGGCTCCCAGTAATGAAAGGAGTATCTTCCTTCCCAAGCCAGGGCAAAGTTTGCTTACTGCCCGTGATAAAAGATCCAAGTTCCTTAGACTCAGGAATCCCCAGCTCAGATGCAATACCACTGCTAGCACAATCTCCACTTGGGTCACTTGACTTTGTCCCATAACCTGATGTTTCCGGCAAATAATAGTCCCTTTTCTCTGACCCAAGTTTTTATATCTTTTGCCAGTATCCATGAAGAGGTCTGACTAATTTATGAGCTTGCAAGTGGGATGAATCTAGGACTGATTCAAATATATACACATATGTATTGCATTAATAGTGTAAAAGAATCAAATGAAGAAATAAAGTTCTTGACACCCACTTTCTCTCTCCCATATTATTTTCAACAAATCCCTGACTTACATTATTTTATCCATCAACATTTTGGCAGATGAAATTATTTGGACAATTCATTTCCAGGGAAGGGGTGATAGAATTGTTAGCAACTACAAAGAAATGCAGTGAACGCTTCAATGTTTCAGTCAGGTGGTATGCAGGGACCACAAAGGCAAGTTCAGGCTATTCTTAGTGGTCATGGGGTGCTCAGGATTGAACTTTGGGTCTATTATATGCCAGACATGCCCCACACCTGTGAGTTATTTCCCTGATCCTATAGAATATTCATTAAAATCAGTATAAGCAAATAAGATGGGATACAATGGAACCAAAAATGCACATAAATGTGTACATTGTGTGTGTGTATATGCATGTGTGTATACCACACTCCCACACTGTAGAGATCGCATTTACTATCTTATCTATAGGTGCATGACCACTTCCTGAAAGAAACTCTTAGAACTAAATAATCCCCCCCACACCACCAAAGTTTATTTTGCTTAAGGTCCATGAATTGCAAAGTTGGGTTTTGGGCATACACTGTTCTATCACCAATCCCACCACCAGTGTCAACTTCCCTTCACAAGTTCCCAGATCCCCTCTCCTGCATCGGCCACCCCCCCCCCCGCCCCGGCACAGCTGAGTCCGCCATCTTGACAGGCACCTTTTAAATCTGGTTATTAAAATTTAGATCTCACTTTTTCAGTGTTATTGACTCTGAGGTTTGTATATTTAGCTCTATGATTCCTCAACACCCAACACTGCTGTATCTGAGTCCCCTTGACCCCTGCCCTCATTTCTTCTCATCTATCTCTTCTCCCCTTCCCTTTCACTACCCCCCCTCCTTAAACTTTGGGGCCAAGGGTCACTTATCAATCTCCCCTTTTAAAATTTTTAAAAGATTTTAACTTTTTATGGAATCACTGTGAAATATCATTACAAAATTTTCATGTTTGGAGTTTCAGTCATACAATGATTGAACACCCGTCCCTCCACCAGCCCCCCTTTTAAACCGTTACATTTTCTCACCCAGTTACTCTAAATACAACATAGAAGTTCTATCATCCTATGTTTAGAGCTAAATACATTTCAAAACCCCAGACTTCTTAGCCTTGAAGGGGGACCACAGAGAACATAAACATATATTCAGTAGCAATGGGGCCCGGGGTGGCACACCACGAGCAGACACTGATAAGTTTTGCCATGAAACAGGAATATTCACACAATGACAAAGAAAGACTATAAATAACTTTTTTCATTTAGTTTAAATTGTATCACCAAGAAAATTTACAAAACAACCTAGACTATTAGAGTTTGAGTTTTTTCAGAGCTTCAGATAAAAGGCTATCAAAAACAGTTTCTCACATTGTATTAATAAGGTGGCTTCTTTTAAAAGTAGACAAGGCCAATTGAAATTCTTTAATGTATCAGTAAGGTTTCAAAGCACACATACTAATTTGACTGTGTTAGTGTCACGTGGTATTTTCCCATGTTTTCATACTGCAAGCATTAAACATTTCTGAGCTCTTATTAAAGTGGAAAATTAATGAAAAATTCATTTGGTGGACGAAAATTCCCCAAAGAACATGAAAAAACTTAGAAGGTAGGATAGTTAACCAAGGATGTATAAAAAGGGGCCAAGAACAGAGTCATCATATCTGGAAGGTTAGAGGCCTTTTATAGCTGTATTTACCCAGCAGAAGGATAGTGGCTTGCACTCTGAGCACAAATCATGCTTGTCTATGATGTAGAAAGCAGGATTCCCAGAAAGCTTTTTCTCTCTGGTCTCTGACAAGGAGAGGGATGCATATGCTGGAAAAACTTAAAACTGACATGAAGGAGTTTTAGAACAAATGAGACTATAGCCCCAGAATATTTCAATGTTCTGAATAACACCTACTTTTTCAGGTGTGATGATTTTCATCTCTGAATGGGGGAGGGATGCCCATAGTTTGAGAGTATCTATGTGTATTTGGTGGGTTTTTTTTGTTGCTTGCTTTACTGTTATCCTAGACAGTGAAACAAAGAAAGTAAACATCAGAGAAATTGAATAAGCTTAATAAATGAATGGGTGACTTTTTGCAGACAAACATTTATTACAATTTTCTAGGTACCAGACAATGTTATATGGCAGCAAGAGAATGGCAGAGGCCTCTCATCTACAGGGAGTTCCCAATTTAGTAGGAGAGACAGACACAAGCACATAATTATAGTATAATTTCATCCATGTGGCTGCTGTGGCTCAGACTTTTCAAATGAGACTGTCACTTAGAACAACTGCATTGCAGAGGAAAAGCAGGGCTCAATTTACCAATAGGTGATTGGGGATAACCCATCTTAGCTCCTAAAAATATTAAAATCGAAGGTTTTTTAAATATATATATTTTACAGTATATATATATATATATATATATATATATATATATATATTTGAGAACTGAATAGTGGTCAACAGGGAAGAGGGCCTTTAAGGCCTTCACACAGGCAAAGGGATGCTGCAACTTATGTAATAAATAGGCTAATTAAAAAAGCTACAGAAAGGAGAGTTGAAGGAGTGTGAGGGCCAAACAGTTATTATCCATTTTTTTTTCACAAGGTCTCTTAGCTTCTCTCGCTCGCCTACACATGCCAAGGGTTGACAGCAAGTTAATCTATCTATAGTTTGAAAATGTTCCTGTTACTGAGAAAGAGAGAAATAATTTCCCTAGCTCCCACTGTTTAGAATCTTTCCTGGTTAGGGTAGATTCTCCCTCAAAGATTCCACAGGATAGAGACACACCTCAGAGATATTGCAGGTTTGATTTCAGCCCTCCACAGTAACACAAATATTGCAGTAAAAAGGGCACACTAGTTTTTTGGTTTCTGGGTACATATGAAAAATTTGTTGATTGGGTTGGAGGGATAGCACAGCGGGTAGGGCGTTTGCCTTGCATGCACTGACCCGGGTTCGATTCCCAGCGTTCCATATGGTTCCCCGAGTACCGCCAAGGGTGGTTCCTGAGTGCAGAGCCAGGAGTGACCCCTGTGCATCGCCAGGTGTGACCCAGAAAGCAAAAAAAATTGTTGAGAGGTTGGAGCAATAGCACAGCGGGTAGAGCCTTGCACACAGCTGACCCCAGTTTGATTCCCAGCATCCCATATGTTTCCCCCGAGCACCACCAGAAGTAATTCCTGAGTACAGAGCCAGGAGTAACCCCCGTGCATTGACGGGTGTGATCCAAAAAAGCAAAAAAAAATATGTTGGGTAGGATATGTGACTCAGTGTTACATGTATGCCTGGGCTGTGTGAGTCCCTGGGTTCAATCTACCAACCCCCCACAAAATAATTATATTTACACTGGATTATAGTCTAGAAGCATGCAGCAGCACTATGTACATAAAGTACATACCCTATGATAACCATCACCCAATCCTTCAACAAGTCAGTATATGTAACATTATTCTTAAGGTCCCTATGATTTTCTAACAGCCAATGAGCACTGGCTTCAGCATAAATTCACCAGTTGTGTTAGTGCATAATGAGAACTAGCCTGTCCTTTGAAGCTTTGAAACGAGACATTGGTTTCAAAAGCAAGTCCTAGATGGCATCTTTCCCAAACAGAGGATATTTCATTGACATTGAAAATTTGTTGCCCACTCTAGCTACCCCCATCAGTGACCTTAACTTGATCTTCTGGATCACTTGTTGAAGCTTTTCCAGCAGCACTTCTACCATTGATATTCTGAAGGTGGATTCTTTCCCTTAACCCCCGAAGTAGCCTTTGCTGGTTTCCAACTTTTCTTCTACAGTTTCATCATCTCTCTTTGCTTTCATCATCTCTCCCAGAATTGAGGAGACTTGGGGTTCTGCTTTGGGTTATACTGGTTAAGGAGATGCTGTGGCTATTTTGATCTATCCAAACCACTTATTTTCTGCATATAAACAATAAGGTGGCTTTGCTTTCTAATCATACATGTAATCTCTGGAGAAACATTTTTAATTTCCTTCACTTTTCCTTCGCATTCACAACATGGCTGTTTTTGGTGTAAGAGGCCTAGTTTGGGGCCTGTTTCTGCTTTTGATACAGTGTCCTCACTGTTAATCATTTCTAAATTTTCTTTATCGATTCACCGTGAGGTATAGTTACAAGCTTTCATGTTTGAGTTACAATCACACAATGATCAAACACCCATCCCTCCACCAGTGCACATTCCCCACCACCAATATCCCCAGTGTACCCCCACCTTTCCCACTCTCCCACTGTCTCCATGGCAAACAATATTCTCCACACTCTCTCTACTTGTGGGCATCATGGTTTGCAATGCAGATATTGAGAGTTTGGTCCTTAATCTACTTTCGGCACACATCTCCCATCCCGACCGGTTCCTCCAACCATCATTCTCTTAGTGATCCCTTCTCTATTCCAACTGTTCCTCCCCGTCTGCTCGTGAGGCAGGCTTCCAACTGTGGAACAACCTTCCTGACCCTTCTATCTACTGTCCTTGGGTGTTGGTCTTGTATTATGTTATTTTACACTCCACAAATGAGTATTTTACACTCCTTCTATATCTGTCCCTCTCTTTCTGACTCATTTCACATAGCAATCATTTCTAATTTTTGACTTATAGTGAAAGATATGTGACTCTCCCTTTCACTTGAACACTTAGAAGATATTACCTGGAAAAATGGATATCATTCCAATAATTTTTTGTCTCAGGGAATAGGAAGGCAAGGAGATGGGAAGAGACAGGGAGAAAGTTCAGCAGTCAGCAGAAGAGTCAGAATACACATGACATTTAAGAAGTTTTCTGTCTTAGATGGGGTGGTTCATGGAATCCCATGTTAATTACAATGCTAACTTCAAAGATGACTGATGGCAGATCACTATAATAGATCTAATAATAAATAATCATTGAAAAGTTTGAAAAACTGTGAAAATTGACAACATGTTACTCAGGACACATATTGTTGGGAAAATGACAGTGACACACTTGTACAACTCAGAGTTGTCACAGATCTTCAATTAGTGGAAAACAAAAATACTTGTAGAATGCAACAAAAGGATGCCCAGTTAAATGAGGCACGCGTGTTTTCATCTCCTGGTCCTTTAGCGTGGTTTGCAACAAAGAATGCAGGGGTTGGGATCATATGCCAGTTCAGCAATCTTCTCTGAACTTTAAGTTTCTCCTGAGAACAAATAAATTTTTAATTGTTTTTTTTCAAAGATTAACACTAAAAACATCAACCTAAATTGGAGACAATGACTTGGCAGTGAAAATTCATCAATCATCAGATAATGACATTCTCTAGTCATTATTTTGAAGAATGTGAAATTGAACAGTGCCAAAACCAATTAAGCATGGAAATAAATATATGCTCCTGTCACAAAAAAAGAAGGCATATTTGTGAAAATATAATTGAAGTAATAGCAAAAGCCAAAAATAAGATATTTAAAAGAAAAATAATGCAATCATAATCTATAGTCAAGCATATACCCCCTCCCTACATCACTCTGATTTCTTTTATTACCTTAGATTCGGGCCTATGTATTAGTTTTTACCTATGCATTTCATTCTGGGGTGTGCATTATTTTCTCTATCATCTTAATGTTGACCCCAAATCTCCTATACTATGTTATGGAGAAGAAACATGTCAGGAATAATCTGATAAGTGAGAATAATCTGATCATCTCTAGGTGTGCCTCGGGGGTCAAGGAGATATTACTCATCAAAGTTGGTCTGAAGGATTTTCAGGTGTCAGGGAGCCTCTTGGAACAGACCAAGTTCCCTGGGCTTAGGAAATAGCTAAGAGGAGGAGAGGAGCCTTGCTCCTACTGACACAATGTGCATGATTCAAAGTTTCATCAAGGGCCAGTAATTAATTCTGAAAAATCCATCCCAATGAGTCAGTGACTGGTGAAGAACCGTTCCAAAGATTATCTTTCCTAAGTCATCTCTACTCTCTCTAGGAATTGAACCGCTTCTGCTTCCCTTGGCATTGAGCTTGGGACCTGGAAGCTAGTTAAAATAATTTTGCTTTGACCCACCTACCATTTTTTATATATTCTTATGATCAACACAATCCTTATTTCATTAATCAGAATAAGCAACACTTTCCTTTTTGTAGGCTTTTCCTCCACTTACCATTCTTCTTAGAGAACTGTTCCATACCACTCAATTCCCCTGAAGAAATTTGAGCGATCTTGGTAAATTTTCCCAATACCATTCACACAATACTCCCAAAACTCTTTTAAAGTACTTATGTATTCTTACGCTATGACAGTTCCCATCCCTGCTTATTTCTTCAAATCTTCAAAGTCCTTCAGTATTTAATAAAGTTTTATTCTTTTCTTGGGGTGTCATGAGTATATCATGCTATCTGGCAACAAATAGCCAATGAATGTTTACAAATGTAAGAATGCAGGACCAAAGAATTTAGTTTCAATTTTCTTCTCTCTCTCCATTCTGTGAGTTCAATCACACTAACCTGTTTTACTCTGGTATCCCCGGATATTGTGTGAGTTCTTAACTTCTTTTCTTTTTTTTCCACAAGAACATAGCTCTTTATTTGTTCAACAATCAATCTTTGTGTGTGTGTGTGTGTTTCCGTCATACAATGTTCGAGAACCCATCCCTCCACCAGTGCCCATACTCCACCACCAATGAACCCAGTATCCCTCCCACCCCACAATCCCACCCCTCACCCCATCCTGCCTTTGTAGCAGGACATTTCTTCTTTTTCTTTCTTTTCTCTCCTCCTTCCTCTCTCTTCCTCTCTCCTTCCTCTCTCTTCCTTCCTTCCTTCCTTCCTTCCTTCCTTCCTTCCTTCCTTCCTTCCTTCCTTCCTTCCTTCCTTCCTTCCTTCCTTTCTTTCTTTCTTTCTCTCTCTCTTTCGTTTTTCCTTTCTTCCTTCCTTTCTTTCCTTCTTTCATTCTTTCTTTCCTCCTCCTTCTCCCCTCCTCTTCTGCTTCCTCCTCTTCCTCCTCCTCTTCCTCCTTCTCCTTACTTTTTAGGGTCACACCAGGAGATGCTCAGGGGTTACTCCAGTCTCTACTCAGAAATCATTCCTGGTGGTGTTCCAGTGTGTGTGTGTGTGTGTGTGTGTGTGTGTGTGTGTGTGTGTGTGTGTGTGTGTGTGAATATGAGATGCCGGGGATCGAAGCCTGATCAGCCAAGTGCAAGCTGAACATCCTTCTGGCTGTACTATGGCTCTGGCCCCTCTTCACTTCTTTTCTATTGTTTCTGATAGGCAGCTTCTGACTACAACAGGCTTCCACTGACTCCGACTTTCTAGCTTTCATACTCTTGTGTAATCCCTTCCCCTTAAGTGTACATTGAACCTAGTAATCAACGGAATATGCGAAAGTGATATGATATTAGTTCTGAGACGAGGTTACAAAAAACAGTGATGTTTGCTGCTCATGGCTCTCTTCTGCTGGCCCCTCTCCTTCCCTCTCCAGCAAGGTCTGCCACCATGTGTGAGGAATTCTATGGAGAGGTCCATGTGGCAAAGAACTGAGAGAGGCGCCTCCTGTACAGCTTACGAGGAGCCAAAGCTTCTGCCCAACAGCTCACCTGGGACTGAGTCCTGCCCACCACCCACAGGAGTGCCAGCTTGGCGGTCAATCAGTGTTTGTGACAAGGTGACCCACGAGGAAGGATCAAACAGAGGCTCCAATTAAGTCACGGCCAGGTTCCTGATCTACAGGAACCGTGAGATCACAAATGTGTGTTGCTGTTCAGTAATTTCATACAAAGTCATAGATAACTACAGGCATTAGTTGTCAATCAATAGTTTAGCATTCCCAGATGATTAAAAACAATACCAACGTACTATTTTGTTATTAAGTATAATTAATAGTGTTGGCTTGCTACATGTGTTAGCATTTTTTTTAGAATTGTGTTTTTCATTCATCAAAATGGCTCAGATCCCACTTTATCATGTCAACCTTGCCTGGATTTTAGATTCTGAGAAGCACCAGCTAAAACTCCAGAACATTACTTCTGTACAACTCAGCAACTGTACTTCTTGGTATCTACCCCCAAGACACAAAAACATTACATGCGCTCACCATTGTTTGTTGTAGCACTTAGTACAATAGCTAAGATATGACGCCAATCTAGGCATCCAACAACAACAGAGTGAATAATGAAGGTGCAATGTATATACATAATGGAATATTACACAACTGCAAGGAACGACAAAATCATGCAATTTTCTGAAACTTGGATGATACTGAAGGCCAGTGTATTAAGTGAAGTGAGAAAAAGAAGGTCAAATGCCAAATAATCTCACTTATCTGTGGTATATAGATTAACATGATAACAGAATCCAGGATACCAAAGTTGGGAAAACCCTTTGTTTTGACTCTAATTTATAGAAACAAAAAAAAAACAGGGAAGGAGAGAAATAGAGCAGGACAAGTAAGAAGAGGTGGACACTAGGTAACAGGGGCAAAGCTTAGGGACCCTGGACACATTGGTGGTGTAGATGTTTGGTATATGGATATATCCAAACTACAAAGCCCTCAGTATTGAAGCATGGGAACTAAACTACATTAATTGATCTTAAAATGTGCCTGGTTTTAAGGAAGGTAGAGAGAGGGAACTTGGAAACATTGGTGGAAGTAAGTTGACAATAGTTGTGGGGTTGCTGCTGAAACATTGTATACCAAAAATCTAGTATGGACACAATTGTAAATCACAGTACCTAAAAAAGTATTTTCAAACTAAATAAACTGGAAAGTATAAATAAAACTCCAAAACATTTATACGTATTCATTCCACAAGCATTTACTGGGCATACAGCATGTTCCCTGAGTTTAAGGAACTGTATTTTTTGGGCATACATCATGATCCCTGAGTTTAGGGAACTGAGTTTAGTTCCTTGTAGTTTTTCCCCTAGAATACATAATTTCCTTTTAGCATCAGGGTACACTGTCGAATTAAAAAGCGCCTGTCCTCCAAAAGCTAATATCTAGTGGGGTGACAGACATCTAAGTAATTATTTGCTTTTAATTCAAATGATAGAAATCACAAATAGATTGTGTTGCAGGCCTAGGCCTGCTAGGACAAGGCAACTGATCGTAACTGATGAGTGAAGACGGTCATCGGTGCTTAGAAAGAATTTTCAAGAACATTTGAGCATCATAGCATGGGGGGAAGAGGAAGGTGCCGGGTCAAGAGGATAGAATAAATAAAAGAATTTGTCTAAAGAAATTCTGCAGAACATAGCAGTAAACACACCCTAAATAAATAAACTACTCTTTAAAAGAAACATGTGCCCTATTAATGCCAAGGAAATGCACACACACATAATGGGGGGAGTTAGTTCATACAAATGGATCAGGCAAATAGAATTGGGACTTAACTTCCTTCACTTGTAGAAATTAGAGTCCTCATTCCGAAAACTGGACTTAGCGAGGGGCCAGAGTAATAGTATAGCTGGTAGGGTGTTTGCCTTGCAGATGGCCAACCCAAAGTGGATTCCTGGCATCCCTTATGGTCCCCTGAGCACCGCCAGGAGTAATTCCTGAGTGCAGAGCCAGGAGTCACCCCTGAGCAACGCTGCCTGTGACCCCAAAAGCAAAAAAAAAACACCCCAAAACTGGACTTAGCTATCTCTTCTTTATTTTTTAATTCTAAAATAAACTTTAAAGTCCCTGAATGAAAGATAATTAGGAAACTCGCAAGTTAATGGCCACATAATTTCATTTCTTAAACACATAGGCCTTGACTTCTCTCAATTAACTTAATAATTACCATAAAGAAAGCTCAAAGATCAGCATGCAAGGTACTTTGAGAACTAAACAAGCACGAACTTAAACTTAAGACGAGTACATAAAAACAAGCGTCTAGTGATGGTAAAATACAAATAAATTTCAAATTAGCTACCAGAAGGATGATCAGATGAGAGGTCAAATATTAAAACTCTGGTCTCTTGAGTTCAACTTCTCTAGAGAAATACCTTACCTTTCTTATACCCCTTGACTAAAGTCTTCATTCCCCAAATAAAATACATGTTCTCGCTTGATCTCTAATACGTTTTTACTTTCACAGGCTCAGCTTTTATAGCCAATTAACAATAAGGCATATCTTCCTGTGTTTGAGTTGAATTAAGTTCATAAACCTTGAAGACTGTGCCCTTTAAGCTTGGGTGGCTGAAGTCCTGCACACAGCTGCTCTGTGTTTATTGCTGTGCAACTTAATAGTTCAGGTGCGTTCCCTCGTGGAGGACCGAAGGTGATACAGGACCACAGAAAAACCTCAGCTTACAAAGAAGTTGCATGCAAAAGGCACAGGACCAGGGTTGGAGCTATAGTACAGCAGGTAGGGCATTTTCCTTGCACACGGCTGACTGGGGTTTGATTCCCTGCATCTCATATGGTCCCCTGAGCACCGCCAGGAGTAATTCCTGAGTGCAGAGCCAGGAGTCGCCCCTGTGCATCGCCGGGTGTGACCCAAAAAGCAAAAAAAAAAAAAAAAGGAGGGAACAGGACCTTGTGAATTTCTCTTTGTTCTCTCTCTGAGAACAGAGAGAAACTTGAGGATGCTGGCACTAAAGATTGTTCTTATGCCACCCTCTATCAGAGAAGCACTAGTGCATCCCAGACCCCCTCCAGGGCCCCCCAATCCCAACCTTAACGATTCTGACTCTAAGCTTTTTATTTATTTGTTGATTTTGGCTGCATCGTTCAGGGTGTACTCCTGTCTCTGTGCTCAGGGTTCACTCCTGGCAGGGCTCAGGGGGGCCACAAGAGGTGCTGGAGATCAAACCAGGGTTTTTTAAAAAGATTTTAAATTTTTAAATCAAATCACCGTGAGATATAGTTACAAAGCTTTCATGATTGAGTTTCAGTCATACAATGATCAAACACCCATCCCTCCACCAGTGCACATTTTCCACCACCAATGTCCCCAGTATCCCTCCTGCCACTCCCACCCCCGCCCACCCCCTGCCTCTGTGGCAGACACATTCCTTCTTACTCTCTCTCTACTTTTGGGCATCATGGTTTGCAATACAGATACTGAGAAGCCATCATATTTGGTCCTTAGTCTACTTCCAGCACACATCTCCCATCCCAAGGGATCCTTCCAACTATCACTGATTTAGTGATCCCTTCCCTATCCCAACTGCCTTCTGCCCAGCACATGAAGCAGGTTTCGAAACTGTGGAGCAATTTTCCTGGCCCTTGTCTCTACTGTCCGTGGCAAACCTGGGCTTACTGCATGCAAGGCCAGTGCCCTGGCCTGCTGTAGTATCTCTCCAGCCTCATCTGACTCTAAAGAAAGTAATGTGTTCACCTGTAGCACTGTAGCACTGTCGTCTCGTTGTTCATCAATTTGCTTGAGCGGGCACCAGGAACGTTTGCATTGTGAGACTTGTTGTTACTGTTCTTGTCATATCGAATATGCCTCGGGTAGCTTGCCAGGCTCTGCTGTGCGGGCGGGATACTCTTGGTAGCTTGTCGGGCTCTCCGAGAGGGACTGAAGAATCAAACCAGCGTTGGCCACGTGCAAGGCAAATGTCCTACCCGCTGTGTTATCATTCCAGCTTCCGTGTTCCCCTATAAGATGATTTTTTACAATTCTATGTGCAAAATCCATTTTGCTTTTTAGGTATCCTGCTATGGGTCTGACACCCATTTTTGTTTTGTTTTGTTTGGGGACCACTCCCCACGGAATGTCAAGGCAACTCCCAGCTCAAGGGTGCTTGCTGATTGCTGAGGTTCTAAGGGAAGCATGCAGTGCCAGAAATCAAACCCAGGGCCTCACAGATGCAAGAGAATGTCTACAAGGGGGCCACGTCTCTAGCCCAGGGTCTCTTCAAATGCTGTCTCTCAGGCCATCTTGGTGGGCCTTACTGTCCAGCTCCCCTCAAGTCCCCCTGTTGGCGGGACTAAAGAGAGAGACACCATCTGTCCCACCCCCAGCTATTCGAGTTTCCCCTAAACGAAGGAGCCAAGGAGCCTTCTGGATTGGCCCAGCCCTCGCCACAGTGATTGAATCTATCTGAGAGATCCCAAGCGAAATGCCTTGGCAGGGAAGTAGCTCAACAGGCTGGAGAACAAGCTTTGTATGCAGGGGCCCTGAGTTTGATTCCTGGAACTACACGTTCCCCCCCCCCCCACCCAAGCACCACCAGGAGTGAGCCCCAAGCACAGAGCTGGGAGTAGCCCCTGAGATTACTATGTATATCCCCACCCCACCCCCAATCCAAGAGAAACCTCCTGAGTCAGCCCAGTCCCCAGCATATTGGAAAGCAAATATCTTATCGTTACTGTTTAAGACTGGCCTGGGGTGGTTTGATACTCAACCATAAAGTCAGAGAAATCTTTTTTTTCTTGGTTTCTCAGCCACACTTGGCAATGTCAGGGCTTAATCCTTGATCTGTGCTTAGGGAGCACTCCTCCCTGGATATGGAGCACATATCCAGTGCCAGGGGATCGAACCCTGGTCAGACACATGCAAGGCAAGCACCATACCCACTGTGCTATATCTCTGGCCCTCGGAACTGTCTTTCTTTCTGTCAGTTTCTCCTGTTGAATTGTTTTTTATTCATTTACTTTTTAATTGAATCACCATGAGATACACAGTTAGAAAGCTGTTCATGATTGGGTTTCAGCTGTACAATATTCCAACACTCGTCCCTTCACCTGTGTACATTTCCTACATCCAAAGTTCTCAGTTTCTCTCCGGTCCCCCTGCCAACCTGCTCTATGGCACCTTTCTTCCCCCACCCCCCATTTCTTTCTCTTTTTTCCCTTTTGCAAACTGTGGTTTGCAGTACTCTTACTGAGAAGTTATCGAAAGGTTACCGTACATATCACGTTCCCTCCTTTCAGCACCTAGTTCTTGTCCAGAGTGATCATTTCCAATTGTCGTTGTCATAGTGGTCCCTTCTCTGTCCTGACCGCATTCTCCGCTGGCCCTTGTGGCAAGCTTCCAACCATGAGCCCGTCCTCCTGGCCCTCACTTCCCTTGTTTCAGAACTGTCTTTAATAAGAAGAGCATCTCTCTCTCCCCAGCCTTCTGGTCCTCTCTGAAATGTGAATTACCTAGCAGCAGCTGCACCCACTTCCCTCTCTAGCACTTGCATTCCTCTTCCAGTCGCACATTTCACCTGCCGGGACAACCAAGTCAGAGAGAGGACAGTAGAGATGAATGAAAGATGAACAGAGCTGCGCCCACCTCCCCAAATATGCGTGTTCATCCCGCACGGCACCAATGAGCAACCTCTTCAGCATTTCACCTTGGACTCCGAAATTGGATTCACAAACACGGCTGTCCTGAAACTCCTCATTTATAGCCCTTCCAGCCTGGTGCCCCTAAGGGGACAATCTTCCAAGCCTTTCATCATCTTCTTGTGAGTGGCATTACCATTATTGAACTATTGCCAGATGTGAATTGGCTGTGCAATTTGAGAACACATTCTAAAACTATTACTTTACACATCTTTCCCATGAAAAAGCATAATATTTTATCTTTTTCTCCCCCAAATTCCAGGGCCACGGGCGGGGGGGTAGAGGAGTGAGAGGAAAAGTACAGTGGTTAAGGACTGACCCTGGTTCAATTCCTGACACTACATGGTCCCCTAAGCACTGCCAGGTGCAGCTTAAGAGGCCCCTGAGCACTGCAGGGCGCAGCCCAGGGGCCGTTGAACTGTGCTGGGGGCATATTGTTCCCTGGCTCTGCATGGACCTGAGCAGCACCATGTCCTTGGGCCCCTGCACTAAGCATCCAGCGCTATTGCCCAAGAATTTCTAGGAAGGGGAGTCCAATGGGGAGGGCGTTTGCCTTGCACCCTGCAGATCTGGGTTCCATCCCCGGTATCCCATATGATCCCCCAAGCGCTGCCAGGTGTGATTCCTGAGTGCAGAGCCAGGAGTAACCCCTGAGCATCGCTGGGTGTGACCCATAAAGCCAAAAAAAAAAGAATGTCTAGGTCCCCAGTGAGTACCACTTGGAAGACTCCCCAGATCAATAAAGTCTTCACTCTCTAATTAAAGATAAATCAGCTAGTTTCAAGGAGTTATATTTTTCAGTTTCAAGGGAGTATTCACATATGCTATGAGAGCTCAAGTTTACATTGTATCCTTGAATATTACCTTTGCTTCAAAGAAGAATTTTTATTATAAACTAGGGTATTAAGCAAGCAAGCACACACGTATGCAAGAGTTTACCTGTGGGTAAAACTTAACCAAGAAAAAAGAAAGAAGGAAAACTTGCTTTCTCAGAAGGCAAACAGAAGCTGTGCCAAATTTCGCTCCACATAAACGAGTAAGATACACATTAGCCAAACTGATAGATGATGGGTTTTCAGTGCAGAAATCAAGGCTTCATCAGTAAATTTTCCCAGCAGGACCAATCCAGTGTGACACAGCAGGAATCTTGCTCAAAGGGGCCCTACAGAAGCATGAAGCTAAGTGCTGGAAATGACAGGCTGTTTGCCCGCACCGGTGTCTAGGAGGGGCAGGGGAGGATGCGCTGGGAAGCTGCACTACTGTGCGAGAGAAGAAAAATCTCCGTATCTTTTGCTGGGTTCTTTGAGTATTTTCCGAAGCCTTTTTGGAAGGGCGGAAGTGTAGCCCCCAATGGGATTTCGGCCCCCTGTTGTGAAGGCAATCTGGCTCACGGAGAAGAGAGGCTTTACAAAGGGACAAAGGCCTTCTGCTTCCCTGCTTCCCTGCTTCTGCAGTTCACTAGCTGTGCGAACTCGCAGCTCTTGCATAACCTTTCTGAGCTTCAGCTCTTCTTTTTTTTCCTTCTCTCTCTTTTCTTTTTTTTGTAAAATAGAAATCATAAGGCACCGAATCATGGTAAGGGTTACATGAGGTAATTAAAAATTACCAGCTCGGTGCCAAAGCATGATAGGTATAAAATTATATCTATGCTGTGTTGATATGATTAACTGCTGGCAATTTCCCATAAAATTTATATTTTCAATTTTGTAATGCTGTATTTATGTCAATCATATTGTAGACTAACTAAAGTACATTTTTAAGCCTCCCTGAAGAGGCAAGAGATCTGATTCTTGGTTCAAAACCCCATCCTATTTGATTCTGTTTCTGTTTGGGGCCAAACCCAGAAATGCTTAGGTTCCTGGTTCTGTTCTCAGAACCCACCAGGTTCTCAGCCCATCAGAATCTGGTGGGCTGGGCGGACCAGATGGATGGTAAGGATCAAACCAGGGGCAAGTGCCTTGCCTGCTGTACTACTGTTTAGGCTCTCCGTTTTATTCTTCATACAATACATTATAAGAGTGAATTCCCTTCCACTTATTTATAAGCCTAAAATTCCTTTTTGGTTCATTGGTTTTGATATTGTAATATAAAGAGAAGGCTTGGAGTTGCTGATTTTATATCTCCTGACACAAAATTTTTAACAGTTTGATGACTCTGAGTTTATCTGAGTCTTGTTTCCTCTGTCTGAAAAGGTCACCTTGAATAACGCATTTGAGTAATTGCATAACACCCATAGTCTGGAGACTAGTAGTTTGCTGGCAACGTTTAACATTTGAGTCTATGAGTGAAATGTGCCTGATTGTTTTTTATCCCGTTGGCTAATTAGCCAGGGTGTAAATATTTTCACCTTGTTATCAATCTCAAGTTATCAATGGGATGTCATTGGAAGGGATCTGGAGAGAGATACATCCAATTGAGGCTGTTGGAACTGGCTCCACCATTACACTGTGCCAAGCCCATTGGCTCTCAATTCTCCCCCTCAGCTCACGGTTGGTTAGTGCATAATGAGAACATCATGAAGACAAACGGCCCCAGCTCCAGGGATACTTTTCCTTTTCAGCTTCCATTTAATGCATACACATAAATAGGTCCCTGTTTACCACACAGGACACACCACTGAATTCACTGCCATTTAAATAAGAAAAAAAGATCTTTCAGACCATGAAATACTGAGAGATGAAAATTTCACCTCTTTTTATAATCCGTTCCAATTCTTCCCGACTTTTAAACCTCCCCCCAAATCAGACTGTAAAAGCAACAAATGACTTCTAAAGGTTCAAAGAAAATTTGATAACAGCCAATTTCATCTTTTCTTCAATTCTCTAAAGTTCATAAGGCTGAAATTAATCAAACCAATTCTTCCTCCCTCTCATCTGAAAAGTCAGTTATCTAGTTAATAATGTGTGGGCTCAGGACTCTCTGGCCCGATGGGTACTGCAGCTTCAAGCATTCTCGGATGCCAAGCAGAACCACGACCAAGAAGCAAGCACTTTCTAAGGCTCCTGAAAATCATTTGTTTATTGCCAGGGCACTTATGAGCTGAAACTCTCTAGGAAACACCCTTAGGATATCACTTGAAGTTTATTTTCTCACAAATCTGCTACATTTGATCACTGGCCTCTCCTGACCCCCTGACACCTGGCATGAAGGAACCATTCTTGAGAGTGACTGTCCCCATGCACTGAGGAGTGATGGCAGCTGGTATCTCACAACTCAGCATGCTGCTCTGTGCAACAGTCCTCAAGATTCACCTAAAGATATAAAAAGGAATATCCTACTGACTTGAACTCAGCAAAGTATTTGAGGCTTTCAAATAATCACCCGAATCATCCTGGAAATGAAGTCATGGGCCCCCGTGGGTGGCCTATGAGAGTTGGGGAGGAGAGAGATGTCCACTTGCTCCCCATCTGCCCCCGCCACCCAGGACTCAGGGTTACCGTGTTCTTGTCTCAACCTCGTAGAAAAGAATTTCAGGAGTAGATGAGCAGTGAAGTAAAAACAGATTTTATTTGGAAGGTTTTAGGAAGGGGAAGGAGGGACAGAAAGTGAGGGAGAATGCGCTCAAGAGAGAACATGCGCTGTTTGGGCCACACCCGGTGATACTCAGGGCTTACTTCTGGCTCTGAACTCAGGGGACCATGAGGGATGCCAGGAATTGAACCCAGGTCAGCCATGTACAAGGCAAAGCACCCTACCCACTGTCCTCTCCCTCTAGCCCCTATGAACTAGATCTCAATAAAGGTGTTACTAACAAATCACAAATTCTATCTAGCACATTGATGAGATTACATGGGGCCGGGGGCAGTTTGTGGGTGTGACTGCCAAGCTACTAGAAAACTGGGGAGCTGGGTGGAGTAGGCCCAGTCCTGATCCGAGCAGGCTTGGAGATCTCATCCACAGGTCCCGAATACCTGGGTTCCTCTGTTGGTTCCTTCATGGGTGAGGCTTGTCTGAGCATGTGGAGAGTGGCCTTGAGCATGGCTGTGGCTGGGTTCTGGAGGTTTTCGGCTGCCGGGGTTCTGCTTGGGGCAGGGAGCGAAAATCAACCCGTCTCCCTCTGAGGTGCCCTGGAGAAGACAGCCTGGCGAGGGGTCCGGATGGCTCCAGAATGAAATACAACATCCTTCACACAATTCCCTCTTACTGTGGTGGGAAGATGCTCGCTGGTGGGCTGGGTGTTCGAATATTATCTGTAATGAACTATTGTGAACTACTTTGTGAAAATAAAATGTATAAAAATCGCAAAAAAAATTAAGAAAAGAGAGAACGTGCACTTCTCCAAAGGCGGAGAGAGCCCCTACACACATCCCAACATTGGATAGGAAAGCATGAAAGTACACATCTCAAGAGGGGACAAGAGGGCACCACATGTGCTTTGCCACGTGGGAACAAGCAGCACGTGGGCTTGGACAGCATCTGCATGCTCTTCCTTTGGTCAAGGTGGCTTTTAGATGTTTTTCCCAACCTGCCCCCACACGGGGCTTTGAAATTCCTTTCCTGGCCTATTGTTCCTGCTGGTGCTTCTCTCTGAGGGGGCTCCAGCCTGCTCGGGTCTGTTGCTGGCGCCAGGTGAGGGTCTTATCAGGACTGAGCTCACAAGGGGGACTCTTTGCAATAGCCTTGAGCTGTTGATTTTATTACGTCCTAAGAATTCCATTCCCATGGCAGGGGTGTGTTCGTCCTTTCCTGTCTACTTGCCTACATCACAAAGAACAAAATTTTGAAAAATCTAAAGTTCTATTTCCTTCCTATTATTTCAAATTCCCTTAAAAACTTGGTGTTAGTACTTAATAGTTAGAAAAGTTCCCACATCAAATACGAATCCTTAGAAATGTGAAATGGTTGTAGTTACTCTCTATAAGTCACTCATGTAGGATATCTATAAAGTATAAGGCATTCGAGGAGATAAAATAATATAAGTGATATTATGTCATTGTGTTCAGTTTCCTTTACTCAGTCCATATAGCCAGCCTACCGGATGCTGTGAACGTTAGGTATTAAATGTTTACAGTTGCCTTCTTTCCTAGAAAATTGTCACTGTCTGGCTGTCCGGTTGGTAACTGATTAAGGGAGGGGGTGTGTCATTCTCCACCAAGGACAGTTTATTTTTATTAAGCTAGCTGAAAGTCCTCCCATCCCTACACATGCCTGAGGTAAAACCAATTTTGTGGTTGCAATGTGTGCTCTAGATAAGCATTTCTTAACTGGGGGCCATATGCCCTCCATGTAGACACACAGAAAATTACAAAAGGGCTACAGATAGAAATCACATATATGTGGGGCCATGACATGTGAGTAAGGGGTCAACCAGTAGAACAGGAGCCCCACAAGGGGGAAACAAGTTTGGGAAAGTGTAGAGAAACACTGCTTAAAAGCAGTGGGCTTCAACTACCGGTCCACAGATCAGAGTTGGTCCCCAGGTGTAGAAAGGTTGAAGACCACTGGTCTACTGCCTTGGTTCTAACTGCTGGTCCACGGACCACTATACAAGACAGGTACCAGATGTGTAAAAAGGTTGAAGAAAGCTGCTCTAGCTCTTAGTACAATAATCTGTATGTGGAAGCGACCCAAGTGTCCAACAACCCATGAATGGAAAAAGAAGTTGTGGTACATATGCAGAATGGAATGGTATGCAGCCACAAGAAAAAAATTAAAATCATGCAGTTTGTGGCAACTTGGATGGTACAGCAAGGGTGTCATGAATAACGAGCCAGAGACAAAAGGAAAAATATAGTCTGATCTCACTCATCTGTGGCATACAGAGAAATAATTCAAGATATTGATAATACCAAGTGATTTTTATACCTTGGATACTGGAATATAGACCTGAGCATGCCACGTTGGGGGCAGGGAATGAACAGGTTTCAGGGAAGTAACACAGGAACATAGGTGGAGGGTCTCAAGCACAGGGGCTGTGCTAAGGGAGATTAGAGTATGAACCAAAACCATAAATGTCAGTTAACAAGTAGGGATGGGAGGAAAGGAAATTTGGACCAGAGGACAGAGAGAGGGGAGGGGGTCATGAGCACCTCAGTGGTAGGTCTGGGCATATCTTTGTACATCACTGTCACTGTCATCCCGTTGCTCATCGATTTGTTCGAGCGGGCACCAGTAACATCTCTTATTGTGAGACTTATTGTTACTGTTTTTGGCATATCCAATATGCCATGGGTAGCTTGCCAGGCTTTCAATATCAGAAATTTGAACACTATTAATCATAAACTCATCACCTAAAACGTAAGAAAAATCATGTTGCTCTAGAACACACGCTAAGGAAGACAGACTCAAAATGAGATTACATCTTTGCTTGGTGCTAGCCTGTGTTCTGTCCCACCCTCCTTAACCCTCTTCTCCTGAGAACATTTTCTCAGTCAGGCATTGGAAAATGGACTCTTATCTCACCATCAACCTCTGAAGTATCCAGCCTGACAGAGACTCACGGCATTTTCTCAAAGATGTAAGTCTTATAAATATTCAACACAACTATTAATTGAACACTGACTGCATAGAGAGGAGGAAGAATCAGATTTAAAAGGAAAGAATTTAGAAGATCTGACTCTTCCCAGCTAAGATGCTACTAGCTTTATTTTCTTTCCAGATAATGCCTCCCACCCCCGCAAATGGACAAATATATAAAAATGGTTTACAAGTCACTAACACAAGACGATGAAAGATAATGATCTCTGTAAGACACACACACAGAGATGGTTGCTATGATGTTACTGCATGAAAAAACGTATTGCATGGAGAAAGTATCCAGGGTCCTGGCATCTCCTGATTTGAGAATATGGAGCTGTAAGGCCAAGGATATGGAGGCAGTAACAGGGGAGCAGAATATCACAGAAGCAATAGCTGCTGCTATGTAGAAAGAGAGCTTTGCAAACCTGCAATATCCATTTGGTATTCAACAGAGCACACATCAACACATGCACACGAGGAAAGCAAACTTGTGAGAAGTTTAAAGGAAGAAATCTCTGGAGATCACACAGGGACAAAAATAGTGCCCGTTCCTATCAAGATGAGTGGAAAACATAATTCACATGACATTTGTAGAATATTGAAAAGAATATTTCTTAAGTGGAGGAAAAATAGCACTTGACTCCACAAAATTCTGATATCCTGTAACACTTAATGCAAACCCCAATGTATCAAACTGTTTATAGTTTAAATAAATGCCCCCAAATGCCCCAAAAATGGTCAAGAATTTTTAGATAATGCTGGCATGGAGTGATAGCACAGCGGGTAGGGCACTTGCCTTGCACGCAGCCGACCTGGGTTCAATTCCCAGCATCCCATATGGTCCCCCGAGCACCTCTAGTAGTGGTTCCTGAGTTACAGAGCCAGGAGGTAACCCCTGTGCATTGCCAGGTATGACCCAAAAAGAAAAAAATAGAAGTTTTAGGTAATGCAAAAATATACAGCACCTTACAAGGTAAAATTTGCTATGTCTTACATCTGAGGCCCCCTTCCCAAATTACTGGGTATGCAAAGAATATCAAAGAATAGGGAAATAATCCAGAATTAGCCAATTAATCATCTGTGGCCCAGGTAAATAAAGTTGGTTTACTTATAGAAAAAATAAACTAATAAAATAAATACCTGCACAAAATCACAAAGATAGATACACCCTAGTTGCATAAATATGAAACAGGAAGAAAACCATCACAAGTCACATCATAATAAAATTGTTCAAAACTGGCAGTAATGAAAAACAACCAGATAGGAAAAAATATATTGAAGTCTTAGGTAGACTTCAGGACTGACATTCAACAATGGCATCAAGATTCTAGACTCACCACTTGCATTTTCAGGATAAGTTTGATTCAAACATTATTTCCCCTAGTGACCATTAAATAGTTTTCTGGGTCAGCTGAGGCTACACATATTTCCGGAAGAGGCAGAGGGGAAGAAGAAAGGAGCAGGGGCGAGGGGCCTTGGACACACCAATGGTGTAGAGGTATGGTATATGGATATATCTGATGCAGAAAACCAACAACATTGAAAGCATGTGACCCAAACAACAATAACTGAACTTAAAAATGTTCCTGTGAAGAAGGCAGATTTGGAGGGCAGGGGTGGAACCTCGGGGACATTGGCGGAGCTAAATTGACACCAGTGATGGAATTGACATGGGAACATTATGTGCCTGAAACTCAACTAAGAATTAACTTTGCAAACCACGGTAGTTTAATAACATTTTTTAATAAAATAAAATTAAAAAGACAAAAAAGAAAGCTTTTCTGGGGCTGGAGTGATAGCTTAGCGGGTAGGGCGTTTGCCTTGCACGCGGCCGACCTGGGTTCGATTCCCAGCATCCCATATGGTCCCCTGAGCTCAGCCAGGGGTAATTCCTGAGTGCAGAGCCAGGAATGACCCCTGTGCATCTCCGGGTGTGACCCAAAAAGCAAAAAAAAAGAAAGAAAGAAAGAAAGAAAGAAAGCTCTTCGGTATTCATGTTCCAAGCAATGATGCTTTTGGCTTTCAGCGAAGTAGGTAATTTTATTTAGAAAATATGTGTGTATGTAGGTAATTTTATTTAGAAAATATGTGCATATGTTTGTAAGTGTCTTTGTGTGTGAGAGAGAGAAAGAGAGAGCCATAAAGTAAAAGAATTGGAATCGCAATTACACATTGCAAACCCAGAGCCGAGAGGTGGGAGACTGTACAATGGAGTGCCACAGTGCTGCTTATATTTGGCCTAATTGGATTGAGTCCAGGCACAAGCACACTCTGATTTTGCAACATGGTTTAAATCAATGAGTATCAACCTCCAGAGACAAGAATAAGCTGTTTCCCCAGATAGAAAAGCTGCTCTGTTGAGAAGGGAGGAAATGGGAGTGGCTACTGAGCATTTCAACCACTAATGCATTCCATGTGTAGAAAGATGTCGACTCTAACCTTCTTCATAACAGCAAAATCCTAGGAACACCCAAGTGGTCACCAACAGGGAAATTTTTACACAAATTTCGGTGCCTTCTTACTGACATAGTAGGACTTTCTGTTCTGAAACAGATGGGTCTCCAAGATGCATTATTAAATGGGAAAAAAGGCACAGGCAAGTCCCAATCATTTCTAGGTCAGTTGCTTTTCTGAAGGAGCCTTAGGAGGAGGAAGCAAGGGGACTTAAGTGAGATTGCATCTCTTAATAATAGATGAGTGCCGCAAAGAGTGAGGAGATCATCAGCAAGAAAGCAGGAGCCACTCAGAGAGGGCATTATGACAATTCAGAGCTGCTGCAGATTCTGGGAGAAAGTCTCCCTTTAACTTTGCAAACGGTTTTATTTGTGTCTTTGATGATGGAAGGGCTCCCGTTCTGAGTCTTCAGCTCAAGCTGGTTTTCAGTTTTTCCATCCCAGGTAGGATTTATTCTTTCTTGAGAAGTACTAAGAAACTGTTCACAGTGATGGCCATAGGAATAACGGATTGCGTTGGAAAGGTGAACAGGAAAATATGCTTGCACTATTCCTCTGTATCTTTCTGTTTACTTCAACTTTCTAACCATGCACATATGGTAATTTAGGTACATTTTAAATGTTATCATGGATTCTCTGGACACTGAGAGTATGACCTTTTTTGTTTAATTTATTTTTATATTTATCTGTATTTTTTTAATGAATGCTATTTTTACTTAGAGGGGGGTGGGCATCACCTGAAAGCGTTTAGGGATTACTCCCGCCTCTGTACTCGGGGATCACTCCTAGCAAAACTTGGGGAACCCTATGTGGTGCAGGGGAATGGGTTCAGGTTGACCATTGCAAGGCAAGTGCCTTACTCACTATAATTTATTCCCTGTTTCCCAAAAGTCAACAATCTCACTATTGCCAGAGTCTAAATATGGAACCCCAAATGAGCCTTGCCAACCCACAACCCAACCTCTTTGCCTTCTAGTGCGTAGTTGCTTCTTGCCCCTCTAGAATTTTTCATTCTATGCCCAATCCTTGCTCCATCAGCTCTGCTCCCAACAAAGGGTAGCAAATTTGGAGTGATACCCATCAGAGTGCATGTCTCGCACCTTACAGAGTGCCCAGGTACTACTCTGAGACTGAAGGACATGGTTCTAGAAATGCAACCTTCTCTAAGATCACACAGCCATCTGCATCAATGAATAAGATGTTTTTGTGGCACTTGTTTTCCACTAAAGATACTCATTTAGGGCTCTCTCAATAGAAATGGAGTTGAGTAGGTATGCTTATTGTCTAACATATTATGAATATATTATCTATCTTTGATAGGATAGATAACTAAGAGGGAAAACAAAAAGAACTAGAGATATTTGTACTTTGTGCCCTGAAATTTCAATAAAATGCCTCTTCCACTGACAACAAAGATTTTTTTTTTTATTTTGGAAGGTTAGCCGGTTTATAACTGGGGGGACTTTCCATGGGAGATGTATACTGCTTGAAGTCACGTGTCTAGGATGAAGAAGTAGTGGTATGATCAACTAGGAAGTAGATTTGGAACTGTTATAATAACATGAGTGACAAATATGGAGAGCCTGCTCTGTGAGAATGCTATGAGTGGTTTTATAATCTTTGCACCAGACCATTATTATTATTATTATTTCAGAGATTTGTATCACTTGTCATCCCGTAGATCTTCGATTTGCTCGAGCGGGCGCCAGTAACGTCTCCATTTGTCTCTGTCACGTGCGAGTGTAGCCCAATGATATTTGCTTGCTTCAGGAACAGGAAGAGCCTCAAACCGTTCATTCAGGGTTTTGACGAAGAAGTCTGACCATCTCATTGGCGGGCAACCCTCGGTCTTTTGATGTCCCATGGAATCCAGTCGGTAACAGCTCTAGTCCAGCAGTCCTCTCTGAATCGCATTACGTGTCCAGCCCACTAGAGATCTGTATTATTTTTTGTTGTGGTACAGCCTTTTCATGGGATCTAGATCCTCAAAGACGCTCCTGGCTGACCTGGCATTTCAACTGTATAGGCATGGATTATCGTCATCCTGTATGACCTCTCATGTGATATTGGAACCACAGGTTGGGATTCTCCAAAGTATAGAATAAAACTGAACACTTGCTGATCAATAGCATATTTGCTATTATTTGTTGATACTCAAATTTTACTGACTAAATATTTTATGTAGCTTTTTTCCCTTTACTCCTCTTTTTTGTTTTGCTTTTTAATTTTTTTATATTTTAATGAATCATTATGAGATACAGTTACAGACTTACAAACTCTCATGATTGTGTTTCAGTCAAACAATGTCCAAGTCCCCATCCCTCCACCAGTGTTCATTCTCCACCCCCAATGTTCCCAGTATCCCTCCCCCACCCCCATCCCTTCCCACCCACTGCATCTGTGGCAGGCACATTCCCTCTTACTCTCTCTGTCAAACCATTATTTTCTATTTTTTTATTTGTTATTTTTTATGATAGTGCCAGTATTACTGTACTTTGCCTGGACTGCTACTAAACCATGCCCACAATCAGACCAATATTATTTGGAGGAATAGATTTTGTTTGTAGTTAACACCCAATAGTGCTCAGGGATTACCCTTGGCTCTGTGCTCAAGGATCACTCCTGGCAGTGCTCAGGAACCATATATGATTCTGGCTATTGAACCCTTGTTGACTGCATGCAAGGCAAATACCCTACCCTCTATATGCTATCTCTCTGTCCCTGGATTTTTTAATTACCATGACAATAACTTAAGAATGTCATTACAATTCTCAAACCATTCTCCTGCAGACCATTATTTTTCAAGGGTCAATGCAGCAAATTTACTAAAGATACAGAGATTACTGTCTACTAAAAAATTACATGAGTTTTTCTAAGACCTAATTCAAAAATGTTTATAGGTTACAGAAATATAAACCATAAGTGTCTCAAATAAAATTTCAACTATGATGTGAATAGTAGAAAAATTACCTCTGTTCTTTTCTTATCTTCAACTAACAGGGATTTAAGTCCTCAGCAGTTCTAACAATTCATGACCATTTAGAATAGTTTAGTGATGCACTAATGACAATAAAATACACATATTTTCAGTTCTTCAACTCAGAGTTACAAGCTTATTAACTAATAAATATCTGTGGGATTAAAGGCACATGAAAAAAACTCCACACTGCTAGTCATTAGGGAGATGCAAATCAAAACAACAATGAGATATCATCTCATACCACCGAGACTGGCACACTTTCAAATGAACAAAAGCAACCAGTTCTGGCATGGATGTGGGGGAAAAGGGACGTTCCTTCACTGTTGGTGGGAATGCCGACTGGTCCAGCCTTTCTGGAAAACAATATGGACAGTCCTTCAAAAACTAGAAATTCTGGGAATAGATCCTGAGGATGCAAAAAATCACTGTAGAAATGACATCGGTACCTATATATTCATTGCAGCATTGTTCACAATAGCCAAAATCTGGAAACAACCTGAGTGCCCTAAAACAGATGACTGGTTAAAGAAACTTTGGTACATCTGCACAATGGAATACTATGCGGCTGTTAGGAGAGATGAAGTCATGAAATTTGCTTATAAATGAATAGACATGGAGAGTATCATGCTAAGTGAAATGAGTCAGAAAGAGAGAGACAGACATAAAAGGACTGCACTCATACATCTCACAAGTCTGATACCCAAGATAATAGATACTAGAGCCAGGAGGATTGCTCCATAGCTGGCAGCCTGCTTCATGAGCAGAGGGGAGAAGGCAGATGGAATAGAGAATGGATCTCTAAGAAAATGATGGGGGGCTGGAATGATGGTACAGTGGGGAGGGCGTTCGCCTTGCACGCGACAGACCTGGGTTCGATTCCCAGCATCCCATATGGTGCCCTGAGTACCACCAGGAGTAATTCCTGAGTGCAGATCCAGGAGTAGTCCGTGAGCATTGCCAGGTGTGACCAACAAAAGAAAAAAAGAAAATGACGGCTGCAGGATCAGTCGGGATGCTAAAACAGTTGGGATGTGTGACAAAAGTAGATAATGGACCAAACATGATAGCCTCTCAGTGTCTGTGTTGCAGGCCATAATGCCTCAAAGTAGAGAGAGTATGGGGAATATTGTCTGCCATGGAGGCAGGGGGAGGGTGGGAAAGAGGGTAAACCCGGGATATTGGTGGTGGGGAATGTGCACTGGTGGAGGGATGGGTGTTTGACCATTGTGTGATTGTAACCCAAACATGAAAGCTTGTAACTATCTCACAGTGATTCAGTAAAATTATATATATATATATGGGATTAATATAAAGAAGTTGAAGCAATTAAAAGAGAACAGAACATTTATCTTCCAATGTACCAATTTTAACTAACACAAAGTCATTCAAAAGACATTCTGAACAACTGAAAAATTTTGTTATATATGTATAAATACAAACTTTTTTAAGAAACTATGATTACAATTTATTTATTTATTTATTTATTTATTTTTGCTTTTTGGGTCACACCTGGCGATGCACAAGGGTTACTCCTGGCTCTGCACTCAGGAATTACCCCTGGCCGTGCTCAGGGGACCATATGGGATACTGGGATTTGAACCCGGGTCAGCCGCGTGCAAGGCAAACGCCCTACCCGCTGTGCTATCTCTCCAGCCCCTATGATTACAATTTAAAAAGCTGATTACAATAGGGTTTCAGGCAATGTTCCCACCCCCAATCCCCGCCACCCTGTGACCCCGTCACTTTAAGTATGACCCCAGGCTCTTACCCACCCCCAAACTTACACTTTTTTATCAGAGAACTGAGATTTACAAAGTTATTGATAGTTGAGGTTTAGGCATAAAATATTTCAACACCAATCCCTCCACCAGTGTCAACTTCTCTCCAGCAGTGTTCCCATATTCCCTTCCCACTCCTAGCCTCACCCATCCCTACCTGTCAACTTGACAGACACATGATAAAGTTTCAGTGGGTATAGCTTAGATCTCATGTCAACTGAGATGAAATTTTAATGGAATTATTTCCAAATTATTTTAATGGAATTTGTTCCTTTCACAGGAATCTTTCTGTTTTTGGTTAATGGGGATGTTAATTCAACAAAGTACTTCAAATAAATATGAAAATTGTACAATTCAATGTTGCATAGTCAAATTTCAATAATAGACTGGTGAATTATTAACAGAAATGGTATTTTTCTTTTTTAATTTTTTGGGGAGCTAAGGAATGTTATGAATTTAACCCAGGACCAAATACATGTGAGTGTACACTCTACCGCTGAACTACATAACGGCCCAGAAAGAAGTATTTTCAAGTGTTTATTGACAAAATTAGGTTAAAACCATTATATAACAATAGAAGAAATTACTGCAGTCAGAAGACCCGAGGTAATCTGGATTGCCATTTTCAAACAGTAAATGAGCCTGTCTTTATCACATGGAAGTCTTCCTTGGAAAACAAAGCTAGTATTTCTTTTTTTTCAACATTCTAATAATTTATTAAAAATATATTTTAAAAAATTTTATTAGTGAATCACCGTGAGATACAGTTACAGATTTACATATTTTTGTGCTTGTATTCCAGTCATACAATGCTCAAGTACCCATCCCTCCACCAGTGCCCATTCTCCACCACCGATGATCCGATGATCCCAGTATCCCTCCCATCCCCCTATCCCATCCCCCACCCTACCCCACCCTGTTGCAGGGCATTCCATTTTGTTCTCTCTCTCTTTTTGGGTGTTGTGGTTTACAATAGAGGTATTAAGTGGCCATAATGTTCGATCTATAGTCTACTTTCAGCATGCATCTCCCATCCTGAGCGAGTCCTCCTACCACAATTTACTTGGTATTCCTTTGTCTATCTTTTTTTTCCTTTATCTATCTGAGCTGCCTTTCCCCCCAGCATGTGAGGCCGGCTTCCAAGCCATGGAAAAATCCTCTTGGTACTTACCTCCTCTATACTTGGGTGTTAGTCTCCCATTCTTCTACTTTATAGTCCACAGATGAGTGCATTCTTTCTATGCCTTTCTCTCTCTTTCTGACTCATTTCACTTAACATGATACTTTCCATGTTGATCCACTTATATGCAAATTTCATGACTTCACCTTTTCTAACAGCTGCATAGTATTCCATTGCGTAGATGTACCAGAGTTTCTTTAACCAGTCATGTGTTCTTGGGCTCTAGGTTTTTTCCAGGTTCTGGCTATTGTAAACAGTGCTGCAATGAACATACAAGTGCAGATGTCATTTCAACTATACTTTTTTGCTTTTCCGGGATATATTCCCAGAAGTGGTATTGCTGGGTCAAATGGGAGCTCAATTTCTAATTTTTTTCTTTTTGGGTCACACCCAGCAATGCTCAGGGGTTACTCCTGATTCTGCACTCAGGAATTACTCCTGGCGGTGCTGGGGAACCATATGGGCTGCCGGGGATCGAACCCGGATCGGCCGTGTGCAAGGCAAATGCCCTACCCACTGTGATATCGCTCTGGCCCATCAATTTCTAATTTTTTGAAAAGCGTCCATACTGTTTTCCAAAAGGGTCAGCATTCCCACCAGCAGCGTAGGAGAGTCCCTTTCTCCCCACATCCACGCCAACACCAGTTGTTTTTGTTCTTTTGGATGTGTGCCAGTCTCTGTGGTGTGAGTTGTTTTGATCTGCGTCTCCCTGATGGTTAGTGATGAAGAGCATTTTTTTCATGTGCCTTTTGGCCATTCATATTTCTTCCTTGAGAAAGTGTCTGTTCATTTCTTTGCCCCATTTTCTGATGGGGTTGGATGAAAGCTAGTATTTCTATCCTAATATTACCTAATATTGAAATCCTAAGCTTAAAAACAAGAGTAATGTACTTTGAATCCAGATATATTGCTGTGTTGGTATGGAAAGATGTCTACAAATCATATTTTCAAAATAAAAAGGCTAAACTTAATTCCTCTCCCTTTGAATGCAGGATGCCTTTAGTGATTCACTGGCAATGACTAGATCTATACAAGTGACAGTTAATGAACTGAGATTGGGACATAAGAGGTATTGTGACTTCCTCCTTGCTTTCTTGCTCCAATCATCCACCTTGTTGGAAGAGAGCAGTTGTGTTGCACAGATACTCAAGCAACCACATGAGGAAGCCCATGTGACAAAAACCTGGGGCAACAATTAGGAAGCAACCGAAGCTTTCTTTCTCCAGTCATTGCTTGCGCTCGGAAGTGAATCCTTCTCTAGTCAAGCTTTCAGAAGACTATAGCCCACATATCAATTACAGCTGAGAGAACCTGAACCAAACCCATTCAGCTAAACTTTTTAATGATGAAAGTTTATTTTTTTTACCTGTTTACATTTGGTGGATCATTATATGATGAAGGACTGGAGCGATAGCACAGCGGGTAGGGCGTTTGCCTTGCATGTGGCTGACCCAGGTGTGATTCCTCCTTCCCTCTTGGAGAGCCTGGCAAGCTACCTAGAGTATCCCATCCTCACAGCAGAGCCTGGCAAGCTCCCCGTGGCGTATTCGATATGCCAAAAACAGTAACAACAACTCTCACAATGGAAACATCTCACACACAACAGGGAAAATAACAGCTACAAAGACAAGTATAATATGATTCTGTTTTTAAGTCTACATGGAAAGTTGCTAGATAAATTCATAAAGAGATGAAATTTGTGATTCAGAAGTCTACAATGAAAGTCTTTTAAAGCTTCCACATATTCTGCGTTATGAAGCAGTTAAATATGCTTAAAATTTCCATCAGTCACTGTAAAGATCCACAGCCCACAGAAGACCCCGTGGTGGACAATAAAACAGATCTTAGGTGGTGACAGTCACAGCATGTGAGAATTAGAAGCCCCCTTAAACCCAGTCTCTATCTTCATCATTTCAGATTTAAAGAAAATCTAAGGCAAGCCTACAGTCATCAAAATCTATGTCATAAATGTCCTGTCACTTCTGCCACATTCCATGTACTAAATGACTTAAGAGGAGCCAGGCTTCAGAAGAAGAAAGTTACAGAAGCAATATTCAAGCTTGTATTTTAATTTTCCAAGGGTTTTTACTCAAACCTTCCAAGGGGTTAATGGGCATAAATAGTTAGAAAAAATGTTACCTCAATTACCACATGCAACCTCTCCTACAATGCAATCTACCTAAGCTAGTTCATTGTATCTAGTATTTTCCCCTTCCTTCACTTTCACAAGCATTTTTTCCATGTTTTAAAATAGGGCATATTTCATTGAATACACAAATCCAATTATTATGCCTTGCCTCAAAGTGTGAAAACATCAGTGATACCAAAGAGCAAGTTTGAAATATATGTGTCTATAAATTTCACTGAGATCACCATAAACTCACAATAAGAGTCCTCTCTTTCTTATTTTATAAAATTTTAATTAAATGGGCAGCATAGGAAGACTCATGATAGGATGTTCCATACTGGAAAACATTATCACTGTATCACTGTCATACCATTGGTTTGCTCGAGTGGGCACAAATAATGTCTCCATTGTGAGACTTGTTGTGACTGTTTTTGGCATATTGAATACGCCACGGGAAGCTTTCCAGGCTCTGCCATGTGGGCGGCATACTCTCTGTAGCTTGCCAGGCTCTCTGAGAGGGAGGGAGGAATCAAACCCGGGTTGGCCACGTGCAAGGCAAACACCCTACCTGCTGTGCTATCGCTCCAGCCCAATGGGAAAGTGGTTGTGGGGTTGATAACAATTTTCATTAGCAAACTCAGCTTTCAATTCAATCAGCTCTTCTATACTAAAACATTATAAAAGATACAGATACAAAAAGAAATTTGATCCTTTAAATAATGAAAGCTAAAAGTATTAAAGAAAAGGTATTGTTATTAAAGCTTCTTTTGAAACCCTTTTACATATTAGTTTTTAACTATTCAAGATGTCATATATTTATTTTGCTTTTTGGGTCACACCCAGCAATGCACAGGGGTTACTCCTGGCCTATGCACTCAGGAATTACTCCTGGAGGTGCTGAGGGGACCATATGGGATGCTGGGAATTGAACCCAGGTGGGCCACGTGCAAGGCAAAATGCCCTACCTGCTGTGCTAATGCTCCAGCCCCGATGATGTATGTTTTAGACAAGGTATGAGATGTGGCTTTTTAGTTCATCCTCTACACCAGTATTGAGTAGCTAGCTTCTTTTAAGCAGGTTCTGCTTTACATTCTCAGATGCAATGAAGCTTTGAATGAACAAAATTCTATGTTTTACTAAAGTTTATGGAAGGAAGAAGGAAATAATGAACAAATGAATTATAGTGTGTAATATATATATTACAGTTGTACACGATAGTTACAGTACATTACAAGGTCATGCATGTATAGAAAAGAAGAAAAATGAAAAGATTGGGAACTCCAGTGACCACTGGGGCTTTAAAATAAGGTGGTTAGGGATGGTAGCAATTAGATCATGGCACTTGCACAAATACTTGAAAGAGATGAGTAAACAACACTTGTGGATTTTTTTTTCGGAGGGGGAGTATTCTGAGCAGTGGGGAACGGAGGAGCATGTGCAAAGGACCTAAGGACCTAAGGTAAAGTATACTTAGCCTGTTGAAGGCATGGCAAAGAGGCACACGTGGGGAGGAGGGAGAGTGAGAGTAGACAATGAGAGGTGAGAGGAACGGTGTGAAGCTTCTGGTTACTCTAAGAATTTTGACTTTTCCTCTAGGTGATGGATTTGCAGAATGATACACAGCTTACATTAAGTGCACACTAGCCCCTGCATTAGCAACATACCATAAGGAGCAAGGGCAGACACAAAAAGTTCAGCAAGACAGTGACCAGAATCATAAAAATTGTCCATCAAGAGATCACAAATGCTTGCTTCCAAATGGTAACCAACGAGGTGGTAAGAAAAGTGTGCATGCGATTCTTGTGCCATTTTTCTGTAGGGTTTGTTGTTCTTGTAGGTTTTTTCCTTGTCTTATAGTAGCCCTTTGAGTCCTTCTTTTAAATTTGGTCTTGAGTCTATAAAGTTCCTGAGCTGTTGCTTCTCCGTGAAATAGTGTATGGTTCCTTCAAGTTTAACTGAGAGTTTAGCCTGGTAAAGTATTCTTGGCGAGGCATTCATTTCATTAAGTTTTTTCACTATTTCCCACCATTGTCTTCGGGCTTGTAAGGATTCTTCTGATAGGTCTGCTGTGAATCTAAGGGGTGCTCCTTTGTATATGATCCCCTTCTTTGATCTTGCTACTTGCAGTATTGTGTCTCTATCCATGGCATCCATCATTCTTCTGACTGTGAAAAAATGCTCTGCATCACTAATCATCAGGGAGATGCAAATCAAAACAACCATGAGATACCACCTCACACCACAGAGAATGGCACACATCCAAAAGAACAAAAGCAACCGCTGTTGGAGAGGATGTGGAGAGAAAGGGACCCTTCTACACTGCTGGTGGGAATGCCGAATGGTCCAGCCCCTTTGGAAAACAATATGGACGCTTCTCAAAAAATTAGAAATTGAGCTTCCATTTAATCCAGCAATACCACTTCTGGGAATATATCCTGGAGAAACAAAAAAGTATAGTCAAAATGACATCTACACTTATATGTTCATCACAGCACTGTTTACAATAGCCAGAATATGGAAAAAACCCAAGTGACCGAGAACAGACGACTAGTTAAAGAAACTTTGGTACATCTATACAATGGAATACTATGCAGCTGTTAGAAAGGATGAAGTCATGAACTTTGCATATAAGTGGATCAACATGGAAAGTATCATGCTAAGTGAAATGAGCCAGAAAGAGAGGGACAGACATAGAAATATTGCACTTATCTGTGGGATATAGAACAACAGAGTACGAGACTAATACCTAAGAATGGTAGTATATAATACCAGGAGGTTGGCTCCATAGCTTGGAAGCTGGCCTCACATGCTGGGGGAAAGTCATCCCAGATAGAGAGGGGAACACCAAGTAATATGTGATTGGAGATCCTGCGCAGGAAGGGAGATGCATGCTGAAAGTAGACTAGAGACTGAACAAGATGACCTCTCAATACCCCTATTTCAAACCACAAAACCCAAAAGGAAAGAGAAATATCAACTGGAATGCCCTGCCACAGAGGCAGGGTGGGGTGGGAGGATGGGACTGGGGGGATGGGAGGGATACTGGGTTCATTGGTGGTGGAGAATGGACACTGGTGGAGAGATCGGCTCTTAAACATTTCATGAGAGGAAAAACAAGAACAAAAATGTGTGAATCTGTAACTGTACCCTCACTGTGACTCACTAATCAAAAAATAAACAAAAATAAATAAATAAATAAATAAAAATTTAAAAATAAAAAAATTACTTTAAAAAAAGTGTGCATGCGAAATCGTTATTAATAGCATTGAAGACCACATACTCTCAATAAACATATTTTAGAAAAAGAAAACATTTCAGGGCTAAGATATAGTTCAGCAGCAGAACAGTTACCTTGCATGTGTGAATTTGATCCCTAGCATAACAAAAAGGTAAAGATGTGAGGGAAAAAAGGGAGAAGTACATGTTCAAGAGAGAACAAGGCTTCTCCAGAGTGGAAACAGGCAAGCAAAGAAACATCAAGAAAAGCAAGAGACATGTCACTTCAAAGGAGAGCAAAGGCTTGAAGGGCAAGACAGATTCTGTGTATATTTTTATGGCCAAATCAACAGGAATATGGTAATGGGATGAATATAGAGAGTGAAAGAAAATAATCCTAAATCTATGAGGAAAGTTAAATTTATAGTTTAAAAATTTTCTAGAAAGTAAACTTCATCATCACATGGTTTGACTTGTAAATTCTAGCCTGTTTATGGAAAACACTTCTTTGAAACACAGGTGCAAAAAAACCTCGACAAAATAGAATCCAACAAAATATTTAATACACAACATATACATATAAAATCTATACATGATGACACAGTAGGGTTTGTGTTTTTTTTTTTTGCTTTATGGGTCACACCTGGCAATGCATATGGGTGACTCCTGGCTCTGCACTCAGGAATTACCCCTGGCAGTGCTCAGAGGACCATATGGGATGCTGGGAATCGAACCCGGGTCAGCCGCATGCAAGACAAACGCCCTACCCGATGTACTATTGCTCCAGCCCCCACAGTAGGTTTTATTTTGGTAATAGAAAGGCTTTTTTTAACGTTTAAAGATCAAGCAATGTAATGAAACATATTAGCAGACTCAAGGAGAAAAACTAAATGGTGGGGCTGGAGCGATAGCACAGAGGGTAGTTGTGTAATCACAAAAAAGAAAAGACGATGATCCTCGGGTGGCTGCTGCTGCTGGACACCTGTGTGCGTTCGGTGGCCCTGAGCCGCCTCCCCACCTCCCCAGGACCCCCCAACAGAGACACAGAGAGACGGGGAGACGGGGAGACCGGGGACCACAGTCAGATGGTGAAAATGGCCCGTTTAATGCAGAGTTGCTGGCATACTAAGAGAACATCTGAAGGGGGGTTGAGGTAAGGACCAGTATGATAGTCATTTACATAGATAAACATTTGGCAGAGGAAGTTCTTTTAGGGAGATCAACTCAAGGAGACACTCTGTCTCCCAGGGGCAACTGTATTGCTTTTATGTTTCCCTCTAAATGTATAAGTTATCAATACTAGCAGTTGTTTGGATAAACACAGTAAGAGACAAAGATCCCAACACTTTGTTCTCTGGGCTGAGAGCAAGCAAGGCTTTAAACACTTGATTGTCTGGGCTCTGAGTGCAAGCAAGTCTTTTACCGTAAATCCCAGACTAAGTCCTCAGGCCAGGTCAGCTAGTCCTTCCCCAGGGGCTCCTGTCTCTAAAGTTGTTACAGTTTGCATGAAAACCATGCATTTATGCTTTCTAGAATGTCGCATTTCGCTGCCAGGTAGTTTTGCTATTTGCCCCAGGTCCATCCCAGTCCCACGGCGGGACCTCCCCTTTGGGGTGTCAGGAACTACAGAAACTGAAGCCTTAGTCAAGTAGTTATGATCAAGTAATTATGCCCATGAGCAAATATATTTCAGAGTCAATCAACTCCCAAATATTAGGAGCATAGCAGTAATGGTCTTTCTGTGTTTAACCAAAGAACATTGCTCTATGGTAACATATAAAAAGGCTATAGGGGAAACAGAAAAGCAAGTACAAATATACAGCACTTCAAACACAAGTCACTGTCACTGTCATCCTGTTGCTCATTGATTTGTTTGAGCAGGCACCAGTAACGTCTCTCATTGAGAGACTTATTGTTACTGTTTTTAGCTTGCCAGTCTCTGCCATGCGGGCGAGATACTTTCGGTAGCTTGCCAGGCTCTCCGAGAGGGGAGGAGGAATCGAACTCAGGTTGGCCCAACCGCTGTGCTATCGCTCCAGCCAACTTCAAACACAAAGCAGTATCAATACAAGTTCAGAATTACCAGAAAGTTTTGTTTTACAAGCAATCGAGATTAACATGGGGGACTGTGACAATGCGAGGTAAAATACAAGGGAAAGATTACAAATAAACTTTAACTAAGTTAGGGATGCCAGCAAGGGCAATATAAATTCCTCTAGGAGGAGGAAAGGAGACAATACACTGATTAAGCCAAAAGCACTTAGGGTTAATATCCAACACAAGGGGGAGGTTGAAGATAGACTTTGGCTAAATTAAGGATGTTAGCAAGGGCATGGTAAGCTTCTCTGGGAGGAGGAAAGGGGCAATTCACTGATAAAGCCTAAAGCATTTAGGGTTGATATCCAACAGGTAGGGTGTTTGCCTTGCATGTAGCTGACCTGGGTTCGAATCCCATCATCCTATATGGTCCCCTGAGCACTGCCAGGGGTAATTCCTGAGTGCAGAGCCAGGAGTAACCCCTGTGCATTGCCGGGTGTGACACAAAAGGCAAAACAAAAAACTAAATGGTAATTTGAATAAATGCAAAACACAGGAATTCAAACATCACTCATTTTTCAAAGTCTTAGAAAACTAGGAATCAAAGAGAATTTCTTTTAACTTGATAAAGGACATCTTGTTAAACTTGCAGCTGAATTCATATTTAATAGTGAAATCCTTAATGCTTTTCCTTCAGTACTATAAGAACTAAGGCTGCCTACTGTCATTACTTCTATTCAGTACTGTACAATAGTAAATTCAATAATGCAAAATTTAAACATTAAAAGAAATTGGGGTTGGAGCGATAGCACAGGAAGTAGAGCATTTGCCTTGCATGTGGCCAACGCAGGTTCAATTCCTAGCATCCCATATGGTTCCCACAGCACCTCCAGGAGTAATTCTTGAGTGCACGAGCCAGGAGTGACCCCTGCGCATTGCTGCGTGTGATCCAAAAAAAGAAAAAATAAATAAAAGGCAATGAAGTTAGAAAGAATAAAGCAAAATTATCTATATTTTCTGCTGATATAATAATTTACATATAAAAGCCTAAAGAATCTTTGAAACAGGGCCAAGGGGATGGCTCACAGGGCTAGAGCATACGCTCTGGATGGGGGACCCCTAAATTTAATCCCCAGTACTACACAATCCCCTGAGTACTATCTGGAGCTGTACTCCACAAATACTGTGCTAGGAGTACTACTGGGTATAGCCCAATACAACAATAACAAAAGGGGGGGGGGAAACCAAGTAGGCCCACAAATAATTGGAAAAATTAAAGTTAAAAATCAGGAGATGGAAAGATGTATGGAGGTTGAGACACATCCTGTTCATGCAGCTGACCCAGTTTTGATCTCCAGCAGCACCTGGGTCTTCAAGCATCAACTGGGTCAGACTTGGAAGGCCCTAACACTTCAAGGTAGCAAGATAATCCCTGGCCTGAGCAACACCACATCCTGGGGCTTGAATGTTGAACCACTGGCCCAGTTGGCTGAGAATGAGTGGGAGGGCCCCTCACCACCCAAGAAGTTCAAACTTGAGTCTATCCATAGCATAAATATCATAGAATAATTCTAACAGAACATCTATACTATATATGAGATACATACAACAACGAATCTAGCAAAAATAAAATATTGACTTCCATTTTAAAATATAAGACAGTGCTGAGTAAATTAAAGGAGAGCTAAATGTGTTGAGATATATCATGTTATAGATTCTAAGATTCAATATTAGCTAGATATAAGTTCCACAGTAATTAATCTATAGCTACAAAGAAATTCCAACCAAATCCACTGCAGTTATTTTGTAGAAATTAACAAACTAAGTTTAGAATTACATGAAAAATCAAGAGACATATAGTATGCAAAAGGACTTTGAAAAAACAGAACAAAGGCCAGAATTTACACAACTTGAAGTCAAGACTTAATAAAATGCTAAAATTATCACGGCAGTGTGAAACCAGGATAATGACTGACAACTAGACAAATGGAACTGAACAGCACCCAGAAAATGGCCACCAGCTATGTGGTTATCTGATTTTTATAATGGTTCCAAAAGAATAAAAAATAGTAAAAATGGTCTTTCAACAAATTTTGGAAAATTATTCGTATGGAAAAGGGAAAATTTCAGCCTCACCTTATACAATATATAACAATTAATCTAATATATATTCTATATAGGCATAACCTAAATATAAAAATTAAGGTCCAAAAGCTTTAAATGCCCACTATCAATAGAGAATTTCTAAATTTAATAATAAAAAATTTAAAGTCACATTTTAAAATAACATACACTAATGGTTAAGAAGCACATGAAAAAGTACTTGTCATGAGGGCTGTCTTGCATATGGGAGGTCCTGGGTTCCATCCCTGGCACTGCAAGAAATAAACCATTTGACATCATTAGTCATTATATTAATTGAAAATAAAAAACAGTGAAAACATCACACATCCACAAATATAGCTAATATTTGAAAGGCTTACAAAACCAAATATTGGCAAGGATTGGGCCAATCAGAACTCTAATATCTTATTGGTATGACTACTGAAATAGCCCAATTGGCAAAGTGACAATTTGTAATGAAGCGAAACAAATACCTACACTATGATCCATCAATACCTTCAACTACAAAAGATATACATTCCCACAAAGAGACTTGTGCAGAAATGTTCATGGCACCTTTATCTTTGCAGGTCAGAACCAGAAGCAGTACTAATGGAGAAAAATCTGGGTAGTGGTTTTCTAGTGGAAAAGATGGTGGTATGTGTTTGCCTGGGAAAGAGCATGAGGGAAGTTTCTGGAGTGATGGCATACTCTATGTCTTGAGGAGGTCAAATGCACCAAAACTCAGTAGATGTATTCATTAGATTTGAGCATTTTATTGTACAGTAATTTTACACCAAAAGAAAAGCTTTGGGTAAATACTAAATTCTTTTATTTTGGCTTTTGAGGTCAAACCCGCTGATGTTCATAGGTTACTTACTCCTGGCTCGGCACTCAGGAATTACTCCTGGTGTTTCTCAAGGCACCATATGGGATGCCAGGGATTAAACGTGGGACGGCTGAGTTCAAGGCAAATGCACCACCCACTGTACAATCACTCTGGGCCCCCAAATACTAAATTTTAACTAGCATTCTGGACACAGGTACATGCTGGCTGTGTACAGATGTCTGTAAATGACTTTGAAATGCATCAAAAATGACTTGAGGCTGGTAATATAAAGCAAGTACAGCAACGACGCTGTATTTATTAGATACTTAGTTTGATAGAATTTAGGTGGTAATATGCAAACCATTCACCATAAAATTCTTTCGACTTCCCAATGCATTTACACTTTTTCCATAGTAAAATGATTTCCAAAACTCAAACTCCATACCTAACAATGTTGCTATCTCTGCAAGAAAATTAAAAGTTTGTGTTTTCCCAGAGATTGCAATTCCTGTGTATTGATCTGCAGCTCAATATGAAATAATTAGGTAGGTCTGATTCATCAGGTACTAATTAATTCATTCAAAGTTATTTATTGAACGTCTAATACGTGCCAAGTGCTCAAAAGACAGTGAAAAGGCAGAACATTCCACTCAATAAACAATTATCTACTTTCACCCACAGTAACCCACTTGGAAAGGAACATTCTGGTGGAAATGAAGTATGACAAGAAGGCCCTTCATTCACAGCTACTTTGATATTCCATTTTCCTCATTAAAGAAGCTATCTTCAATGTGAAAAATCAATACTGTTAAATAGGAAATAGTTGTCTGCAACCCAGTGTCAATTCTAAATTGTTCTTTGGATAGATGATCAGTCTTGAAAGCAATAAAATGGAGTCGGCCAGAAGCAAACCCCGTGACATCACACACATTTTTTTTTGAAGTACTGGTGTGATGTTGCCAGATGGAGCGCGTTCTAAATGCCATTTTTGTCCAATGGAGGCACAGTGCTCACACGGGCTGGAGGAGCTAGCAACGCGTGGGAGAAAAAAATTTCCAAGGCGGGAGGTTGCTGGTTTCCCCAGCTAAGCTTCAATTGCTACACCTTGAGGTCTTGACCCAGAAAATGAAGAGCCGACCCATGCATCAGCTTAATAACAGGTTTTGTCTCCCTGAACGACGCTGGATTTATTAGATACTTAGTTTGAAATACATGATCTTCCCCACCGCAACAGGCAGAGAGCAGAGATCCCCGCTTTTGTATTTACTTATGTACTAGCTATTCTGGGCTACGCATCCGTGTCTTCTCTCGAACGCAAAAACAAAGTTTTCAGATGAGACTCAGAAGCCAGCTCCGACGGCTCTAATTCACTTTACAGTATTTGGTGCGTGAGGGCTGTAACGTGAGTATGTATGGCCCGGGCTGGGGGCAGGCTGCCAACATGCCATGCTGAGAATTTCAGGCCCTCAGCCTTGAGCAACACTGGGGGGGCGGGGCTTGAAAGGTTCTTCGGTTTCAGGACTCAGTTTATCCTACTCGCTCTTTTGTTCAAACTAAGCATCAAGGCGTCTATTATTTAGAAGTCTGGTGAAAGCATCTCCCAAGGGCCTGGAGGAGGTGCCTCTTGAATTTCATCTTCCTCATCTTTCCTTTTAATCTCTCCTCTCTTCCCTAAGTATCAGGTAACTTTGAAGAGGCAGAAAGTCACAGAAGAGCCGCTTCATATATAGGAATGCAACTGGAGAGAGATGTTTGTCAGCAGTGGCTCAAGAGGCAAAGCGGGGGGAGGGAGAAACATTTGTGGATTCTTGAAATATAAAGAATATTTCAATCATGTAGGCAGTAGAACTACTCTCTCTGCTGCTTTCACAAGCCGCTATGCAATGTCTCTAATATGCATCCAGAAACAAGTCTCTGTCTGTCTGTCTGTCTCTGGCTATTTCTCTATCTCTGTCTTTTATCTCTTTATCTCAGTTCCTCAAAGAGCTGCAGGCAATCACTGTATCACTGTCATCCCGTTACTTATCAATTTGCTCGAGCGGGCACCAGTAACGTTTCCATTGTGAGACTTCGTTGTTACTGTTTTTGGCATATCAGATATGCCACGGGTAGCTTGCCAGGTTCTCTCCTGAGGGCGAGATACTCTAGGTAGCTTGCTGGGTAGAGGGGGCGGTGGAATCGAACCCGGGTCAGCCACATGCAAGGCAAATGCCTTACCCGCTGTGCTACCGCTCCCCAACAGACAATAGGAATAGCTAAATTATACTCTAGACAGAGACCAGGGAGATAATAACACAGGAGGTATGTGTTTGCTTTGCATTTGGTTGGCCCAATTTTGATTCTTTGCCCTATACATGGCCCCAAGCACTGTCAGGAGTGACCTCTGAGCAAGGAACTAGGAGTGTCCCCAAAGGACCAGTGTATATGACCAAACCCCCTCCCAAGTTCTCAAATTATATACTCTAGACAGTTTTATACCCAAATAAAATATAAAACACACATACACATACACGCACATGCACATGCAGACCAGTTGCCTTTCCATGTTGGTTCTGAGGACACATCATCGGTTCGAATACATGAGCAGAGGTGTGCAAAGGAAATGTTACATGAGGCCAGAGCAAAAATTAGGCCCCCAATTTAAAAGTCTCCTTTTATTTTGATATGCCTCTTAAATCTCGTGCTGGCCTGGTGGCTCTCAAATTCTTGAGATTTAGTTCCCCAAGCCATAGGACCAATGCTTAGGACAGATCCCTATCGACCCCTTTCTACAATTCACATTCAAAAAACTTGCAGAGATAAAGAGAGCGCTGTCCACCTTTCAAACAGGCAAGGACTGGAGAGCAGGAGCTGCCAAGGGGCATCTGAGTGTGAGCGACCTGACATAACCCTGGACGCATTCAGGATGGCCTCGAGGTGGGCATCACCTCACTTTTTAACTTTGGTAGCCTGGGAATGTGCTCTCAGTGTGCTCCTGGCCTTAAGGAGGTCTCATCCTTGTCTTGCAGAAGATATGCTTAAGGATTTCTGCATCTGTATTCTTCCACCAGCTGCCTGCACATTTATCCATCAGATAAATGAAGCTCTCGTCTTCGTTCAGGGGCCCGCTCTGCTGGGTTGGGTGTGATAAACTCTCAGAGCACACTGCTTGGTTTTTGACTGGTTCACAGTGAGAATTTCCACAACAACACCAGGCAGAGGGTCCTTATTATATCCAATGCTCTCAGTTCTCCAGATGGTGCTCCAAAAATTCCTGGAACAGGAAGAAAGTAGCTCAACTCTGGAGTCTTGTCTCAAAGCATTTGTGAATTAAATTCACCGGCTTTCCCCTTACTCTAAATTTAGCTGTTGAACCAATCCCAAACTCACCATATCACCACTGGTCCTTGCTTATTCCCTGTGTTTCTGCAATTTTTTGTTAGGATCTCACTTGTATTCTTCCTGTAGCACCTTAAAAGGCTATACGCAGAAACTATTTTGGAAATTCAGTTCTTTTTCTCAGCCACTTCTTTTTTAAAAACATTTTTTTTGTTAGTGAATCACTGTGAGATACAGTTACAGACTTACAAACTTTCATGCTTGCATTTCAGTTATACAGTGGTCGAGTGCCCATCCCTCCACCAGTGTCCATTTTCCACCACCAATGGTCCCAGCATCCCTCCCACCACCCCCACCCCGTTTTCCCCCCACCCCACCCCGCCTCTATGGCAGGGAATTCCCTTGCTCTCTCTCTCTCCTTTGGGGTGTTGTAGTTTGCAGTATCTCAGCCACTTCTTAATGAAAAATACAACTGTATTCCCCATCACTGGTTGAAAATTTGAGAGATAACATTTGTTTTGACAAATAATATTTTTATCTCATAGTTGTAGCAGTACTAATGACTCTTTCTGGTACTGAGTAACCAAAACCCTTTTCCAATTACCTTAAGCACAAGAAGGCTGAGGTTTTTGGGTCTTCTTTTATCAATCCATTGAGCAGGAGCCCAGAAAAAGACTCTCATTCCATTTCCAGGCTCTATTCAGGTTCCTGGAACCAATTTCCAATGTAGGACAGTTATTTCCCACACAAATAAAAGTAATTCTATAACACAGCCAGGTGCCCTAGAGTTCAACACAGTTATGACTCTATTAAGTCAGGAGACACCATGGGATTCTATACATTAAGTGCTTAGTCCTACAAGACCACACCTTTGTCTATTTCAGACTCCAGCAGCAAGTCTAGGTTGCTAACTACGGTACTAGCTCCGGAGAAACTGGAAAGGCATCAGAGGTACCTTCTCTTTGCATCAATTAGTTAAAATGGCTCATAGAACTCAAAGAAATATTTTCCTCACGAGATTACCAGTTGATAGTAAAAGGATAATGCAGGGACAACCATATGGAAGAGATGCACAGCTCAAGGCATTGGGAATGTTTCTTTATTTTTTTTTTAAATTTTATTGAATCCCTGTGAGATAGTTAGTTACAAGCTTTCATGTTTCGGTTACAATCACACACCCATCCCTCCACCAGTGCACATTCCCCACCACCAATATCCCCGGTATACCCCCTCTTTCCCACCCTCCCTCTGCCTCCATGTCAGACAATATTCCCCATATTCTCTCTCTACTTTGGGAAATTATGGCTTACAACACAGACACTAAGAGGTCATTATGTTTGGTACATTATCTACTTTTGGCATGCATCTCCCATCCCGACTGATTTCTCCAGCCATCATTTTCTTAGTGAACCCTTCTCTATTCCATCTGCCTTCTCCCCTCTGCTCATGAAGCAGTCTTCCAGCTATGGGGCAATCCTCCTGGCCCTTGTATCTACTGTCCTTGTGTGTCAGCCTCATGTGATGTTATTCTATACTCCACAAATGAATGCAGTCCTTCTACATCTGTCCCTCTCTTTCTGACTATTTCACTTAGCATGATACTCTCCATGTCTATCCACTTATAAGCAGATTTCATGACTTCATCTCTCCTAACAGCTGCATAGTATTCCCTTGTGTAGATGTACCAAAGTTCCTTTTTTTTAATTTTAATTTTTTTTATTGAGTCACCATGTGGAAAGTTACAAAGTTTTCAGGTTTAAATCTCAGTTATACAATGCTCGAATACCCATCCCTTCACCAGTGCACATATTCCACCACCAAGAATCCCAGTATAGCTCCATCCCGCACCCTCACACCCCTAACCCCCCCACGGCCCTAGCCCCCCCACCCTTAGCCCCCCCGCCTGTGTAACTAATAAATTTCACTTTACTTTCACTTTGATTGCATACAATATTTCAACAAAACTCACTATTATTGTTTGGAGAGTCTCTCCCCTAAAGTCAGACCTGATGAAAAGGAAGCATTAGATAATTTGTTTTCCATTGCTGAAGATGAAGAGCTATGAGGTCGAGTGACCACACTTAGCGGCCTCTTGGTTTTGGGTTTCTGTATTTTAGTATTTTAGTAACTAAGTCCAGAGAGATATCTGCCAGAAGTTGCATCGTTGCCAACTTGTACTTCTCAGTTACATTATATTCCACATATGAGTGCAATCTTTCTATGTCTGTCTCTTTCTTTCTGACTCATTTCACTCAACATGATACTTTCCATGTTGATCCATTTATATGCAAATTCCATGACTTCATGTTTTCTGACGGCTACATAGTATTCCATTGTGTAGATGTACCAGAGTTTCTTTAACCAGTCATCTGTTTTGGGGCACTCTGGTTTTTTCCAGATTCTGGCTATTGTAAACAGTGCTGCAATGAACATAGAAATACAGATGCCATCTCTACTATACCTTTTTGCCTCTCCGGGATATATTCCCAGGAGTGGTATTGCTGGGTCAAATGGAAGCTCAATTTCTAATTTTTTGAGAATCGTCCATATTGTTTTCCAAAAGGGCTGAACCAGTCGGCATTCCCACCAGCAGTGAAGAAGAGTCCCTTTCTCCCCACATCCACGCCAACAGCGGTTGCTTTTGTTTTTTGGGATGTGGTGTGAGATGATATCTCATGGTTGTTTTGATCTGCATTTCCCTGATGATTAGTGATGTGGAACATTTTCTCATGTGACCAAAGTTTCTTTAACCAGTCATCTGTTCTCGGGCACTTGGGTTGTTTCCAGATCTTGGCTGGCATTGGGAATGTTTCAATTAGCAATAATCACACCTTATATAAACCTCATTGGTCATTGGCAATATTGCCATTGTACAAAGCTAAGGTATTGGGAATGGAATAAAGAACTTCCATACCTTCTCCAAGGGAGCCACTTCCAGAATCTTCTTGTTTACCAATCAGAAGCTTTCCAAACCCTGGCCTTTAAAAAAAATCTTTTTTATGGAGGCTTCATTGCATTGGCACAACAACTAAATCATTGACCATTGACAAGTGGGTCAACCTAGCCTAGCTCCCCTCCCTGGACCAGTGAAGTCCCCCACCCCCGTGTTCTTGGTTTCTTTCACTAGCTATAACCATTATCCTTTGGTAATCTCGGTGCATTCCAAAATTCATTTAACATAAGAAAAAGACTTAAGTAGTTCTCATCAGTAAGAAATTAGTAGTTCCCTACCAAGAAATCACTAGGGTTTAGGAATTCAGTGCCAGAAACTGGGATCAAGACTAACTATGTATTTGTTATTACAAATTTACCTAATATGTGTGTTACATTTGACAACAAATATACTCTACCAAATGTATAAACACCATCTGTTACATTTAGTAACAAATACAATCTACAAACTGTATAAATCCACCAATATGCATTTGCTATTATGGGTCTTCCAAATACATAACCACTATCTGCTATTATAAATGTTATTATAAATACACTACCCCACTGGCTTCCAAATGGCAACAAAATTCTGCAACCAACCATACTATTACAAAGAGATAGGCATTTCCAAGAGTTCTCAAAGTAATCCCCATGTTCTGGAAAATATTGCTTATCCCTCTGGATTTTGTCACTGGTTCCCAACAGAGTAACTGAACTTTTGGACAGAAAGAGAGCACTTCGCTCAAGGAATATAAAATTCAAAGACATCAGCTCTAATTACCTGTGGGATATGCTTTATCCCACTAATCTGCTTTTAGAAAGGAATCAGACAATTCTGCCATTCTTACAATTGATGGATTACAATTTGGGAGCACAAGGATGAACCCCCACAGTGGTGAGATTCTGGAACTTCGGAGATACAACATGGTGCAAAGAAGAACTGCTGTCATCTGAAAACATTATTCTTGCCTTTGTTTTTTAATATAAAGTGGGTAGCTATGAAAATTTCAGAAAAGTATTAATGGTTGTGTGGGACTGGAGGTTTTCCAAGGCTAAAAGACAAGGGGCCAGCCAAGATTATCTCGGGTAAATTTTGTTGTTGGTGGTAGCTTTTTTATTTCATTCAAATATCTTTAAATAAACTCCAGTAGCCTTCATACTATAAACTCTAAATCAAGTTTTTGTAAATTTCACTTAAAATAGGATGATTGTGGTTTTAAAATAATTATCCCTGAAGTTTTATTAAAATAATACAGCCATAAGTAAAGAGCATTACTTTTAAGACCTCTATTTGAAACGAAATGCAAACTTCCTAGATTTTAATGCATCATACGCCACCAATTTCACAAAATTGCATCCACTTTTCAAAGCTTATATCACCCCATGGAAGCAGCTTTTTTTGCAAAGGGATGAAGTGTTTGATTCTATAATGTCTCCATTTAGCCAATTATAGGCAGGTTTTCATATGTCATTCCCTTAAAAATATTATAAAAGCACTTTCCAGGTATGGTGCTAGTATGGATAGAAAGCGTTAGAGGCATTAATTTTATTGAACTAAAAGAAACTTTCAGGTCAGAAGATGATGAGAAGATAAGAATAATTCTTCATGCTTAATGTGGGCTCAATCACACTGAGACAGCTAAAATTATGACAAAAACCTAGGTATTTAGGGAAAGCTACATATAAAAATGAAGGTAATTATTGTAGGAGTGAAAGACAGTTCCTACTGCAAATGAGGTACACATATACTTAGCAAATTATACATATACTTAGATAGTCACAGCAGAGTCACCAATAAATCTTTAATTTCTCTACATACCAAGAACAGATGTACCTCTCAACACCAGTTTTCATAACCTTCAGAGCTTCTGGCTTTGTATCACTAAAAAAACTTGGGGTCAAGGAAAAGGCAAGCTATTGATTTAAATAACAAATATCATGAAAATGAAAATAGGGATGAAATTCTGAACTTTTATTTCCTGGATATATTTCATTTTTATCTATTCCAAACACTATGTTGATACGTATAGCTGAGAACATGCTTTCCAGTGTCCCAAGTGATCCCCTCCTAAATGTCCTGGTTGGTGAGCTATATAGTTCTTTCTCTCACATTGACTAGGATTGACCCTTGTCATTAGTAAGATATTACAGAAATGAAGGAATATGACATTGTGGTGCTGGGCTAGAGAGCGACTGTGCCTTTGTTATTATTTTCTTTTAGATCAGTCATTCTGGAGAAATCCAGTACCATGTCACTAAGACACATAGCAAGAAACTGAGGCCTCCTACCAAGAGCTATGTGAGAGAGTCATCTTGGAAGTGAACTCCCCAGTCACAGTCAAGACTTCAGGTGACTAGAGCCTCAGGAGACATCTTTTTCTTCCATATATATGTATGTCTATATGTTTACATACACATATAGACACATATATATGAAAGAATATATATGAATATATGTTAATGTGTTGTGGAACTGTCCACCGGGAGACTCCCATGTCCAGCATTTAGATTCAGCCTTCTGGAACTGTGAGTTACCATGGATGGTCTTGGTGGACATGATGAATTCAGACAGTCTCTCACCCTGATCGTTCCATTCTAGGCCATGTGTCCCAATGTGGAGTTCTTCGGGCGACCTTCTCGAACCTATCTTGGCATTAAAATCACCAACAATGATCTTCTTTATAGAACTTCTCCAGTTCTGTGTAGAACCTCTCGATTTCTTCTTCATCGTAGTTGGAAGTTGGTGCGTAGACGATGAAGATAGAAACTGCAGGCAGTGAGCCGCATCTATTCAAGTGTAATCGGCCAATTCGGGTTTTTAGGCATTCGAATGAATCGATGCTCATGGCCAAGTTCACGTTGACAAGGACACCAACGCCACCAACGTCTCTGTTGTCGCATGTTCCGAGGAACAATTCTTCCCCAGTGTCAAAAATAGCGTGATGTGACTGATGTCTCCTCGTTTTGGTCAGACCAAGGATGTCATACTTGATCTTCTGCGCTTGCACCTCGATGGATGCTTCTGATGCCAGTGTCCGTGCGTTGAAAGTACAGACAATCATTTTTAGTCTTTCTTTGTTTTGGCAGTCTAGTTCATCCCCGAGATTTTTTCAGCAGCCTCTCATTGCTCATATTTCTTTCTTTTTTTATATTTATTTTTTATTTTTTAATTAGTGAGTCACAGTGAGGGTACAGTTACAAATTCAAACATTACGTGCTTGTTTTTCCCTCATGCAGTGTTCGGAAGCCCATTCCTCCACCAGTGTCCATTCTCCACCACCAATGAACCCAGTATCCCTCCCACCCCCAATCCCATCCTCCCACCCCACCCCGCCTCTGTGGCAGGGTATTCCAATTTGTTCTCTCTCCTTTTGGGTGTTGTGGTCTGCAATAGGGATATTGAGTGGCCATCATGTTCGGTCACTAGTCCACTTTCAGCACGCATTTCCCTTACCACGCGGGATCTCCAATCACATTTTACTTGGTGTTCCCTTCTCCATTTGGTATGACTTTCCCCCAGCGTGTGAGGCCAACTTCCAAGCTATGGAGTCAACCTCCTGGTATTATATACTACTATTCTTGGGTATTAGTCTCCTACTCTGTTATTTTATATTCCACAGATGACCTTGCTCATCTTTCTTATCGCTGCCATATTGGGGGCTCTTTCGGTGATGGGTGAATGAGGCCAATTGTTGTTACTGTTGTTGGCATATCAAATACGCCATGGGTAGCTTGCTAGGCTCTGCCGTGTGGGTGGCATACTCTCGGTAGCTTACCGGGCTCTGTGAGAGGTACGGAGGCTTTAAGGGCGGCCTCCAATCACCCTTAGAGGTGTTACCATAGTTCACACCAAATTTGAACCCTATCAAATATGGTGCGGGAATAATGGGTACTAAGTGTGGTCCGGAGAGCGGCCTGGAGGCGTGGCAGTGGTTGGGTAGTGGATGTAGTGGGGGTCGGCCAGTGAGGTATTTATCTGGCTTGGGTAGGTTGGACCCCTCCCTCAGATGCTGGGGATTGGAGGAGGCAGACAGAGGATCTTGTTTCCAGGTCTCGTTGAACCTAGAGTTTAAGGTCGCCAAGTTCTGCTTCCCTGGTTTTGCGGGGCTTCACTCATGCGTGAGGTTCGGCCCAAGTATCCGGAGAGCGGCCTGGAGCGTGGTGGTGGCTGGGTAGCGCCCGCTCGAGCAAATCGAAGATCAACGGGACTACAAGTGATACAAGTGATGTTAATGTGTGTATATATACATATGTATACTGTGTATATATACTTATATGCATCTCTGTGTGTATACATACATATGTATATGTATATATACACATGTGCATATATATACATGTATATATATATATATATATATATACACAGAGAGAGATGTTCATAACAGTGTTTCAGGTAAACAATGTTCCAACACCAATCTTACCACCAGTGTCAATTTTCCTCCACCAATGTCCCCAGGTTCCCTTTCACCCCCCAGCCTGCCTCCTTAATAGGCACATTTTCTTCTGTTTAACTATTATAGTTTGGGTCCCATCCTTGAAGCATTTGGGGCTCCATGGTTTAGATACATACATATACCACATGTTTACACCTTAGACGTACACCTTAGATGTATCAAAGACTGCCGACCCTTACATTGGTTACATTCCAGTTGCCTCTTCTTACTCTAGCGCTGTAGCACTGTCGTCCCATTGCTCATCGATTTGCTCGAGCGGGCACTAGTAACGTCACCATGGTGAGACTTGTTGTTACTATTTCTGGCATATCGAATATGCCACGGGGAGCTTGCCAGGCTCTGCCATGCGGGAGGGATACTCTCGGTAGCTTGTTGAGCTCTCCGAGAGGGATGGAAGAATCAAACCCAGGTTGGCCGCGTGCAAGGCAAACACCTTACCCACTGTGCTATCGATAGCGATAGTTGGTCTATAGTAAATGAAATCTACATTTTAGACACATGCAGCATACTCCAATATTAAACAAAAAATGAACCTCACATCTATTTTCCCATTTTATTTAACACTACTCAGCAGGGACCAGAGAGAAAGAATACAGATGGTGAGGCATTTGCCTGGCATGTGGCCACCTCAGCTAATCCTGGTTCAGTCCCTTGATCCACATATGGTCCTCTAAGCATGGCCAGGGATTACTCCTGAGCACTGCTGGGTGCTCAGTGTAGCCCCAACCCCCTCAAAAATAAAATAAAATTAACTACCAGAATTTAAAGATTGTTTTCCATACACTCAATAATCGTGATAACAAATGGGACTACATTAAGAAGCTTTTGCACCTCAAAGGAAACGATCAGCAGATTACAGACACCCCAGAGATTGGGAGAAAACATCTGCCCTTCACTCATCTGATAAGGGGTTAATATCCAAGGCACATAAAGCACTGGTAGAACTTTACCAGAGAAAACATCTAACACCATCAAAAAATTGGGAGAAGAGATAAACAAACTTTCTTAAAGAAGATACACAAATGGCCAAAACACATATGAAAAAAATGCACTACATCGCTGACCATAAGGGAAATGCAGACCAAAACAGCACCTCTGTTTATCTCCTTCCTTGGCCCTTTAATTTCGATAATATAGGGTCAAGGGTTTGCCCACTTTTGATACGTTTCATTCTCTTGCCCAAAAGGTACCTTAACTAAAACCCTCGGAGAGGTCTTATGCCATAACTGCACAGCTAAGATATTTCAACCCTAGTAACTATGTCATGGTAAACGCTGTTTTATGCCACTAATTTTTGATGACATTTCATAGCACAGGTAAAAATGATCACCTTTTATATCCAAGCAAGACTCACAATTACAGAATATAAAAATGTCATAAAAGCCAGAAGACTGGCCAGAGGTACAAAGTCAGCATTTCAGACAAGACCATTTCCCTTACACCCAACGTGCAAAAGTTCCTTTTATCAGGACCAATCTAGAACAGAGGCCAGCAAAGGTTGGAGATGAGATAAAAGAGAACGTAACTTTTAACCAATAGCTTCCCTCTCTTTTACCCCCTCCCTCCCTCCCTCTCTCCCTCCTTTCCTTCTTTCCTTCCCTGAAATTCTTTGGGATAAGTTATTAAGAAAAGTCATTTTAATGTTTAATAGGGAGGGAATAACAAATATCAATCAATGAGCAATGGGATGACAGTGATACTGACAGTTTTACTATTTATACTTTAATTCTAAAACCTAATTCAGTTAAGAGAAACCATATTTTATATATGAGTAGTTATTTCACATTAGGTAAGGTTTGGCTGAGTTTGCCTTCTTAATATTTATAGAAGATTTTTAAAAATAAGGCAAAATAACAAATATTGTAAAACTGCACATAATTGGGTTAATTATAGTAAAAGTACGAATGAACATGTGAGGACTTTAAGGTGAGGATCTATTATTTATTTAAAGAATAAATGAATAATAATTGGAATTAGATTCCAGGGTTGTCACATACAACTTACTTTATCTGCAATGCAAAGATAACATTAACTTATTTATAGTAAAAATTACTTTCACATTAGTATAGCAGTGTTAAATTTGTAAGTTTCTGAAATCCAATTTATTTCAAAACAAACCTATTTTCTTGAATATTTCAAATGGTAAGTTTGTCCAGAGTTGGTTTAAAATATTACAAATTTTGATTTAATGGCAGTGCGAATTTAGGAGCTATTGTTGGACTTACTGAGGTTTCCATGGTAAGGTAGCTGACAGTAAGAAGCCAAAGACCAGAGATCAATCATACAACATGGGATTAAGAATTACCTGTGTCAGAATTCGTTTCAAAACAGGGTACAAAGCCCTATAATCACTCTCCAAACTGGTCTTACCTGAGTCCGTTTCTCCTTGACTTTCTGTGCTATAGTTGCCACAAAATTAAAGTTAATTTCACTTCCAATTTTGCTATAATTGGCTATGCAACATGGTTCTGGCCATGAGGTAAAGCAGCAATACCTGAGCAATTACGTTAGCTGAATGATAATAAAAGTAGCCCTTTGTCCTTGACTCTTCTCTGCATGGAACACAGACGTACTGACTGGAGGCACAGTAGCCATCTTGCAACTTAGAGGACAAACACCCCTTGCTAATAATGGCAGAATAGGAAGCTAGAAAGAGCTTGATCCCTAGACATCATCTTAAGCCTCTAATTTCAACCTAAACTGATGTCCTTGGTGTTTTTTGTTTAGTGCCAATAGTAAATTTCCTTCTTACATGCACAGCTACTATTAACTAGGCTTTCTGAATTTTTGTTTTGTTTAGGTTTCCTATTTTTCAGCTAATTGTATTTGTAACTGATAAAAATGTAAAACAGGTCAGGATTTACTTGCTATTCATTATATGCCTGTGGTTCTTAAATAGGGAGTAGTTGAGACTACTGGATCCCTGAAATTTAGATTGCTGGACGCTAGCCCCAGAGTGTCTAGTTCAATATATCTTAAATAGCTCACAAGAAATTACATTTCTAATAAGTACCCAAGTGACAGAGCTACTATCAGGGGCCACACTTTAGAGACCACTTGGGTTACACATAATAGAACATAACCTAACGTAGCAAAACAGAAGATCTACTTTCCAAGTCCCTACTTCCCCATTGCTTTGCTTTCTGAAAAAATAAATTTCTACCTGAAATCCAAACTAAATATTCCTTAGTAATATGCATTTTTCAAGTGTAAAATAAGTCACAAAAAGATCTGCAGATATTATAGTTCTGCTACTGCCTGAAGCTAGAAGATAGCAAAAGAGCCATCTAACACTTGCCAGGTTTGACTATTTGCCATGTCATTTCCAGGCACATAATTATGCTGCTAGCTGACAACTATTCTACTTTCTGCCCTTCTATAAATTGTAAATGACAGTTTGGAAGCAGTTAGCTGAAAGTTCTGAAAAAGAAACCTTTACAAAGTGAGGCAAGGATAAGATCACAGTCAATTTACAGGGTTTGTTGATAAGCTGGCCTGAGAATCCTCCTCAAGTTAGCATGCTGAGAAAGAGATAGAATTTCCTTACCTTCCTCTTCTGTTCCTACCACCCAGCGTCTCAAAACATGTGACCCACTCATCAATACAAATATCCCTGAAATAAGCTTTAAAAGTCTAATATGCAGAAACCTTTTGCTATCTGCTAGAAAAATATGCAGCTGACTTTTATACTTAGGGTGGAGGGACAAGCTTCTACCCCATGTGTCATGCTACACCCACAGATTGTCCTTCCATACATCCACACGTAGTGAGATGATTCAAAAATCCCATTGATAAAACGAACACTTGGGAAAAGTAAATAAGACTCCCCCAGTCATTTTGATTGAGTTATTGTGATTTACAATACTGTTGATGATAATTTCATGTGTAAGTTGTCCCAGCACCACACCCTCAAACAGCCTGCTTCCTGTCACCGTTGTCTCGGGGCTGACTCCCATGGCCTCCTCCCCACTACCCAGGTAAGCTCAGTTCCGTGGACCAATTCTCCAGTTCTGTTGCCTTTGGCCGTTTCTTTCTCCCTAATTATGTTTCTTTATCTTTCACATGGGAGAGAAATCATTCTGTATCTGTCATTCTCCTTCTGACTGACTGACTGACTTCACTCAGCATGGTAACCCTCTAGTTCAAAACAAACAGACACACAAAAGAATCTTGGAACGGAGCAGCTCTCTGCAGAGATGCCTCCGGACCTTAAGTCAGGTTAATTTCACCAGGGTGCCTCAGAAGGGAGCAGGCGTCGTCCCTCCACCTGCCTCCTAAGAATCCCAGCAGCTGCCAACTTCCAGAACCCAATGAGAAGTGCAGGTAAACAGGTCTAGTGACGGCAAACTCCACACCTCATAGGATAGGGGATGGGCCGATCCTTCTCATCCCCTCGTCCCTATGGGACCCTGAAGGTCATGCCTATGAACTAACTGCCTCCGGGTATTTAAGCTCCTTAACGGCCATGATCCAGACACACAAAAGAATCTTGGAGCCGAGCAGCTCGAAGCAGAGATTTCCCCAGACCCTAATTATCTGAAATTTTAGAATTTCAGGAGCGTGACATCTTATGCTATCCATAGCAAGCAATACAAAAGAGAGTATGGGGGAGATTGTCTGCCATAAAGGGAGGGAGAGTGGCGAGATGGGGCAGGGATACTGGGAACATTGGTGCTGGAAGATGTGCACTGGTGGAGGGATGAATGTTCGATAATTGTATGACTGAAACTCAAACCTGAAAGCTTTGTAACTGTATCTCACAGTGATTCAATTAAAAAAAATCCCTTTTTCTAGCATTTGATCTACTTTATCTCTGCTTCCAAGAGCTGGTCAAAATATTCTTCTGCTCTAGTAACTACATGTTGAGACCCATGGTTTGTTAACCCACTAGGGGACATAGGTGGTTCTAACTCACCCATCACTCATTCTCCATCATGTCCAGGATCTTAAGGAGTGGGCAAAATAGCTAGTTTACGTCAATAATCAAGCCTGTCAAGGCTTTGTGGAAATTCAGAATGTGGGGATCAGTAAATCTTATTAGAATCTTATTAGACCTCCTAGGAATGATGCCCAAGGTCTTGACCCTCTTTTACTACCACAAAGCCCACTGAGCTTACAACTCATAGCTTCCAAAAATAGACTTGCATAATCGCAAATGTTTTTTCAAATGCTAGCATACCTTGGCAGCCAACATGTCTGGTATTAAGCTCCACCCCCGCCCCTTAGATAAATTTTAGCCTTCCAACAAGTTCAGAGTCTTTCCCATTTCCCATGTAAAGCCATGAAAGGGAAAGAGCATAGAGCCATTCCAAACTTAGCTTTAGTTGCTAAGCTTCTCTACAAGCCAACATCAGCTGAAGACATGGAATCATCTAGCCAATACAAGTTACTGTGCTGAGGGCCTGAATTGTGAAATCCAGGTTTGTTAAACGGGAGGCAAAAAGCATCAGAACAGAGTGACCCTCAAGAAGCAAGTCACCCACAAATGTTAGGTGACAGGTCCTTATAGAGGACATGACCTTGGAGGAAGGATAAATATAAGTACAGGGAGAAACTTCCGACAGGAAGGATTCCAAGGAAGGGAAATGTCAAGATATGTCAGGATAGAGGAAAGAGTAAGGTATGGTGGAAAAAAACATGGGTTTTAGGGTCAGATCCACCTGATTTGAAGCCATTGTGTAAGATTGTGAATTGACTGAGTTACTTTAATGTTCTAGATCCCTCAGTTTTCCCATGTGTGAAGCAGGAGCAATAATACATTTCTTGAAGGTTTGTTCTAAACTTAGCCTCAAAAAGTTCTAAAAATTTAACACTGATAATAATCAATATAGTTATTGCTGATCAAGACCCAAATGTAAACCCAAAACACATTTGGTTAAAAAAGAAGTGCTAGTAGGATGAATTTGGCTGGAGTAAAGGCAGGCCTTGAATGAAAGGTCAGAATGTGAATTTGATTTGGAGGAAAAGATGAGTGTGATATCCAAAGAGTATGATTTCCAAAGAGTTTTTAGGAAAGGAAATACATGTTCAAGCCATTTACCCCAGATTATTAAGGCTTAGTATATTGGCCGGAGGTGGGGAGATTAGATGCTATTCTCAGGTGGGTAAATTTCTTATTTATGCATAACTTGTGCTCCATTCCAGTTGAGTGTCTTCACAGCTGTAGTTAGTAATCGGGAGAAGCTAAGTGAACTAATGCCATTCACAGTGGGTTTAATTCGACAAAGATGTTTTTATCTTTTCATCTGCTTTTGAAAAATTGTGTTTGTATTTTTGTTTTGGGTTTTTGGAGGGCACACCCTGCAGTGCTCAGGGGTTACTCCTGGCTCTGCACTAAGGAATACTCCTGGTGGTGCTTTGTATGTGGGGGGGAGGGAGGGAACCATATCGGATGCCAGGGGTCGAGCCCGGTTTGGCTGCGTACAAGGCAAGAGCCCTACCCACCATACTATCTCTCCAGCTCCAAATATATATTTTTTAACTTCCCATCCAACACTGGTTCATGGGGTTCTGCTTCATATAGTAACTCAGAAATACAAGCTGACAAAGGATCCACCACCATCTTGATCACCATGATCTCAACGCATAGTTTCAAGGATCAATGCAACAAAAGCAGGTTGAAAGATGACACAGAGACCCCTGTAACCAAGCAAGGAAGTAGCACACTTCACTGCCTCTTGGTTGGAACTCAGTTTCAACCTAACTTCAACGGTGACTGCAAAGGATAACTCATGTAGGGTTAAATAAGCATCTTCACTGTGACCAGGTTGTTAAGCTTCTCTTTATGCCCTTCCACAGATGTAGTACAACCACCTTAAAGGCCCCCTAGGAACCTCTAGTATGTCATACCTTCCTTTAAGCTCTCCGTAAGTCACTCCATTCACACTGGTTTAATAAAGACATGTCTCTTATGTCCACAGGGTAGAACATAGGCAGATCTAGAAAACTTGTGGCTAGATGGATCACTTCAGATGCGCATGCTCTTCAGAGCTTGCAATGTATGCATAACAGCTGAGAAAACTGGAAGACCAATGATGTTCCTTACAAACAAATTTATCATAAGCATAGCAATGCCCTTAGTGAGGTGACAGAGTACAGATGTTCAATGTGTCGAGAACATAAAGTAATGATATATGCCCGATGAAACAACACACCAACGGCAGGTGACTAAACATGAATCATTCCAATGAATTCATAAATTAAGGAAACATATGCTATAGTCCCTGCAGAACAACTAGATAAGTCATGTGTCTGAAGAAATCCTATGTGAAAGTTTGAGAACTAATAAAGTTGAATCTTTTGATAGTATTGCTACTAATAATGACTACTATGGGAGAGCTTCCTATGTGCTATAAAGCTTCCAACTATTTTACGTAGGTTAATTCATTTAATTTTTACAACTACCTATGTGTCAATATTATCACTACTTTCCATATGAGTGAGAGAAGACACAAACAAGTTTAAGAATTCATTCAATGCCCCCTGATGAGTAAGCGAGAGGGCTGTGATTTGAACCCAGGCAGTCTTTGTAGGAAATTTGAACTTCATGTTTATCCTCCAATATCAAAACTGCATATTCAGGATTCGATAAAACTGCTGCAACCAATACTTTCAGATGCACCCTACTTTCCAGTGTGCTGTGAAATTCATTCTAGTGTCATTAAACTCCCCAGTAGCTGGTGAGTAAAAACTGTGTATTATCTTTTATAAAATCTGAGGAACGTTTGTATGCATAGAACCAGATTGCTCTGCTAACACCAGAAAACTAGCAATAGAGATAAGAATATAGATATTCCAAATCAAGAAACTTGGGTTTGAGTCCTGATTTTACTTTCCTAGTTGTGTCAAAGACACAGATTAGTGGCTATTGTTCTGGCTATCTACTCCTTAATAGCAAAGTACTCCAAAATCTAGTTGTTTAGAAGAACAACAGGAAATTTGTCATGGTTTTCCGTGTCAGGAATTTGGGCTGGGTTCAGCCAAGTCTTTCTTGCTCATCATATTGTCAACGAGCACATGAGGTGGGATTCAGCTGCTGGGAGGGCTGTTCTTGAAGGTCCCAGAAACTTTCTTCACACGTCTGACAAGGTGGTTATAAGGCTGGGCTCAGCTGAGACTGTCTACTGGGATGTCTGTATCTGCTCCCTCCAGCATGGTGGCCTCAGGACGGTCAGAATTTCTGTAAAGTAGCTGTTTTCCTCGAAGTGAGCATTATAAGAGGCTGGGAAAGCTGTCGAACTACATTATGCTCTAGTCTGAAGAGTTCTATGACATTGCTTCTGCCACAATCTATTGATTAAACAAATCCTGAGTATGATCTCAACTCAAGGGGAGGAGAAAAAGATTCCACCTCTCTAGGGGCAACAAAGAAAGGTGCCATCTTTAATCTACTACCACACATCACAGCTACTCATGCCAAGGACTCCTTAATCAATGGAGTCCCTTAAGGAAAAAAATTACAGGGGCTGGAGTGATTGAATAGCTGGTAGGGCGTTTGCCTTGCATGTGGCCCACCTGGGTTCGATTCCCAGCATCCCATATGGTCCCCTGAGCACCACCAGGAGTAATCCCTGAATGCAGAGCCAGGAGTAACCCCTGTGCATTGTTGGGTGTGACCCAAAAAGCAAAAAAATTATTACAAAGCCATTGTTTTCCTGGATAAGGTGTATAACATTGCAGTGTGAAAATGGAAAGCTTTCTGATGAGATTATGTATTTTTTAATTAATTCATTAATATGAAGTTATCGTTGATCTTCCAGGGAGATAAAATGACTCTATAAATCATGAATATTTGTAGCTTGTTTGGTTTGGGGCCACACCCAGCAGTCCTTTGATTTTAATCCTGGCTTTGTGCTTAGGGATCACTCATGGCATTACTATGGGGACTTACATGTGGTGCCAGGGATCAAACCTGGGTTGGCCACGTGTAACACAAAGTACCTTACTCGCTGTACTATCTCTCTGACTTATCAAATATTTTTCATTGACACTCTCATCTCTGTTGCAACTACTCACTTCTACTGTGCATAGAGCAGCAACAGAAGTTAAATAAGTAAACAGGCATGTCTGTGTTACAATAAAGCTTTATTTACAAAGCAGACCTGCAGATTTGGCTGGCAGGTCAAATTGTCAACCCCTGGTCTAGTAGACAATAGATGCTCAAATAAATATTGATTGAATTGATGAAATTTTAAAGCTGAGAATCTTATGAAAAATTATATGCAAATATCTATGTAACTTCCACTCCTTCAAATGCTCATTTATATTTTCATTCAGGTTAGGAAAAGAGCAAAGCAAACTCATATTCAGTGCTGCCCCACAGACTTCCTGAAACTCAGCAATCTAGGCACAAAAGAATCAAGCCTTGTGACCCATAACATAATGCTGTATTTAGAAAATCAGTTTTTTTAAGGTTAGACGATCAGAAATAGTGAGAGATTATGAATTTACATTCAAAAACATGAAACAAAAGTATGGCATGTTAATTTCAGCAACTGATTTTATATAACATAGTTCATCAACTCTAAGATAGCATTTATGGGAGAAAATGCTACCAATAACATAGCAAAGTACCCAGCTTGGAAGATGCATTCCAAATTCAAATTATTATGTTATTATGTGTGAAACGTGTTGATGTGTTAATATGTTGGAGAAAATTAATGACAGGGAATTGTCAAAATATCAAGCATTTTCTTATTCACTTTCCCAGAAAACAAACCATACTACCATTTATAGAGTACTTACAATTCCTGAACACTTTCCATAAATATTTCTGCACAATTCTTACATTCATTTAGGATGATTCATAATTGACTGGATTTATCTCAAAGGCCTAGACCACATGCTTTGGCATGTGGGAGCCCCTTGTTCAATCCCTAGCACCACATGGTCCCCCAACACTCGCCAGGAGCAATCCCTCAAGTACCAAGTTGGGAGAAGTCTCCAAAGAGGGCAGTAGAAAATCCCTCAAGTAAAATAAATTAAAACAAAATAAAATAAAATAGCTCATTATCCTCTTTTCCCTCCACACTCCTGCCTCCTTAAAACACTTCAGTTTTCTTGTACAGGTCATTCTCTTCCCATTCCGGATACCTTGCAATCACTATTGCCTCTTCCAGACACAGCCCCTTACCATAATTCATCCCTACACAACCATTGGAATTAGCCCTTTTTTTTTTTTTTTTGCTTTTTGGGTCACACCTGGCGATGCACAGGGGTTACTCCTGGCTCTGCACTCAGGAATTACCCCTGGCTGTGCTCAGGGGACCATATGGGATGCTGGGATTTGAACCCGGGTCGGCCGCGTGCAAGGCAAACGCCCTACCCGCTGTGCTATCTCTCCAGCCCCAGCCCTTTTGTTTATTACTTAAGAAAACACCTCCTTTTTTGTTTTGAAGTTTGGGGGGGCATACCTGGTGTTGATCAGGCACTGCTCCTAGCTATGAGCTCTGGGATTGCTCCTGGAGGGACCATGCAGTGCCAGAAATCAAACTCAGAACTCCCACATGCAAAGTGAAGCACGTGCTCAGTCCTCTAGATTATTTATTTCTCTGACCCCTCAAGAAAACATTTCCACAGCAAGATGTTTCATGTTACAATATGTCATCAATCTGAGATGTGACTAACTCTTGCATACACAAAATTTCCTATATCCCTAAGATGGAAAAGATGTTGACAATCAGAACATGCCCCTATCTGGCATGACACATCTATATCTCGGGGGTTGAAAAGAGATAGTACAGCAGTTAAGGTACTTTCCCTACGTGTGACCAATCCTGGTTCAATTTTGGGCACCCCAAATGATGCCCTAGCACTGCCAGCAGTGATCCCTAAGCACAGAGCCATGAGTGAGCCCTGAGCACCACCGGATGTGGCCCCAAATCAATATAACATCAATGTCAGTAATGTTAACACGAAGAGGGAAATGTTTTTGAAACTGATAAAATCTACATTTCGGAGGCAATTAAAATCTTCCTCTGTTATTGCTAAAGCTGGATTAGTTAACCAGCCAGGATGGATGTTCAAAAAAGTCAGAAAAACATCAGAGGAGACTCAAATTCTGGTGCGCTCAGAGCAGAATCAAAGTGACCAACGTAACTTCAGTAGTAGAGATGGAGGAAACATTACAGACTTCCAGAGAACCCTGTATCTGTTCTTATGAAGGGGGCGTTTCAACCACATTACTCCCCCAGAGCAGAAACAAGTTCCAGGAGACCCGAGGTTTATCTTCTACCAGCTTGAGGGTAGGGCAGCTGCCACCAAGTACAACACAGTACTAGAATCATTCCACAGTGTAAAACCCACTTTCCATAATTTGAAAAGTGAAAAATTTAAAGGCCAAACAAGCTCAAGGAATTTGTCCCATGGAATACCATTGAGGGTTATCTAGCTTGTGGGTACTAACATTTGCTAGAAATATTGATGCTGAGGGGGTTGGAGCGATAGCACAGCGGGTAGGGCATTTGTCTTGCATGCAGCCGACCCAGGTTCAATTCCCAGAATCCCATATGGTTCCCTGAGCACCGCCAGGGGTAATTCCTAAGTGCAAAGCCAGGAGTAACCCCTGTTCATCTCTTGGTGTGAACCAAAAAGAAAAAAAAAGAAAAAAGGAAATATTGATGCTGTTTATTGATGCTATTGATTGATTGATTGATGCTATTGATTGATGCTACTTATTGTTTATTGATGCTATTGAATTATAGTTGCTCAAAATTGTTAGATGGAAGCCATGATTCTGAATATGATGGTGTCTGGAAGTGGGTCTTTGGGAATAAATTATATTCAGATGAAGTCATGAGGTTTGAGCCCCCATGATAAAACTGGGGCCTTTCCAAGGAGCGGAGGAGGTGAGAGCTCCCTCTCCTCCACCAGGTGTCAAAGACAGCCAACTGTAAACAAGGAAGAGAGCCCTCCCTATCCTCTCACCATGCTGGCATGTTGGACCCAGGCTGCCAGCGTCCAGAACTGTGAGAAATAAATGCTGCCTAAGGCACGGAGGCCACCTGTTCCAACAATCTGGACTATGACACTGAGAAATCATAACAAAACATCTTCATCAGACCAGCTGGAATGGTTGGCCTAACTAACCTGTGTAGGCATGCATACCTGGGCAGAGGTAGCAGGATAAACGTGCTTCTCAGCTACCTGCAATCACTCCTCTCAAAACTTTAAGTAGAAATGAAAGCACAGAATATCTTCCTCAGGAGTGACAGGAAAGTCACCCCAGGAGAGGGAAACAGAACATTAAGAAATAGAATAGGGGGCTGGAGCAATAGCACAGCGGGTAGGGCGTTTGCCTTGCACGCGGCCGACCCGGGTTTGAATCCCAGCATCCCATAGGGTCCCCCGAGCATCGTCAGGAGTAATTCCTGAGTGCAGAGCCAGGAGTATTACCCCTGTGCATGCCGGGTGTGACCCAAAAAGCAAAAAAAGAAATAGAATATATGAGGCAGAAGAGATAGTACAGTGGGCAGGGTGCTGGCCTTACATACAGCTGCCACAGGTTCGATCCTCAGCACCCCCTGTGACTCCCCAAACCCTGCCAGTAATAATCACTGAGTGCAGAGTAAACCCTGAGCCACAGGTGTGGCACAAAACCCACTGAAAACTGCAGTAGAATATGTAGACTCGGGCCTGGTTCACTCAGTTGTGCTCTAAGTCGATGTGGCTGCGTGGCATAGTTCAGCACTGAGCACAGTCTTCCAGCACTGAGGACTTAGCAACCTAAGGTAGTCAATTGGTAAAGTGCCTCCATGAAGCATGTGTGGTGAGGAGCCCTGAGGTCCCATTTAAAGCAAATCCAGAATCACCACGGGCTGATCAATACCTGAGGAGGTAAGCCAGCACCACTAGATCTTTCATCAAAGGGGATAAGCAGAATTCTGAGGTGGACAATCATTTTCTGGGTCTTTACAAATGTGCAACTATTTCAATATTTTTCATGGTCCTCTGAGACTAGTCCAAAGAACTGATTTTCCCAGCAGGCTGAAGGTTTGCCACCACCAGGTAAAGTCTTACAAGGAAAGTCTAGCTCTGCTCACTAACCTTACAGGAATCTTCTAGAATCACTCTAGATGGGTGGCTACAGACAGGAAATCCCCACCTGAAATCTGGAGGGCTATTTGATGGTGGATATGGTAGAGGTTTGGTCAAGCTACAGCACAAAGTCTGCCCCCCCTCCACCAAGTCTCAGGATAATCAGAGGGAAGAGGCCATGGGGGGAGGGGGGAGAGGGGCATGGTCATTTATAGTCTGCCTTTTTGCATACCAGGCCATACATACCTCTCAAAATTTCAGACTGGTTAATCAGGGCTGGCCTAATTCATGGAGGGTTCCATCACTGAAGTCAGAAAGCAATGGGTTTCAGGATGGGAGATGTGTGCCGAAAGTAGATAATGGACCAAACGTGATGACCTCTCAGTGTCTGTGTTGCAAGCCATAATACCCAAAAGTAGAGAAAGAGTATGGGGAATACTGTCTGCCATGGATGCAGGTGGAGGGTGGGAAAGGGGGGATATACCGGGAATATTGGTGGTGGGGAATGTGCACTGGTGGAGGGATGGGTGTTTGATCATTGTGAGATTGTAACCCAAACATGAAAACTTGTAACTATCTCACGGTGATTAAATAAAATTTAAAAAATAAAAAATAAAATAAAATAAAGAAAGCAATGGGTTAAATCCCTTATCTATCTGTCAGCAGATGAACAAGTCACCTAAGCTTTCAAACACTCAGTTTCCTCACCTGTCCAAATGGACCTGATCACAGCTCCTGAGATCCTTGTTTTGAGAGACCACGCACACATAGCTGGGTGTCTTGCCTATAGTAATCACTGAAAAAATAGTAGCTGTTCTTATTCATTCGGATGAACCATAAACTAAATGGGCCATGTCCCTGGTAAAATTGCTTTAAGTAAAATCAATTCAAAACACTGACAAGACATATATAATTATGTAAGCTAATACATACACAGACTCGGGTAAACTAATTAAAAAGTGCAATAAAAATAAATTGAAAATAGTGAGTTTTTAAAAAATTGTGAATGGCAGATGGAAACAATAATAACAGTCTCTTGGTAGAACTAGGTATATTTCTCTAAAATCAGGTGAATTTCCACAATATAGAAAGTAAGACTGAGATTATCCCTGTAGGAAGATACTGTCAGGAGCCCTGAAAGAGTCTTTTACCCAATTTCCTGGTGCATAAACTCCATATACATTCTTGAATTTAGAATTTGGGGAAGGAGCAAGGTAGTTATCTTGATCCCTATGGAGTGTAACAAATTAAGAGAACTATGAAGAAAATGTCAGAGGACAAATCTCAGCTCCTGTATAGGCCTAGGGACAAAATAATGATTTCCCTATTTGAGACCTTAAATGACTTGTCTCTTTGGAGCTGAGGCTATAACAAAGAAACGTGTCTGGTCACTTAGGCTGGTTCACAGAAACCCTCCTTTTCACTGGACTTCAGAACCGCCAGAGAGACTCTGAGTGATACCTATAACTTAAGCAGGGACCCACTCCTGTGGATTCTGATGGGTAGGATACAAACACTGCTTGGCTGTTTCTTACAGAAACAACATATATCTGTGATCAAGAAAATTCATTCCTGGGTATACAAAATTTTCATAGTAGTGCCATTAGGAGTATAGAAATTAGGAACCACCAAAATATCCATGTGTGGCAAAATGGGCAAGTAAAATGTAGTTAAGCCATGCAATGGAATACTATGCAACAGTGGGAAAGAACAAACTTCCGATACCTACAACAGCATGGATGAATCTCACTCATAATGTCAGTTGAATTAATTAAGATATATCAGTATATACCATATGATTCTATTTATAGAAATTTCAAAAATAAGGACATCTATGATGAGGGAGGACAGAAGAGTGGTAAGCCCTGGAGGAGAAACAAAGTGTTCTGAAGTGTTGGGATAACCTAAGCTTTGACCTGGATGATGAAAATATGAGTGGATGTATATTAAAGATTCATTATGTTGCACACTAAAGATTTTTGCTCCTGTGTGTCTGTTCATTTTGCTGTTTATTTGTTTATTTGCTTTACAAATAAAATTTACCTCAATTGCAAATACTATTAAAATATGCCCTCCAGGATCCTGCTTCTACTAGCAGACAATAATCATTGTCTTGTCAAAGATGCTGGACCCTGCATCTGCGTCTTCCGGTCAGAGGTACTACGTCTCACCTTTGCTTCTTCGCATACTGTGCCCTCCATCTTCCTGCTATGTCTCCTGTGGACCTGAGCTCTAGGTCTGTGAGAAAGTCTTGTCTCTACCGGCAGGCGGCAGCTGGCTAAACCTGATGTGTGTGTTTGCTTGCGCAGGATGAAAAGTTTTTCAGAGTCTCCAGAACTCTGTAGCCACAGACTAGATCCCTACCTCATCCTTCACAGGGTACAAAATTACACCTTCTGCAATGAAGCCACAGACTCAGGTGTAGCCCCAGAAGTCCCCAGGAACTTGGTGGTAATAGTAACTCATTTCTACTTCTATCTACCTGTCCCACAGAAAAACTCATCACAAGGCTGTGTTGGTAGCAAGAAATCACAGAACCTTAAATTATAGTCTGAGGAGAGCAGGACAATGTCATTAAAAGTTGTCCTGCAGGGCTAGAGTGATAGCACAGCAGGTAGGGCATTTGCCTTGCACGCAGCCGACCCGGGTTCGATTCCCAGCATCCCATATGGTCCCCTGAGCATGGCCAGAGGTAATTCCTGAGTGCAGAGCCAGGAGTCACCCCTGAGCATCGCTGGGTGTGATCCAAAGAGCAGAAAAAAATAAGAAAAAAAAAATAAAAAATAAAAGTTGTCCTGCAATCCACACCCAGAACTCAAAACAACAAACATGAAACAGTAAATATTTTCTGGGATTGGTCCAGTAGGGAAGGAAAAGAGCAACATTTATTTGACTACCTCAGAGAGATCTCTCTGAAAGCAGGGGGGTGACCTACAAAGATCCCCCCCCCAAATGCAACAGACACAATGGACACAACCTACAAAGATTCCCAACCAAGACTGCTTCTCCACAATGGAGAAGCAGCATAGAAAGCTACGAAGCTCAATGAGTGAAGATTGAGGGAGCGACTACTTACCAACCAGCTCTTGTGACTTCTCGGATATTCAGAGACAGCACGCTGAACATGGTAAATGAGCTTAAAGAAACATTGGTAGAGATAGTCCATAAAGCACAGGAAAGCACTAGAGGAAAAATGAGAAAAGTGAGAAAATTAGAATCTGAAGTAACAGAATGAAGAGTTCGGTAGGTGAAATAAAAACTCAACGGAAGGCGTCAGCATCGGAGTAACAGCTAAGGAAAAAACTCTGTGAGCTCCAAGAAAAAATGCAGGAAACCTCTGGAAAACAACAGAAGATGCCGTGGGAAGAGAAACCTTCAAAGAAATCAACAGAACAGCAGAGAACTGTGGGGTGATTTCAAGAAGGAAAACGTAGGAATCATCAGAGTCCCTAAGGAACAGGAAGGCAAAATCGATGAACAATCACTAGTCAAAGAAATCATAGATTAACAATTCCCAGAATTTTTATCTAGACGTATTGTGAGCAGTGCAGGGACTCAGATTCAAAAGGTCAGTAAAGTCCTAGCGAAAATAGACACAAATAGAAAAACTCCAGGAAATACTGTAATCAGAAAGACAAAAGCCAAAGACAGAAGCAGAATATCGAAGGCAGCAAGATTAAAGAAGTTACTTAGATACAAAGGAATTCTCACACGACTCACAGTCTATCTATCAACTGAGACTCTGAAGGCCAAAAGAGAACAGTGGAATATGGTTTAAAATTACTCATCAAGGTAGGAGTATTGTAACTATGTTGGAAGCTGAGATAAAACGCACCCTGAGGCTCACATAGGGAAAGTGGTTTGGGCTATGTCACTCAACAAATCAGTTTATCTGACACTCTCCCTACATTGAGACTTTGCCAGGTGCATGTATTTCTAAATATAGACACAGAAAAATATAGAAGTTGTGATAACAGAGGTTAGGGGAGGTTCCGTTTCCATCTAATGTACATTTTTCCACCCAGGAGTGACTCAAAACACACCTTTTACCTTTACATTACATCACATCAAGCACCCATGCCCATTAGCGTAGCATCACTGCCTGAGAGCCATTGTGGAAGCTTGGTCGCTCATCTGCGGGCACCAGGATGCTTGTGGCACCAAACTAGTTCAGTCTGAAAAGTGAAGAGAGTGAAGAAAGGGTGGAGGTTCTATAGTGCAGAAGATACTACGCCGATAATGCGGTTTGACTTGAAATTGGCCTCCAACCTAACCTCCTTTAAGCTCCAAGAGCCATAGTTTGCTAATCTATAAAATGGGGAAATGAGCCATGTTCCAAATACCTCATGATTATTTTAAATATCAAATGAGGCAAAGATTATGAAATGAATACAGGACTCTACCCACACACACAAGAATTCCATCCTGTTTTTTTTTTCATGCTACTGAACATGCTAGCGAAGTCAAAGGCGAAGAACAAAGCTGCAAACATGTTGATGAATGGTTTCTCTGTTAAAATATTTTCCAGCCAATGACATCTTGTTAGCAAGCTATTCTGTGTGTTGTAACATATATTTCACAATTTATCTACCTCACGCATGATGTCAAAATAATTGGCCTATAATATGTCTAAAATATAGTCAACCATTTCTGGATTTATTATGTGCACGGCCATTTGCATAATGATGAGTGAATTTACACACCGTGCATCTTTCCAGACTTTTAGGTTTCCATCACTTTGTCTTTTAAGCATCATGAGCCTTGTTACAAAATACAAGTGTCTCTAAGCAAGGTTGCTGCCATTTTTCTTCATGATAAAAGTAATTGACAGAAGCAGTGCTCCACTTTTGGCCTGGAGATGAGAGGTGAGTAGCCACTGATAAGAAACTGAGTCTCCTCCACTGGTCAGAGAAGAGATGGTTCCAGATATGCTACCCAACCCAGTCATGACAACGAGTGCACTCTCAAGAAGGTAGCAGAATCCTTTTTTTCTGGACTTGGAAGAAACTTCATCTACCCCAACCCAAGATGAGGGGACCCTCAGTATATAGCAATGGCTGGTGTAGTCAACTGCCATCCCCAAACCGTTCCCAGACCCATTCTCCCCTACTGCCCCCTACGACAGAGTAGAAAGTCAAATGCTTTCCCATTGACTTCTCCAGCTTTATGTTGCTACATGGCCCAGCCTCAGCCCATAAAGCACTGAATTTTTCAGCATATTTTTGTCAGAAGATATATCTCACCAGGAATAGACAAATTACTGTGGTTTAAAGTCATTAGAAATACTGCTTCTCTCTGTGCTCCTGCCATTAACTCACTATTATTTTTAGATTTGCTTTATTTTGTTTTTGACTTTTAGAAAATGCTTTTAAATTTAATTTCGTTTAAAGTTGTAAAACTAATCTACAGGATTCCGAAGGCAAATCTATAAATTGTAATATATCAGGGAACCCAGTTTCTGTTCTTATTTCCTTTATCCAGTTCGTGTTAAATGTAGGGGAAGTCCCTGGCATACAAAGCCTTATACTTTACAGCACCAATTACCCTTTATTGAGAAGTAACGAACCCCCAGTGACTACCGTGAAACTCATGGGAATATTCTGGGGAAATGAAGTACAGGCAACAGCAATGGTTTCCCTACTGTCCTCAGCCTTCTAGCTGAAAACCAGGGTCAACTGTGGGACGACATCCTGGCAATAGAGCCCCCAAAAGAGAATAGAAACATAACTGGAGGTTCTCTTGCTAATTTTTATGTAAAGAAAAGCCTGTTTTTCCATTCTGCTCCTTCTCAAGGCTTTATCCACACCTTGCTATCTTTGTTTTGCCTCTGATGTGCACTGCATATAAAATACCCCTTTCTGGAACTGGGGCAGCATGCAAGGTGCCTTGTATGCAGCCAACCCCAGTTTCATCCCTGAAGACACAAGTGGTCTCTGGAGCACATTCAGGAATGACCCCTGAGCACAGAACCGGGAATAAGCAATGAGCAGAGTCAGATGTGGCTGGAAAAAATAACCTTTTCTGAAAGGGGTGGAAACCTTTATTGCAAGTATAGCTTCCAGACAGACTCTAGGACAAAAGGCTGACTGGCAAAGGCTTTGAGAAGCTATTTCCCTGGGCTTACTTCCTGTTCTGTACTCAGGAGTCACTACTGGAGTGCCCTGGAACCCTATACAGGGTCGAGGATCAAATCTGGGTCTGCCACGTGCAAGAAAGCACCTCACCTGCTGTGCTATCTGTATCTCTGGCCCCTCAGGTCCAAGCCTTTGAAGGAAAATGCCAAGATCGGAGCCTTCATGGCAGATCAAACCCAGAGCCAGAGCCAGGAGTCTATAAACATCTGCGAGTGAACAGCAGCTGTCCTGGCAGTCTGGGTTCACCTACTCAAACATTTCCCCTCTTGCCATGAAGAAATAAATGCAATCTAGTGTGCCCCAAACCTGTCGCGTGATTTGTCTTGCATCAGTGGGCAAGAGCCCATCAGTAAGATTTTCCCACTACTACCACTACTACTTCTTCCTCCGTGTAACCGGTTTTTAAAGTTCTTAGCTTTCAGTTTAGTTTTTGTTTTTAAATTACTTTTTATTTTAAGTAATTTTAGATTCATAGAAGTTTCAAAATTAATATATAATTCTCACACACACATATATATCTTGCCTCCAGCTTTCCAATATATTACATCTTATTAACCTTGGTAGATTTGACAAAAGAAATGGATCTTGGTATGATGCTATTAATTAAAATATAGACTGCATTCAGATTTCATTATATTGTTGTTGTCCCACTGTGGTCCTGCGTCTGAGCCAGGATTCTATCCAGAATTCTACATTACAGTTCGTTGTCAAGACTCCTAAATCTCCTCCAGCCTGATGAGGTTGGTCAGCCTTTCTTTGTCTGTCATTATAGTAACACCTTTGAAAAAGACTTCCCAGCTAGATTATTGAATGTTCCTTATTTGAATTTGAATGATGGCTCTCTGTGGTTAAAGCAGGTTCTGTGCTTTGGGTACAAAAACCAAAGCCAAAAAATGAGAAGGAACAATATGTCCTTCCCACTCATGATTATCTCAGGAGATACACCGTGTCAGTGACTTCTACTAATTAATTTGGTTACAGTGCGGTCTTCCAGGTCTCCCTACTCAAGGGAGTAGGGCGATTTTTCCCTTTGCAATTACTCAGTATTAGCAAATACATTTTTTCCCTTTGTAATTACTCAGTATTTAAGGGAAAATACACTCAAACTATGCAAGATCTTATTTCTTCTCAAATTTCCCTTCACTAAGTTTAAGATGTATTAGTAATTCTTTTTTTTTTTTTTTTTTTTGCTTTTTGGGTCACACCTGGCGATGCACAAGGGTCACTCCTGGCTCTGCACTCAGGAATTACCCCTGGCGGTGCTCAGGGGACCATATGGGATGCTGGGAATCGAACCCGGGTCGGCCGCGTGCAAGGCAAACGCCCTACCCGCTGTGCTATCACTCCAGCCCCTGTATTAGTAATTCTTGACTGAAACAAATCTTAGTAACTCTTCCCAAATAGTGATTTCTTCCATTTCAATCGTTCTATATTTGTTCTGTCACACTATCAGAAAAAGAACTTTTCTTCCCCTTAATTTATTTATGTATTCATGGATATTTATCTTATGCTAGAGATTATACTCCACTACTCCCATTCTTTATTTCGCTTCTTATATTCTCCCAGACTTAGCCATTGAGAGCTCTTTCAAGTTGACTCCTTTGTCCTTCCAACGCTGCCCCAGGACTTATTTGCACATTTACTTCTGACACACAAGAGGTTTTCAAGTTCTTCCTATATTTTCTCTGCCCCAGTTTTTGAATCAGTTATTTCTCCAAGGAGTTTTGGTTCCTTTTGTAGAATGGTATTTTGAAACCAAGATTTCAGCACTATCTGGACTCCTTGCTGCTAAGGTGCCATTGAACGTCATCAAAAATTTTTTTTCTTGTTCTGCAAAATATGCTGCTCATCAAATAAAAAGTCACAGACTGGAAAGAATACTTCTAAAACACATATCTGATAAATGACTTGTTCTTAGTGCATTAAAAACTCGGAGACCGCCACCATATCAAAGCCCCATCTCTTTAACCACATGACCACAGATGCAGCCACGAGACTGCTCTACTCATCAAATCTCACATTGCTCACAATTACACTTCCTGTCACTGTGACAGGGAGGAAAGAAAAAGAGCAACTCCCAGCCTAATCTCTCACAGACTCCCAGGGGAACTAGCTCAAAGACTCAAAGATTTACCTTCAGCACAGCAGGGACTCTGCTAATCCAATGGGGAATGACACATCCAGGCCCACCAAGTTCAATGAGTGAAAACAGTAACAGAAGGCTCAACCAGCACCAGACAGCTCTGTAAATTCTCAGAGAATGACTTCACTGGCACCATGGTGAGGATGTTTAATGAGCACAAAGAAACAATGGCAAACCGCAGAAAATATGAAAGCCGAGATGAGAAAACTACAATCAGAATTGACAGAATTGTAAGGTAGGTAGGTGATATCAAAGGTCTGAGAAGCAGAAGAATGAGGGGTTCTGAGATGATCAAGGAGCTCTGAGATGGGATCCAGGAAACCTCTAAGAAAAAGTCTGAAAGCAAACTTGGGTCCTTGCACATGCAAAGCATGTATCCTAGTTACCTCTTTAAGAAAGTAAAATCACTTCATATTACATAGTCATTATATTTCACATATTACTTTCTAATAAAGTACTTCTATACTCTCAAAGAATAATAGTAAAATTTCTCAAAACTCAGTAGTAAGAAAACAAACTACCCAAGTAGATATGCCCAAGAACAAGTACAGTTCACCAAAAAAATACATGAGTGGCAAATAAGCTTAGGAAAAGATGTGCAACGTTGGTGGTATTTGAATATGCCACTTAAAACACAATGATATACAACCATGCACCTATTAAATGCCATGAAAAGTGAAAGCTATAAGCACAAGAAAGGATGCAGAGTGAATATAATTCTCATACACTTCTGGAGAGGATGCAAAATGGCATGGAAAGAGTTTGACAGCTTATTCTGACACTAAACATGCACTTAACATGCAAGTGATCTCACTTCTAGAAATTTACCCAAGAATAACACAAACTCCTCACACAAAAACTTTACCTGGATTGTTTAGTTACTCATTCATTATCACCAAAAATAATCTAAATATCCTAAAATCCCCAAATACCCTCTATTGGAGAATATATTAACAAACTGTACAGTCACAGAATGAAAACTAGTTAATAAAATACAACAAACTACTGATAGGTGCAACAATGCAGCAGGCTATTAGACGCTGTAAGAAGAGTAGCAGATACTGCTATTTTTCCAGATAAAAGGAGTCAGGCATTTGGGGCTGTAAAGCTAATACAGGGGATAACATACTTACCTTTGCAAGCAGCTGGTTCAGTCCCCAGCGCCATATATGTATGGTTTCCAAGCACCACCAGAAATGCAGAAGTTTAAAACAAAAGAAGATGATCATTTGAGTGATAAAATTTAAATCAATTTTAAAAAGAAATGCAGAAGATATCCTTGGGCACAGGGCCAGGAATAAGCTCTGAAAATCATCAGGTGCTAGAAGGAAAGGAGGAAGGCAGGAATAAAGGGAGGGAGGGAGGGAGGGAGGGAGGAGGGAGGGAGGGAGGGAGGGAGGGAGGAGGGAAGGAAGGAAGGAAGGAAGGAAGGGAGGAAGGAAGGAAGGAAGGAAGGAAGGAAGGAAGGAAGGAAGGAAGGAAGGAAGGAAGGAAGGAAGGAAGGAAGGAAGGAAGGAAGGAGGGAGGGAGGGAGGGAGGGAAGGAGGGAAGGAGGGAAGGAGGGAGGAAGGGAAGGGAGGGAGGGAAGGGAAGGGAGGGAGGGAAGGGAAGGGAGGGAGGGAAGGGGGAAGGGGAGAGGGAAGGGGGAAGGAAGAAGCTCCAAATGGCTACATCTAATGTGATCCCATTTACGTGACATTCTTGTAAAGGCTAATATAGAGACAAAATCAGGTCAGTATTCAGCAGGGGCTGGGGTTATGGAAGAAAATCATTATAAAAGCAGACACCAGGGAACTTTAGAGTTAGTGGAAATATTCCATGTCTTGTTTGTCATCATAGTTACATAATTATTCTATGAAGCATGTTCTGGTAACTACATGCATTTTTAAAATTTCATAGACCTATGTGCCATAAGGTATGAATCTTGCTTTACATAATTTATTCCTTAGTAAGAATGAAAAAAAAAACATGGTGGGAAATGACAGGGAATTCAAATCACTTCTCTGAATCTTCAGATTATTTGTCTTATCAAATACTACCCGCAATACTTAAGGGGCACCATTTAAATTTTCTATAATGTTTGTGTTTCTATGATCATAGGCTCAGAAGTACATATGAAACATGATGTAGATAAAGTTCTTTATACATCTGAAATTTGGTTTTACAAGGAAAAATGAGAGGAAAAAGCTATTCTCCTACACTCATGACAGCTGTAAGGAGACCATGTTAAGAGGCTTAAAATTCTAAGCTCTGGAGATATTCATTTAAGACACCAGGTGAGCTGATTACTCCTTTTAAGTTAGAGGGAGAAAATCTACCACATCTTTGTTCAAGCAGTGAGTTATTTTGAATGAACATGTTCAGAAAAAACAATCTCTTGAGGCAAGAGGCAGCATCATTTCCCTAAGGAAGAGATGCCGTCCCACTCTGAAGATCTGTCCCCACTGTCCCCTCAACACCTGGACTCAGTAATATTTTTATCCCCTCATTCCCCACCCTCAGCAACCTCACATCATACCATTAAAATTCCCTATTGCCCACTCTGTTCTATTTTAGACTGGGAGCCTTCGAGCTGTGGACAAAAAGGCTAATCCAGCTTCCTCTCTCTCTCTCTCTGTATATATATATATATATATATATATATATATATATATATATATTACTTTCTTAATTTTATTTTCATAAAGTTGTTCACAATAATTTATTACATTCAATATTCCAACACCAATCTCACCACCATTACACCTTCCCATCACCATTATTTTGAATTTTCCCACAACCACACAAACCTACCCCTAAGTAATTTATTTTGTATTGCTTATTATGAATAATATTCTTAAAATGACCTAAAAAGTCGCACAAAAATATGTACTAGAAAAGATTTTGTGCTGGAAAAAGTGATTTTAGATACTTATTATTGATGAAAAATCAAAAACAAGAATAGATGTCACTTAAACTTCTATAGATGAATGTTCAGTGGTTCTCAAAGTGTGGTTTGGGAAGTAGGCTCCCCAGTACTTTTTAAGGAATCTGAGAGTTGAACCATCTTTTCACAGCAAGCCCTTTTACCCTTTGGTGACATTTTCGTTGATCATGCAAGAGCAGTGGTGGGTAGAATTGGTATAGCTTTGGCAGAAATCAAGGGAGTGACACAAACTGTACTCACTATAATTTATTCTTTATCACCACAAAAATCACAGTTACAAAAGAACATTTTACTTAATAATGTCTATGGAACTGGAGCAATAGCACAGAGGGTAGGGTGTTTGCCTTACACATGGCCAATCCGGGTTTGATTCCTCCATCCCTCTTGGAGAGCCTGACAAGCTACCAAGAGTATCCCGCTCACACGATAGAGCCTGGCAAGCAACCCATGGCGTGTCCGATATGCCAAAAACAGTAACAGGTCTCTCAGTGGAGACATTACTGGTGCCCACTCGAGAAAATCAATGAACAACAGGACGACAATGCTACAGTGACAGTGCAGTGCTATATTTATAAAGCTCAACTGGAAGGTGCTCATACCCATTTGTTTCTGTATTGTCTACAGCAACTTTAACTCCGCAACAGCAGAGTTGAAAGACTGCGGAGAAAAACCAACCCTGTGGGCCAATAGGCATGTGAAAAGATAGTCATCCTCTCAGGGAGATGCAAGATCGGAACCACAAGGAAATATCACATCACAGCTGTGAGAATGACTAGTCTCGAAAAGAGAAGAAGCAAGTGCTGGCAAGGATGTACAGAGACGGAAACCTACACACACTATAGGAAAGAAAGCAAACTGGTAAGACCACTATGGAAAGCAGTATGGAGACACTCCAAAACATTAAAAATAGGGCTGGAGAGATAGGTTAAAGGGCTGGAGCACATGTTCGGTATGCAGGAGTTCCAGCCCTGTGAGTAATGATCCCTGAGCACAGAACTGGGAGTATCCTTCCCAGTACTGCCGAGTATGACCCCCCAAGCAAAAGAAATAAATAAATATAAAGAAAGTATAGAAATTCCATATAACCCAGTTATCCCACTTCTGCGTATTTACCTGAAGAATTCAAGAACACTGATTTTAAAAGATCTTTGTACTTTCATGTTTATTGAAACATTAATTACAATGACCAAGAGCTGAAACAACCTAAGCGCCTAGCCACTAAAGTAGCAGGGAAATCTAAATTAAGGTGGAAATGAGATATCATCTCATACCAGTGAGAAACAATAAGAACAACTTTTGCTGGTGGAGATATGGTGAAGAAGGAACTCTCATGCACTGCTGGGAAAAATATTGTCTAGTTCAGCCCTTATGAAAGCGATTATTAAGATTCTATCAAAAACTAATAATTGAGCTACCATATGACCCAGTGATTTCCACTGTTTGGTAGCTATCAAACAAAACATTCATCGGAAAAAGATGTGCATGGCTATGCTTATTGAAGTACTTACTACAATAGCCAGGATGTGGAAACAATCCAGATATCCAAGGACAGAAGTGTGGATAATGAAGTTGTGCTATATATAAACAATGAGATACTATGCAGATACAAGAAATGATTAAATTGTGCAATATGCAGCAACTTGGATGGAACCGGAAGATCCTTTTTTTAACACATGGGGGGGGGTTGTTTGTTTTTTTCTGGGGAGGCATACCCAGCAGTGCTCAGGGCTTACTTTTGGCTCTGTACTCAGGAATCACTCGTAATAGGGTTGGGGAACCATATAGGATGCCAAGGATTGAACATATGGGATGACAAAGATTGAGCCTAGGTCCTCTGGTGCAAGGTAAGGCCCTACCTGCTGTACTATCACTTCGGTCCTGGAGCTGGAAGATCTTATATTAAATGAAATTAAGGCAGAAGGGCAAGGACAAATGCTTTCATTAATCTGTGGTGTATAAAATAACATGGCCAGGAAGTGGTAAGTAGCAAAGGTGGGCAAAAAACTGACTCTAGATTACAGAAATAAAAATGCCAACGAGGGGCCAGAGTGATAGTCCAGTGGGTAAGGTGCTTCCGACCCAGATAAGATCCCCTACACTCTATATAGGCCCCCGAGCACCACCAGGCAAGGCCCAAACACAAAACAAAACTAAAATGGCAAGGAAAGAGAAATGGAGTGGGGGATGCAAGAAGAGGAAGTCTGGTAGCAACATAGGGTCAAGGTCTGGGGCCTTCAGCCTTTCTGTGGTGAAGGTAAAGTATCTGTATACAGCTAAACCACCAGACCAAGCACTACTGTGAACAAGAGACCAAACTGTATCACTATATCACTGTCATCCCGTTGTTCCTCAACGTACTTGAGTGGGCACCAGTAATGTCTGTATTCCTCCCAGCACTGATATTTCAGCAGCCTCTCCTTACTCATCTTTCCCAACGATTGGAGGCTCTTTCAGGGTCAGGGGAATGAGACCTAACTATAACAATTAAAATTAAAATCGCACATGGGGTCAGGATGGGGGTTGAGGAAGGAATCTGGGACCCAGTGGGGGAGTGAAGAGGGAAAAGGTTGGTGGGATTGGAGGTGGGAACATTGGAAATCTGAAAACCTATTATAAATAACTATGCAAATCATAGGGCTGTAGCAATAGCACAGTGGTAGGGCGCCTGCAGAGCAGAGCCTGGCAAGCTACCCGTGGCGTATTGGATATGCCAAAATCAGTAACAATAAGTCTCACAATGAGAGACGTTACTGGTGCCCGCTCAAACAAATCGATAAGCAACGGGATGACAGTGACAGTGACAGTGATACAAATTATGGTGTATAAATTTAAAAATATAGAAAGGAAGTCTACCAATTGCAACAACATGGATGAACTTAGAGGGTATTTTGTTTAATGATAAGCCAGACAAGTAAGATATTGTATGATTTCATGCATGTGCGATATATAGATAAACAAAGACATGAATTAAATTTTAAAAATACTTGCACATAAGATGAATGCCAGGCTGTGCCATGCGTGTGGGATACTCTAAATAGCTTGCCAGGCTCTCCAAGAGGGACAGAGGAATGGAACCCTGGTCGGCTGCATCGGCCGTGTGCAAGGCAAATACTCTACCTGGATGCAACACTACTTTAATAAAAACAAGAGGCCATGTCACTAACAAAGCCTTAAATGTTTTCTATCTCACCCTTTACGGAAAAATCCTTAATTTAGGCTTCATTATTGCCTCTATGCTGGTACCTAGACTATAAATTTATAAAGACAAGGCCCACCAGCATCTTTTATGCATTAAATCATGTCTATATAAGATAATAGAATGTGGTCTTGTAAAATACTTTTTGCTACTGCTAAACAGACGAAGATATATGGATTTGCAGATAGAAAAGAATTAATTTTAGGGAAATGGTGGATTCTTCTTTTCTAACACTAGCTATTCATAGAGTTGTACAAATTCTTATAGAAAATTTGTAGAGTTGAAGCATTTCAAATATCCAGTCAACTTAGAGAGCATTACACGAATCTACCTACTCTACAAATTTAATTAAATTGTCTTCCCAACAGAAGACAATAACTTTTGTATCTAGAGCTGTGAAAAAGTTATACTGATTCTGAGCAACTCTCTACTCATGAGTTTGGATTCTAGTATTGCCCACATTTTGTTGTGACATTCATCATCATGAGGCTGAATTATACAGCAGAAGGAGTGCAACACCTAGAATAGGGTTTTCTAGGTGTTTGTATTTTGCATTTTACTTACAGAAGTGAGTATAAAAGTGGATGAGTTTCCTACCATCTTTTAACACTAACATCCTTTTCTGAAGGATTAAAAATTCTGCCTCCTGGAACTTCCGTAAGGTAGTTATAATTATGTGCAAGCATCAGTCATGTGTTATGCTGATGATCTGGTTCATTCTATCTTCTAGCCTCCTTTCCTTATGCTTCCTTAACCTCACTAAAATTCCTGTTCTGCACTTGGAGAAACCAACTGCTAAGTAAGAGGTTTTGTTACTGCAGTGTGGCCCGAAAATCATTAAAAAATCAGTTGTTTAAACTTTATGATTAATTGTTCCTATAAATTCACTTAACTGTTTGACCTTTAAGAAGACAAAGACTAAACAGTTTAATATTGCCTTTATTCTGTGCTTAAGAAAGGAGTCTCTTTTTCAATTAGAAGGATCAAGGATATCTCACTAATAGGAGATGATAGTCAATTAATTATAAGCTATACTGCTGTAAGGAGAAAATATTCACTTTTCTTCAGCAGTCCTAATGTTCATCAAAAACATTATGGGTTTGTCATAAAACACAGAAATGATGATCAGACCTTATAATATCTATTGTTTTTGCTTTTTAGGTCACACCTGGTGATGCACAGGGGTTATTCCTGGCTCATGCACTTCCTGGCTCATGCACTCAGGAATTACTCCTGGCCGTGCTCGGGGGACGATATGGGATGCTGGGAATTGAACCCAGGTTGGCCGCGTGCAAGGCAAACACCCTACCCCCTGTGCTATCGTTCTAGCCCCAGACCTTATAAGATCTTATAAGTTCTTATAACATTTTAAAATGTGATTGGGGGACTGGAGCGAGAGCACAGTGAGTAGAGTGCTTGCCTTGGAAGCCTCCACACTAGGTTTGATCTCCAGCATGGCATATGGTCCCCGGAGCCCATTAGGAATGATGCCTGAGCACCTTTGGGTGTGACCTCAAGGCCCTCTCACCAAATAGTGACATGATGAACTGTTTCAAGGGAATAATGCATATTAATGGACATAAAGGGACAAAAATATTGACTATAGTTGCCATTATGAATCCGGCGAACTCTTATGTACACAAGCACTGATTTGATTGGTGCTGAAATGAACCTCTTCTGTCATAAAAAAAATTTTTGAGTATGGAACTCAGGGCCTAGGTTCATATGTGTAGCATGCACTCTCACTGAACCATATTCCCAGCCCCTCTAGGTAACATTTCTATGATCAGAAAACTCACCTCTCTACAGAAAGGGCTCATCAAAGGGGTTTCTTTGATTATTGACTTTTACTTTTGAGATTTATTTCTGAAGAACCATCCAATAAACTTCAGTTTGCCTTAGACATAGATTGGGGTTTTAGAAGAAATAGGAACTAACTGAGCCTATGTTTCCTTTTGAAAATTAAGTCGGGAGTAGAAAAGTGAAGCTGAGAATGGCAGAGTAAGTTGGCAAGTCTGTTAAAAGCAGCCCGTTTAGAACATTATACGACTGAAACTCAAACTTGAAAGCTTTGTAACTGTATCTCAAGGTGATTCAATTTTTAAAAAAATAGCCTGCTTAATTGTAACTGATTTCACTGTCACCTCTGACCAACCCATTTCTACGTCAAACATCTGAGATAATTCTTTATGCATTTGATTATCATTTCTGGTGCTTACTGTGTACCAGGACAGGTGCTGAGCAGTGGAGCTTTAGCAGCACTGAATTAGGGGCTAGGAACCTAGTCACAAATGTTATAATAACCAGTTCTGTGAAGTGGGTAAATGTGGTTTTATGAATCATGATACATGACTTCCTATTTTGAGTTTATAAATGTTAGCTCTCAGTTATAATGCAGTTCTTTGAGTGAACCTCATTAGTGCTCTTCCCCCAAATCAGGAAGATAAGTTTATTCTAATAAGATAGCATTTGGAAGTTTCAGAATTCTGAAAGATGTTGGTTAGAAATGCTGCCATTAAAAAAACAAATAGCCAGGGGTTCCCACGCGGCCGCCGGGACTTGGGACCCTTGCCACCGCCGCCTCTTCCCGTGTCCCACGGCCCAAGCTTTCCCGTCCGCCCGGCTCCTTCCAACCCGGCCTTTTCCCAGGTAATCAGGAGACTCCCAGCCACGCCTCCCGAGTGCGCCCCTGGTTCCCACGCGGCCGCCGGGACTTGGGACCCTTGCTGCCGCCGCCTCTTCCTGTGTCCCACCGCCCCAGCTTTCCCGTCCGCCCGGCTCCCTCCAACCCGGCCTTTTCCCAGGGGACCCACATCCCAGGAGCCCCTGCTAGGAAGAAACGGGGGCGTGGCCTGAAAGGGGCGTGGTCTAAAAAGGGGCGTTGCCTCCTGCCAGAGCAGTGGGCGCTAACGCGGCCGCAGATATTATTTCCTACCTTAGCACATTAGGTATCGTCTTCTTGCTTTGAAAATCGCTTTAACACATCTCATTCACTTATGCGAACTAGCCTATCAGCTCTAAGTTTAGAAAAATTATCAGTGAATAAGAGAAGCTTAGCAAGCTTTCGTAAAGACAACTTAGCCTTAAGTCTTCATTAAAGCCCCAACATCAATCAGAAAGAAAAGGCTGAGTGTAAGGAAGACTTCTAGAATAGGAATAAAGCTGCCATCAGCAATAGCACAAACAGAGACCCCTCCTTCTCTCAGCAAGAGGTAGTAGGAATAAACACCTACAAAGTTCCAATCCTATACTTCCATAACAATATGAAGAAGCAGCGAAAATCCCCTCCAGGAAGAGAGGGAGAAGAAAAGATACTAGAAACCTCAAAAGAGTCTCCCAACATCTACGACCTCTCAGATAAACAATTCAGAGAGGAAATCTGGAGGAGAGTCGACCTACTCCAAGCAAATATGGAACAGACATCCAATAAATTAAGGGAGGAGATGAATGAAGCGCTGGAACGGTCTACCAAGAAAATACAGGAAGAAATGAGAGCAGAAATGAGAGCAGAAATTTCAAACCTTCGAACGGAAGTCTCACAAATAAAGGAATCGGTAGATGAAATAAAAATCTCACTAGAAGCCCTCAACAGTAGAATGACTACAGCCGAAGACAGAATCAGCGAGCTTGAGGATGAGCTGCAGAAAGCTTACAGACAGCAACAAATAATGGCGAAAGACCTCAAAATGGCTATAGAGAGAATCAGAGCCCTGGGGGATGACTTCAAGAGGAACAACATAAGAATCATTGGAGTACCAGAACCACAGGGAAATAACCCCAATGAAAAAAACATAGTCAAAGACATCATTACTAAGAAATTTCCAGAGCTGGAGAAGGCAGGCGTCCAGATACAAGAAGTCCGAAGAGTGCCAGCAAAAAGAGACCCAAATAAAAAGACTCCAAGGCATATCATAGTCAGAACGGCGGATGCTGTAGATAGAGACACAATTCTACAAGTAGCAAGGTCAAAGAGGGAAATCACATACAAAGGAGCACTCCTCAGATTTACGGCCGATCTGTCAGAGGAAACTCTCCGAGCCCGAAGACAATGGTGGGACATAGTGAAAAAACTCAACGAAATGAATGCCTCACCAAGGATACTTTATCCGGCTAAACTCTCACTCAAACTCGAAGGAACCATACACTATTTCTCAGATAAACAACAGCTCAGGAATTTCATAGACTCAAAACCAAACTTAAAAGAAGGTCTAAAGGGGCTACTGTAAGCTAAGGAGGAACCCCATAAGAACAACTAACCCCACAGAAAGATGACACAAAACCCCATCACAATAATCTCTCTCAATGTCAATGGCCTAAATGCACCTATCAAGAGACACAGAGTGGCAAAATGGATCGGGGAATTAAACCCAACATTCTGCTGTTTACAAGAAACACACCTGAACAAACAGAGTAAACACAGACTCAAAGTCAAAGGATGGAAAACAATCCTGCAAGCAAACAACTCCCTTAAAAAAGCTGGAGTGGCCATCCTAGTATCCGACAATATAGATTTCAGGTTGAAAAAGATTAGAAGGGACAGCGAAGGCCACTTTCTATTCATCAAGGGATATGTACAACAGGAGGAAATCACACTCTTAAACATATACACACCCAATGAACGACCGGCTAAATACTTAAAACAACTCCTTACAGACCTCAAAGAGGACATCACTAACAGCACAATAGTAGTTGGAGACTTCAATATCCCCCTATCACCTCTGGATAGATCAACAAGAACAAAACTCAGCAAGGAAACACTGACTCTGAAAGAAGAAATGGAAGAGAGAGGCCTAATAGACCTATACAGGGCTTTACACCCCCAAAAGAAAGAATACACATTCTTTTCGAGTGCACACGGAACATTTTCCAAAATAGACCATGTACTGGGCCCCAGAACATACCTCAATAGAATCAGAAAAATAGAAACTGTATCAACCATCTTTTCAGACCACGAAGCGCTGAAGATAGAAGCCAACCACACTCCGACACGGAGAACCAAATCAAACACCTGGAAACTAAACAACTCAATGCTGAACAATGAGTGGGTCAGAAAGGAAATCAAAGAAGAAATCAAGAAATACTTAGAAACAAATGAAAATGAGGACACGAGTTATCAAAACCTATAGGACGCAGCTAAAGCCGTGTTAAGGGGAAAATTTATAGATCTCCAAGCATTCCTCAGGAGGGAAGAAAGGGCCCACATAGAGAATTTGACTTCACAGCTCAAGACCTTAGAAAAGGACCAGAAAAAGGAACCCAAACCAGACCGAAGGAAAGAAATAATAAAAATTAGAGCCGAAATTAATGACATCGAAACCAAAAAGACAATCCGAAAGATCAATGAAACAAAGAGCTGGTTCTTCGAGAAAATAAATAAGATTGATAAACCGCTAGCAAGACTCACAAAGAAAGAGAGAGAGAGAACCCTAATAAATCGAATCAGAAATGAAAAGGGGGACATTATAACAGAAACCAGTGAGATTCAAAAGATCATTAGAGACTACTTCGAAGGTCTATACGCCACAAAACAAGAGAACCTAAAAGAAATGGATGAATTCCTTGACTCCTACAATCTCCCAAGTCTGAACAAAGAAGACTTGGAATACTTGAATAGACCCATTAATGTTAAGGAAATTGAAACTGTAATAAAAAATCTCCCCAAAAGCAAAAGCCCAGGCCCAGTTGGATTCACTGGTGAATTCTTTCAAACATTCCAAGAAGACCTGTTGCCAATTTTCCTCAAGCTTTTCCAGGAAATTGAAAAAACAGGAACTCTCCCAAACAGTTTCTATGAAGCACACATCGCCCTAATACCAAAACCAAACAAAGACACCACTAAGAAAGAAAATTATAGACCAATATCCCTGATGAACACCGATGCGAAGATCCTCAACAAAATACTAGCAAATAGGATCCAACAACTCATCAAGAAGATCATACACCATGACCAAGTGGGATTCATCCCGGGGATGCAGGGATGGTTTAACATCCGGAAATCGATCAACATAATCCATCATATCAACAAAAGTAAAGATAAAAACCATATGATCATATCAATAGATGCAGAGAAAGCATTCGACAAGATTCAACATCCGTTCATGATGAAAACTCTCACCAAAATGGGTTTTGGAGGAACTTTCCTCAAGATAGTCGAAGCCATCTACCACAAGCCTACGGCAAGCATTATTCACAATGGAGAAAAACTAAGGGCCTTTCCTCTAAGATCAGGCACAAGACAAGGATGCCCACTCTCACCACTTCTCTTCAATATAGTACTGGAAGTACTTGCGATAGCTGTTAGACAAGAAAAAGAGATCAAGGGCATCCAGATAGGAAAGGAAGAAATCAAACTCTCACTATTTGCAGATGATATGATACTATATCTAGAGGAGCCCAAAGCCTCTACTGAGAAACTCTTAGAAACAATAGACTTATACAGTAAAGTTGCAGGCTACAAAATCAATACGCAAAAATCCATGGCTTTCCTATATACAAACAATGAGGCAGAGGAAAGGGACACGAAAAAAGCAATCCCATTCACAATCATGCCCCAGAAAATCAAGTACCTCGGAATCAGCTTAACCAAGGATGTAAAAGACCTCTACAAAGAAAACTATAAAACGCTACTCCATGAAATAAAAGAAGACATGAGAAAATGGAAACATATACCTTGCTCATGGATAGGGAGAATCAATATTGTCAAAATGACAATACTCCCCAAAGCATTATACAGATTCAACGGGTATCCCTATAAGTATACCCATGCCATTCTTCAAAGAAATGGATCAAGCAATCCTAAAATTCATATGGAAAAACAAACGCCCACGGATAGCTAAAACAATTCTTGGGAAAAAGATGATGGGAGGCATCACCCTCCCCAACCTCAAACTCTACTACAAAGCAGTAACAATTAAAACAGCATGGTACTGGAACAAAGGCAGAGCCATAGACCAATGGAACAGGGTGGAATATCCCTACACACAACCCCAAATGTATGATCATCTAATCTTTGATAAGGGAGCAAGAGATGTGAAGTGGAACAAGGAAAGTCTCTTCAACAAATGGTGCTGGCACAACTGGACAACTACATGCAAAAAAATGGGCTTAGACCTTGACCTGACACCATGCACAAAAGTCAGATCAAAATGGATTAAAGACCTCAACATTTGACCACAAACCATAAGGTACATTGAAGACAAGGTCGGCAAAACCCTCCACGATATTGAAGATAAAGGTATCTTCAAAGGTGACACAGAACTAAGCAATCTAGTAAAAACAGAGATCAACAAATGGGACTACATTAAACTAAAAAGCTTCTGCACCGCAAAAGATACAGTGGCCAGAATCCAAAGACTATCCACAGAATGGGAAAGGATATTTACACAATACCCATCAGATAAGGGGTTGATATCAATGGTATATAAAGCATTGGTTGAACTCTACAAGAAGAAAACATCCAACCCCATCAAAAAATGGGGCAAAGAAATGAACAGAAACTTTACCAAGGAAGAAATACGAATGGCCAAAAGGCACATGAAAAAGTGCTCTACATCACTAATCATCAGAGAGATGCAGATCAAAACAACCACGAGATACCACCTCACACCACAGAGACTAGCACACATCCAAAAGAACAAAAGCAACCGCTGTTGGAGAGGATGTGGGGAGAAAGGGACCCTTCTACACTGCTGGTGGGAATGCCGACTGGTTCAGCCCTTCTCGAAAACAATATGGACGACTCTCAAAAAATTAGAGGTTGAGTTCCCATTTGATCCAGCAATACCACTGCTGGGAATATATCCCAGAGAGGCAAAAAAGTATAATCAAAACAACATCTGCACATGTATGTTCATCGCAGCACTATTTACAATAGCCAGAATCTGGAAAAAACCCGAATGCCCTAGAACGGATGACTGGCTGAGGAAACTTTGGTACATCTATACAATGGAATACTATGCAGCTGTCAGAAAAAAAGAGGTCACGAATTTTGTATTTAAGTGGATGGGCATGAAAAGTTTCATGCTGAGTGAAATGAGTCAGAAAGAGAGAGACAGACATAGAAAGATTGCACTCATCTAGGGTATATAGAATAACAGAGTGGGAGACTAACACCCAAGAATTGTAGAAATAAGTACTAGGAGGTTGACTCCATTGCTTGGAGGCTGGCCTCACATTCTGGGGAAAGGGCAACTCAGAGAAGGGATCACCAACTATAATGTAGTCGAAGGCCATATGGGGGAAGGGAGTTGCGGGCTGAATGAGGGCTAGAGACTGAGCACAGTGGCCACTCAACACCTTTATTGCAAATCACAACAGCTAATTAGAGAGAGAGAACAGAAGGGAATGCCCTGCCACAGTGGCAGGGTGGGATGGGGGGAGATGGGATCGGGGAGGGTGGGAGAGATGCTGGGTTTACTGGTGGTGGAGAATGGGCACTGGTGAAGGGATGGGTTCCCGAACTTTGTATGAGGGAAGCATAAGCACAAAAGTGTATAAATCTGTAAATGTGCCCTCAGGGTGATTCACGAATTAAAAATAAATTAATTAATTAAAAAAAATAGCCAGAATCTGGAAAAAAACTGAGTGCCTGAGAACAGATGACTGGTTAAAGAAACTTTGGTTTCTTTACACAATGGAATACTATACAGCTGTTAGAAAAGATGAAGTCATGAAATTTGCATATAAGTGTGTCAACATGGAAAGTAACATGTTAAGTGAAATGGTCAGAGAGAGAGAGACACAGACGTAGAATGACTGAACTCATTTATGGAATATAAAGTAACAGAATGAGAGACTAACACCCAAGGATAATAGAGATAAGGGCCGGGAGGATCACTCCACAGCTTGGAAGCCAGCCTCACATGCTGGGGGAAAAGGCAGCTGGGATAGAGAAGGGACCAATACGTGAACGATGCTTGGAGGGCCCGCTCGGGATGGGAGGTGCGTGCTGAAAGTAGACTATGGACCAAACATGATGGCCACTTACTACCTATATTGCAAACCATAACACCCAAAAGGAGACAGAGAGTAAAAGAGAATGTGCCTGCCACAGAGGCAGGGGGAGAATGGGAGGGACGGGAAGGATACTGGGCACATTGGTGGTGGAGAATGGGCACTGGTGTAGGGATGGGTACTCGATCACTGTATGATTAAAACATAAGCATGAAAGTTTGTAAGTCTGTAACTATATCTCATGGTGATTCATGAAAAAATCTTAATAAATAAATAAAATTGAGAAAATCTGAAAAAAAACCACAAGTTCTTTTTTTTATTCCATCAGAGAGAGTATGTGATTCAACAGAACTTGATACTATTCACAAAATCTTGTTTGTCTGTCTGTAAGGGTTTTTGCTTTAATTAACTTCAATGACCCAACAGTAAAGACACCAAACAAGAGGAGTCTCCCCAGGATGGTCTTGGTCCCAAAGAGAGAAGATTTTCTCTTTAATGTCTGAGCTAATTAAGAGTAATCACTTGTCAAAAATTAACACAGCAACCTCTAATAACCAAAACTAATCTTATGTTTACAACTAGAACTCAATATTTTTGCAAATGTATCCGACACTTCCAGGCAGGTCATTTTTGTTCTCCTCTTGAAGATAAACCTACAGAATATCAACCGCAGACAAGGTTACTCTGAGATCAGAATAAAATGAAACAAAATAAGACTAGTCCATAATTTTGTTAAATTACAAACAAAACCAAAGAAAATATATGGCCTACAAAATATTTCATCATAGAATTGCCCTCACGTTTTGACAGCATCCGAACTCGACTAATGTCTGCTTCTAATTTACTCACCTCTAATTTACCCACTGAAACCCGTATCCTACAATATGTTCTTTCTATAACCTCTTACTGAGGCACCCCATCGTTCCCTGCATGGATGATGCACCAAATTTATGTGACCTAGTTGCTTCCAGTGGTCTTTGGCTAAAAGGCATTCCACTCTCTCATGCATCTTTTCCTCTCTCATCTGGGCCACTTAACAGCCAGGCTTGTCGAAATAGTACAGACTTAGAAAGATACAAAAATTCTCACCACCACCACCAAGCTAGAACTTGTCGGAACACCTCCGTCATTTTTGTGTATTTACTTAATTTTCTCTTAGAAATGGAATCGTCAAAACCTGATCCACCAAAGAGGAAATTGAACCAGACTGGAATTTCCTAAACTATGTTCCTGGGGAAACCAGTTTCCTTCGAATGCTGATAGGTGTTGGGGAACCGATTTTGAGAAACTTTTCATTCTAAAGAAAATCCTCTCTTGCACATCTAGTCCTAGATACTTGGAGTGTAGTTACTACTTGGAGTACTGTTTGAAGAACAATTTTAAAGCTCCCTTTACTTAAATATAAGTTCCAGATCTTTAAATTATTTTTTAAAATGTCATCCCCATTTCCCCATGTTTGTATCTAAGTGAAAATGTGACCGAAAACAAAAGACTCCTCTATTCAGATGAGACATAAAGCTAACAAAGACATCCTTAAGGCTAAAAGCCTAGTGCAGTAATCTGGTGAAGAGAAAGAAAATACGTGTGCATTAAATTTAGTACAGTAAAGAAGAGGGAAGGGCTGATGTTTCAGGGCTACTTCTGGGGGCTACGTGCCTCCATACTTGCATAAACAGCTATCATCTCCATTTATTATGCCCATGGGTCCCATAGGTCAGAAACTTGAACAGGACACTACAAATGCAGCTTGTTTCTGCTCTACAATGCCTGGGCCTCAGCTAAGAAGTTTCAGAGTCTGGGAATGAGTCCATGTCTAGATCTACATCATCCTGAAAGTCTCCAGAATTACATGCCTAGTGGTTAAGGCTGGCTATCGGCTGAAATTCCTAACATATGATCTTTCTCTCTGATCTTTTTTGTGTGTGTGCACAAGTTTGAGTTTCCTAACAGCATTATGATTGGGCTCTGAAAGGCAGGAGAAAAGTGCACAGTTTATGAACTATATCGGAATTCGCCTAGCATCACTTCTGCCTCACTTTACTGGTTGAGGCAAGTCACAAAGGTTCATAAGACTCAAGGGTAAGGATAATAGACTCTAACATCCAAAGGAAAGAGTTTTGATATCACACTGTAAAAGGATGAGAGAAATTACTGTGTCTGCCTTTGGAAGACACAGCTTCTGGGGAGAATATCTGAAAAGTTGATGGAGGAATATGTATTCTTGCAGCCTTGCTGAGGGAAGAACAGGAGGAAATCATCATTCCTCTCCCACCATCCACCCCCAGATTCCAAGTAAAAACAGCAAAAAGAATAAGCACACAAGGGAAAGATTGAGTCAAGACTAGTTCAGGAGATTGATTATTTCAAAAGATGTTCCCAGGAGCTCTGCCCTTTGAATGTGAAAAATATGAGCATGCTTATTGGCAGAGATAATACACCCAGGAGAAAGACTCAAGATAGGAAACGGAGGAGGGCAAATTAATAGGACAAGATTATGGAGATAACATATGCAACCAAGTTCTCAGGTAGATGTTTAACATCGTAAGGAGAAGCAACTTTTCTGTAACAAAGAAATAGAAGTTGGAAGAAATAGAACAAATTTATGAGGTAGATAGAGATTTTGAAGTGAAGACAAAAGAGAATACCATATTTCAAGTTGAATGACCTATCTTCTCAGGGAAGTATGAGATAAGAAAATCTATTAAAATTAAGACAAGATGTCTTAAGGTCCATAAGGAATAGAAGGGACTAGGCAAGAAATCAAGTGGAAAGTCTTTAGAATATGAATCAAATATTTCTTATTCTGCAAATAAATGGAAAAAATTGGCAAAGAATGTGGTTCATGCTGAAAGGGGGAATTTGAGAACTTATATTGCTCTCACAAGTTACATGTAAAAATTTCAGAATAAAATGCTTTAAAGGTTTTTTAAAGTTACTGAGTAATATACTAGTTATCTCTGTTTTATAATAAGAAACTAATAACATTGCATTTTTATTTGTGGTTTGTCAATAAAAATGTTTCCCTTAGGTCAATGACTCTCACTAAATAAATAATTTTGTTATTTGTCTTATACATATTACTCTCTTAAATAAAAGTTTAATCAATTCAAATGCACCAATAAAACCTTCTGCTGAATGCTTTTTAAAATGCGTGTCACATACCTTAGTCAAGTTCTGGGAAAACAAGTTATTTATTTTTCCCAACAGCACATTATTGCTTTTTGTTGGAGGATTTTTTTAATCTTATTTCCTTATAGTTATTATTATTACTTAAGACAAGTCGGTTACAGGTTGGATTCTATTTTGCCCTCTCCATATTGGCATTCAGGTGAGAAATATCACAGTTTCCAATCTTGCTAAATTTCTTTTTGACATTGGGAAAACACTAGGTTGGCAAAATAAATAGCTCAAATCTCAGAAACATATTAAAGTAATATGGAATCCCATATGCTTCGTAGCCCTAATCATCAACTCATTTATATTCTTGGGTATTGAAGGAAACATATTAAGAAACGATATTCTTGCCCCGTACAAAATTGTCACAGTCAGCTAGCAAGAAAGATTGAAGACTGAGGGAAAATATCCAGGAAGCAGCCGCCTGGTTTCCTGAAGCATGTCAGCGATATTCAGAACTCATCAAATTCATGATTCCACGTCTGTAAAAAGTGACTAGGTAGTGTGCATGATTATAACCTTAATCAATACCTTCTCTACTGCATTATATTAGAAATAATGAATTGTCATAAATAGCACGTGCTTCAAAGCCATATTTGGAGAAAATAGCTGGCAAGTTTTGGAAATTAGATGACAAGCAACTCAAAACCATCAGATCATTTTTGTAAGACACTGCAAGTGTCTCACAAGTAGCCTAGGGCCAGGGATGTGACTCAGTGGAGCAGAAAGTGATCAGATCTCTGATCCCAGCACTGCAACAACGAAACAAGAGCTAGGGAAATGGTTCCAAGGGCGAAGGTGCCTGTTTTCCATGACGAAAGCCTGGATTGAATCCTCAACACCACAAGGAACATCCCCTGAGTTCCATTGGGTGTGGACCTAAAAAACAAAGTAGAGTAGTCAAGCTTTGTAGCTTGGTCTCTTACCAACCTATCAATGTGATTGTTCAAGTATAAAACACATAAACAATATACAAAGATAAAGAACATAAGCAATACAGTGAATGCAACCTCCCATTAGATGAATAGATGCCTCAAAAGCGTGAACTCAATGGGGCTGGAGCGATAGCACAGCGGGTAGGGCGTTTGCCTTGCACGCGGCCGACCCGGGTTCGATCCCCGGCATCCCATATGGTCCCCCAAGCACCGCCAGGAGTAATTCCTGAGTGCAAAGCCAGGAGTAACCCCTGTGCATCGCCGGGTGAGACCCAAAAAGCAAAAAAAAAGCATGAACTCAAGGTATGAGGGGCAGAATATATCATGCATCCCTTGCTGAGGGGACTGATCACTTTTTTCATATCAGGACAGAAAAGCAGACAGAAAGGAGGAGATTTTTCAGTTAGATAAATTTCACTAAGCAAAATAATCCCTGGCTAACTTCACTCTCAATAACCTTTGATAATAATTTGAGGGATGCAAAGGAAGAATTACTAATAACAAAGAATGAATGCTCTGACACCATTCCTCCCATGACTGACATTAATCATGAATGCTGTCCATAAAGAAATTTTTATTTAATGGGGAAAGAAGGCATATGCCACCTTATCTTAGCATCTTACTTAAAAGTAGTTGTGGAATTCATTTGCATGGACATCAGCCTGTCTAGAGCCCTGAACCTAATTTTAATGTTGAAAAGATGGTAAAGAAGCATAATACATGGAAAATTAGGGGAAAGAAAGAGATTGAAAATGAGGCTGGAGTGGAACTCTGGTGATTTCCCTCCCCCCAAGTCCCTTTGCTTCCCTAGTGGCTATAAATTATCAATCAAGTATATGCAGACAGTCTAGGGGCCAGAAAAGAATCACCTCATTTTTTCCTTTTTTATTCTGGTGAATTTCTGAAATACCGAGTCAAAAACGTGCTGGCGGATGGAGCAAGGTGAAATGGCATTCACAATCTGGCCATTATTGGCTCGTCCCAGATGAAAGCCTTGCTTACATAGAAGCACCCTGTGCTCTCGGGGTCTGTGACACATGGATGGCACGGGCCGAGCAATGCAGGCAGAGGCCTGCCTTGGTTAAAATCCAAACCCTATTACCTACTAACTCTTGTGCTAAACATGGGATGAGAGGCAGAAAGTATCCAATCATCAAAATTGATTCCAGCCATTGGGCAGGAGATAAATTTTAAAAGGCACATTTAACTTTCGTGTCCAGGGCCTAGAGTGTTGGGTGATACAATGGGTCAGGCACTTGCCTTGCATGCAGTGGACCCAGGTTTGATTCCTGTCATCCCATATGGTCCCCCAAGTCCAGCCAGAAGTGATCCCTGAGCTCAGAGCCTGAAGTAAGCCCTGAGTACGGCTGGGTGTTAGAAAAGAAAAGAAAAGAAAAGAAAACTTTGGTGACCAGGTCTCCCCAACTCAGTAGGCTGAATAGTGCCCCTCCCAAAGACGTTCATGATCTAATATTGAGAATCTGTGGGTATTACTTTAACTAATGAGAATATTCTGTAGATGTTATTATATGGATATGAGGAAATTATCCTGCGTTATTTGAGAATTCCTGATGTATTGACTTGGGTCATTGTAAAATGGATACAAAAAGAACTGGAGTCAGAGAAGAGATGTGCTAGCAGAAGCAGCAGGAGAGAGAGGGGGAGAGAAGGGAGAGATTAGAAGATGCTGTACTGCTGGCTTAAAAGACAGAGCCATGAGCCAAGAAATGCAGGTGGCATCCAGGATCTGGACAAGATAAGGAAATAGATTCTCTCCTAGAGCATCCAGAAGGAACAGTTCTTCAAACCCATTTTAGATTTCTGACCTCTGGAACAGTAAGATAATTAAATATGCCTTATTTTAAGTCACTAAGCTGGTGACAATTTGTTGGAACAGTAATTGGAAACTAATTACCAACTGCATTATGTGGACAAGATAAAATCAATATATTCCTAGTCCCTAAATTAGAACAATGTAAGTGCCATCTCACTTGTCAATAAAAGTCTAGGCTTTGTTTGACTCCTCTCCAGAAATAATGAGGAAGGCTTATTCCCACCAGGAATCTTCCTTGGTTGTTTCTTGCTGACTTTGTACCCTGCAGGTTCAAAACTATTCCTTCCATCCATCCCTGAGGCCACTGGTGAGTCAGCTATTAGTCACTGTGCACTACCAGGACTTACTTCTCTGCATTCCTGCATCACTTCCCTCTTATTGCTTAAGCCCAACGCTAGTCCTGTTCATCTTCCTTAGTTCCCAAAGTTAAATGCAGAACTTTCATGGATAAATTGATCACTTTATAATGTGAAAACACAAAAGTCACGCTCACAGCCACTCTCCACACACTCAGGCCAACCTTCACCCCTGAGTGAATCCCTGGAAAACCCAGGTATGCGGAACTTTGTGACTGAGAACTCTGGATTCAACAGGACCAGGAACAGGGAACCTTTGCCAATAACCCCTGTCTCTGGAGACTCAACAGTCATGCCCATAAGCCACCTCTGGCTGGTGTCAGATCTTCTCGTCATCGGCCACCATCCAGATTGCATGTCCTTCTCTCCTGGAAGGAAGCATAACATGATGCTCACCATAACCATGCCGCTGGACCCCGCAGCAGTTTGTTTCACTCAGGGTGCCCCAGAAGAGGGTTGGGTGAAACCCCTCCCCACCCCAAGGGACCCAGCCCTGGCAGCTGAAAACATCCAGAACTCAGCCACCCTCATGCTCACAGCCACTCTCCTTCTACGCGCTCAGGCAGAGACTCACCCATGAGAGTACCACACCACATTTGATGGGGTTCAAAGTAGGAGGTAACAAATCTTAGAGGAAATATTGCTTTACAGATATATATATATAAGCACACAAAGTTCAACCTTTAATGACATGTTAGTGACCATTTATAGAAGGTCTTAATGGCCCCTGGGTAAAATACAACAATCTTCACACTCTTTCCTCTAAGGATACTTTTTTTGTAGCATTTCAGCAGTTTTTCATAGCAAACAATACAAAATTTATTATTTCAGTTCTGCTTTGGGGCAGGGATTGGGGTTTGGGATGGAAATATCCAAAATATGGTGGTGGGAAGGTGTAATGGTGGTGGGATTGGTGTTTGATATTAAATGTAATCAAATACTGTGAACTTCTTTATAAAATAATTTTTAATGCCTAAGATTATAACTCCTGGGTACAGGTTTTATTAAAAAAGAGATAAAAGAGTGAGGGAACAGGATGGAGTAGGGAATTGGTCAAGTAATTATGAGGGCTTACTGGAAGCTCGGTTTCTGCTTGAGATCTCTGAAAATCTTGGCATCGGCGGGAAAAAAAATAATTTCAAGACATCTAGGAAATTGGCAAGAAAAGTCTTTGGGAAAAGGATCTGGTTACCCACAGGATGAAGAAAGAAGTTTGTTTTGTTTTGTTTTGTTTTGTTTTAAATGTAATGATCTTTAGTTTTAAACCATTGATATATCATCTATTTAGTTTTGGGTTTGGGGGATACACCCAGTGATGCTCAGAGGTTATTCCTGGCTCTGCACTGAGGAATCACTCTTGGCAGTGGTTGGGGGCCCATCTGGGATACTGGAGATCCAATCCAGGTTGGCCATATGCAAGGCAAATGCCATACTACCACTCTGGCCTCTATCATCTATTTTCTGTTTTATTGATTGTTTTGTTTAGGGGGAACAATCAGCGGTGCTTAGGGATTTCTCCTGGCTTTGCACTCAGGAATTACTCCTGGAAGTGCTCAGGGAACCATATGGGATGCCAGGAATCCAATTCAGGTCCACTGTGTGTAATACAAGTGCCTTGCTCGCTATACTTTCTCCAGCCCCAAATATGCATTCTTTTGTGGTCATTTTTATTTTGGGGACCACATCTGGTTGTCTTCAGGGCTTATGCCTGTCTCTGCGCCCAGCAGATCATTCCTGATGGTACTTGGGAACTGTGTTTGGTGCCGGGAATCAAACCCTTGTCAGCTGTGTGCAAAGCAAGCACCCTACCTGCTGTGCTACTGAGTCTGGGCCCAGTCATCTATTTTTTAAATAAAATTCAAATTCTGATGTTCAGAATTAGCAATTTTCCCCTTCCCTAGAGATCACTGCAAATGGCAGCCCATTTTGTAAAAAAATAAAATAATAATAATAATGCCCAAGAACATGAGAACCCATCACTCACAGCTATTTATATTAGGCACCACATACCCAGGAAGGCCAATTGTCCAGGTTTTTGGCCACCTGCCTCTCTTGTTCAAGCTTTTTGCTTGAGAATAGAAAGTGCAAAGGGTCACAGCTCAGTGCTAGACTGCTTGACTCATAAGCTCAAATCAGCAAGTTTAATCTCCCACACCACTCACATGCCTGAGAGAAATCCCTGAGACTCTCTTATTTGGGATCCCCAGCACTATAACAACATTTGAGATTTCCGATTCACCACAAACAAGTGTGTGTGGCACCCACTCTAATTTGTCTAACAGTCACTGAATATTGCAGAGGAGTGTATAGACCCCTGGGCATCACAACAACAAAGGAGGAGGAGAAGGGGAAAGCTTTTTGTAAAAACTCAAAAAACTTTCATTTTTAATTGCAAGGCTGGTTGCTGAAATAATGTTGTTGTTCACGATATTCCTTAATTACTGACTTACATTAAGAGCCTTTGTCACATTTCTTCATTAAAAGACATCTTTTATGCACAGAAAACACATGAATGATTTAAAAACAAACTCATCAGACAGTTTTGACAGTGAATCCAACAAGGTAAGCAGAGTTAATTATATAATTTGAAATGTTGGGGGAAAAGTGGGCTCCACGGTCATTCAACATCAAAGTCGGGGGAGGAGGGAAAAAGAATTCAGGGTAATTTGTCCCCTTCAGTAAAATGCTCCTGTGTGACAATTCTTCACAATGTAAGCAATTGATAAATGCATACATCACCAGTGAATCAAACTAAAAGTATAAAATGAAGAGCAAGGAGAAACTCTGGACTTCTCAGACATGCCTTTCCTGTAAATGATCTTAAAAAGGCTCCTAGGTTTATGCTTTGGAACCTGACTTCAGTTTTAGCCTTATTTTTCTATGAAAGAAAGAAAAATAGGAAGGAAGGAAGGAAGGAAGGAAGGAAGGAAGGAAGGAAGGAAGGAAGGAAGGAAGGAAGGAAGGAAGGAAGGAAGGAAGGAAGGAAGGAAGGAAGGAAGGAAGAAGGAAGGAAGGAAGGAAGGAAGGAAGGAAGGAAGGAAGGAAGGAAGGAAGGAAGGGAGGGAGGGAGGGAGGGAGGGAGGGAGGGAGGGAAGAAGGAAGGAAGGAAGGAAGGAAGGAAGGAAGGAAGGAAGGAAGGAAGGAAGGAAGGAAGGAAGGAAGGAAGGAAGGAAAGAAGGAAGGAAGGAAGGGAGGGAGGGAAGGAGGGAGGGAATGAAGGAAGGAAAGGAGGGAGAGAAGGAAGGAAGAAGGTAGGGAATGAAGGAAGAGAGGAAAAAGAAAGGGCGGGAGGGAAGGAAGGATGAATGGAGGGAAAAAGAAGGAAGGAAAGAAGGAAGGAAGGAAGGAAGGAAGGAAGGAAGGAAGGAAGGAAGGAAGGAAGGAAGGAAGGAAGGAAGGAAGGAAGGAAGGAAGGAAGGAAAGAAGGAAGGGAGGGAGGGAAGGAGGGAGGGAATGAAGGAAGGAAAGGAGGGAGAGAAGGAAGGAAGAGAGGAAAAAGAAAGGGAGGGAGGGAAGGAAGGAAGAATGGAGGGAAAAATAAGGAAGGAAAGAAGGAAGGAAGGAAGGAAGGAAGGAAGGAAGGAAGGAAGGAAGGAAGGAAGGAAGGAAGGAAGGAAGGAAGGAAAGGAGGGAGAGAAGGAGGAAGAAGGTAGGGAATGAAGGAAGAGAGGAAAAAGAAAGGGAGGGAGGGAAGGAGGGAAGAAGGGAGGGAATGAAGGAAGGAAGAGAGGAAAAAGAAAGGGAGGGAGGGAGGGAGGGAAGGAAGAAGGGAGGGAGAAGGAAGGAAGGAAGGAAGGAAGGAAGGAAGGAAGGAAGGAAGGAAGGAAGGAAGGAAGGAAGGAAGGAAGGAAGAGAGGGAGGGAGAGAGGGAGGAAGGGAGGGAGGGAGGAAGAAAAGAAGGGAGGGAGGAAGGGAGGGAGGGAAGGAAGGAAGAAGGGAGGGAATGAAGGAAGGAAAGGAGGGAGGGAAGGAAGGAAGAAAGAAAAAATAAAGAGAGGGAGGGAAGGAAGGAAGAAGGGAGGGAAAAGGAAGGAAGGAAGGAAATAAGGAAGGAAGGAAGGAAGGAAGGAAGGAAGGAAGGAAGGAAGGAAGGAAGGAAGGAAGGAAGGAAGGAAGGAAGGAAGGAAGGAAGGAAGGAAGGAAGGAAGGAAGGAAGGAAGGAAGGACAATGCCGTGGTCTAGGTAGCAAGGTAGAAGCACCACAATTAGATGGAGATTCTTCCCAGTGGAACAAAAACTAAAAGCCAATGGAAGAGACTTGTGCTCAAAGGTGGAGGCAGCAAATGATAAATGAATAAGGAGCAAGTGAAATACCCATTATTCGTCAAGAAATGCCAACTCCAAGCTTTTTACTCATACAGAATTTGAGGGATGAGACTGGGTCTCACTCATCACTTCTAGTTAAGGTCATCAAAGAGTCTGCCAGTCTTTGAAGCATGCAAGTTCAACCTTGATACTCAGCATAGTTATGAGCTTTCTAGAGACAAGTTGAAGGAGGTGACCATTTTCAGAGCCTTACAGAAGAAACCTTTCTGGTAATCACCAAACCAAATCTCTTATGGAGTTTCCATTCAATGGAACTCATGAATTATGCACTATCTGTATACAATGTTTCTCCATTTTCACACTTTTGATAGATGAGGGGACTGTGTCCTTTGAAAATCCCTTTGATGATTTATATGCACCTCAAAATTTGAGGAATAATTCTAGAAAAGAATACAGGTAAAGGATTTATATTAAACTATGAATGTTCCTTTCTTTTAAAAAGTGGATCAGAGGGAGAGTTTTTAAAAATATATATAAGAATTGAAAGCAAATAAAACATAAGCTGATATGGATTGAGTAACACTATAAGGGGGTCAATGGGAAGATTGAAGCAGTTGAAAGGAGAATGAAGGTGATCCTGAAAATGAATGATCCTTTGCATTTCAAGCTCCCAAAATGTAAGAAATTAATCAGGGCTTTGAAGATGAGAAGGATTTCAATAGCCATAGAAAGCATTTCACACACCCACAGTGGTAGAAATCAGCATTAAACAGTTTATTCAGCGAATAGTCATCAATTACTAAAATATGACAAACATTACATCAGGAAACAACAACTGTCATTTTAATTTCATTAAGTCCCTGTAGAAGAGGTGCTTGGGGTAACAAATAACAAAACTCCACTTTAAATTCACCAAAATCAATTAAGCCACAACTGATGGTCCCACATGATGTTACCTTTTTTTCCGTCAAATCGCTTCTTGTATTGTGAGGTAACCTGGTTACAGTAGTGTCAACATTTTTTTAAAAAATTTTAATGAATCACCATGAGATATGATTACAGACTTACAAACTTTTGTGATTACATTTCAATCAAACAATGCAAACAATGATCGAGTACCTATCCCTCCACCCTTGCCCATTCTCCACCACCAATGTTCCCAGTATCCCTCCCACCACCCCAACCTCTTCCCACTTCCTGCCTCTGAGGCAGGCACATTCCCTCCCATTCTCTCTCTTTTTTGGGTGTTATGGTTTGCAATATAGTTACTAAGCAGTCATCACATTTGGTCCATAGTCTACTTTCAGCACGCATCACCCATCCCAAGCGAACCCTCCAAGCATCATTTACTTAGTGGTTTCTTCTCCTTCCCACCTGCCTTTTTCCCCAGCACATGAGATGGGCTTCCAAGCCATGGAGCGATCCTCCTGGCCCTTTTCTCTACTATCCTTAGGTGCTAGTCGCCTATTATGTTACTTTATATTCCACAAATGAGTTCGGTCATTCCCAGCATCCCATATGGTCCCTCAAGCACTGCCAGGAGTAATTCCTGAGTGAAAAACCAGGAGTAACCCCTGTGCATCACTGGGTGTGACCCAAAAAGCAAAAAAAAAGAAATTAGTGTTAACATTTGTGTTTTCAGTGTACAAAGTTCCTGTCCCACCTTGATATTTTTTTGGGGGGGTGGTTTTTGTTGTTTTTTCTTTTCCTTTTTTTTTTGCTTTTTGGGTCACACCCAGCGATACTCAGGGGTTACTCCGGCTCATACACTCAGGAATTCCTCCTGGCAGTGCTCGGGGCACCATATGAGATGCTGGGAATCGAACCCAGGTAGGCCACAGGCAAGGCAAATGCCCTACCCTCTGTGCTATATCGCTCCAGCCCCATCACCTTGAAATTTCTTTGTTCAGGTTCAAGCTGCCTGTCACCAAGGGCTGAGTTTCTTTTCGTTTCTCCTCCACCTTCTGTAGTTGAGCTGTCATTTTTTGGGTTTTCACACTGACCCTGTGGCTTGACCCTCACTGTATCAAAACTGCAGCTCAGGTCAAAACCTCGCAGCTTCATCCCCACAGCCTAGTCTGAGAGGTGGCCTCTGACTAGAGTCTCTCCCAGCCGCACCTTGAGTCATGTTCTCTCTGTCGCTCTACCACCTCTATTGACCTATCAAACAGACTCCTGTTACATCTGTCATAGCACCTGTGTTTCTACAGCACATTTCTCCCTCTCTTGGCCTGGCTAATGCCTGCTCAAATATCCACACATATTAAACTCAGTGACGTAAAGTAAGATTGACTTCTTTGCCATCCGTGCCTGCTCGACAAGGTGAAGTCCAGTATGCTTTCAAAAACAGAGTGTGGATCTCCTTTATAGAAATGTATTGATACAACCATTCCATTAGCTACTTGTCTCTCCCATAAGAACAGAAACAATGTTTGGCTTTGTCACTATTGTATCTTCAGCATCGAGCAAGTATCTGAGGTGGACACTCAACAAATATTTGTTGGCTAGATCAGTGAATAATATGAGGGAGAGGATGGGTAGAGGATAGGTGGAACTAGCTTCTTAAACCTGGCCATGTGGCTAATTAGCTGTGTAACCTTCAGTCTGTTTGAGGTTTAGTTCTCTCAAGTGTGAAATGAAAAGGTTAGACTAGTCAACCTTTAAGATCTTTTCTGAATTTAAAGTGCTGAATTGTTAACTGTTCTTAGTAATAGAATTTCTTTACCTACGGGTATTGTGTAACTAAATCTATACAGCAATGTTTCCAGTTATTCTGCTATCCCCTTGTAAATATCCTTTTAATAGAATTAAAATGATAATCTCAATTAATCTAATTGCATATGCAGTCTCATGCAATAGATATTAATTTGGAGGAAATGGCATTCTACAACTGTCACCAAGCAGCTGGAATTGCCAAAGAGCTAATACAAGTTAGAAAAACAAATGCTAGTAGTCTGGGCATGTGTTATTAATAACATCTGACACATGTTCCTTTCTCACTGCTATCCTATACCCACATTGGCAATAATCAAAGCAAAGGGTTAAACTGGTTTGATGCACTGTAGCACTGTAGCACTGTCATCCCTTTGTTCATCAATTTGCTTGAGCGGGCACCAGTAATGTCTCTATTGTGAGACTTGTTACTATTTTTAGCATATCGAATATGCCACAGGTAGCTTGCCAGGCTCTGCCATGCAGGTGGGGTACTCTTGGTAGCTTGCCGGGCTCTCCAAGAGATGGAGGAATCAAACCTGGGTCGGGCGTGTGCAAAGCAAACACCCTACCGGCTGTGCTATCACTCCAGTCTGGTTTGATGTGATGTACTGCAAAAAATAAATTATATGTCTTTGAGTGGTGCTTGGGATAGAATATTATTATCATATTGAAATCATTTTATCTTTCATTTATAAAATATTCTTGAAACAAATTCATAGAAGTTTGATTTGATCCTAAATATGTTTTCATTCAGGGTCCAATTCTTAGTCATCTATTTGTGCATTTATGAATACAGAAGAGGAGAGCTGGCTTCAAGGGCTGGAGTAGACGCTATGAATGTGGGGGAGGGGCGCAGGTTCGCTTGCTGGCACCAGATGACTCCCTAAGCAGCCCAGGAAGCAACGCCTGACTATGGAGCCATGACAGGTCGATCTATGAAGGGCAAAGTGAAGTTTCCTACCTGCCTCCCCGTTCAACATCTGGATCTGAACTATTATCTGCCTATAAATAGGAGATGAGAATTTTGATCAGGCAGTCTTGCAATCTGTTCAGAGTAGTCTGGGAATACTTGATTTCCTAACAAATCTCCAAGTAAATTATGTGGTGTTAAGACACTTTAACTACCATAAAGCATTTTCGTACATTCTCTATCCCTTTAAAAATTTGTACATTCTAATGAAGTGATGCAGTCAGAATATTGATAGAGAAAACACAATATGGAAAAGTCTTTGTTTTAAAAAGCTCCTCGTTGAAGAAATAGAGGTCCCATTGTTTCTACCACTTCCTCTTCACTATGGCTGGGTCAAGAACTAGGTGTTCCCCATGCTCACTTTTGTTTCTTCCTTAATTCTCAGGTAGGTTCTATTTCCCAGCCTTCCATGCAAGAGACTCAACTGAATGTAAACAGGAAGTTGTATATCCTACTTTAGAGCCTGGTAGGTAAAAAAACATCTTCCCTTGAAATCCTTTACTCTTTTCACCCACATGCGGAAGACAGCAAAACTACCTTCACCTTATTTCCTGAACACTGAGGGATAGAAACTCTCTCCATTTTCTTATTTTTTTAAAGTTAATTTTTAATTAGTGAATCAACGTGAGGGTACAGTTACAGATTTATACATTTCTGTGCTCATGTTTCCCTCATACAAAGTTCAATAACCCATCCCTTCACCAGTGCCCATTCTCCGCCACCAGTAAACCCAACATCCCTCCCACCCTCCCCAGTCCCGTCTCCCCCCCACCCCACACTACCACTATGGCAGGGTATTCCCTTTTGTTCTCTCTCTCTGATTAGGTGTTGTGGTTTGCAATACCACCTCACACCACAGAGACTATCACACATCCAAAAGAACAAAAGCAACCGCTGTTGGAGAGGATGCGGGGAGAAAGGGACCCTTCTACACTGCTGGTGGGAATGCCGACTAGTTCAGCCCGTTTGGAAAACAATACAGACGATTCTCAAAAAACTAGAGGTTGAGCTCCCATTTGACACAGCAATACCACTGCTGGGAATATATCCCAGAAAAGCCAAAAAGTATAGTAGAAATGGCATCTGCACTTATATGTTCATCGCAGCACTGTTTACAATAGCCAGAATCTGGAAAAAACCTGAGTGCCCTAGAACAGATGAGTGGTTGAAGAAACTCTGGTACATCTATACAATGGAATACTATGCAGCTGTTAGAAAAAAATGAGGTAATGACGTTTGCATATAAGTGGATCAGCATGGAAAGTATCATACTAAGTGAAATGAGTCAGAAAGAGAGAGACAGGCATAGAAAGATTGCACTCATCTGTGGAATATAGAATAATAGACTATAAGACTAACACCCAAGAATAGTAGAAATAAGTACCAGGAGGTTGTCTCCATGGCTTGGAGGCTGGTCTCTGATTCTGGGCAACTCAGAGAAGGGAAAACCAAGTAAAATGTGGTCGGAGGTCATGTGGGGGAAGGGTGATGCGGGCCAAATATAGACTAGAGACTGAACACAATGGCCATTTTCTTATTTTTTTTAACAAAATCATGAGCTAGCAGAAGGATTATTAAGGGGGAAATAAAGAGGGAGGGACCAGATTGATGAGGGATGGGACAGACCTTCGAGGGTCGTCTTGTAAACCCTTATAAGGGATTATGTGGTCTTAGCACTGTTGGGTGTGCAGTGATAATACAGTTGCTCTACAGAGTCATCAACACAGTCACTACAGTTTGATTTGTAATATATGACTTCTAACCTCATGGTTAGCTCATTGTTCCAGAATGGATTCTGAGGATCCAGCCATCATGTCTACCTTCCAGTCAGGAAAAAGGGAAGGATTGGAAATTATGATGGATGTACTATCTATGTGCCCATTTAATTATTTTTGAAAAACACTTTTCCTGGCAAGTTTCACTGTTTTGTAGACAATCTCGGCATATATCTCATAGGCAGCACTTTTGCTACACAGGAAGCTGGGAAATGCATTCTTTAAGCTATATAAAAAATGCCCCAGCTGTTTTCAAAGAGGAAGGGGGTGAATATTACTACATGAGTATTCCTAGCACAGCGGTTGGGCATTCGCCTTTCACGCGGCCGACCCGAGTTCAATTCCTCCATCCCTCTCGGAGAGCGCGACAAGCTACCGAGAGTATCGAGCCCGCGTGGCAGAGCCTGGCAAGCTACCCGTGCATATTGGATATGCCAAAAACAGTGACAATAAGTCTCTCAATGAGAGACGTTACTGGTCCCGCCCGAACAAATCGATGAACAATGGAGCAACAGTGATTTTTATTTTGGGGAGAAGGTTTCAGGCACATATGACACTGCTCAGGGCTCATTCCTGGCTTTGCACTCAAGAATCACTCCCACTCAGAGTACCATGTATGGTGTCAGTGATTATACCAGGGTAAGCTACAGGCAGGGCAAGGCCCTTTAACCCCTGTCCTATCTTTCCAGTTCCTGAAATGAACATTTAAATTAAAAACAACTGATGAGGACAGAGAGAGACCTCAGGGTAGGGCACTTGTTTTGAATGTGGGCAAGCTGGCTTTGATTCTCAGTACCACATATAGTCCCCTGAGTATCACCAGGAGTGATCCCTGAAACCTGATCCAGGACTAATCCCTGAGCACTACCAATTGTGGCCCCCTAAAATCAAAACAAAATACTGATGAGAACTTTCCTGTGCTACCAGATGAATGATTCTGTTTATGAAAGCCAGTGATCCAATTCCTTTGCTTTACAAAAGTTCACACATATTATTTATTGCTTGTCCTTATAACCTACTTATTTTGTACTTTCTTCTCTGGAATAAAGAACCTTTTTCATTTTTGCTTTGTCTTACACCCTTTCAAAGTTATCTATCCAGTCTACCTATTTTGCTTGATGAGAACTTCTTGCCCAGCCAAGAATAGTCCCAGAGTCATATTGAAAACTGCCCATCTCACACTTTTTTCTGGGAGGGGGATCACATCCAGCAGTTACTCAGGGCTTATTCCTGGTTATGCACTCAGTAATCACTTACTGGCAGGCTCTGGGAGAAGGGGGGAATCTAGGGTGCCAGGGATTGAATCTGGGTCAGCTACATGCAAAGTGCATGCCCTACCTGCTATACTATAGCTCCGGCCCCCTAACTCACAGTTTTGCCCTTGAACATTGAGTCACTCAGGGATAGAAACTAACCCATTTCACTCTTCTGAGAATTTGGATCGGGTGTCAAGATCACAAATCAGCCTTCATGGGTTACTTGAAAAAAAGGTAGGTGCGCATTCAGAAAGGCCAGGAACAGACTCTTGTCACGTTTATGGGACCACCAAGAGAGCCAGTTTCTATGCAGAAAGGAAGCAGAGACACTGTCATTCTTATTCTGTGAATAGATGTTTCTCCATATATTGTTCCAAATGTTAGCATCAAAGCAGATAAAACAGAAGGGCCATAAATAGCTGGCATGGCTAATGTCAAGTGCTTTCCAAACTACCTTTGTTATTATGTCCTAACCAAATAAAATCCCAACCCCCTCTTTGCAAAACATTTCATGTGGCACACTCAAATCACATGAATTTTTTTTTTTTTGTAATTTGTACCCCCCCTCCATACCTAGAACACATTCCTTTGAGTTGATATATGTTACTTCCCACCAAATAGAATTATACCGCCTGTCATATGTTATTTCAGGTAATAAGGGATAAAGATAATGATAAGAGGGTTGGGTTATTGGTTTAGCATATTAGATTTAATTTAAGAAAATTAGTTCAATTGGGATTCTATACTGTGCTAGGCCTGAAAATTACACAGGTGAATATGACATGAACCCTGCCTATGAATTTATAATTTGTTATCGTAAAAGGTTCATAACCAAACTCCAGTATTACATATTCATAACAAGTCATATATAGCAAGAAGTAGTTAAGATTTCTCAGTAGAAAGATGATTCAGAAGCCTGAAGGCAGAAAATAGAAAATAGTTCCATTGATTTCTTGGAAGAATAAAGCCCATTTATTTTCTTTTTTCTCTCTATCTGATTTTTGCCTACTTTTCTATTTTTCTGTACTCATATATAGAGAGAACTCCAATAAAGAGTGGGTCAAAAAGAAGGCCATGGCCGGATGCACAAATAAGCAAATAACAAAAACAAACAAAACAGAAACTATCCACGTAAACACTTTTAGGTGGTTTTCAAATAACAATTTAGGATTATGCTAATTATAATGAAAGTCTGTAACTATTTCATCTATAAATATTTGGGGGTTTTGTTTTTGGCTTTTTGGGTCATACCCAGTGATGCTCAGGGATTACTCCTGGATCTACACTCAGAAACTACTCCTGGGGGTGCTTGGAGGACCATAAGGGATGCTGGTGATTGAACCCAGGTTGTCCGTGTGTAAGGCAAATGCTCTACCTGCTGTATTATCACTCTAGCCCACTCGTCTATAAATATTTTAATGAAGATACAAGAAAAGAACAGTACCTTTTCTTAGTCCTTGCCTTTCATTCTGACATGCCTTGCTGTTAAAAAATTGTTTTCAATTCTTTGCCTTCTGGAATTTTTAACCAGAAGGAGGTGAGAAATCATATAATACTAGAAACAAAATAGTAAGTCATTTTTTATAATGGACCATTAGATTGGTGTATCTGCATGTGTTATTAAGATTTATTACGTTATCTAATGGAATGGCAATGCTAGAGATAAACTTTGTTCATGTCTGAGTTACAATCACACAATGATCAAACACCCATCCGCCCACCAGTGCACATTTCCCACCACCAATATCCCCGGTATGCCCCCGCTTCCCACCCTCCCCCTGCTCTATGGCAGACAATATTCCCCATATTATAAGAGGTTTTTTTTTTTTGCTTTTTTAATATTCTGCATGTTCATCAAGATCATATGTTCATACAAACAAGAAACTAATGACTGAATAAAAAGTGGGCAGAAAAAAGATCTGCATAAACATCTCACAAAGGAGACATACAGACAATAGACCTGTGAAAAAATGTTTATTATCTCTTGCCCCTGCACCTGGCTGTCTTCACTGGGGCCCTTTGGAAGGGGTGGGTTGAGTTTCCCTCCCCCCCAACAGAGTCCCTATAGCCGAAGACCTCCAGAACCCAGACACAGCCATGCTCAAGGCCATTCCACACATTCAGACGAGCTTCACGTATGAAGGAACCGGCAGAGGAACCCAGGTGTAGGACCTGGGGCAGAGATCGCCAAGCCTGCTCCAATCGGGACTGGGCCTCTTCTGCCCATATCCCCCATTTTCCAGTAGCTAGGCGGTCACACCCAGAAATTGCCCCTAGTGCTGTGTAATCCCATCAATGGCCAATATCCAGAGCTCCCGGAAGTGGCTGCACAACATCTTATAGCCTAATTCTCCCTCTGGGAGAACCTAGCAAACTACCGAGAGTTTCCTGCCCGCATGGGAGAGCCTGGCAAGCTCCCCGTGGCGTATTCATATGCCAAAACCAGTAACAACGATGGGTCTCATTCCCCTGACCCTGAAAGAGCCTCCAACGCGGCACTTTGGGAAGGACGAATAAAGAGAGGCTTCTAAAATCTCAGGGCTAAGTCAAATGGAAACGTTACTGAGACCGCTCGAGAAAATCGACAGGATGATGAAGATGATGAATACAGTTAGAGTGTAAGTTTCTGGGGGGAAAATTGCCACATTATTTTTCCTTAGAAGAAAAAAGAATGTATACCTTCTGTCATGAAAATATCAGTGAGAATGAAGAAGCTATTCTGATGTTTTTTGTTCAATGCAACATTTTTCGATCAAAACACAATTCTTATGAATTTTGCATTAGCTGATGACTTGAAGCCAGATATCTCTTAGAGTGATTTTTAATGCAGAAAAATGAGATAATCAAGATTGGGAACATTATCTTTTATTCTTTGATGGAAAAGGTAAATGTTGTATGAGTGCAGTTAACAATGAGAGTCAATGTTATATCTCTATGCAAAACTGTAGAAATATTCACATTTTGTGGCATCTGAGACCTATAACTAGGTACAAACTCTTAAGTGATCCAGCCCAACTTAGACTTTAGTTTCCAAGAGAGTTTCTGGTGCTAGGATTAATTTTCATCCCTCCAATAAGCACTTGAGACAACTGGTCACCCACTCGCTATTTCCACTGGAAGGCCTCCTTAGTGAATACTATTCCCTTTTACACTTCAAATGACAGAATGTCTCCATCCCATCTTGTATTATTATCCTAGCTCCCATGACTTTTCCTGGCTCATTCCAGGGAAATATTTATAAAAATAATATGGAAATCAAATCCAGTGAAATTCTGCATCTGGAAGAATTTAGGGAATACTTTATATTTTATTACAGTGTGAATTTAACATGTCAAATATTCTACATCTAGTCTCTGGAAAGGTGGAAATAGTAAAATTAGAAAATACATGTGAATTCAAAAAACAGTTTTAACATGCGTTTGAAGACTATGAATAAATAAAATCTGACCCTGACACCAGAAAAACATTTCAGAATCTTTTTTCAAATATTCATTTGGGATATTTGATATTTTGCTGTATATGATATATTTTGGCTATATGGATTATGATTTAAAATGTAAGGAAATAAAATATTCAGGAAAAATATGTGGCTATTAAACATTGAGAAGCTTTAAAACAAAAGTTTAAATTATAATTGAAATGCCTAGGGTGTATGGTGTACTATATTATAAATGAAGAAATGAAGTATGAAATTAAGTGAACTGCTGAATGGTCAACCAGTTTATGTATAACAAATGGATTATTTTTTTAAACTGGTCACATGGTGTTACTTGCTCTAGAAGAAGTCATCACAGAAGTCAACACATTACATACTTTGAAAACAATGCCGAAGCTATGACTGTTCTATTTATCAATGTTTTCTGCATAATCTCCCAAATGTTTTATATCCAAGCAGATGACATGAAAGTAACAGAAAACTGGTGGATCTAGTGTTAGGATATTCCCAAAGTATAAACCCTGCTTATAAAATAGTTATTTTTAGCACCAAATAAGATTTAAAAATATTTGGGTTTTATTACCCTGTCGCCATCACTATTGCCATTTTTATTCTTGTGGTGAATTTTAAACCATTCCCTGAGACCAATTTACTCAGTCCTCTCAAATATATATGACCGAATTTAAACTTGAAAGATGAAACCAGACTCATGGGAAGAGGATAATGAGTGATATGTTTTCATTGGAAAATTCGTGTTAGCAGCAAGAGTCCTGTTTGTTAAAGTTCACATACAGATAAACAATGAGTATGGTTCAGGAATAATTGCAGGGTAACCATGGTTACAGAAAATCTTGTCAACACCCACTGTTCTATTATACATTAGGATACATGTCACCACATTACTATAAATAGAGAAGAAATTCATTCATTACAACCCTAATCATGTGCAAACCTCCAATCTTTTCAGGAAGAATAGCACTGGACTTGAGTGCAATGGGAATATGCAATTTAATGGGTGTGGTGGGCCATGTGTCTGACAAATGGTCGACAGAGGAAAAAAAAAAGAAAGAAATGAAAAAGAGAAATGGGACATCAGAAGATCACACATCAGCAGAAGACTGGAGAAAAGTGACCCAAAGAAACCAAACAACCCTGTACTACTTACAGTTAGTTCCTCCTGACCACCATTTAGTTTTAGATATAGAATAGAAAAGAAGGATGGAAATATTTGGTGTTAAACAGTATGAGAGAAAAGATATTTAGAAAGACACGATGGTCAAAAATATGTGAGAGAATGAGTGACAGCAAATAAGTGATGGTCGTAAAATCTTGAAAACTACAAAGCAGATGACTAAGAGGTCACAGAAAGGTGACACGTAAGTATCCGTAATGACTCTATGGGAGGCTGGAGCAATAGCACAGCGGGTAGGGCGTTTGCCTTGCACAGGACCGACCCGAGTTCGAATCCCAGCATCCCATATGGTCCCCCGAGCACCTCCAGGAGTAATTCCTGAGTGCATGAGCCAGGAGTAACGCCTGTGCATCACCAGGTGTGACGCAAAAACAAAAACAAAGCAAAACAAAAACATAATGACTCTATGGACTCAGGGTCTTAAGAAAAGCCAAACTGGGGCTGGAGCAATAGCACAGCGGGTAGGGCGTTTGCCTTACACGCGGCCAACCCAGGCTCGAATCCCAGCATCCCATATGGTCCCCCTAGCACTGCCAGGGATAATTCCTGAGTGCAGAGCCAGAAGTAACCCCTGAGCGTCGCCGGGTGTGACCCAAAAAGCAAAAAAAAAAAAAAAAGCCAAATTGAGCCAGAAAGACGGTAGGAGCTAAGGAACTTTTCTTGCATGTGGTCAACCCTGGCTCAATCCCCAGCACAGCATATGGTCCCCCAGCACTGCAAGGGGTGGGTCGCTCCTGAGGAGAGCCAGGAATAGCCTCTGAGCACAGCTGCTTGCCCCAACCCTCTTAATTAATGAATATTCTTGTGAAAGCCACTTCAAGCTGCACAATCCCTGGCATGCTCAGACCTAGTAGAACCAAGAACTTCTGGAGATTGAGTGGAGGAAAACTGAAAAACACCCCTAGCTGAGAACAGGGGTACTGTTTTGAAAACCAGGAGAATGAATTCAGAAGTCTGACATCCAAAATAATACTAGTCTGCTAATCCCTCTCTCACTCGGATCTTAGAAAACTAGCAGTCATGCATGTACTTCCCAAATTAAACCAGGATTCCTGATAAGGCATCTACAGATCTTGATATATGGGGGTTCCCCATCCTCTCGATCACTTTTTTGCATAGAGGACACTTATTTATTTATTTATTTATTTATTTATTTATTTATTTATTTTGCTTTTTGGGTCACAACTGGCGATGCACAGGGATACTTTTTTAATTGGGATAATAAGGAACTAGAACATTCATGAATGTCAATTTTATCCTTAGAGAGATCAAAGGATTATGTTAAGCCTTTACCACAAAGAAGACAGGATTTGTAATCTTGTATTTTTCTGGACTTTCATTATGCTTTATTCTCCTTCTTTATAGGTATTTCACTTATTTCACTTTTTTAGGGAATTTTTAAATATTACAAACCAAGCTTTTTAGCGTTTGACTCTCAGGGAGACAATCAGGAGCTTCCACTTAAAGTTTTAACAAGAAAATAAAAGAATCTAAGAAAAAAAAGGGAGTCCAGAGAAAAGAGAGACAATATTGAAAGCAGAAAATTAAACCTTATTGGAGAGCCCAGCAAACTACCAAGAGTATCCCGCCTGCATGGCAGAGCCTGGCAAGCTACCGGTGACATATTTGCCAAAAACAGTAACGACAAGTCTCACAATGGAGACGTTACTGGTGCCCACTTGATCAAATCGCTGAACAACAGGACGACAGTGATACAGTGACACATTGATAGGTGATATAGTGAAAGACAAAAGAGATAACATCATCCAAGAAACAAGAACATGATGTATTTAAAAAGAAGTAATTCAAGAAAAGAGCTCTGGAATTTAAAATGAGTGCCATGCTACTCCAAGCTCTGTGTTCAAGGGGTGACTTTTGGCAGCGCTCAGGGGACCATGCAATGACAGGATGAGTTGGAACTATAACAGAAAATAAATCATTAGAAAAGTTACAAGATAATATATGCTATAGAAAATTGAATATAAGCGAAAATGTGGGAAAATACTAGAAAAAGGAAAAGCAAACCAAAAGATCAGTCTAGAAAATCTGAGATTGAATCACAGGAGTTCTAGAAATAAAATAAGTGATAAAGGAAAATGAAGAGGAGAGAACATCCAAAAACATAACTAAAATTTCCCAGAACAGAATAAAAGGCCAAGTCACCTAGAGAGTCACCGACTGATTGGCAAAGAGGGTGCAGAGGTCCAATTTGAAGGACTCCAGCCAAAAAAGGAGCTGCAGGTTATGTTCATAACGTTGTGAACAGTCTCTCTTCATTAAAATTCTCTTCAAGGGGGCCTGAGAGAAAATTCAATAGACATATTCTGCATGCAGGAAGCCTGGGTTTGGTCCCTGCACTATATGGTCCCAATAGCACTGCCAGGCACGACCCCCCACCCACCCCACCAGCACAGAGCTTGGAATAACTCCTGAGCACTGCCAGGTGTGGCCAGAAAAACCAAAATTAAATTAAATAAATACACAACAAAAATCCCTCAGACCAAGTGATTTTAATATACAGTAAGCCTTCATTTAGCATTGTCAATAGGATCTTGAAATCTATAACTTTAAGCAAAACGACATGTAATGAAAACAGGACATTGAATAACATCATTTTGCTCCAGATCAGCTGGGATTCTGTTTTGTCTGACTAATGCTATAACAAAATGACATTGAGTGAAATAGCATCATTCACAAAGCTGTTATATTTCCTCCTCGGACTATGATTAATCCAGTTTTAAGTACATCTGCATCTACTTTGACTAGAAAGTAACGATATCTTCTTAGTTACAAATATACACACATCTCTCCTCATGAAAATATCTCTGAAATCGTGTCTTTTAAGACATTTGTAGAGAACAGTCTACTCTCCATATTTATGGGTCGCGCATTCAAGGATTTTACCAACCACAGATTAAAAAATGTATTATGGAATTAGGCCTATGGTGGTTGCATTATACTGAGCACGCACATACTATTTTTCCTGTGTTTATTGCCTAAACAATACAGTCTAACAACTTATTAATAGCACTTACATAATAAGTAACCAAGAAATGATCTCAACTATACAAAGAACATTGGTTGATTACATGCAACTACTACAGTCATTTTATATAAGTGACATTCTTGATTATACAGATTTGGTTTATCTTTTGAGGACCCTGGAACCAATCCCCCATGATACCAAGGGTTACTAGACTCCTGATTTCATAAGAAATATGATAAGAAGGTACAGTGATGCCTCATAGTCCCTATTATCCACATATGCAAGCCTCCCATGTTATCAATTGACCAGAGTGGTCAATTTTTCACCATGGGTGAACCTGTGAACCTGTGCTGATACATCTTTTTAAACTTTAATTTTGGGGTGTGGGGCCACATCCAGCCATGCACAGGGGTTACTCCTAGCTCTACACTCAGAAATCACTCCATACAGGGCTCATGGGATGCCAGGGATCAAACTCAAGTAGGACATGTGCAAGGCAAGTACCTACTCTCTCTACTATCCCTCCAGCTTACTGACACACCTTAATCCTCCAAAACCCATAACTTACATTATGACTCACTGTTGATGCTATACGTTCTATGGCTTTGGACAAATAACTAACGACTTTGACCCCCATTATAGTTATCATACAGAGTACTTTGCCTCTTTGCTCCACCTATTTGTCCCTCACCCCCACCCCTGACAACCCCTGGAAACCATGACCTTTTCGCTTTCTCCATTGTTTTGATTTTTCAAAATGTCATATATTTGATGGATTGGAGAGACAGTACAGGAGTTAAAACACTTGCCTTGCATTCTGCCAACCCCAGTTCAAATCCGCAGGGCCACACATGGTACCCCAAGCACTCCCAGGGATCACTGGGGTACAGAACCAGGAATAGTTCCTGAGTGATGCCAAGTGTGACCCAACACCCCTGCTCAAAGTCAAGCAGTTGGAATCGTACAGTATACATTTCATGATGTTCATGTATTTTTTTTAGTTGCCAAAAACTCAAGGTGGCAACATTTACCATGAGGTTCCATCACTCCAGTGGTCTTTGGCCAGCTCCACTTCTACACTCTTGGCATTCTAGTGTAACATCCATGCCCACCCTTTTCACTTGGGCACCAAAAATAAAGCATGATGCTAAATCACTTAACCATTGTCAGCAACAGTGAAGCCAGACTAACATATGATCTGCAATTTTCCAGTTAACCTATAAAAATGTCAGCTTATCTTGTTTTATAATCACCTCCACCCAAGTTTCTTTGTGAAGTGTTCATAGAATGATATTTCTTTTCCTCCATAGCTGGCATAATAGGAAAAAAATCAAATAAGTGTTCATGCATACATACTTTAACTTGGATGGGACTGAACGGACGCTAGATTAATGGACCTCATCGACAGAACATGTTCGCTCACCTCCCTGTGAGGGGGAAACAACAAACCTGTGTAATCATGGAGTCAAACTCTCATTGCCATTTAACTTGATACTGGGATTGTTAAAAGCACAGGAGCAATGGTGACATCTTGTGTCAGGTTAAAAAGTAACACGATTTTAATTCCTTGTGGCATCTACTGGGAGTACTTAGGATGAGCCCTGGCTAAAATTCATCTCTATTGAATCCTTTTAGCTCTTGATCAGATAGTAAAACAGGAGCACTGGTTTCTCAGGGACAGAGATCATATCTTCAAGAATGACAGGGAAAACTTCACTTGACATTTAACTCATCAAACTGTCACCTCAAGAACGAGGCAACCTGCAGGCCTAATCTGGTTCTTCAAGTCAAACTTTTGACCTTGTCTGGACATCCTGGGTGAAACAGAGCCCATGCATCACTCATCTGAAGCAACTGGAGAGACACTGTAGAGCTCCCTACAGTGTCACTTAATTAGTCCACCCACCGCTTTGGGCATTTTCCTGATCTTTAGCAGGCTTTTGTAGTTTACATGACAAGACTGAAACTGTGGGAGCCTAAAATAATATATCGAACACCACTGGTAGCGGGACATCTGGGTAGGCAAATTTTGTGTTTTGTGTGACTTCATGAGCGAGTAGTAGTATGTAACCCTTGCCAACAGAGTCACCTGAGCAACATATAAAACTATCAGTGTCTGATCCATCCTAGGCCAGTAAAATTAGAATTAATGGGAGTTGAAGATGAGCATTTTTCAGAAATCCCCAGGATGATGTCAGCAAGCTGCTTTCACCAGACACTGGATTTCTTATCCTGGAAAGCCAGCTGCCACACTGTGAGGAAGCCCAACTTACATGAAGAGGCCATGTGCATCCTTGTGTTTCAAGATATGGGTCTTCGTTATGACAATGATGGTTGCAGTGGATCGCTCTGGGTGGGAGATGTGTGCTAAAAGTGGGTAAAGGACAAAGATGATGGACTCTCAGTATCTGTATTGAAAATCATGATGCCCAAAGGAGAGAGAAAGAGAGAGAAGGAGAGAGAAGAAAAGTGCCTGCCATAGAGGCAGGCTGGGGGTGGGGAGCAGGAGGGATACAGGGGATATTGGTGGTGGGAAATGTAAACTGGTAGAGTGATGGGAATTGGAACATTGTAGATTGAAACCCAATCATGAAAGCTTTGTAACTACATCTCATGGTGATTTAATTTAAATAATTTAAAAAATAAAAAATAAAAAGATACAAATCTTAATGTAAACTTTGATTAGTTTTTCTTGGAAAAAAAGAACAGAAACATTTAAGAAGTATTAAGTCAGAGGATATCATTTAAAATACATATATGTTATCAAGTAACTTTGCAGTAAGGTCGTTTTTTCCTACAGAATAGTTCTTTATTCACCACCCCTTCAATCTCTGTCCTCCCATTCTGTCATAAATCTCACTTCCGTTTTGCCTCTGACCCTGTGTATACACGAAAGCGGCTCTACTCAGTTCACTGTTGATCAGTACATCTTTGAATTCATGGCTGAGTCTTCTCTTCCTATGATTTAGCAGCAGCACCTTGCATAGCCCATAACCCATCCTTGACACAATTCTTCACTTGGTTTTCAAGACCTTCCCTCTCCTGGTTTTCTTATCTCATTAGTTGGACTAGAAGGATATGCCCTTCTCAAATGTTCAAAACAAGCCTTCCTAAAATGTAATATATTGGTATATGAATTATTTCAAGCTGTAGTCAATCAAGTTCTTGGAAACTCACCAGAAATGTACTAGTCCCTTGCATAGACTACTCTTCTTAACTTAGAAGAATGAAAATTGAGCGCATTACATAGAATTAGGGTGATTATCATAAAGAACATTTCTATAAGAGAAACCTACCTCTATGTCAGAACTAACATCTAATTACAAACCCTGTTTTGTATGTTGTATGAGGCCCCTTCCTTTTTCTTGAAGACCGGGGTCCCTTTTTCCATTCTTTAGCTCAAAGGATATATACACCCTCATTTTTCCCCATTGACTTTAGAATCCACATCTATGTAAATTATTCAAAAATATGCAATTAAATTTGTATATAAAGAAGTATGGGGAGTCTTTCAAAAATGAAAATGAAAATCCCAGATGATCCAGCAATACCACTCCCAGGCATTTATGTGAGGGATATGAAAACTCTAATTTAAAAGAATATTTTACCCCTCTGTAGTCACAGAAGCATTGTTTGTAATGAAATCAAACTAAGTGTCCATCAACAAACATCTAGATAAGGAAGCTGGGGTGCACATACTCAATAGAATACTACTCTGTTGTTAGAAAGATAAAATTGCCTTTTGAGAGAAAATAGAGGCACCTTGAGGTGATTATACTACGTAAAATAAGGGAGAACAATTAATTATCAGATGGGTTTAATCACATGTAGGCTATGAATAGCTAAAGCAAAAAAACTAGCAAGACAATAGCACTAATTCCTAGAGATATAGGTGGTGAACAAAGGGAAAGTGGAGCAGGTGGTGAGAGCAATAAGTAGAGGGGTCTTTGGGTGTGTGTGTGAGAGATGGCTCCAAAGTTTTGGTGGTAGAAGTGGCAATAATTGTACACAGAGAGGTGTAAGGATAAATTCCTGAAATGCTAGAAAATCAAGTCAATAAAATTGTTTATTTTTTTGCTTTTTGGGTCACACCTGGAGATGGACAGGGGTTACTCCTGGAGCTGCACTCAAGAATTACTCCTGGCGGTGCTCAGGGGACCATATGGGATGCTGGGAATCAAACGCAGGTCGGCCGAGTGCAAGGCAAATGCCCTACCTGCTGTGCCTTGGCTCCAGCCCCAAAGTCAATCACTGTCACTGTCATCCCGTTGCTCATCGATTTGCTCCAGCAGGCACCAGTAACGTCTCCATTGTGGGACTTGTTACTGTTTTCGGCATATCGAATATGCCACAGGTAGCTTGCCAGGCTCTGCCGTGGGGGCAAGATACTCTTGGTAACTTGCCGGGCTCTCTGAGAGGGGCGGAGGAATCAAACCCGGGTCGGCTGCGTGCAAGGCAGATGCCCTACCCACTGTGCTATCGCTCCAGCCCCCAAAGTCAATAAAAAATTTTAAACTACAAAAAATAGGGGAAAAGGACCCAAATGGAATCATTCATGGCCAGTTCCTGCCCAAACTTAATCTCTACTCTGCCATTTCAATCTCTTTCAAAAGTATCATTGTAAACCAATCAATCTTATAATACCTGAATGGCATCAGTGGGATAATCTTCAAAAGATTCCCTAGCCTTCCCCTCAGGAAAGGGACTTTACCTGACACAGTTTTTTTAAATTTTGCTAACAGCCTTAGACCACCTTTTTTTCTGCCTGCAGAACCCTTCCATTTTGAATAGTTCCTTGTAGGCCCTTCGACTTGGTAATATCCAATGTTACCCAATTCATGCATCATTTAATAAAGACAATTAGATCTTAAAATCTGTCAATTTTTGTTGACAGAGCTATTACTCTCTACCTTGAGATTTCTATGATCTATATGATGGGAAACCACAACTCCAGATCTCTGCCATAGAAAAGAGCATGTAGACAATGTTGGTCTGCCCGACCCTCCACTTCTTCATGCAAGATATGTCACCTTCTGGTTTCTCAGGTACCCTCTACTCAAGCCTCCTCTCTGTGACAGAAGCAGGCTCCAAGATTAGACCTTTCCCCCTCTCTTGCCCCCATTCTGTCAGTCTCCTTTATTCTACCTATGAATACAGGCAAGCTGTCAGCAAAAAAAAAAGCTTCTAGTTCAACTAATTCCAGTTAAAGGAATTCATGAAGGTCTTTGTGATGTCTTGTTCACTTCCTTAAATCCCCTCCCTGAGCTTCCAAGCTGAAGATGAGCCAGGGGATTAGTCAAGTTCACTTTATCCATTAGTTCTTTAACACTGAAACATGTTATTCCAGGATGATTTGCATTTCAAAGAAAACTGTTGCAAAAGGGCAAAGCTTTATTGTTGACAAACTTTCATGATATCCTAAGCTTCAGTTATTCAAGATTGAGAGCATAAAAATATGGTTTTGACGATAAAAGACAAAAGAGATTCCTCTTATTTGTTCATTCACTCATTAAATCTCTTTCAAGCAACTATTCTGTCCAGTAACTGTGCTCGGGGCTGGGGGGAAAGAGGAGAAGTCAGAGTCACACTCCCAGTTCAATACTGGATTTAAATGCTTTATGCAAGTGCCTTCATCAACCTCAGTTAATTAACTCAAATTACCTAAAACTCTTCCCATAAGAAAAAAGTTATGCGCAAAGTCAATAAATATTAGACAATATGTTCAGGTAACGTTGTCAACTAGAAATCTGTATTCGAAAATAAATAAAGGTCAGAGAGATAGCTCAATCGTCTGAGAATGCATGTGGAAGACCATGATTCAATCATCAAAACTTCCTGGTACCCCGAGCACTGCCAGGAATGAGTCCTGGGTACTGAGCAGGGAGTTAGTAACTCCGGAGTACCACTGGGTGTGGCCCCGAAGCAAAAGAAAATAAATAAGAAATAAAAATGAAACAATCCCAAATTGGCGTCATTCATACCAGGTCCTGCCAAGAATTAGTACTGAACCTATTTTCAGATTCCATCTCTCCCCGAAGTAGAAATTTTAGCCAAACAATCAAGATTTTCTTGGTAGCACGAGGGAGGTTACTAGTGAAATCATCTGCTTATAAGACCCCTCCGAGACTTGCCCACAAGGAAGGGGACTTTCCAGAAGGGATCCAATTTTTCTTTTGCTAATATTTTACTCCACCCTCTTTCTGACTATAAAAGCCCTTCAATTTGCAAAATACCCCTCAGTGCCTAGCTACTTGCTTAAATCATGAAGCATTTAATAAGGCCAATTAAATCACTAAATTTATTCAGGTGAATTTTAACAGTGGAAAGAAAGTTTATGTCATTAATTAGTCTGTTAAAAAATCCAGAAGAAAAAAAGCTGATACCTTAAGTAATGGTAAAACATTATATAATCAGCCAGTCAACATAGGACCTTGTGAATCCTCTGTTCTGAGCCCAAACCATCTGCAGAAAGCTCAGAAACTGCAAAAGCCAAAACTGACCTTTTTTTGTTCCAGCTGTGTCAGTGGTTGTTGTCTATTTTTACGAGACCATGAGTCCCACTGGTCAGATTGTGGACTTTCTCTGTTTCATATTTTATAATGTGATGATTGGACCTTCTGAAAAACAAATTCCAGACTGGTATTGGAACATTCCATGCCTGAAACAACTGTATTATGAACAACTTGGTAAATCACAGTGTTGTAATAAATTTCTTTAATTCCACTAAGTAAATATAAAGATTTAACGGGATTTGGCACATAATTCATGAGTCAGGCATCACCCCCTCTATGAGTAGAAAGGAACTTCGAAGACTTTTATAAGCAGAAGGGGCTGAGATAAGAAAGGAGGGAATTGTTTCAGGCAAGGTCACTTTCCCTTGGGGGACCCAAAGTGGGGTGTATCAGTCAGATGACCTCACCAGGAAATTTCAGATTTACTGGTTCAGATTACATACCCAAGAAAGACGGAGGCTGCAATTAGGTAAAGTAAAAAAACTTGATCTGGTGACCAAGTGAGTTTAGTGCGAATGGCTCCGAAGTCTGTGGTCTGTGTTTGAACAGACCTTTTACAGCCTGATAGAGGAGAACAAAAAATTTCCCCCACCCTTCCCAAATGTGTCTTTGGCAAAAGATCAGTTTCATGGGCAGGGACCAAGTTTTTCCTTAAGGAATCTTCCTGGAAAACCTAATCGCTTCAGATTTTCCTTGGACAAGGCAGAACATAAATCTTCCTACCTTTGTTTGCTATACGCCTTCCCTAACAACCTCCCTAACGGACCCCCGTTTCTACTTCCAATAATAGCATACAAAACTGCCTTGGTGAGTTATCCAGTTTGGGTTTGGTTTGTTTTTTTTTTTCATATTTCTCCCCTGTGTACAGGAGGTAGAGATGCTCTGAATAAACATCTTCCCTATACTCTGATCAAGCAGTCTCATACTTGTCTTAATGACTGTGCAGTATAAACAACTACCCAGAGAGGTTCGGGACGATTTTCTTCACACCCCAACACTGGAACAATCACTGACCTACTGTATGAAGCAGCATTACTTTCTCCATCTTGCAAATGAGAAAGTAAGAAGCTGGAGGGGGGGGGGAAATCAAACTATTTGCACAAACCACCCCTGTCACAAGAGCTGATGCCAACCCGTAAAGCCCTAAATCTGTCTGCTGCTTTTGTTTGTTTGCTTTGGAGTCATCCCCAGTGCTTAGTGCTTGCTCGGTGCTGCTGCAGGCACCATGCAACGCTGGATTGAACTTGAGCCTCCTGCATGCAAAGTATGTGCTCAGACCTACCTCTCCCGCCTCAGCCTCCCGGCCTCTTTCTGCCTCTGAGCCTGTCTTATTTTCACTGTGACATACAGCCTCCTGGATCATGAGTTTGGTGAGCTCTGAGTAAGTATCTTTCTAGATCAAAGTTAAAAATTCGTTAGACTGGGCAAAGAGGGACCGAGTGAAGTCTGAATTCTGCTGCAAAGGCCTCAAAATGCATTTCTCCAGCTCGCCTTTAGAACAGCCCTTATCGGCTCCTACAGCAGTTTCCGGTAACCCAGGTTCATCCTTCCAGTCCAACTCTGAATGCCTCAAAATGACAGAATGGCTCGTGTTCGCCAGCCGGCTCCCTTCCACCAGATAAGACCAGCTGACATATTATATAACCAGCGGGAGTGTTTATCTTTTGATTCACCACAACAAATCTTCAGTCTGGAACATTGGACAGGCATTGTACAAAGACTGGGAAAATAATGACCATTATCAGCAGCTTCCCGTCATTCACTGTGTCCTTGATGCAACGAGGAGAGAGTTCAGGAAAGAACTCGGGAGCGTTGGAAAAGCCTTTGGCAGCCTGCACGCCTAATTGGGAGATTTCCTTTGGCGTCCAATCCCTGGATTTCTGCGATGCGCTTATTAAGGAGAAATGGGAACCATTCCATGGGGTCTGAATTTGGATTTTAATCCCCTTGGACCCCCTGCTAGTCTCACAGAAAGAAGAGAAGAGAGGGGGAATGGGAGAATGTGGGGGGGGGTAAGAAGTGGGAATGAGGGAGGGGGAGAGTGGAGGGGGCAGTTGGAAGGGAGCATGGGAAATGGAGTCATAAAGGGACAAGTGGAAAAGGGAAGGAGAAGCCTGCGGGGAGGGAAGAAGGAAAAAGTTCCCAAGAGTCGGAAATGGCCCGCCCAGGGCCCTGCGAGGCAATTTCCATACAGCTCTTCTCTTTTCCTTCTAGCAAGGAGCCTCTGAGGTAGGTCAGGAAACCTGAGCGTCCATCCATCGGATAGATCTTAAAGTGACAGAGCCCATACACCACGGGATGAATTCCAGATCTTTCTCACCCTGAAGCCAACGTCAACCGAGGGGCCCACCTCTAGAAACTGGCATTCAAGAACCAGGCAATGTGCCAAGGAGCAGGTGAGACCCCCAAGTACATGGGTATACTGAGTTTCACCTCTCCCAACAGAAGAGCATTTGACAGCTCTCAACGAGCAACCTCGGCAGGCATTTCACCGAGCAGAAGGCAGGACCGGGCCAGAGAGATCCCTGAGCGCCTCTAGGAGCGGTTCGTGGGCGCAGATTTAAGAGCAGACCCTGTGCACCGCCGGGCATGACCCCAAAGCAAGAAGACAAAAAGAAACACGACAGTCTTCATTCAGAAGAGCTGAGAACAAATGGTTACGAGAAGCGCGAAGACATTTTCAAGGAAGACATAACATTTTCTCAAAATCCAAAAGGCAAGGAAGGTAATATTACATGTAGATGTTAAAAAAAAAACAAAAACACTCCATTCCTACTGATTCACAGCAAAGATAAAACTCACAGAAGCATGGTATCAGGGGACTCTAATTCAAGCTAGAAGCTCTAAGAATACAGGCCTCGCTATTTATTAAGAATACTGAAATACCACTTCACTTAAGACTGAGATGGAGAAAGACTTAAATAAACTTTACACTGAGCTCGGGCGTTCAAAGGATAAGAAACAGGTAAAGTGGGGGCCGGAGCGATAGCACAGCGGGTAGGGCGTTTGTCTTGCACGCGGCCGACCCGAGTTCGATCCCCAGCATCCCATATGGTCCCCCAAGCACTGCCAGGAGTAATTCCTGAGTGCAAAGCCAGGAGTAACCCCTGAGCATCGCTGGGTGTGACCCAAAAAGCAAAAAAAAAAAAAAAGAAACAGGTAAAGTGCTGGACAGGGGTTAAGGCACTTGCCTTGCATGTGGCTGGTCCGGTTGGAATTCCCAGCATCCCACAAGGTCCCCTGAGCACCCCCCAAGGTAAGCCCTCCCCACAGAACCGGAAGTAGCTCCTGAGCACTACCAGACATGGCCTGGAGGCCCCTCCATCATCGCCTCTAAAGGAAACAGCTATACAGCTTCTTCCAGCTGACTGATTCCTGGTAGGATTTCTGGCATCAGAGAAAGATGCAGGTATCCAGGCCCTGGAGGGCGGTGCATGCCCCAAGTAGAAGGCTCAGTTCTTTTCCTATCCTTCAATTGTCTGTTGAGAGATTCCCCCATGGGGTGATGAAGGGATCCAGGAGAAAAAAAATACAAAGCTACTCAATGATCACTGGTGCCCAAGTCTGACGTCAAAGGAGAAAAGGGAGTGCTTAACCTTTCCACATAATCCATTCCAGGTTCCCGCAGAATATGCCAAGAACCTCAACAGCTTTTACCACCTAGGGTCCTATTTGGAAGCAGATGGCACAGTTCCATATTTCCAGTGAAGTTTAATGAGGTCCTCTCTCTCAAGGCAAAGGGAAGATTAAGGGCAATCAAGGAATAGTACAGTACCCTGGGGTGCGCGAGCCCTAAAGAACTGAGCTCTGGACAAAGGCCACCAGGCATCACAGCCCGCCTCAATACTGGAGCACAGCTAGAGCCGATCCACAAGGAGACAGTGAGGAACTGTCACCACTCCCCACGGCCTCCTGCTCCAAGACCCTCTCCAACCACTGCGTTTCTCAATGCTTCCCATTGCCAGAGGGCAAATGAGCCCAGTGATTTGGGACACAAACCAAGACAGAGAAGGATAGAGGGGAGACCGGAGGGGCAGACAATGAGGAGTCAATGCCATCCTTCGAAAATGGTGGTGGGTCCAGACAAAGGTTTAGTTAGGGAGATATTCATCACAGTATTGTTTGTAAATGCAAAAATTGTGAGAGTGGCTTGAATGTTAGCGGGAAACTACATTAGACCCATGGGAGGGCAGGATAACCGCACCTATTTCTGCATATAAACTATGGCCATTTAAATAGCACCTAACATCAAAACACACTCCTTACACATTAGAAATGCTCGAGTGAGGGTTTAGTTACAGACAAGGGAAGATGTTCATGATGCCATCTTTAAAATCAGGTCATAAAATCACGTGGCAATGACCCCATTTATTTTTTAAACTTTCTCTCTCTTTTTTTTTTCTTTTTGGGTCACACCCAGTGATGCTCAGGGGTTACTCCTGGCTCTGCATCTCAGGAATTACTCCTGGCGGTGCTCAGGGGACCATATGGGGTGCTGGAAATCAAACCCGGGTCAGCAAGGCAAACGCCCTACCCGCTGTGCTATCACTCCAGCCCCTCTTTCTCTTTCTTTTTGGCTTCTGGCAATGATCCCATTTGATTGGCTAGCAAACTACACAGGCACATCCAGGATGCAGGCTTGGAAAAATCATCCATGGAGATGGTGAGAGTGATTAATGGCTCTCGAAGGGAGACTGGGTCGTGTCTTGTTTTTAGGCTTCATTTTCAAATTTTCTGTAATGATCGCAAAATAATTCTGAAGAAAGAAAATACATCCTCGTTTCCAGTTTATTTATAAAAGAGTGTTGATTTTCCCAGTATTTCCCTTTCTCTTCCCTGTGTCATCTCTTGCTCCATAACCTTGAGAGTGGCAGCAGATGGCCGGGCAGGCATGTGGATGGAGGGGAAGGGAGGGAAATCCCAGCATATGGGAGTCATGACTCATAGCTTTCACAGCTTGAGGAGTTCTCAGGACCAAAATACAGAAGAGTGGCAGGGGCCTGAGCGAAACCTCCTGTTCCTGAGGCTTAAATCCTAGGAAGTTGAAAATTAGAGTACATGCTGAAGATGAGTAAGAGATATTTTTTAAGTCATATTGGAAGCAGGAGGAATAAGCAGGGGAAAGCACCACTGCTAAGGAAAGAGGGCATCTTACCAACCAGCAGAGGGGAACTGGTCGACCCCTATTTTATTTCAATGCCAATAATTCATGAAGCGTTCATCTCCTCTTTCTGGTCATCGTCATCATACCCCTCACTGTCAGCATCAGCAGCATCACCAGCATTCCAACCCCAACACCATTATCACTGCCTCACCTCCCCACACGCCCCATCTCCATCTCCATTACTGAGGCAAACATCTGAAAACAGTAAATAGGGTTTATCTTTGCACAAACTTGGCAAGATTTAGTCCTCATCCTACAGAGTTCTGGCAAACTGAAACAGAATTGATGAAGATCAAGGTATTCATATGGAATGCACATGTAACAGAAGGGTCAGTAGCAAGCGTTAAAGTTCTGCACAAAAAAGTTTAGATGCTTGTTTTCTTTTTTTTTAAGCCAGGATCATAAAGGGTAAGAGCTTCTTAATCACGGTCCCCCCTAGTGTAACTGTATGGTCAACTAGTATATTGCCATATTATAGATGTTATAACATATCATAGATGTTATAATATATTATGGATGTTATAATATATTTGTGCCCCCTCCGGCTGAGTCCTGTTCTCCCTTCACGGTGTAGCTGACTGCTGGTGCTGGCTTTGTATGAGCTGTCCTACCTTCATACCTCAAGAAAAATTCTTTCTGTTTTTCTTTCATTTTTGATCCAGATTATTATTCGGCTTGAGTGATAGCACAGCAGGTTGGGCGTTTGCCTTGCACGCAGCTGACCCGGGTTTGATCTTCCGCCCTCTTGGAGAGCCCGGCAAGCTACCAAGAGTATCCCGCCTGTACGGCAGAGCCTGGCAAGCTCCCCGTGGCGTATTCGATATGCCAAAAACATAACAACAAGTCTCACCATGGAGACATTACTGGTGCCCGCTCGAGCAAACCAATAAACAATGGATGACAGTGCTACACAGATGTTATAAAATAGACATAAAATTAAATTGTGAAACGTTGCCATGAAGAAGGTAATATTTGTTTTCCCGTATCCCGTGGATCACCTTTTTGGATCTGTATATGAAAAACCCACTGTTCCAGGTGACAAAATTAGAATCAGAAGTTTGGGCAACAAATCTGTAAAGGGGGGCTGTAAGCACACCAGAGATTAAATATAAAAGAAGGTCCATGCTGCGTGGCGACGCTCAATTGGAGCCCAGGTTGAGGAACTGAAAGGCCAGTTCGCTACTATAATACGAACACCTCAGCACCGGATGACTTGGAGCTCTAGTCACGAGATACGGGTGGACTGAGCAATAAAGCAGCATTTACAGAAAAACCAACCTTGACAATTACGCAACGTGCCAGATGGTGCCCCATTCCTGCTACCATCACTGTTCAACATCTCTGCATTGAATGACTATGTTTTCTTTCTAAGGATTTCCTGGAAACCGCGGCCACCCCTCAAGGTCTCAGAGGACAAGAGCAATACGTGCCTATTTCCATTTTAGGGAACTGAGTTAATATCGAGACCAGCAGACCTTTTGATCTCTTTAGAATTCCGGCTCTGCTGCTGGTCTAAAGAAACCACCACCACCCTTTCCCCACCCCCCACCCCCCACCCCCACCCACACAGCATGCAGCCTCTTTGGTCTAAGAACTGCTTCCCAGAAGGGGTCTGTCTGGACAGGAGGTTGCCCTTTGGAAGAATCATTTGCACTGGAAAGGGTAATCTCCTCTGGGAGGGGCTTTCCTCCGGTAGGGAAGATTTGGCCAGGTCCTGACTGATTAGCTGAAAAGAGCTTCTCCCTATAACTCAAAGGAGAAGGCAGTGGCTCCAATCTGCATACAGTAGTACCCTTGTTGACTGGGCCTTTCCTGGCAACCTCCTGCACTGACCTTCTCTCCTCCCCCACAACATCCTGTCTGTAGCTGAAGCTATTTAAAGAGGTGACTTAAACCACTGAACTGAATTACTCAGCTGGACTACCTCTCTCCCTTGGTACATGAGGCATATATGTTGTTATCAAACCTTTTGTTTGTTTTTTTTTCCCCTCTCTCTGGTCAATGTGTCTGAGGCTAATCTGATCATTTGCCAAACTGGAAGAACTGAGTGGGTAGGGATTCTCATCCTGGCTCCCTCACCACTCCCTAACACACACAGACACAGACACAGACAGACACACACGCACACAGACACACACACACACACACACACACACACACACACACACGCTAGCAGCAGTTTGGAGAGGGTGAGGGTGGGGCAGGCGGCCGGGCTGAGCAGCGTGGTTTCTGGCAGAGCTCCATCCAAATCTGGATGTTGATGTCATCGGTTCAGAGCAGCTCCGGAGACTCCTGCAGAAATTGCTCTCTGCCAGAACTGCCCGGGGGCGGGGCACCCAGAGTCCGGGCCCAGCTAGGAAGAACCTTCGGGTGCAAACATCTTTAGGGAAGGTTATGGTCGAGCTGCGGGAAGATCCAAGGCTTTGAAGTCAAAGGAGTCTGGGATCAACCCGGGATCAACTCAGGGTCTGCTCCCTGCCGTCTGTGTCACACTGGCCGAGCTCTGGAATTACCCTGACCAGAAGGCAGTTAGGAAAATATCCTGATACTCCTTTGGGCTTAGGGTGAGTGCTAGAAATGTTATTTATAGAACATCAGCTGGGGGATCCAGGCTCACCTTTCACTCAGCCAGGCCTGTAAAGGAGAGAGAGAGAGAGAGAGAGAGAGAGAGAGAGAGAGAGAGAGAGAGAGAACAAGGCACTTCTCTTGCATGCTGCAGACCAGGGACTCTGTCCAGCCTCACACATGGTCGTCCAACACCTCCAGGGACAGCTCCTGAGCTCAGAGCCAGGAGCAGCCACTGAGCACCCCGGGGCAGGACCCAACACCCCAATAAATACATCCACAGCTCTTTCTCCCAAAGCCAGGGTGAGGCGACCACAGAGCAGGGGAATATCCCATAGTTCCCTGCCACGGGGAATCTATTTTTAAGGAAGCTTCCTCCTCCCCAGAGTGATTCTTACTGTCACACAGGCTCCGAACTGCCCATGCGAGCCAGCTGCCGTCCCCGTGGCGAGGGGTGGAGCGGTGCGCCTTCCTGCCCACCCGCGCGCGGCAGCCCTCCACGGCCCTTCCGCCCTCTCCCTCCTTCTCCCACCTGAGGTGCGGCTGTTCCCGTCCTCCCGCCCCGGCTCCCAGCCTGCCCGCTCTCTGCCATCTGTCGACTCGGAAAGGCCCGCGTGGGTGGATTCACATGAAGGCTTTGAACTGAAAATGGCTTACTGAGTTACACAGGTCAGGGTTCTTTCATAAGTAATAAGGGCCATACGCGAGAAGCGTTCCTCCGGCACAGCAGCAGTGCGGGCTGCCGGAGAGGGTCGGGAAGAGGGGCCTCTCCGTTCCTGCCACTCGTTTGCAGAAAGACTCGGCCACTGGAGACAGAGGCAAGGTGGGGCCACCACTGCGTTCCTTACACCGGTGGTCCAAGGATATTCGGAGTGCCAAGGGCTGGGCACACCCTCCTCCCAAATGCCTGGAAACTTACCAACACCTAAAGTCTATCGTGAGCACTGACTTCCAGAGTCTCCTTACTTAGTCACGTCCTCCCCCTGCGGGGTTGACATCATATATACCCGCGCGCGCACACACACCCCCATAAACACCAAATCAGAACTTTGGGGCTGCACCGGCAAATGGTATTAATTGGACAGCAAAGAGTTCTTGGAAAAGCATTTTCTGCTGTTCTTTTCAATTACGTTGCCACAACGATCGGAGGAGGTAGCCGGCGTGTTTTACACAGCACAGTCACGGGAGAATGCCAGGAACACAGGTGACAGACCCCATGCTGCTCCTGGAACAATCGCCTCCCCCGTTAGCTCACAGCACACCCTCAAAGCCACCATGGAAAAGATTCCCAGAACGTTCACCGGGCGCCTGCTGAGAGGGTTCTGATTTTAAAGCGCAATGGGAAACAATGAAGTGCTGATTACGAGAGCTGAGAACAATGGAGCATGGCCCGAGTTTTCTGGACCTGCTTTTAACCTATTTGTAAATGTGGCACTTGTCGAACAAAGCCACTGGCTAGACTCTGAGGCTGCAGGCCTTTAAAAAAAAAACAGGCTCCGGAGCCTGTGTGACAGCACAAAGCTACAGGGATGCAAATAACACCGGACAATGGTTGGCAATTACCAGTAGGGTGTGGGGGGTGGATGGTAGTTAAGATAGAGGAGGATAAGGATTGCAGAGATAAGGGCCAGGAGGATCGCTCCATGGCTTGGAGGCCGGCCTCACACGCTGGGGGAAAAGGCAGCTCAGATAGAGAAGGGAACACCAAGTAAAGGGTGCTTGGAGGACTGGCTCGGGATGGGAGATGCGGGCTGAAAGTAGACTATAGACTGAACATGATGGCCACTTAACACCTGCATTGCAAACCACAACACCCTAAAGGAGAGAGAGAGTAAAAGGGAAACCACCTGCCACAGAGGCGGGACGGGGTAGGGTGGGGGGGTTGGGGTGGGAGGGATACTGGGAACACTGGTGGTAGAGAATGGGCACTGGTGGAGGGATGGGTACTCGAACATTGTATGACTGAAACATAAGCACGAAAGTGTGTAAGTCTGTAACTGTATCTCACGGTGATTCGTTAATTTTTTTTTAATTTTTAGAAAGATAGAGGAGGATCCATTATGACAACATTAATTAATTGGAGATGGTCACTGGACAAAAACTGCATGTTGAAAGTAGGTACCGGGATATACCTGATAACCTTTCAGCATCTGTATTGAAAACCATAATGCCTAAAATGAGAGAGAGAAAAAAGAAAGACAGAGAAAGAAGAGAGGTGCTTGCCATAGACTAAGCAGGCAGGGTGAGGAGTGGTTTGAAGATTGGAGGGAAACTGGGTTCACTGGCGCTGGGAAATCGACACTGGAAATCCCTGGAAATCAAGGGATGGGTGTTGGATCATTGCATGACTGAACCTGATCATGAACAGCTTTTTAAAAAAAAAAATTTATTGAATCACCATGAGTAAGTTACAAGCTTTCATGTTTGGGTTACAATCACACAATGATCAAACACCCATCCCTCCACCAGTGCACATTCCCCACCACCAATATCCCCGGTATACCCCCCCTTTCCCACCCTCCCCCTGCCTCCATAGCAGACAATATTCCCCATACTCTCCCTCTACTTTGGGGCATTATGGCTTGCAACACAGACACTGAGAGGTCATCATGTTTGGTCCATTATCTACTTTCGGCACGCATCTCCCATCCCGACAGATTCCTCCAGCCATCATTTTCTTAGTGATACCGTCTCTATTCCATCTGCCTTCTCCCCTCTGCTCATGAAGCAGGCTTCCAGCATCCGCCCTGGCCATGGAGTGAATGATCTAGGTGCTGACACAAACCCAGAGTTCTTTCCCATGACAGCTGAAATTTTCTAGAACAACATGGATGTTGGTCTCCACCCCTGTTCTACCTGTCGCCACTCTCGAAAGACACTCTGGCGAGGCCTCTCATCCATAGTCCACTCTGCCTCTTGCGAGAAAGCTTTCTCTTCTTTCCAGAAACCCAGCTCTTTCCCCTCCAGCTGCTAAGCTACCCGGCAGGGAAAAACAGCAGCCAGTAATGTCAGCTAGAAATTTTCACTGTGCTTGCAGTTCTGCATGTGCCTGCGGGAAGATAATATTCTACTCAACCTTACACATGGCCGGTCTTCTCCATGGGCTCCAACTCCTTTCATTTTGACCTCTGGGGAATGTTTTGCACTTGAAAGGACAAAGGAAAAGTAGTCTGCTCACTGTGAAGGTTGGAAAATGGGAGAACGGGATCATGTATCCCTGATTTTAATGGAGCACTCAGGTGTATTTTTTCTTTGGCTTTAACTTTTAATTGACTTGGAACACATATATGAGAAAGAACACAAAGGATAAAGACAGAGCAACAGCTCAATGGGCTGGAGTGTAGCTTTGCTTTTGGAAGGCCCAGGTTTGGACCCCATCACCATATGGTCCTGGGAGCGCCATCAAGAGTAGCCTCTGAGCACTGAGCTAAGAGTAGCGCATGAGCACTACCAGTTTTGACTCCCAAAAGTTTTATATATATCACTTGTATCACTTGTCTTCTCATTGATCTTCGATTTGCTCAAGCGGGCGCCAGTAACATCATCTCCATTTGTCCCTGTCACGTGCTAGTGTAGCCCAATGATATCTGCTCGCTCCAGGAACAGGAAGAGCCTCAAACCATTCTTTCAGGGTTTTGACGAAGAAGTCTGACAATCTCATTGGTCAGACTATATATATATATATATATATATATATATATATATATATATGACTGGAGCGGTAGCACAGCGGTAGGGCTGCGTGCCTTGCAGCACGCAGCCGACTCGGGTTCGATTATTCTGCCCCTCTCGGAGAGCCCAGCAAGCTACCAAGAGTATCTCGCCACATGGCAGAGCCTGGCAAGCTACCCGTGGTGTATTCAATATGCCAAAAACAGTAACAAGTCTCAGAATGGAGACATTACTGGCGCCTGCTCGAGCAAATCAATGAGCAATGGGATGACAGTGACATATATATCATATATCATATGACATATATATCACTGTCATCCCATTGCTCATCGATTGCTCGAGCGGGTGCCAGTAACATCTCCATTCGTCCCCGTCATGTACTAGTGTAGCCCAATGGCATCTGCTCGCTCCAGAAACATAAAGAGCACATTGTTGTTACTGTTTTTGGCATATCAAATACGTCATGGGTAGCTTGCCAGGCTCTGCCGTATGGGCGGGATATCCTCAGTAACTTGCCAAGCTCTCCAGCTCTCCAACAGGGGCAGAGGCTTTGAACTTATACAGCTGAGCCGGAGGTGATTTGTGGGTGTGTCTCCCACATACCTAACTTTTGGCCATTTAATTTCTTGGTAAACTTGGCCCCAAGTCATTATATGCGTCTGTGTATGTGTATACACACACACACACATACAAACACACATACATCAACCAGGCAGCAAATCTGCATAAATTAAACTCATCCTTTGACCCAGTATACAAACAGTGAGGCACACCCCACCGCAATCCAGAAGCCTCTTGGTGCCCCTTTTCAGGGACAATGTCCTGTATCCCCCACGGAATGATGATCCTGACTTTTAATGCTCTGTAGACTCATTTGGAATATTTTCAAACTTTAAAATAAAATTCTAAAACCAACACCCATGAGACATAAAATGAAAAGCTAATAATACTAGTGGCAATTTTTTATAAGTTGTGTTTTCATAGTACTCTGAGGCCTTCTAAAGAAGCAGCTCTTTTTCAGCCGAGTCTGGTTGCTACGGATTGAATTGCAGATGCTAGAAGCCCAATCCACCACGTCCGGCCTTCACCCACGTTCGTAGAAAGGACTTTCAGCGGTAACTAAGATTCAATGAAGTCCCAAAGGTGGAGGTCTGAGCCTGTAGGATCGCAGCCTAACAAGAGGAGGAAGATGATTTTCTGTCTTCCTACCCTGTGGAGACACAGCAAGAAGGCAGTTACCTGCCAGTAGAGAGGGCACTCGCTGGCATCCACACAGTCAGGTGCCCATGTCTGGGCTTCCCAGCTCTAGGGCTGTGAAACACGCATTTCTCTTGCTTATGCCTTCCAGTCTGTGGTGTTCTGTTGTGGCAGCTCAAGCTACCACATCAATTTTCTTCGAAACATGGGTCACTTGTTTGGGCAATAACTCTATCACTGGAGATCAGCCTGCCTCTCCTGCTCTACATTTCAAATGAATGCATTGTGCTTTGAATAATAACAGAAGTTAGCACACAAAAGTAATTTAATACTGTCCAGTAAGGAAAGTTGGGTTATTGGGTAAACATAATGAGACCTGGGTGTCAAATGCTAGGGCTGCAAGAATCAAAAGCCAAGAGTTCTCTCTCTCTCTCTCTCTCTCTCATTCACATTTTATTGGGAACGTTTGATTTATTCCGAGTTGACAGCTGGTATGGCGTCACTGACATAGGTTGTGGTGCCATGGCTTTGCCATAGTACCCTGTTCTTGTCTCTATCTTTGAAATCAGCTGTAGCACCTCACACAAAAAGTAGACATCCAACACATGTTGTTGATTTAAAAGGTGGCTGGAGGATTTTGAAGTGTAACTGGAGCAAGCAAGGTGCCAAGAGGTGGTTCTCTAATTAACACTCTGCTGGGAAGAATTTGGCTCCCATAGAATCACCCATAGTCCTCTAAGGGCGTGCAGTGATTCTATTTGCAAGCCAGTGTGACGACAAGTGTTTCCACTGAGTCATATTTTCAAAAGCCCCCGTTTTCCCCTCCTGTAAACAAATGCCAATTAATGTGTAGGATGTGACTTTCTTAGAGTGGAATAAAAATAACACGACAACTGGGTGGTATGCCATTTGTCACTTGGGTTTTTAATTTACAGACCTGCAGTATGCTACTTGTTTTGGTCAAAGGAACAAAAAATAATTAGGAAGGTAGACTAATAGGAAGAATAGGATGTTTGTGATATCTGGGTCCTCCTCAGAGCTCAAAAGACACTGTTTGTTATACAGTATCCAAATATAAAACAAATGATCTGTCTCCAACATAAACTATTTAGACTGAAAATCAGCCAAATGAAGCAGCTGCCACTAGATTAAAAAGTCATTTTCTCAGCCAACTCAGATTAAAAAAGAAACATTTTATGAACATATTTCTTCAACTCAAGCAGATTTTTATTATTCTGTTTCAGCTGCACATAAAAATAAAAACAGCATCTCCTGGCATGACCATTTGCCAGAAATTTAATTTCAGATAAACAGATGGTGTTAAACTAAAAATATTAGTAGGGTATCATCTGTAAAATTCAAATTATTTTATTACATGTTGTCTTTAATCTTTTTTTTTACACACAAAGAAGTTTCTTTTTCTAAATCTATTATGTCAAAATACAGCCAATACTTACTTTCAAGGGGACTGAACAAGAGGCAGTTGGTATTTCTCGTAACTTTCCTATTTCCAGTGGTTCTGGCTCATGACAAGAAATAAAACGCATTGTTTCCTCTTCACGTGAGGGTGCTAAGATAAATCAGTATACACTTTTTGGGGGGATGGGGGTTGGGGCCACACCCTTCAGTGCTCAGAGCTTACTCCTGGCTCTGAGCTTAGGGATCACTCCTGGAAGGGCTTGGGATACCATATGGGGGTGGCAGGAACCAAATCTGTGTCTGCCACATGCGAGGTCTGACCAACTGTATTATCTCTCTGACCCCCATATACACATTTTAAGGCCTAAAACTAAAATGTTTCATCAGTTCATTTTCTGGCTATTTAAGGTTTGACTATATTTTTTAAAACTAAGTAGGGATCCAAATTTTACATATCCAATTTTGTATCAGGATGCGTGAGGCCTTAGTTTTTTGGGTTTTTTTTTTTGTTTTTTTTTTGTTGTTGTTTTTGGGTCACACCCGGCGATGCACAGGGGTTACTCCTGGCTCTTCACTCAGGAATTACCCCTGGCGGTGCTCAGGGGACCATATGGGATGCTGGGATTAGAACTCGGGTCAGCTGTGTGCAAGGCAAACGCCCTACCCGCTGTGCTATCGAGGCCTTAGTTTTAATCCCAGACACTTCTTCCTCGTACACAAAGACACAGAACAGGTTCACTGCATTGAAATGCTAAGGAGTTGAACAATGAAAGACTGACTGACACAGCAAATAACTGAAAGACAAATATCCAAAGTTTTGACAGTAATTAAAACCAAATTTTATAAAAAGTTAAAATAGTTCCCCCATTCACTCAGTGGCAGCTCTAACCCAATAGTTATAACAACTCCCTAACATCCAGCTGGTCCGAAACCAACCAACCAAACACAGTTTTAAGGAACTGGAAGCATGGATTGGGTGAAGCGCACTTAATTATTTGGTGTCTGCTTATTGAATAGCATGTGTCTGGTCAACCACATGAAATTGTCAGTATTCAACCGTTTTCACCATCATATACTTCAAACTAATATTAACACTGCTTCCTATACCACTAAATTTCTAATTCTGTCCCTGAAATACAAAATCAACAACATTATTCAATAAGCATAATTAAAAATACAGGTGAGATATCAAAAGTTTATTGATACATATTGATACATATTGATACATATTGATACATATCCAATATGGGCTAAAATATATAAAAATTGAGACTCATCCATAATTATAAATTTTCAAGAAATTTATAATTTCTTTATAATTTTTTTTATAAAGAAATCTTTGGAGTTATTTTCTGGGAAATAATTGTTAGTTTTAAGGGGGTTAAAATATATATTTAGTACATATTAATATATATAATATTATATTATATTATTTTGGAGCTATGAAAGTTTTTGATGAGTGCTTCCTTTTGTGAACTTGGTAGAGGCCCCAATTCTACATATCCAATTTTGTGCAAGGACGTAGCCCAACAGTAGAATACTTGTTCTGCATGTATGAGGCCCTAGGTTTGATCCCCAGTTACAATGGTAAATTACCCAGTGCTCAGGGATCACTCCTGCAGATTCAAGGGACCATATGTAATGCCAGGGATTGAACCCAGGTGACACATGTGCAAGTCAAGCTACCTTGCCCACTACTATTATCACTCCGGCCCCAACTCGCTATCTTATGTTGTGGCACTCTCCTGAGTATTTTGAGATATGTTTTGGAAAATCACAAATGTAGGGACATTACTGGCGTAATTTAACATCATGAATCAGGCAGCATTCCCATCTAGTAAGTAAAATGGGCTGCAAGAAGAAACACAAAATAGGTGTTCATCTCTATAGGAATAGAAGAGTAGGAAAAAATGTTATTTGTAAAAGATGTCAGGTAAAGTCTTCAGGTAAAGGTAATGCCACATATAAAAGGGGTCTTATCATGGAGAGGACCATACTGATACTTATTTGGAAACTAAAGATTGATTGGTTTAAGATTTTCCACAACACATACAACACACACACAACTGGGAAAGGTTGAATCTGCTATTAGGTTAGACACTAATTCCTAGTGCAAGTTGGCATAAAGAACTCCATTTTTTTCTATTTTTAACAAATGTCTAACAGCATCTCTGGTCTCTTCCCATGAGATGCCAGTAGCAAACACCCATACGTGCAAATTGTCAGGAAAAAGAAACAAAATCATTCTTAGTTAAGAATGAAGATGTCTTTACGGTATTGTAGGGGAGCAAAAATCTACCACCTCCAAATAAGACTTTAGCTAAAGGTTAATTTCAGAGAAGGGCCTAAAGATAGGACGGAGGTCGCCTTTAAACTTCTCTCCATAGGGTATCACCCTCACTGCAAGGGGGAAGATTAACATCCTTACTGTTCCAATGCAAGAGCTAAACCTAAACCTACACAGCCTTGTTTTACCATGTCTTCCTTGGTAACCTAACTGACCTTCCTCTTCTTTCCAGTAATGTCTGACTAAATCTATTTAAAGATGGTGTTTAAGAGCATGTGGTAAGACTCAGTTTTGCTAGGTATCTGTTTTATATATATATGATGGTTCAATTCCTCTGCCTCTCTCGGAGAGCCCGGCAAGCTACTGAGACTACCTCGCCTGCACAGCAGAGCCTGGCAAGCTACTCATGGCATATCTGATATGCCACAAACAGTAACAACAAGTCTGACAATGGAGACGTTATTGGTGCCCACTAGAGCAAATTGATGAGCAATGGGATGACGGTGACAGATGTATACATATATATGTGTGTGTGTATACACAGATATATATGCATATATATACATATACACACACAGAAGATACATATATTATCAATACATTTCTTGATTCTTAGCAGTCTGCCCAGTGATTGTTTCTGAAGAAACAAGACAAGTGAAAACTGCAGGACGAATTCCTTTGTGCCCCAAGTCTTTACTCAGTAGTTAGTCTATCCTACATATTTCTTTCCACATGAGGGGGAGAGCCTCACTAGAAATAATAAAGCATTTTCTTGAAGCCTTGGGGATTAGCATTGCCAGCTTTAGGAAATTAAAATTAGAGAGTGCCCAGTTGAATTTTTCATTTCATACAAACAACAAATCAACAAAAATATTTAGAATAAATGGATCCAAAATAGTGTATCGTGTTTAATCTTATTTCTAGCTAAGTACTAATATCATAAACAGGTGATCAAATAAATAAACGGATAATTCATGACAGGAGAAAGAACTAAAAAGAGTGACAATGATCACACAGTTCCCAGTTAGTAGGTTGTGTGAAAACAACACCCACTTCAGAGCCAGGCAGATTTCAGTAGGAACCCCAACAATGTAATTTCTGAAGGTGTGAGTTTGGGCAAGTTCACTTCCTGAGCCTCAACTTCTTCTTTTATTAAATAAAAATTCAGAGGGGAGAGGGAAGAAGGTCCATTTCTATTACTAGTAGTTCTATGAGTCTTCTAATGAAGCGAAGGAAATGAAGGAATAAATAGGACACAACACGTATCTAGCACTTAGTACTCTCTGGGTGCATTATGCTGACGCCCACAAATTTCCAACAGCCATGACCAGTCCAGGCCATGGACACTGCCCCCATGTGTAATCTAATAGGCCCAGGAAGCACCTGCTGCGTTCAGGATACAAAGTTCAGAAGAATAAGGTTGCCTGCCCACTGTCACTGTCTGTCATGCCTGAGCAATGACAGCTGAGTGAGCACTGCTGGGCCTCTTCGGTCGGGCGGGGGCAGATACAAGGCAGAGACGCTTGCAAGGACCCAGAAAAAGAGGCCCGCGTGCAAGCTGAGCTGTGGAGGACTGCTGTGCTCAAGCCTAAAAGGTTTCCACCCGAAATCTCAGCCTTGTAACTGGCTTCTCACAATGTATACTATATAATTAGCCTTTACCAATACACCACACACACACACACACACAAACACACACTTCCCTATGTCTCTATTTCTTCATCTACAAAAGGAAGGGGTGGGGCAGATAAGTTCTAAATTCATGCAGGCTTGAAAATTATGTGATTTCTCCTTTCAGGGGCCCAGCTGGAGTCTCACTTCCTCCTGAAGGGTTCAAGCACAACAAAACAAGGGGCTGGGTTGTGTGGTACAGCACACGCTCTGCCGGAATGAGGCCCCGGGTTCCAGCCCACACACTCAAGAAACAAACAGAAACAGAAGAAAACAATCTATCATGAGTTACTTCATAGTTGAAAAGATTGAATTATTTTATAAGGTACACAGAATAATAAAAACCAACATTTATACATCCATCACTCAATCCAAGAAACGTTACCAGTGTGTTGAAAGTCCCTATCATATCCCTTCTCTCCCTAGGAGTAATTGCTATCTTGAATGGTATTAATTATTCTTTGTATTACTCCCTTGCTTCTCTTAATATTTTTATAATACTTATTACTTTTATAAAAGTAATATAGAGTCCTAAAGAATAACAACAGTTACACACTTTTGAATGTTATGTATGTGTTTAAATATGTGCATGTCTGTTTTCATACTTTTTATTCTATATTTTGTGTTTTCATTTTTTCTTTTTTGCAGTGCGGGGAGATGGAACCCAGGGCCACATAGAGGTGAGGCATTCACTCTGCAACTGGGCTATATCCCAGGTTCTCTATGACTCACTATTATTGTTAAATAAGAAACAACAGGCACATTCCATTTTGGAATGACACAGATCCTAACTTGGGGTGTGAAATTCCTTTCTTTTACTTTATGGAATTTTCTCTTCTTTCTCTCTTCTCACTCCTCTTTCTTAAAACCTTTTTGAACAAAGGAAAAATGAAAGGAAGAAAGAAAGAAAAAAAGAAAGAAAGAAAGAAAGAAAGAAAGAAGGAAGGAAGGAAGGAAGGAAGGAAGGAAGGAAGGAAGGAAGGAAGGAAGGAAGGAAGGAAGGAAGGAAGGGAGGGAGGGAGGGAGGGAGGGAGAAAGAAGGAAGAAAGGAAGGGAGAAAGAGAGAGAGAAAAAGAAAGAAAGAAAGAAAGAAAGAAAGAAAGAAAGAAAGAAAGAAAGAAAGAAAGAAAGAAAGAAAGAAAGAAAGAAAGAAAGAAGGAAGGAAGGAAGGAAGGAAGGAAGGAAGGAAGGAAGGAAGGAAGGAAGGAAGGAAGGAAAGAAGGAAGGAAGGAAGGAAAGAAAGAAGGAAGGAAGGAAAGAAGGAAAGAAAGAAAGAAAGAAAGAAAGAAAGAAAGAAAGAAAGAAAGAAAGAAAGAAAGAAAGAAAGAAAGAAAGAAAGAAAGAAAGAAAGAAAGACCTAAAATGGAGTTGTTTATGCCAAGCCTAATCAAGACTTAGTATCTAACCTAACTGTAGTTTTAGTCTCCCTCCAAAGTGAAATTTTAAACCTATCAACCTGGAATTTTCCAGTCAATCCTGGGGGTGGGGGGGCACCTGCATAAGAAGACCCCTTGTTTTTCCCTAAGGGACAGTGGCTTAACTTGAAACAATGTCCCATCTTTCTTCTGGTTATATAAAACTTCTGTTCTGTACAATTTGCCATTGTCCTTCTACTTGCTAGATGGGATGCTACCCAATGCACCAATCCTTCTACAAAGTCAATTAGGTCTCTGAATGTATTCAGATCAAGGCTGGCTTGGGACAATATATTTACAAGACTTTAGTCATGTTGATTGGTGAAGTTCTAGTTCAATCATGATCACAGTATTTCATGGTATGTTACTATGTTTATTCATTTTTCTGTCACTGGACTATCGGACTGTTTCCAGATTACTTCTATTTTGAGTAATGCTTCAGTGGACGTTTTTTAAGTGTCCTGATGCATACAGAGCAGAATTTCTTTATAGAAGTATGACCAAAGAGTATGTGCATTTTCACTTTTCTTGAATATACCAATTTTTTCCAGAGTAGTTTACCATTTTGCATCATCACTGGCAAAATATTAACGCTATTGGTCACGTGTCTTCCGCACGGGGTGTCCTGAGAGTAAATAAAAACGATTTTCTTAGCTTACAGAGGGCAAAGACTCCATTTTCCCTGCATTCCTTTTCTTAGAGTATTTCCTAAGACAAACTGACTCAGTGAATCTGAGACTTTACACTAACCTTTGGAATTGAGATAAATCCTCCAAGGATTAAGACTCCTCTCCGGGTTTTTTTTTACAGTTTTGTAATCTCTAAGGTCTTGGTCCAAATAGCCTCTAGATATCTAAGTATGTGTACCACCAGACTCACTTGAGAGATCTCTTTAGAGATGTGTGGGAAACATTCAGAAGAAACAGTCCTTTGTTTCCAGAAGATAAGAGAAGCCATTATGCTTTCTTCAGCCTTGTTCCATAATTATGTGATATTTTGTCCTAATTTCATCGTCTCTTGCATGGACTACCTTTATCATGTGCTTCTTATCTTCAATATTGCTACAGAGAATGTCTTGCAGGATTGTTTTGTTCCTCCAACGTATTATTCTTCCATCGAGTTTTAAAATAGCTTCTTAAAACTTGGGGGATAAATTTAGGTTTGCAGCAAAATTATGCAGGCAGGACAGAGAGCTCCCCCACACCCTTCATTTCTACTGTAATCAAGTAATCAAAACTTTGTTCAACCTTGTGCCCCTTTTCATTGTTTTGTACAAACTGAGATGGAATCTCTGCCGTTAAGAAAGAAAAACAGCGGCCTGAGATTTCAGATTGGAACAAATGGCAATCCCACCCCGGAAGCAGGCACACTGTCACATTACTTCAGCTTTGATTAAATCGAGCACAGAACCTTGTTGGCATCTTTGTGCTGATAAGCACCCCGGATCCCTGAGTAGACAGAACTCATAGGTAAAGACTGCAATGGAACCCTTCTTGGCCTATTTCCTCATTGCTTACTGAAAAACGACTCACTAGTGACTGAACCAGGACACAGATGAATGTGGGACTGCAGAAAAGGCCAAGGGTGGTTTCTGGAAGCAGGAGAGCCCAGGTTAATTGGAAGTGCTGCCCACTGGGTGCCAGGGGTACACACAGCTACATTCATTCATGTGCCTAGTGGGCCAAGCAAAGCCCAGAACCAAACATGCTCTCCTGAAGTGAGTTCCACATGCAAAATTTCATTTTAAAATGCTACAATTTATTATTGAAAGTTATAGAAGTGACCTTTGGAAGTGTGACATTTTCTTACAGTGCCAGAAACTGCAGAGCTCAGAAAGCTGCTGGGTTGCTCTTTCAACCACCCACACAGGTCTGCGACTTTGTACCAAATGGACACTCACTTCCAAGAAGTCAGAGCAAGCCTCAATGTTTTTCGCCAGTACTGCCAACCTGGTGCTTTGCCCTGTGTGATGTTACCATAGGATTTAAGGTCCCTTCCTATCAGTAACTGACCAAGGGCCGAATTTGGCTTCTGGAATCAAAGGTTGGGTGAACAATGATGGTGCATTTTTACTGAAGCAAGCACCTCCACCGTGGTTTGTGTGCAGCTTACAGAAGATCATATCTGAATATTCCCCCCAAAGAGCTTTGACATTGTTTTTCTTGCTCTGGCTTATTTCTCAGATGTGTGGCGCACTCACCGAGCTTCACATGATCAGAGGAGATAAATGTGTCCTCCAACCTAGGGTCTGGAAATGTGGCATTGGAGCAAGTAATTTGCTTTCAAGATGACAAAACTATCCCTGAATTTCTACCTGCAGCTTCACTTTCATTGCATTCACACCAATTTCAGCATCTTCACTGGGGGGAAAATGATAGAGGTCTCTTTCCATCCGGGCAGGGAGAAAATGGCGAACTGCTTCAGTAGCTGCTGGCAGATAAAATACTATCACTGACAGGAACCACTAATCAGCCTGGTTAAGTTGGTATGGTTAGCTACAAAGGATTAAGCTTTAATCAAGAAATACTTAAGTAGGGGCTGGAGTGATAACACAGGAGGTAGGGCGTTTGCCTTGCATGCGGCTGACCCGGATTTGATTCCCAGCATCCCATATGATCCCCTGAGCCCCGCCAGGAGTTATTTCCTGAGTGCAGAGCCAGGAGTAACCCCTATGCATAGCCGGGTGTGACCCAAAAAGCCAAAAAAAGAGAAATACTTAAGTATATTACATACATAATCCATATGTAATTTCTGGGTTGTTTGTTTGCTTTTGCTTTCACACTCAGTGATGCTCAGGAAGAAAGCAAGCTCTTTGCTTTCTTTGCTCCAGACCCCTAATTGCTGTTTTTGTGTCTTTTTTTTTCATCTGCGGCTTGGAATGCCCTGTGAACGGCACCTCGCTCTACATGAAGGAAGGTATTCTCGTCATTCTCATCAAAGCGACCAAGAGTCAAAATGGTGCTTCCTCAACTTTCCTGCTCTTTAGATATCTCATTTGGTATGGGGTAAGGTCCAAGATTTTACATCTCTTAGCAGCTCCCGGGAGCGGCAGCTGCATGTGAGAGGCCTATACTTGGAGCAGCGGGTTAAATGGGGACTTTGTCCCCACTCACTATCTTCAGTTGAGTGTCTGCTTTGTGATGGGATGTCCATCTGCCTTTCTTTTCCATGCCAATTCCTAAGCTTCCTTGCAAGGATATCATTCAGTCCTTTTTTAAAAAAGCAGCTTTACTGGGATGTGATTTACATACCATACACTCCACACATTTAACAGTATGCAACGAGTGGCTTTTAGTATACCCTCAAAGTTGTGTACACTTCGTCATACTTTTAGAATAGCTGCATCACCTCTGTAAGAAATTCTCTAGACTTTACCTATCCCCCCCACACCGGTTTCCAGCAATCTCCTTTCTAGCTCAACAAATTCACCTGTGCTTTCCAGTCACCCTCTGTGCTTCAGTGTTTGCTTGAAAGGCCAATAACAGAGCTACATTTGTCTGTCATGGCTGGTCATGATTAGAAAGACAATTCTTGTCGGGCCCCTTTCTTTTTATCGGGGGGGGGGTCACAGCCAGTGATGTTCAGGGGTTATCCCTGGCTCTACACTCAGGAATTACTCCTGGAGGTGTTTGGGGGACCATATGGGATGCCGGGGATCGAACGCAGGTCGGCCGCGTGCAAGGCAAATGCCCTTCCTGCTGAACTACCACTCCGGCCCCTTTCTTTAGGAATCAATGCGATCTGAGAGAATTGATGGCCTCCCTTCCTAGCATCACTGGCATAGCCTGTGGAGATTACTTGGGTTTTAAAGATTTACTACTTACAGTTGGGCTGACATCAATTTCTCGCATGCCAACAACCCACCTTCAGGTAACAACCTGGTGCTTCTTCTGGACTCGTCCTCACTGCCCGAGCAGCCTGCCTTTAATGGCATTGATAAACATAAAATCCTCCTCCTGACTCCCTGCTCTCCCCTACCACCTCCCCTTAACCCAGAATGGACCACTGTTTTCACACTCAACGAATTCAAGTCATTGACACTTCTACACAGAAGATAGACAGACGGCCACAAGGGCACATGAAAAGGTGTTCATCATCACTTACTATCCAAGAAATGCAAGTCAATATATTAAGGTTTCATCTCCCATGGGTGAAAATGGCTATTGTCTGAAAGACAAGAAAAAAAGAAGCATCAAAGAGGCGTTGATGACAAGGGACTCCTTGGCCAGGGTTGGTGAAAACATGGGTGGGCACAGTTATGGAAAATAGGATGGAGAGTGCCTAAAAAAGTGAAAAACACATGGAGCTGCAGGTATGGTTGAGGCACCATGGCACATGCCTTCCACCCAGGTTTGATCCATGGCACGACATGGTCCCCTGAAAATCACTGGGTGATGCTCTGTAGGTCCCAGAGCACCATCCAGGTGGCCCAGGTAAGCCTTGTCACCAGAGGGCCAGAACAATAATCCATCCTCTTAACACTTAAACACCTTAGTCCCCACTGGCTGATGATTTGATAAAGAACTTGTGGCATGTATTCAAAGTAGAATACTATTTTGCTATGAAGGAAAATGAAACCCTGCCATATTTTTTTACCAGACAGATGGACCTGAGGACCCTTTTCTTAGGGAAATTAAAAAAAATGTCTTATGTGGAATTTTTGGTTTTGGTCCTGGGGCATACTGGAAGTGCTCCTGGCTCTCAGTGCCCAGAGATCATTCCCAGTGGTGCTCAAAGGATCGTGTGATGTTGTGAATCAAACCCAGGTCTGCATGCAAAAGATGCACTCCCGAGCCATAAGCTAGCTCTCTGGCTCCTAGGTTGGATCTCAATCTCTAGTGGGAGGGTTTCATTAGGAGATGGGCCATTGTGTGTGATAGAACATTAGTCCTTGAAAAATGAACCAACTATTCTTGCTCTTCCAAGAATAAGAAGAGAATGTACTTCTCTCTGCAAGAAGGAAGCCATCAGAAAGCCAAGAAGAGGGACCTCCCCGGAAATCTATGGTTTGAGATTTCCCCCTTAGTTTTTCCCCATTTCTGGAACGGTGAGAAATGGTGCTTGCTTCGGCCACCCCATCTAGGCTAGTCTGCTATAGCTAACCTAGACAAGCCAGGTCTTAGGAGACAGAGCATGAGCCAGGTTCACTCTATCCAAAGCATTCTCTGGACATTTTCAAATTAGCCTTAAGAGAAGGGAATGGCCGCTTTCCCTGTATCTGGGCTGTAAGGGTGTGAGCCCTTCATGCCAACGAAGGCATCAACACCTTGCTGGAAATGTGCAGAGAGAAACAGATGAGAAAAAGGCAGAACCATGTAGAAATGCTGATCCTTACTTTTGTGCTGAGAGTCCCAGTGTCGTCCAGATTCTTGCCTACTCAAGCGAAGTTTCCGGATCTTCTCACCAGGGAGAAGAATCCTCCTTTAACTTTGCGGGCATCTTTCCACAAGTCATATCACTGATGCGCTGAGATCAACTGTGTGATGAACTAGCTCAAGTTCCTTGCAATAAATTCCTTTTTATATAAGCTTCTTTGTTATAGGTTTTGAAAAAAAAAGTCCCAACCAAGACAACTCATGCTAAGAAAATTAGTCATCATCCTGTTTTATTAGAAGATCAGGTACTTGCTAATCTTTTGTGCAGTGTGTAACTATATGTAACTGTCAAGCAGGGCACTGTGTACTAATGGCCAGTCCGGGGTGGGGGGCGGTGGGTGCTGAGCAGTTTTGCGCACTGCAGCTGTATATTGGAATTGCCGAAAGGAAAGCATCCCAGTCTAGTAACCGATGGGGCAATGCTTCACTTGCCTAGCAAGGAAGCAGGATAAGATCAGCTTTAACAGTGGGTGTTGGTCTCCCAATGAGCAGTCAATTCAGCGTCACGTGCCTCTGTGCCACTGCAGAAGGACATAACCTTTCCCTGTGGTGTCTGAAATACTGAAAGCTGGGGCCATGCCTGTGAGCATTAACATATATGCTGAGGCAACCGGAACAACGCATCAGACGCAAAATAGGGAGAATAGGGAGAGATGCGCATGCCCACACAAGGGGAATAAGCTGATGCAGACTGTGTGGCCTCTTTGTCTCTTTTGATCTCTTGGTGAAAAAGTGCGTTTGGGTTCAACAGCCCGACTTGTGTGATGAGCAGGGGTCTGGAAGATTGGACTTTTCCAGCAAGAACCGTATCATTTTGAAAACTTGGGCTTTCCGGGGAGAGAAAACTATTGTTTTGTTGTATATTTTTTCTTTATTTTGAAAGTGAAACTAAAATAGAGTTGGTTGACCTCATTGATAGAGACCAGCAATAGGGCCTTTGTCCCATTGATGTAGGATGCTTTCCTGGACCTTCCTAGATAGTACTGTTGCAGTTTGAACTAGGGTTATTTCACTTTGCTTTTGTTTTGGCTCCATACCCCGCAGTGCTCAGGACTCATTCGTGGATCTGCACTCAGGGATCCCTCCTGGCGGACTCCTGGGGACCCGATGGGGTGCGAGGGTCAATCACATGCAAGGCAAGGCATTATCCTGAGACTGATGCTCCTGACGGAAGCAAATGAGTTTGTCTCTGGCGACCTAAGACTTTCCTCTAACTGGACACACTCAGCATTTCCAAACAAAAAGGAAAAAAATAAGGCTACCCCTTGTGCGGAAGAGGCCATCTCAGGGTCCACCACGTTGACTTAACCGTTTGGATTTCATTTAACTTGGGAGTAGGTGAATTTCAGTTGTGTTCCAGGTATTGTGGATGAAGCAAAACAACTCTGCTCCAAAGAAACTCAGTCCTCTGGCCAACAGGTAAATAGTTACATTGAATGTAATGTAGAGAGGCATAAAGGCTGCCCGGTGGGCTGCAGCGATAGCACAGCAGTAGGGCGTTCGCCTTTCACACGACCCCGTGTTCGATTCCTCCGCCCCTCTCGGAGAGCCCAGCAAGTTACCGAGAGTATCGCGCCCGCATGGCAGAGCCTGGCAAGCTACCCGTGGCTTATTGGATATGTGAAAAATAGTAACAATAAGTCTCACAATGAGAGACGTTACTGGTGCCCACTCAAACAAATCGATGAGCAACGGGACGACAGTGACAGTGACATAAAGGCTGCCCAGTAAATACGAGGCCTTCACTAGGGCTAGGCCTTTGTCCTCCAGCATCTACTTACGCTGGCAGAGAGGCAGTTTCGCATAGTCCTAACACTGTACCAAGGCAGCCTTTGCATAATTGAATTCTAGCCAGTTAGTGGTTTCCTCCTTTCCATTTTCAGCTAGCTGTTTGTGCCCTTATTATATTCTCTTTCATTAATTTCTGACAGAGTACATATCCTGTCCTGCCCTCTTCCATTTATTCCTGCAGCTTTCCACCCTCTCCACCTACCTGTGAAAACTTAATTTTAATTTTCCAACATATGGAGATACAGGAGCACTTTTCAGAGCCAGTCAGATGATAATGGGAAAATAAAGACTGACATTTATTAAGCATCAACTATATGGCAAGCACAGAGTAGGTGTTTTATTTTGTTAGGGGGGGATACAATTAGTCTTCAAAGAAGATTAGTGAGATAAATAAACTGTTTCTGTTTTACAAATGAAGACACTGAATCCCAGAGAAAGTGTGTTAGTCACAAAGAGTTGTACAGTGGCTAAGAAGAATTGCAGAAATCTACACCCAAGGCTATCTGATTCTGATTTCCATTTTTCCAAAAGTCTGAGTTCTTCCTTACTCGTGATTTCAATTTGGGACGCAGTAAATTTCAGTTGGAGTGTTAAAACACATACACACATCCAAAATGTTGCGTGCGTGTGTGCGTGCGTGCGTGTGTGCATGTGCATGAGTGTGTGTTTGTGTGTAACTGTTGTTGTACTTGTGTGGGTGTAATTGTTGTGTAATTTTCTGAGCACCAGTAGTCCTCAGAAGGTCATGCTGTGCCAGGGATGAAACCCAAGCCTTGAATTTGCAAGCATTTCATTAAACATTGCAGAAATATGGGGCTGGAGCTATAGCACAGCGGGTAGGGCATTAGCCTTGCATGCAGCCGAGCCGGGTTCGATTCCCAGCATCCCATATGGTCCACTGAACACTGCCAGGAGCAATTCCTGAGTGCATGAGCCAGTAGTAACCCCTGTGCTTTGCTGGGTGGGACCCAATAGAAGAAAAAAAAGATTAAACATTACAGAAACAGCCCACCCCTTCAATCTTAACATCTGAACATAGTGGCCCCAATACACAGGAGAGAAGGAAGCTCGGGGTAACTTCTCCTTGGATGCTCCCCCCATGTCAAGTGTTTGTGATAGGGCGAGCCCCAAGATAGTACAAATCAGTGCCAGGAGCCTACTTCTGACTCCGCTCCTGCGCCCGTCTGTGGAGGCTGACTTCTCAGCACTCACCACAGATACCCGGGACCACCCCCGGCTCTGCTGTAGCTACTGGGAACAACTGTCTCGACAGGCGGACACCTCCTGACCTTAAGCAACCGCCTGTGTCTCCCTGTAGGGAGTAGGGACTGGCAAGGGGCTTTCTCCAGACCCTTAGGGGCAGCTTCAACCACTCCCTCATTAAAGCCTCCTGGAACCACCCTCTCAGCTTTGGCCACATCCAAATCCTCGTCTCAGGCTCTGCTTTGGGGAAACCAAACTAGGACAACGCCAGGTTTCTCATTTTGACCTCGGGTATAAATAAGCAGGAAGTGAATAGCAATTCGGTTTTATATGTGTGTATCCACTTTGTCACTTACAAAGAGCTTTCACAAACACTGTCATTTTGATCATTAAAGGAGGAGAACATTTCCTAACACCATCGTGAGACAAGGTGGGGGGAGCTGTAATGGGTTTTAATTTGAGAGGAAAGTAGACCATTATCATAACAGAGGCAGGCATAGAAGCATTTCTCCCTGTCTGCATATACTCTGCTTGTTCTATTTGGCTCTCTTAGAGAGTTCTTCACAAGAAAAATGGTCTATGGGAACAAATATTAGAAGTAATTCTATTGGTTTCATACAGGGGGTGCTTAAGCAATTATTGGAACAATATCACTGTTTTAAACTTTTTTATCATGAAGAGTTAGTCATTCATGCTTCATTACGCAAAATTAGGTGTTAGAAAACATGTAGAAATATTATTCACTGACATAAAAACAATTTTACATGGGTCATGGACCAGGGATGGCTAAAATTCAACATTCTTTTCTATCCTTCTATAATTTAAATATAAATGAGATAGAAAGGGGGATCATTGGGATTGCAGCACAAGAAGTAATATACCTTTGCCATTTCTTTGCAACATATAAATGATTTCTGGGTATTACAGCTTATAGAAATCTTAGCTAAAAAAAACTTTAAATAAAATTGACTGGATCGAGGAAGGATATTATTATTTTGAGAATAAAAATGAGCAAAAATGCATAGCTCTCTCTGAGTCTAAATCCCTAATGAAATGGATAATCCTGCAGCAGAAGAATTCAATTTAAGCTATTATTGTCCCATCTCTGCTGAGTCAGGGCTGGCCACCTTGCACTTTTCCTCACAGAAAGTAGGGCTCCTTCTCGACAGCATTACAATCATTTCTCTATAATTTGGACCTTTTTCTTGCTGGTTTGATGTCTATTATTTGTACTTTAAAGCATTTTAAAGCATTCCCTTAAAAACAAGATTAGAAATGTTACATTTATATAGGAGGGTAAGTCATTAACCATGTAGTTAAGGTTCTTTGAGCTTCACTTTTACTTTTGTAAACCTAGATTTCTTAAAAAGTATATGCCCTATGTGTGTAAAGGAAGCCTTGATCCAGCAGAATTTTCTCTCTTAATCCCCTCATCCTGCCCTTAACTAAAACCCGGCACCAGAATCAACTTTATTTTTATTTTTCTTTTTGGGTCACAGCCGGCAATGCACAGGGGTTACTCCTGGCTCTGGACTCAGGAATCACTCCTGGCGGTGCTCAGGGGACCATATGGGATGCTGGGAATCGAACCCAGGTCAACGCCGTGCAAGGCAAACGCCCTCCCCGCTGTGCTATTGCTCCAGCCCCCATATTCAACTTTAGAAGTTGGGGTTTGGCCTGCTGAGTCATGACAAAGTGGGGTGCAAAGATGGGTGCTCCGTGACAGGGGGGAGTGTAAAGGGGCACAAGCTTCTCATTATAGAACTTAAGAAAACAGGAAAAGTGCTGATCCCAATGGCATGACTCTGTGTGTATGTTTATGTGTGTGTGTGTGTGTGTGTGTTGGGGTGGGAGGGGAGGCTGGCCAGAAGAGCAATGATGTGAAAGAACCCCAGGAGCATCCCAGGTATAATCTGAAACCAGCCTCTCTGTAAGGAGAACAAGCAGAGGCTGAAGAACATGGCAGTTCACTCCATGTTGGGAGGTGGCCATTTAGTTGGTTTTGTTCAGTTTTGGTTTTAGTCCCCACACCAGGCGGTGCCCAGGACTCACTCAGGGGACCATACGCAGCGAATGAACCAGGAAAGCCAGAGCCGCACCTGCTGTAGTATCTCTCTAGTCCTGTGACAGTTTTAATAACCAAGGGAACTTGCTTGAGAGACAGTCTTAGCACTTTTCTTCTCTACCACCCACCTCACCCACTCTTAAAAGTTGATACAGAAGCCTCTACTAGGTTTAATCACATTCACTGTCCAAATGATTTCAACAACACATTTCGTCTTGGTTATATGTCCTTCAGCAGCTTATGTGAGCAGAGAAGGCAAGCAAAGAACACATTTCTGAGAACAGAAGAGAGGTCCTTCAATTTGCCTGGGTCAACAATGGTCACGTTCTTTTGATTGCCTTTCCCAGTGGGCATACAAACAGAACAGGGAGGAATCTGAAGACACCGAATGAAGTTTGAGGGGAAGTGGGTGGATAGAAAAAATTATGCTGGGAATGAGTTGTGACCCTTGAAAGAAGGTGAATTCACCGGTGACTGCATGTTGGACCCCCTCCGTATCAATGCAGTTCCAAAAATACAAGGGCAATTCCCATTTTATTTATTTTTTTATTGAATCACCATGTGGAAAGTTACAAAGTTCTCAGGCTTATGTCTCAGTTATACAATATTCAAACACCCATCCCTTCACCAGTGCCCATATTCCACCACCAAAAACCCCAGTGTACCTCCTGCCCCCGCCCTCCCCACCCCCAACTGCATGACTGATGAATTTCACTTCATTTCCTCTTTACCTTGATTACATTCCATATTTCAACACAAAACTCATTATTGTTGTTGGAGTTTCCCCCCAAGAAAGACAGCCCTACTACCAAGGAAACATTTGATAATTAGTTTTCCATTGCTGAGAATGAGGAGATATGTAGCCCCACTAAGAGCAATTCCCATTTTAGCCATCATTCCACTTACATTGGAATGTTTTGTGCAGAAATAGGGAGACCATATTGAATTTGGTAGGTATTATAACGTTTGTACTCCTGAGGAATAATAGTATGGAGATGTTCACATATTCATTTGAAAGATACTGGTGATCCAGATCATGATGTTAATTATGAATTCGTGCTTCAGGCTAGATTTCAAAAAGAATAAAATGTTTTTCAAAATATGTGTATTCCTACACCCGTTTCCCTGTGCTTAAATTAATATGACCTTATCTTTGGGAAATGTGAAGATGTAATATTTTCAAACATTTTTCTTTGGAACTTTTTATCTCACCAGTGGTTCTGGACTGTGAATGGAAGTAATTTTTTATTAATCTGAAATGTATTCATATCATTTCAAGGTAGAGTTTATTCTAAAAGAGATGATTATTTTTATCAGCACACCCAAAACATTTATTCATCAGAATTATTGCCCTATGCTTACAGTAGGATCAAAGAGGAAATTTGTCTATTGCTGTGTTTTATGTTTCCAAATGCAAAATTTTCTTCTAGCAGTCAAACTAATATCTGACATGTTAGGAGAAAATAATAAAACTAATTGCATTATACATGGAAAATCTACATAGGTGTGAATCCTAAAATCAATGGGACAAAATTAGGATATTTATATTCTGAACTAAAGAATAGGATGGGGGCCTAAGGCTTTAAGAGAAAAAAAGACAAAAGATTTATGCAATCTGAAGAGAAACAATAGCAGTTGGGAATGATCATGTTGGGTAAAAATTGAGTGTTAAAAGTAGGTAAAGGGGTATTCTTGATAACCTTTCAGTATCAATATTGCAAACCACAGTGCCCAAAAGGAGAGAGGAAGGGAGAGATAAAGTGCCTGCCATAGATGCAGGAAGGGGATGGGGATTGCGGGCGTGGAGGGTGATGGGAGGGAACCTGGGGACACTGGTGCTGGGAAATGTACACTGGTGGAGGGATGGGTGTTGGAACGCTGTATGACTGAAATCCAATCATGAACAGCTTTGTATGGGTCTATCTCACAGTGATTCAATAAAAAAAAAGTTTTAAAAATTCTAAAAAGATGGAACATGTAAAAAAAGAAATAAAATCAATAAAAAACATATATGAACTTTAAAAAAAAAAGAGGAAGAAAAGGAAGACTCCTCCGGCGAGGAGAGCGGGACTCATGTGACAAAGACAGATGCTGTTATTAGATCTCTGGATGCCACAGTCATAGGCTTATCTCAAAAGGTGATTTCTTGTTTAAAAAAAGTCTTAAGGGGCTGGAGCGATAGCACAGCGGGTAGGGGGTTTGCCTTGCACTCGGCCGAACCAGGTTCAATTCCCAGCATCCCATATGGTCCTCTGAGCACCACTAGGAGTAATTCCTAAGTGCAAAGCCAGGAGGAACCCCTGTGCATAACAGGGTGTGACCCAAAATGGAAAAAAAAAAGATTAAAAAAATCTTAATTCTGGACAATACCCTCAATCTTCATTCTTCTAGGTCATTAAGGGAGGGGTAAATGTTTTCAGTGAGGGGCCAGAGATGGTACAGCGAATAGGGTGTTTGCCTTGCTCTCAGCCAACCTGGGTTTGATCCTAGCAATCCCATACGGTCCCCGAGCCCCACCAGGAGTGATCCCTACGCGCCAAGCCAGGAGTTAGCCCTGAGAACCGCCAGGGGTGACATCAAAACAAAACAATGGATTGATCTCATCTCCAAATAATCTACCTGTCAAAGAGACACATTTTGGGAAAACCTGTACTGGACATCTTGAAGAGATTTGGCCTTTGTTATTTTAAAAATGTACCAAATACCAACATTCTACCTGCAAGCAGCTTCAAAAAGAAAAACATCGGTTTGAAATGGATAGTACTGAGATTAAGAGAAAGCAATTTTGATGTTTCCTTGCTGGGGACTGTGGGAGACTAGCTGTTGTTTCCAAATCATCCAATAGTCCCACACTGATTTGAATGTTACGCCGCAGCTCTTGGAGGTGTCATCTTATCAAGCTAACACTGAAAGGCGAGCCAGGCCTTGGGAACAATTCCTGTGTTTCTCTTTGCTATGCTACACACACACTTTTGATAGATGAATTTATGTTTCTGAAAAGGTTTAAGTGATCAGTTAACTTCAGGCCAAACATTACCACACAACACAAAACACTAATTTGCGTTTCCAAACACAAAATATTACTTTAAAATTATGCCTGCTATAATGTTCTGATGAGTTTTTCCTTCAACACATGGAAATTATAATATTCTTCGATGTTTTATTTAACAGTTTTCTTTCTCCTACTGTTGTCTGCCTGCTGAAGGAACCAGGCGAGTCAAAAGATTTTAAGTCGTACAAATGTTACATATGCTAGTAGTTGGAACAGACTGGGGGCTGAAGACAGTTGAGCCTAGGTGACCCTACTCAGATTTTTTTTCTGGGACTGAATAAGAGTTTGGTCCCTTGATGTTACCTGAAACTGTCAAAAATTAAGTCCACTGTGAAAATCCAAGCCTTAAGAAGCATTCTTTATCTGAAAACCCGTATTATGCTAACTGTCTAGCCCCCCGGGAGGAAATCTGGTGAACAAGACTGCAAGAGCAGGTTTGAATTTTCTAATGCATGTTTCCCAGATGGAAACAAATCACTTTTATTACCTTTTTCTTATTTTTCATTAGCAATTTGTGGACTCATAAATATTATGCATAGTTAAAAATGGAATGTAATCCTATGATTTACTTTTTCATAAATTTTTGAGGAAGTAATTGGCTTGCTCATTGGTGCCCTCATGATAATGAAGATAAAAAATAGTATATAAGCATGTTGATGGATTTGGAGGTCTTTAAAAATTTATGGTGTGGAAGTTGACTCTGGGATAAAAACAGCTTCTGATTTGGTTCTAAATTGTCCACTTTCTCCCACCACTCCCTCCCTCTTGTGCACACTCTATTAATTGCATTGTGTATGGCAACTGGAGGAGAACCTTCGCAATGAATGCTGCTTCTAAGAGTACTGGGAACTGGTGGTTTTGGAGCTTGCTGAATTAGGAAACAGACTGTGGCAACTGTAACATTCCTCTGTTATGGGAAGTTGGGAGCAAATTAAAGCACTCCTGTATAATATAGCATAATCTGAGACTGACACCCAAGGACAGTGCAGACAAGGGCCAGGAGGATTGCCCCATGGATTGTTCCAAGCCTGCCTCATGAGCTGGGGGAGAAGGCAGCTGGGATAGAGAAGGGATCACTAAGTCAATGATGGTTGGAGGGATCGCTCGGGATGGGGGATGTGTGCTGAAAGTAGATAAAGGACCAAACATGATAGCCTCTTAGTATCTGTATTGCAAACCATAATGCCCGAAAGGATTATGGACAAATAAGGAAATTGTCTGCCACAGAGGCAAGGGGTGGGATGGAGTGGGGGTGGCGGGAGAGGTACTGGGAACATTGGTGATGGAAAATGTACGCTGGTGGAGGGATGGGTGTTTGATTATTGTATGACTGAAACTCAAACATGAAAGCATTTTTGGGGGGTTCACACCCGGCAATGCTCAGGGGTTACTCCTAGCTCTGCACTCAGGACTTACTCCTGGCGGTGCTCAGGGGGCCATATGGGATGCTGGAAATCGAACCCGGGTCGGCCACGTGCAAGGTAAACACCCTCCCCACTGTGCTATCACTCCAGCCCACAAACATAAAGCTTTGTAACTGTATTTCACAATGATTCAATTTTTAAAAAGATAAAAAAGAAAAAGAAGTAAATAAATAAAACACTTCCGTATGTTATGGTGGAGGTGGAGAGGGAGAACGGGGTGCCCAGTGATATACTCCATTTGATTGGTCACTTTAAATCTCACCAACACGAAGAATAGCCATTGAAATCAGTAATGAAAATGGCTAAAGGGTGGGAAGAAGAACCTGTCCAAGGGAATGCAATCAGGTCGGACAGCTTCCTGTCTTTGACCCTTAGCTCACACTTCCATGGAAGGGAGCCAGCCTGCTTTAGCCTGTGCCAGGGCAGAGAACAGGAAAGCATTTCTCACACGAGTGGCCTGAGAACAAGGATAGCTGAAGGGAGACAGAACTGCGGGCTTTCGGGCCTTGCGAGGCAGGCTCTGGGCCCCACGGGAGACCCCTGAGCATCAGTGGGAGACCAGGAGCACGGCAGAGGACTTCAGGCAGAAATGCAGAATGAGAACAGCGTGGACAGAGACCACATCCGTGGGAAGTTGAGAGGAACCAGCACGAGAGCTGGATGTAGTGACAGATCCAAGACTACCTTCTTCAAGCTGTTAAATAAAAACTCGAATTTCCTAAGCTTCTAGAGTCTTCCACGCTATGTTTATATACAGGTTGCAAGGACCCACTCAGAAACTACACCAGCTGCATGGCAACAGTGCGTTCCTAGGGAGACTGCTAGGGTCGACGGCAGGGTTTGGGGGAGAGAACCCTTAGTTCTCTTCATGTCGGTTTTTCTTAAACGGGCAGTTAGTCTTCATAACACTTGTCACTCTTTGGAGGAAAAACGAAGTCCTTAAAGTTAATCTCAGATGTATCTGTATGTACACATGATAGTTTGGGGGAGGGTACCAGGAATCAAACTCGGGGCTTTGTGCATACAGTGCATGTGCTCTACCACCAAGTCCCAGCCCTACATACTTATGGTGGATATTGTTCTTGGTATAAACATTTATTAACAATATAAATATAAAAATGTGTTCACTGGCTTTGAAAACCTTGGAGTTTTTTCCACATGTGATCTATCTGATTCACTCTGAACTTAGAATATTGGAGTGTTTACTGTTTGCTTTTTGGGTCACACCCGGCTCAGAGGTGACTCTGGCTCTGCACTCAGGAATTACTCCTGGCGGTACTCAGGGGACCACATGGGGTGCCCGGGATCGAACCCAGGTTGGCCGTGTGCAAGGCAAACACTCTACCTGCTGTACTATCCCTCCGGTCCGGATGTTGGAGTCTTTAGACCCATTTCAACAAAAAGAAATACGAAAAAATTCACAAATAAAAAATAAAGATCATCTGCTTACATTTCACTCCTGTTCCTTCAATGCGGGGCTGGAGTGATAGCGCAGCAGATAGGGCGTTTGCCTTGCATGAGGCCGACCCGGGTTCGATTCCTCTGCCCCTCTCGGAGACCCCAGCAAGCTACCAAGAGTATCTCGCCCGCACGGCAGAGCCTGGCAAGCTCCCCGTGGCATATTTGATATGCCACAAACAGTAACAACAAGTCTCACAATGGAGACGGTACTGGTGCCCACTCGAGCAAATCAACGAGCAACGGGATGACAGTGACAGTGGTTCCTTCAATGAGTTAAGCATGCCAAACTCTTTTTCTGAATTGGGAAGTTCTTCCACTCAGAGAACCATGTGAGACTCCCAAGGGGTTGCCCTCCAGGGGGGCCCCCAGGGTTTTCACAGTTCCTCCCTCTTTTTGGGGAGCCTAGCTGCAGGCTGCCCCCTAGGGAGGGCTTCAGAGTCTTCAGCTGGGAAGGGTGACTTCCCTGAGCGAATTCCAGGTGCCCTCACCTAAGATGAGGCTGACTCGTGCCCCTCTAGGCCACGCCCCCGGCCCTGGATCCAAATCCTCCTGATCCCTGAGGCTCTTCTCCCTCCGGCCCGCCTCAGTTTCATCATAAATACAGAGGAGCAGAGTCCTTCTCCCAGAGCCAACCCTTGGTGCTTCCAGCCACGCCCTGCCAAGACCAGGGAGAGAAGAGTGGGGAGGGGGACACCCACTGTGCGTGGATGCCACTTGTCATACATATTGTCGGCTTTTCTCTAAGTTTCCTCAGCCAACCTGCTTTAATCCTGCAAATACTGTGAATGATATTTGTCCCTGCCCTCAACATGGAGCCAACGTCACTCTACCTGTGGCTGGGGTCTCTGGGACAGAAGGCTTCAGCCCCGGGGTGCAGCTCTGCTGCTATGGTTGGACGGCCAGTGACGAGGTTTCCGCGTTTCAACACGGCAGAAGTCTTGGGGCAGAGCATCTGCAACGAAAGGAAAATGTGGGGTGATAAAGCTGCCAAGAATTTCATCCCCCGAGCAGGCTGGAGAGCCTGACAAGTCCTAAAGGTGGCAGAGGAGGTGTCATTGGCAGAATCCTAGGCCTCTGCAAACGTCCACGTCTCGGAATGTGTGAGAGAGTTACATTATACAGCACAAGGGAAGCACAGAAGGTCACTAATCAGCTAACTTCAAGAGAGGGAGATTATCCTGGATTTGTTGCTGAGCCTGATGTTACTTCTAGGGTCCTTGAAAGTGGAGGGAAGAGGCAGAAGAATCAGTCATGTGGCTTTGCACAGCCACCAAACTGAGGGAGGCATGTGCGCTCAGGGCTAAGGACTTCTGTTCCGTCACTTATCACCCCAGGCCTTGTCACTCTGGCCCTGCGAGGCCCGAGACGCAGCCAAGTGGCTCCAGATCACCTCCTGGGGTATTCTCTCAGCGCTCCTTTCCTAGAGGGCCCTGAGAGCTTGGGCGAAGCTGCATAATTAGTCCTCTATTGCTTTCCGGAGCCTTCCTGTTGGAACCGTCCTCTGAAATCCCACTCGAGGTTCAGTCAGCTCCTTTCTGTCTCTGCCAGGCAGTTGAATGAGTCCTGGGAGGTAGTCATGAAGGCGGAAGAATGAAAGAGTGGGATGCCAACGGTCTGGCGGGTTGCGAAACACAGGATGTTCCTCTCACCCTGCTGTGGGACAGGACACTCCCCGCCCCCTCAGTGTCTGCACCAGTCTGCGGCAGCAGGGGAACAGGGCCCCTAAAACTAGCAATCTTTGAGAAGAAAGTTGAGGGGTAAATCTCGCCTTTGGATTTGGCGATAGGTTCTTAGACACGAGACCAAAAAGCACAAACAAATAAAGCGGTGGTGGGGAAGTGGAGACTGATACATTCAACTTCAACATTTGAAAATGTGAATTAGGAGCTAGAGAGATAGTACAGAGGGTAGGGCATTTGTCTTGTATGCAGCTGACGCTGGTTTGATCCCTGGAACCCCAGAGGATTCCCCGAGCCCTGCTAGGAGTGATCCCTAAGCACTGAGCCAGGAGCATGCCCTGAGCACAGAGCCAGGAGCAAGCCCTGAGCAAAGAGCCAGGAGTGATCCCTGAGCACAGAGCCTGGAGTATGCCCTGAGCACAGAGCCAGGAGCAAGCCCTGAACACAGAGCCAGGAGTGATCCCTGCGCACAAAGCCAGTGGTGATCCCTGAGAACAAGAACAGAGCCAGGAATGATCCTTGAGCATAGAGCCAGGAGCAAGCCCTGAGCACAGTGCCAGGAGCAAGCCCTGAGCAAAGAGCCAGGAGTGAACCCTCAGCACAGAGCCAGCAGTATACCCTGAGCACAGAGCCAGGAGTGATCCCTGAGCACAGAGCCAGCAGTATGCCCTGAGCACAGAGCCAGGAGTGATCCCTGAGCACAGAGCCAGGAGCAAGCCCTGAGCACAGAGCCAGGAGTGATCCCTGCGCACAAAGCCAGTGGTGATCCCTGAGCACAGAGCCAGGAGCAAGCCCTGAACACAGCTAGGTCTGGGTGTGAACCAACCTTGTTCTGCTCAAAAAAACCCACCAGAAGTCAAAATAACCCAAAAGTTTTGACAAGTGTCCAGGATTTGGGTGACTGTGTGGCGGCTAAGAACTTCTGCCTAAAAATCAGGACACCATGAGTTTGGTGGCTGGTGGTGTCCCCTCCACCCCATCCCTGCCCTGTCCCTAGCACTGAACACAGTTCCTGTGGCCCAGCTGTCTACAAATCTGGCGCTGTGAGCAGGTGTAGTCGCAGAGACTCTGCAAGCAAGTGCTGCGAACAGGACAACTAAAAAGCGTGATTCCTGGTGAGCCTCAGCACCGAAGATGCACGGGCATCACGAAGCGCCACAGCCAGAGGGCTGCGTCCTCCTCCAGAGAAGGGGTGCAAGGAACCAACTCAGCTGTGCAGCCGCGGAAAGCACCGTGGTCGAGCACTCGAGTGCCGTCATGGGAGGCGCAACTCTGGTTTTCACCACAACAGCAACAAAGAGAAAGGGAAAACACACACGCACACACACACACACACACAATAAAAAGAAGAATAAAAACAGGAGCATGGGGAATGGTAAAGCACCCTGGGTTCAATCTCTGGCATCCCCTCCAAATGAATGAATAAAAGGAACATAAAAAGGAGTGTTGAAACAAAAACCTGCCCAGAAATGTTTATAGCAATACTGCTCACAGCCCAAAGGTATAAACAACCCAAATGTCTATCAGCTAGATAAATGGATAAACAAGATGTGTTCTAGTTCATATAACGTAATGTCATTCAGCTATATAAAAATAAATGAAATCATGATGCGAGCTACAACCTGGATGGACTTGGGAAAGATGATATTAGGTGAAGGAGGCCAGACAGAAAAGGTCACAGTGAATACGACCCAGTTCATAAGAAATACCCAGAAGCAAATGTATTGAGACAGAAAGCAGATGGGTGATTTCTAGGGGCTGGAGAGGACACGGGGGTGTTCCCCTTGAGGGTGATGACAAACTTCTGAAACTAGATCATGGTGGTGATGTGCTTTTTACCGTAATCAGCAAAGGCAATAATATTATTTTTCCCCCAAACAGACCCATCAAGGAGAGCAACCATTCAGAGTATTCCTCTTGTCCAGGAGGATACTGAGACCTTTCTAAATACCACGCAGAACTCTCTGAAGCAGATGATCCCACATTAGTTTGATCAAACAGCCTACCATTATCAGTGAAGGTAAGTCTAAAAGGAAACCTAATGACTGAGTGAGGTTTTTTTGTGACCCCCCCCCATCATCCTCACTCTCACAGCTCACTAATTTCCGCTCTGGGTACTTGCAATTATTCTTTGAACATTGTAATCAATTACCTGGGAGTAGCATCAAGGAGACCAGACTGTTTGGACAGTGTGTCCTTTTATAGAATTAGGGCCCCCGCACATCCTGGCTTTTTGCCTCCTTCAGGATACCATTTGTCAATTTTCTCTGATGGTTTCTCATATTCTCCTGGACCTAATCCTCAGTACTTAGGGCAAATTAGTGCTACTTCTTTTGTCTGCAATTTTCTCCTTTTGATCTCACCTCTCACCACTCTTCACTCCTTTACTCCATCGACTTTCAATTCCTGACATCAAATACCACCCCGGGGACTAGGGGACCAGAGGCCTTGCGCCATGAGGCCTGAGTTCAATCCCCAGCAGCGCCCGCCCATGCTGAATCTTGGCAGCTGTAGATTCCAGACTACAGTGCTTAGGCCAGATTAATCTTCCCTAACCCTAGCAGGGTCCTAATCTAGTTGGTTCTTTTTCAATCAGGACAGAATTTGTCCATGACCATGCTCTTAACTTAGAGTTAAGTATTATGGCACTTTGGCCTGGCTCATTTAGATGCCAGAGAAGCTCACAGCTTGTCCTGGGTCCTTCCAGCCCCTTGTCAGGACCCTGCTTTTGGGGTTCTAGGAAGTAAGGGCAACTGAGGCTTATGTTGAGAGAACAGATGCCCAGGAGTGAATATCATTCGGAGTCAATTAACTCCCAAGTTACAAAAGCATAGCATTAACTGTCTTCCTGTGTCTATACAAAAAAGGACATTACTCTGAATCAACTATGCAAAGGACTTAAGGTGAAGAGAAAAGCGATATTTATAAATTAACAGCGTCTGATTTGGAGAGAAAGGTGATTGACTGGTTGGGGAAGCAGAACACAAAGAAAGAGTTTACAAATAAACACCGAGGAATAGGAGCACCCAATAAACCTAAGCTCCCCGTGGCAAGGCAGAAAGGACAAACCAAAGTTATCCTATAGTCTGCAATTTTCTCCTTTTGATCTCACCTCTCACCACTCATCACTCCTTTACTCCATCAGCTTTCAATTCCTGCCATCAAATACCACCCCAGGGGCCGGGGGTTCGGGGCCTTGCACCATGAGGCCTGGGTTCAAACCCCAGCAGTGCCCACCTGTGCTAAATCTTGGCAGCTTTGCTCCTAGGGATCGCTGGTGCCTCGACAGACTGTTTGGCCTTGGAGACGGGCCAGGTGTCTGAGAGCCCTGAGGGGCGCTGTGACTGCTGCATGAGCACTGTGTGGCCAGAAGTGTGAACCCCCACCAGCCACGGGCACCAGCACCACAGTGGCCCCCAATGAGCACTGCAGCCCGAATGTGTTAAGAGCACCCCAGCGCAGTGCAGGTCGGTTGTGGCAGGTGCAAGTCCTGCCATCAGAGGTGGGAGTCCCTTACGACGCCATCAACACATCAGCAACAAAGAGAAAAGAAGGAGCTAACCAGTGCCCCCAGCCTCCCCCCAGCCTGACACACGGCGCGCGCCTCCCGTCCTGAAAGCTTCCTCCTGAGAATGAGCCACTCTGTCCCTTTCTTAGATATGCCTCAAACATGCCCTCGCGAGGAAGCCTTCCCCGCCACCGCCACCTCAGTCTGCACTGGCATTCCTCTCTGGCTCACACGTGCTGCCGTGACTCCTCCTGTTTACTCCCTTCCCTCAGCTCTTGGCAGGTAGCTGACGGATTCGTGTTGATTCTAGGTCTGTCTGGCTTCCCTCGAACAGTGTGGGGGATCGGCTTATTTGTGTTATAATACATCTAGATTAGTCTTGGGCTCTCCCTGCCCCCACTCGACTCCATCAGCCAGAAGTGACTGAGTAGGGGCTGGAGCGATAGCACAGCGGGTAGGGCGTTTGCCTTGCACACGGCCGACCTGGGTTCAATTCCCGGTATCCCATATGGTCCCCCAAGCACCGCTAGGAGTAATTCCTGAGTGCATGAGCCAGGAGGAACCCCGGAGCATCTCTGGGTGTGGCCCAAAAAGCAAAAAAAAAAAAAATTAAAAAAGTGACGGAGTAACCTTTCAATGTCAGGTGCTATGCCAAGTCTCCGAGCCAGAAGGTAAAAAGGCCAGATGTGTGTAAGGAAGGACTAGTAGGGGTAGACAGACTCCAGGTTATAGGCAGGGGCACAATCAGGGGGACTGAACGGGCAGAGCGCTTCTCTGAAGGCCCAAGCAAGGTTTCTGTGGTGTTTAAGGCCCTGGAATGGAGAAGCTCGTGGTACATTCAGTGACCTTGGCTTTGCTGAGGCGGGAGTCGGGGACGCAGACAGCGGAACGCAGCATTTACAGCCACCTGCTTATCCGTGGAGCCTTTATCTCCCCTCCCCCCTCCCCCCTCCCCCGCACCCCCTCTCCCGCCCAACACTCCCTTTCTGGGCTTAATGCATCCTGAGCAAGCCCCAGGAGCCTGATTCTGAAGGGCCCTCACCCAGGGGTTCAGACCTGCAGGTAATTGAATGTGGTCAGGAAGGCAGAAAACGGAGAGAATGAGGCAAGAGGGCCAGCAGCGCTGCTGTTGGTGCAAAGCTCTCCTTCTCCTTCTCCCAGCTTGCTCATTGCGGTGGAGCTTAAGACAGCTGCCAAGTCAGATTAAAATCAATCAAGAAGGTGAAATACGGGTCTTTGGTTCAACAGACAGAACTAGTGGCCAGGGAGTGGTTGCTATGCAAAAGCTTCTGTATTTCAGAGGAGGTGGGGGCGGGGCAGCGTTCGGGGGGAAGGCTGGTTAACTGACACAGCGTGTAATTCCGTTTCTGTTTCTCTCTCTGTTCTACTAATGATTCATTAAGCGGAGAGGACCCCTCACTGTGATCCAGCTCCTGACTTCAAATCAAACAGAGAGGGCCAATTCCGGCAAGTACCTGATGGAAAGCATCAGCGCCCCGGGCCTGGCGAGGGCAGCACCCAGCAGCAGGAAGCCTGCCCAAGGCCTCGGGGACAGTCTCACGGCTGGGTAGAGAAAGGAGCCTAGGCCGGCGCCTGCCAGAGAGCTAGTCCAGCAGGTAGGGCGCTTGCCTGGCATGCGGCCAGCTTGGGTTTGATCCCCAGCACCCCAGATGGGCCCCAGGCCTGCCAGGAGTGATCCCTGAGAGCAGAGGCAGGAGAAAGCCCTGAGCACTGCCAGGTGTGGCCCCAAAGATGAAGGGAAGAAAATCTAGGCCAGTGTTTCCCAAAATGGGGAAAACCATCCCCAGGGGCTCTAGAGTAATCTAAGTAGTAGCCTTGGATGCCAACTGAGGGTGCTTTCTGTTCGTTTGGCTGAAAGAAGGTACATTTCCCGTGGGGGGCGGGGGCACTGAGTAACTCTTTTTTTTCTGTAAAGGGGGTGGTAGACCAAGAAAGTTTGGGAACTTGTGAACTAAGCTAAAGGTATACATGTGCCTTGTCCTTGACCACCATCACACCAACATTTTTAGAAAAAGCCTCCGATTATATTTGAGAACAAAGCAAACAACTGGCACGAAATATTTTAAATATAAATTCTATAGTGGTAAGAAATTAACTTTGATGTTACATGATGATACCTGATAACTTTTCAGTATCTGTATTGCAAATCATAATGCCTAAAAGGGAGGGGGAGAGAGGGGCAGGGGAAGAGGAGGAGGAGGAGGAGGAGGAGGAGGAGGAAGAAGAAAAAGAAGAAGAAGAAGAAGAAGAAGAAGAAGAAGAAGAAGAAGAAGAAGAAGAAGAAGAAGAAGAAGAAGAAGAAGAAGGAGGAGAAGAAGAAGAAGACGAGGAAGAAGAAGAAGAAAGAAGAGGAAGAAGGAGGAAGAGGAATAAAATAAAAATAATAATATTAATATTAATAATAATAATTGGGGACATTGGTGGTGGGAAATGTGCACTGGTGAAGGGACAGGTGTTGGAACATTGCAGGACTAAAACCCCGCCAGTAGCAACTTTGTAATTGTGTACCTCACAGTGATTCAATAAAAAGTAAATAAACCATCACATTAAACACACACACATTCATATCCACACCCTGCACCTTGACAGAGAGGGAACGAGGAAGGACCCCTGCATGTGTGGAAAAAAAAAGGAAAATTTTCAAGTTATCAGGGAAAAAAAAGAAATTCACTTTGAGGCTTAAGGATAGATCTCCATGGTAGAGTGCCTGGCTGGCAGCCACGAGGCCTCAAGTTCAATCTCCACCATCACTCCGCAACACTCGCTGTGATCCCTGGGAACTGCCATCAGGAAATTTGGTGGCACAAGAAGGCAATCCCTTGATGTACTGCAATTGAGTTTGCGGCTCTAGGAGAACACTGCAAATGAGTATGCAATCCCCAAACATTTCAACAACAACAATGAAGGGAAGGACCGGAGGGAAAAAGAAATAAATTCAGGCCTGTTAATTTATGGAGAGCTGAGAGCTGTGGCAACATGACTGAGTGAAGAATAGTACTCATAATAATAATATTCATCCCGCCCGCACGGCAGAGCCTGACAGTTACTCGTAGCGTATTTGATATGCCAAAAACAGTAAAAACGACAGTCCTCATTCTCCTGATCCTGAAAGAGCCCCCAGTACGCCATCAGTTTACACTAGCACGTGACAGGGACAAATGGAGATGTTACTGGTGCCTGCTTGAGCAAATCGATGAACAATGGGATGACAGTGATACAGTGACAGTGATAGTTCATTATATATGTTTTATACATTCAGCATTAATGATAGGTCCTTAATATACTGTACTTTGGGGGGCTTCAAAACAATTTTATGAAATATATATTTAACCACCTCACTTAACAGATAAGTAAACTGAATTTCTGAAAGATTTAGCAAACTACGAAAGACAGAAAAGTCAAGATATAAAGCCTGGATGTGCCTGACTTGAAGCTCTACTCTTTTAAGGTTTCGTAGCAAACACCAAGTACCTTCCAAAATAAAATTTTACTGGATATGGAACAAGATGAGAATTGAAGGAATATTTTCACTCAATGTAAATTACCAAGGATAGAAATTACAGTGAGCAATATAGGTACTTTCACAGTTGTAAAAATGCATGATTCTCCATTCTTAAATTTGCACAAAAATCTATAAGCAGAAAGAAAGCAGCCAAAGGAAAGAAATCATCCCAATTCAAGGCTATAAATAAGGTTTGAAATAAGTAAACATCTTCACAAGAAACACAGAATAGCTTCAAGGGATTTCTTGTTAGGGACCAGAGTGATAGTACAAGTAGGGCATTTGCTTTGCACACAGCCGACACAGGTTGATTCCCAGAATCCTCCTACACAGTCCTCCAAGCACTGTCAACAGTAATTTCTGTGTGCAGAGCCAGGAGTAACCCCTGAGCATTGCTGAGTGTGACCCCAAAACCAAAAAAAAAGGAGATTTCCTGTTATAATGAATTTTTATTATAGTTTAGGTAATATGTTTAGGATAGTAGCAACATTTGTGGTATTGATATAAGTTCTTGTACCCCACCACCACCAATGTGTCAAAGATCCCCCCTACTGCACCCATTTCACCTCTAGTTCATCTCTTCCTTTCCTCCAACCCTTCTCTCTCCTCCCTGCTTGTTAATCTGAGTTTTTAAATCCAAGACCAAGGGGCTGACATTGTTCAATACCATCTATTCCCTTGTTTTGTCTGTTTACATTCCATGAATGAGTGACATTATCCAGTTTTGTCCTTCTCCCTCTCCTTGGACTTATTTGGCTTAACACATCACTCTCCAGTTCGACCGGAATTGCAGCAGACTGCACAATTTCACCTTTTACCACTGCTGAGTATTCCATTGTATATATAGACCATAACTTCTTTATCCGTTCATCTGTTCTTAGACATTTGGGTTGTTTCCCTATCCTGATATTATACAAAGTGCTGCAGTGAACATATGTGTACATATATCTGTTCACAGCAATGTTTTTATATTGGGGGATTGGGTAATGCCATGAAGTATAATCACTGGGTCATATGGGAGAAGAGCTCCTTCTTGAACACCTGTGCACTAGGATGATGGGGGGCATTTAAAAAAATTCTAGATGCTTGCCCGTGTTTGCCTACTTATTCTAGATGTCTGCCATATAACTCATGAAACATTTTATTTCTGGATCTGCTAGAGAGAAACAACACCAATCTCCTTCCTTCCTGCCCCCACCCCCGCTACACACACATCCCAACCAATAGTTTAAAGTGAACATTTCTAGATCCCTTAAAGGAGACTTAAGACTCTGAGTATCCAGCTTCCACATTATGGGGGTGTTCCTACCATTGTATCATTTATTTGAACATCTCAAACAAACTGGGGTTCATCTACTTAGATTCAAGACTCCTAATTACCAGCAGAACTTGTTCACAGACACATACATACACACACATATATATATAGGTTTCAGACCACACCCAGTATATATGTGTTTATATATATATATGTCTGTATATATTTGTTTACACATATTTGGGGGACACACCCGGCAGTGCTCAGGGCTTACCCCCGGTGGTGCTTGGGGGACCATCTGGGATTCCAGGGAGTGAAATCAAGGTTGGTCACATACAAGGCAAGTGTTATACCTGCTGTATTATCTGGCCCCCTTATATTTGATATGAAATGTACCATTCTTCAGCTTTCACCCCTTCATCCTTACTTTCCTCTTGGAAATGGAACGCAATTCTCTCTTAGAGTTTCCTTTTAAATGCTTAAAAGGAGACATCCTTTGGTTCTTAAATATTTTATCCTCTGAGCTAACTATCCTCACTCATTCCAACTGTTGCTCAACTGTGATGATTTATAGCACTCTATGATAGGACTCCTCCGAAGGAGCTGAAGCTGGTCTAGGTCCCTCATGAAATATGTTTCCCAGAATTGAGCATAATAAATCACCGTATAGTAAGATTGACTCCCAGAAGTGTAAAGCAGTTAGATTACTCTATTTCTATTTAAACAGTCCAAGATATGGACACGGAGAGTCTCATGGCAAGTGAAATGAGTCATAAAGAGAGGGACAGACATAGAAGGACTGCACTCATTTGTGGGATATAAAATAATATAATATGAGATGGACACCCAAGGACAGTAGACACAAGGGCCAGGAATATACAGTTGGAATATATAGTTGGAAGCCTGTCTCATGAGCTGGGGGATAAGGAAGCTGGAATAGAGAAGGGATCACTAAGACAATGATGGTTGGAGGAATCCTTCCGGGTGGGAGATGTGTGTTGAAAGTAGATAAGGGACCAAACGTGATAACCTCTCAGTATCTGTATTGCAAACTATAATGCCCAAAAGTAGACAAAGAGTATGAGGGAGACTATCTGCCATGGAGGCAGAGGGAGGGCTGGAAAGGGGAGGGGATACTGGGGATATTGGTGGTGGGGAATGTGCACTGGTGGAGGGATGGGTGTTCGATCATTGTATCACTGAAACCCAAACATGAAAGCTTTGTAACTGTAACTCATGGTGATTCGATAAAAAAATAATAAACAGTCCAAGATTCCCTTTTCCCCATTTTGCATCCTCCTCGTCCTCTTGGCTCTCACTGGCTCTGGCCATTAAAGCCTCTGCCCATCCCCACGTGCCGCTATTTCACAAGTTCTCTCTCTACCTTTAACTTTGGCGTTTCAAGGGGGAGAACACTACAATTTGTTTAAATTTAGGTTTTATTTTCTAGAGAAGAGCATTTACGCATGTCCCTAGGCATTAATCCTGCCTTATTCTAAAAAACACCAGATGATCTGCTGTTCCCCCATGAGTGCCAGCACAGAGCAGGTGTATTCACGTCCCTCTCCTCTTCTTGCTCTCCATACACGGTCTCAGTCAGTATTCAGGTTACTTCAAAGGGATGATGAGAGAGAAACACTCACGCTCAATACGGCCCGCAGACAATTTGCTGGGTTCAATTGAGATAGATCTGTTTATCAGCAGTCTTAGAATAAAGTGCTTAGACTTTATAATCATCCTCTCATGAACCCATTTTCTCCATTATTTCCATAAGGAAGCCATCTGAAAAAAATTGACACATAAAATAACAGAAGTCCGATGTCCCCAGGGTTCCTTTATCAGGGAGGGGGACTTTGCTTTCTGCCAAGGGCCATTTGGATATTCATAACATCATGTGTGGACCCCAAATACAAAAGCAGACAGGTCGCGGGCAGCTGTCCTGTCACGTACCAGGGCCAGACCGCAAGCTGTCATGAGCCGCAGAAGGATGTTCTCCCATCCATGTTTTATCTACTCGTTAATAAATGTATCATCCAAGCAATGAAAGCCATTGTGCCTGCTCTTGGTAAATTCGCGCTGGTTCCTTTAAGAAGCCCCTGGTGTCGGGCCAGAAAGCACAGGAGTAAGGTGCTTGCCTTGTGTGCTGTTGACCCTGGTTCGATTCCTGGCACTGCCTAGGGTCTCCTGCGCATGGCTAGGAGTCACTCCTGAGCACAGAGGTAAGAGTACCTCAGGTGGACTGCCAAATCTGCCCCACCCCCACCCCAAAACAAAACAAATGCCCTTCGGAAGCCTCCGTCTGCGCAACTTGTCTTTCTGACACCAGTGATACAGCCTGCGCACTCTGTGTGTCCTGAATCTGCCATGGCAGTCTCACTCCTTGGAGGTGTTTCTTAGGCTCTTACCATCTGCCGCCTCAGAGAGCCCCAGTGCTGCTCGCTAGCACAGTCTCCCGGATTACTTCCTCCACCCTTATTAATAAGAACCTCCAGTTGTTTCATACGAACAACAGACCCTGATTCTGATTCGTAACTGATATTTACTGGAGGAGCGACAGCACAGCGTTTGCCTTGTATGTGGCCGACCCGGGTTTGATTCCTCCGTCTCTCTCAGAGCCCAGCAAGCTACCGAAAGTATCCCGCCCACACGGCAGAAACTGGCAAGCGACCCATGGCGTATTCACCATGCAGAAAACAGTAACAAGTCTCACCATGGAGACGTTACTGGTGCCCGCTCGAGCAAATCGATGAACAACAGGACGACAGTGCTACAGTTCTAAGTGTACTCATTCCGTTTTATAGCTTTCTGTAGGCTCTCTCCTGATTATCACAGCTCCTGTTCCTGAAAGGTGGTTGGAAACTGGACAAAGATTAGCGAAGATGAAGCCATTCAGGGCTTCTGAGGTCACTGGGCCAGGAAATAAATAATTTCATTATCAGGATGAAACCTGAATGCTCGCATTAACCTTCCTAATTGCTTGCTTACCTTGTTTTTATATTTTCTAAGTGAATAGGAACAAAGCTACTTGCTGCGTTCTCATTAACACTAATGATCAATAAGTAGACAAAAAATTTTGCTGATTCTTATATTTCATTGAACATTCTGTATGCTTAATTTAGAGCTTATTAGGGCATTGCCAGTTTTGCTCATTATCTCTTCTACAAGATGAATGTGCTTCTTAGGCAAGTAGTTAACAGGAAGCAACAATGACTGACTCTGTTTTTGTAATTAAGCAAGGCTTTCAGTTATGTGTACTGCTGGGGGCAGGGAGGGAAGAAGCAAGCATTAGCATTGAAGATAGATTTATTTTAGATACTTCCAAGAGACGAAATGACCATTACAGAGCTGAATGTTAATGACCAATGCCGACTTGGCATCCAAGGGCAGTACTGGCCTTGCATCCCCCCCAAGCTCTTCCAGCTTCCTTCCACCTGAAAATCATATTCCGAACTTGCATTCTGATACTTGCTACTCTACAGATCAACCTCAAAAACTCTCTGTGTGTAGACTATAGATCAGACACAATGGCCACTCAATGCCTCTAGTGCAAACTACAACACCCAAAAGGAAAGAGAGAACAAAAGGGAATGTCTTGCCACAGAGGCAGGGTGGAGTGGGGGCGGGGAGAAGGAGGGGGTGGCGGGAGGGCTACTGGGGATATTGGTGGTGGAGAATGGACACTCGTAGAGGGATGGGTACTCAATCATTTGTATGACTGAAACACAAGCATGAAAGTTTGTAAAATCTGTAACTGTACCCCATGGTGATTCACTAATAAAAAATTAAATTAAAAAAATCTCTGCCAGTGAAGGAAGGCAGACACAAAGGACCATAAAGTGCATGTTTTTATTTATACAATATGCTCAAGCCACAGGAAGAAAACAGGCGGTGGCAGGGCCAGAGGGTAGGGATGAGGTGCAATGACTACATGCTGTGGGGATTCTTTTTGGAGTGATTAAATTATTCTGAAATTGACTGTTGATGGCTGTGAACATACTAAAAGTAACTGAATGATGCAGTACATGTGGTAACTTGTGGGGCACACGAACTGTATCTCAATAAAGCTATTTTCAGAAAAGATCATAGTCTACACCTCCTGTTGCCACCATCACTGTCACTGTCACTGTCATCCTGTTGCTCATCGATTTGTTCGAGCAGGCACCAGTAACGTCTCTCATTAAGAGACTTATTGTTACTGTTTTTGGCATAACCAATACGCACGAGTAACATGCCAGGCTCTGCCGCGCGGGCTTGGGGCGGAGGAATGGAACTCGGGTCGGCCTCGTGAAAGGAGAACACCCAATCGCTGTGCTATATCGCTCCAGCCCGTTGCTACCATATACCACTTATATCTTTCTTTTTTTTTTTTTTTTTTTTTTTGCTTTTTGGGTCACACCTGGCGATGCACAGGGGTTACTCCTGGCTCTGCACTCAGGAATCACCCCTGGCCGTGCTCAGGGGACCATATGGGATGCTGGGATTTGAACCCGGGTCGGCCGCGTGCAAGGCAAACGCCCTACCCGCTGTGCTATCTCTCCAGCCCTATACCACTTATATCTTTCTTTGGAATTTTTATTAACAATTTATTGGGAAATTGACCCCCTATCAAACAATAACAACAACAAAAACAAGGTTGAGTTATTCCCTTAGGTAAAATAGTTTTGATCTGAGAATGCAAAGCGTTTGCAAATGTGCTCCCAGGAAGGCACATAATAGCAGGAAAGAACAGAATAGATGACACATATCAGCTGGCTCCTGTGCTGAGGTCAGAATAAGACTGCTTTAGGGTATTTTAGATGTAGGGGCAACACAGGCAAAAATAGAACAGGGAAGTGCCCAGGCTTTATATTTTAAGGGTGCCTTCTGAGAGCTGTGTATAATACCCCAGCTCTGCTCTTGCGTAGCTACTGAATGTTGATGTGCTTACAAAGCCCTTAATATCTCTGTCAACAATGGCTCGCCCGTCCAGAGCTTGGAGTCCGGCGGGTGAGGGGGAGCAATACTGTATTGAACAAATGGCTTGGACGGTCCTTGTGTGTTTGTTTTGCCGCCTTATGTGTTTGCTTGTCTCTTTCTATGTTTGTCTCATTCTCTGCAACCGACCTCCTCTGGCTGGAGGTCAAAGGTGCCACAATACAATGGGCATTAGACAACATTCACCTTTTCCATCGGGTCCTGCTACCATCCCTGGAGATGGCCTATCAGTGTCCGAGGGAGCCCCTTCCTTGGTGCTTTCTAGTGGCTCTCACCTCCTTTCCACTCCAGTCACCCCTTTTCCCTGTATTCATTGCCCCTAATCGTGCCTTAAAATATGATAGCTGGGGCGAGGGGGCTGGAGTGATAGATAGCACAGTGGGTAGGGCATTTGCCTTGCACGCAGTCGACCTGGGTTCGATTCCCAGCATCCCATATGGTCCCATGAGCACCGCCAGGAGTAATTCCTGAGTGCAAAGCCAGGAGTAACCCCTGTGCATTGCTGGGTGTGACCCAAAAGGCAAAAAAATATGATGGTTGTATACATGAGTCTAGAGTGATCTCATCCTCTGACTCAGCTCTGCTAGTCCTTTGTTCATGAATTTTGAATTGCAAGCTCCAGCCCTGACCCTACTGGGGAGTCTTCAGACCTACATCATCAATGCCCACTGGCGAGATCTACAGGAGGGTGAAAAATAGGTTCATTTCTCTACTACTCTGCCTTCACACTGGGTTCCTTCTCTCAGACACTCATCCCCCAGTGCCATCCTTGATGTCATATGCTCTCTCCTTCTCCCCATGTCAAAACAACATGCACCAACCTAACCTGTCCTCCTAAACTCTTCCCAATCTAGAGATGCAGATTAAAACAACCATGAGATATCATTTCACACCACAGAGACTGGCCCACATCCAAAAACACAAAAGCAACTGGTGTTGGTGCGGATGTGGGGAGAAAAGGACTCTCCTTCACTGCTGGTGGAAATGCTGACTGGTTCAGCCCTTTTGGAAAACAATATGGACGATTTTCAAAAAAAATAGAAATTGAGCTCCTATTTGACCCAGAAATACCACTCCTGGAAATATGTCCCCGAGAGGCAAAAAGGTATAGTAGAAATGACATCTGCATTTGTATGTTCATTGAAGCACTGTTTACAATAGCCAAAATCTGGAAAAAACTGGAGTGCCCAAAAACAGATGACTGGTTAAAGAAACTTTGGTACATCTACACTATAGAATATTATGCAGCTGTTAGAAAAGATGAAGTCATGAAATTTGCATATAAGTGGATCAACATGGAAAGTATCAGGTTAAGTGAAATTAGTCAGAAAGAGAGGGACAGGTATAGAAAGATCGCACTCATCTGTGGAATATAAAGTAACAAAAAGGGAGACTAACACCCAAGAGTAGTAGAGATAAGGATCAGGAGGTCTGCTCCACGGCTTGGGAACTGGCCTCACATGCTGGGGGAAAAGGCAGCTCAGATATAGAAGGGAACACCAAGTAAAGGATATTGGGGAGGACCCATTCAGGTTGAAAGATGCGTGCCAAAAGTAGACTATGGACCAAACACAATGGCCACTCAATACCTCTATTGCAAACTACAACACCCAAAAGGAGAGAGAACAAAAGGGAATGCCCTGCTGCAGAAGTGGGGTGGGGTGGTGGGCAATAGGGTGGGAGTGGTGGGAGGGATATTGGGAACATTTGTGGAGGAGAATGGGCACTGGTGGAGGGATGGGTAAACAATCATTGTATGACTGAAATGCAAACACGGAAGTTCGTAAGTTTGTGACTACTGTACCTCACATTGATTCACTAATAAAATAAATAAATAAATAAATAAACTCTTCCCAATCTAGCCTCTCTTATTTCCTTTGTCAGGCTACTTTAAGCTCTCAAGTGAGTTATCCAAGAGCTTCACCACTGGTCTCTCAGACAAAGAAAATGGACAATGGACACACGTCCACAATGGACGCAGTGGATTTGCTTACTTAACATCCACTCAAACTCTCTGCAGTGTTCCTTTCAGAAAACAAGCAAATCCCAAACCCCTACATTGATTAGCTCGGTTTCTGAATGGGAGGTAGATTGCAATAATCAGGTGCTATCATGTAAATTGTGGATGGGGGAGTGATGCGTGTTAAGGGGGCCTTGACATTGCTACTTCTGCTGGGTGTGCTTATGGAAGCATTTGGCTCTTGGTGACATTTGGAGAGGAAGTTCAGTGTCTAGTCCCTAGACACATAGGTGGAAAGAGGGAGGGCCCAAGCATCTTTTTCAGGGCAGCAGCTTCCTGATTTCTGGATGACAACAGATGGACGACCAAGTCCTGCAACTAGCAATTATGAAGATAACTTCCTAACATTACAGCTCACTCATCACGGCTGATACAACAGTTCACTGGCAGTCCAAATTACACAGTGGTATCCAGGAAGGTTTTCCAGGGAACTCAAGAAAGACTCCCCCCCTGCCCCCGCTTGCCAGCTATTACCAATCATTTCTAGACTATTCCTATTATATCAGAATGGGTTTCTCGAGTACCCCGCAATGAATTGCATTTCTTCCCGAGTGAACTATCTATAATTGTCTTAGTTGTAATTTTAGTTTTGTTTTCTTATGCCCTGTTCTCTTTCCTTTACCGATGATGTTCTTACTGGGGTTTGCACACATGCTCAGTTGAGGGGCTCACACACTCAGCCACCATGCTCCCCAGTAGTTACAGTCCTTTAATTGTGGTGCTTACAGATATGCACTCCAGGCATTGTGCTTCATGGCCACAGTCCTTGACATATTTTTAGTTGTGGTGCTCTCTGGGAGTCGCCCCCACTTAGTTGTGGTGCTTGCATACACCTGGCTGGGGTGCAGTGCCAGGGATCTCAGACAGCAGGGACGCCAGGATGCTCACATGCAGGCAGCACCGGGAATTAAACTCCCAGCCTCAGACTTGCAAGGCAGAGCCCTCACCCACGCCAGAGTGAGTTTTTGGAAAGGCTACACTTCAAATCCAATAATGGCACCGCTCCTACTTAAGATCTCTCATTGTGCCCCCATTTTTTTATATGCAGCCCCAAATGTTTTCAGCTTGCTCACTAGGCTCTGCCTGATCGGGCCCTCCTGTTCTTTAGAGTCATCTTTTCCCAGGTACTCTTCTGCCACACTGATCATCCAATCCTATCCCTAAGATCACTCATCCCGTTACCATTGCACTTGCTATTAGCCCCGTGTGAAATACTCTGGTCCTGTCTTCTCTGGGCTGACTTTCCCCACTGCAGGCTTGTGTCCTTCAGAGCACTTTCTCTGAGTCCATCACTACCACCCAGACTGGGGGCTAGTGTTCTGTGTTCCCACAACAACCTAGCCTTCAGCCTTGAGACATGAATTTTACTACAGGGGTTGCTGACCGGAAACTTCCTCTGCCTCCAGGTCCCCCTCACCCACACGAACCTAGTGGAAGGCTTTATGTCTGAGTTTCTGTCTTTTTTGCCGGGTGTTGTTGGGGCCGCACCCAGCTGTTCTTGGGGGCTTACTCTTATGTCTGAGCTCATGGATGACTCCTAGAGGTGCTCAGAGGGCCATACTGGGTGCCAGGGATCCAACCTGGGCTGGCTTTATGCACGGCAAATGGCCTATCTGCCATACTATCTCTCCAACCCCTAGGTTTTTGTCTTCTGTCCCCTATACACAATGAGTTTCTTTGCATGCATTTAGGTATAAAACTTGAATGATATAATAAAAATGGGAAACAGGGGCTGGAGAAATAGGAGAGCAGGTCACTGTAACTATCATCCCATTGCTCATCGATTTGTTCGAGCGGGCACCAGTAATGTCTCTCATTGAGAGACTTATTGTTATTGTTTTTGGCATATCCAATATACACGGGTAGCTTGCCAGGCTCTGCCGTGTGGGCTCCATACTCTCGGTAGCTTGCCGGGCTCTCAGAGAGGGGCGGAGGAATCGAACATGGGTCGGCCGCATGAAAGGCGAACGCCCAACCGCTGTGCTATCGCTCCAGCCAAGGAGAGCAGGTAGGGTGCTCAATTCCCACCACCTCGTAGTATCGTCCAAGTCCTGCCAAGAGTGATCTCTGAGCACAGAACCAGGAATAAGCCCTGGGAAACACCCAGGGTGGATAAAAAAAAAAGTGAAACATTTTAAGCAGACAGTCTAATCTCTATTGGATTTATGTCCTGGGGAAAATGCTCAGGTGGCCAGTGCAGAGGTAACTGTAAGGGATCAGGTGGAGGAAAGAGGCTGAGATAAAGTCCATTTTGCTGATATGGTCTAATACAATATTAGTGGACTGGAAAGAAGGAGACGACGTTAGGAAGTTGTTGGTGAGCAGAAAAACTGCTAACACAGAAGTAGCAAGACAGGGGCTTGTGAAGTTTTCTTTTTCAAACGGGCAAAAGACATGATGAACAGACACTTGCCCAAAGTAGACAATAGCCATATTGGAAAATGTTCAACCACTGTTTCCTCTATGGATACCTTTTTTTAGCATTTTAAGAAGCTTTTCGTAACAAACAATACAAAATAATTAATAGTAGCAGCACTATAGCACTGTCATCCTGTTGTTCATCGATTTGCTCGAGCGGGTATCAGTACTGTCTCCATTGTGAGACTTGTGGTTAGTGTTTTTGGCATATCGAATATGCCACAGGTAGCTTGCCAGGCTCTGCTGTGTGGGCGGGATACTCTTGGTAGCTTGTCGGGCTCTCTGAGAAAGATGTAGGAATTAAAATAATTAATACAAAACAATAATTTTATTTCAGTTCTGCGTTGGGACAGGGATTGGAGTTTGGGGTGGGAACATCCAACGGGAAGGTGTAATTATTGTGGGATTGATGTTTGAATATTAAATGTAATCAAATATTGTGAATTACCTTATAAAATAGAAAACTAAAAACAAAGAAAAATGTTCAACCTATTTATTATTCAGGAATTGTAAATGAAAACCACAATGAGACATCACTTCATACCCCTCCAAATGGAGTATATTAAAAGGATTAGAAACAAGCTTTGGCAAGGACACAGAGATAGAAGGGACTTTGGTACACTGCTCCTTGGAATGCAAATCCATGTGGCCATCACGTAAAACAGTGCAGAGATTCCTTTTTTTTTTAAAAAAAAAAAAGGAAATTCCATATGGCCCAGCAATACCACACCTAGGTCTTTATCTGAACGTTATGAAAACACCATCAAAAGGATATTTGCACCCCTTATAGCAGCATTATTCAGAATATCCAAAATATGGCCTCAACCAAAATGTGCATCTTCAGGTGACTGGGAAGAAAGCAGAAGTCTATATATTCAATGGACCACTATTATGTTAAAAAAAATAAAATTGTGATCTTTGGGACAAATTGGTAGGGTCTTGATGTGACTGTGCCCTGTGGAATAAGTCAGGAAGTGGATGATAATTACCGGATGAAACCACTCATGTGGAATAAAAATAACCAAAGCTAAGAAACAACAAACTACTGGATTCTGTGAAAAGGATTGTGAGTTAACAAAGAGAAAGGGGGGAGGGTGGGAAGAATGCAGAGAGGGTCTCTTTAGTGGGATGGCCCTGGAAGTTTGGTGACTGAGAGTTGCATTCCATAAAGAGATGTGTGAGAACTAAGTTCCCCAGATTCCATAATATTATAAACCAAAGAAAAAGTTTAACACTCTCCTTTTACATTCTAGTTCAATTCATATTTTTATCGTTGTTATTTTCTTTTTGGGTCACACCTGGAGATTAGCACAGGGGTTATTCCTGGCTCTACACTCAGGAATTCCTCCTGGCAGTGCTCAGGGGACCAAATGGGATGCTGGGAATCAAACCCAGGTCAGCTGCGTGCAAGGCAAACACCCTACCCACTGTGTTATCGCTCTAGCCCCTCATACTCTAGCCATCTGTTCTGTGCCAAGTATTTTAGTAGGTTCTGTGATACAGAGATGAGCAAGCACTCCAGTTGGCTAGCAGAGATACAAATACTTGACTACCGGGGACAAAAGAAAAGTGGCACAAGTGGCACTGACACACTGGCCATGCTTAGGAGAGGAGGACTCAGTTTGTTTGCTCATTCTTGCCTAAAGGTAATGGCTCGAGGTTCATGGGCTCCCATCAGTGGTGCCCAAAATCGTGCCTAGCAATAGAATATGGGGGATTTAGTTGCTTATCTGCTTTGAAACGGTTAGGATGATCTTAAACAATTTGCTTAATTTCCTCAGGCATGAAATTTTTTTTTTAATCTTTATTTTTAAATTTTTTGTAATGGATCCCCGTGAGGTGCAGTTACAGACTTACAAACTTTTGTGGCTACATTCCATTTACACAATGCTCAGCACCCATCCCTCCACCAGTGCCCATTCTCTACCACTAATGATCACAGCGCGTTCCCCCACCCCGCTTCTGTGGCAGGGCTCTCTCTCTCTCATTTTGGGTGTTGTGGTTTGCATTAGAGGTATTGAGTGGTCATTGTGTTTGGTCTATAGTCTATTTTCAGAACGCATCTCCCATCCCGAGTGGGCCCTCCAAGCACCCTTTACTTGGTGGTCCCTTATCTAACTGAACTGTCAGACATGAAATTTTTTGAGTGAAAGTTTTTGAGTGAAAGTTTTTAAGTGAGATGTCCTTTAAAATTATAATCACTTTACATATTTGTTATATTTTAAATGTTTGCAGTTATTTCTTATAAAAAGTTCAAATACTCCAACTAAAATGTCTATGTATTCAAATTATTTTTTGGATAAATGTTTTATCTTACCCAGGTTCAATCCTCAGCATCCCAGATGGTCTCCCAAGCACTACCAGGAGTAATTCCTGAGTACAGGACCCAGGAGTAATCCTTGAGTATCACCGGGTATGGCCAAAAACCCAAACCAAACAAAACCAGAAGAAGAAGACCAGAACACAACCTGTACAAATAAATTTTTGTTTCATAATTCTAAGAGATTGATGATAATACTATATACTTTCGATGATTAGGGATAGTTTGCCAGAACACACTCCCTCTCTTTCCTGGGCATTTTCAATCTTATGATTTGAATTTTTGCCTCATCTATTGCCTGGTACAAATACAAATTTTTGTAAAAGGAATGTATAGAAAGACCTCAAATCACTTTTTTTTCCTTTTGAGATGCCTAGTTTTAAATTCTGAGCTCAGATAGAGCATTCTTCTGAAATTTCAATGGGAAGGAGACATATAAAACAGCACAAAAGCTGGTTCAGGGGTGAGAAAGAGAGCTATCCACTTGAAAATTCACCTCCTCTCTCTAGCATCACGACCCCTTCTTTTTGTAACCAAACACGCAACAGCATGAAAGAATGGCTAGCAGTGTTAGCAGTCCTAACAGACAGCCTGAAAATTCAGTGGCTGAAGCCAAAGCTATTTCTCATTCATTTAGACTGCCATAGGTGGGAAGACGGTGGCAGAGGTCAGTGTTTGCCAGCCCCATGTGGTCATTCGGGAACCCAGACTGGCCAATGGCAGACCTGCAAAGCCTCTCAAGGTCACCCTGGATGTCCACATCCATGGGGCAAAAGCTTTAAATGTAAGGAGGGAAGGAGGTTCTGAGTTTCTTCTGAGAGATTTTTCTGAGCTGGTTTAGTATCACTTCCATCAACACTGTGCCAGCCTGATCCCAGACTCATGGGCTCTTTAGCTACACAGGTGGTGAGGAACGAGGTCTAGCTATGTGCCAGGGAAGAGAATGGCATTTTTGGAGTGCTACAGAGTGGTTTCTGCCTCATCCAGGGATATTGATTCTGTTCAGCTCTTTTTTTTTTTTCTTTTTGGGTCACACCTGGCGATGCACAGGGATTACTCCTGGCTCTGCACTCAGGAATTACCCCTGGCTGTGCTCAGGGGACCATATGGGATGCTGGGATTTGAACCTGGGTCGGCCGCGTGCAAGGCAAACGCCTTACCCGCTGTGCTATCTCTCCAGCCCTGTTCAGCTCTTTCTTGACAACTATTTCCATTCTATCTCATATCTGCAATTGCTGTCAAACTATTTCAAAGGTGATTCCTACTTGCCCCAAGAAGTTAGAAAATATTTTGAGAGTAGGCATCTGATATATAGGATGCAATTTCAAGTTTCATTACAAATTCTAATTTTTTCCCCTTCTGTTTTTTGGGGCCACGCCCACAGCAGTGCTTGGGGGACCATATGACGCTAGGGATATAATTTCTAACATAGATGATGAGAGGACATCAGTTTGTAGGGGACATATAATGATCACAGCTCATTCTAGCTCATTCTAAGTTGTAGACACAGGTTTAACTTCATGTTTGTATAGCAATATTACCAAATGTAAAGAGGTAAGCCACAAAAAAATCCTTATCTCCGGGGTGGAGTGATAGCACAGCGGATAGGGCGTTTGCCTTGTACATGCCGACCCGGGTTCGATTCTCAGCATCCCATATGATCCCCTGAGCACCGCCAGCAGTAATTCCTGAGTGCAGAGCCAGGAGTAATCCCTGAGCATCACCGGGTGTGACCAAAAAAAAGCAAAAAAAAAGTCCTTCTCTCAAATTTCACTTATCATTTGTCTAGTAAATTGTCATCATTTTTGACTTTGAGAACTTTCCAGTGACATAGCATCACTTTTTTTCTAGAAAAAAGAAGGGGCCCTCAAAGTATGGCCCTTGAATCACAGCAGCACCTAAGAACTTGCTCTAATTACATCTTCTAAGGCCGACTGAATCCGAAACTCTGGGAATGGGACCCCCACAGTCTGGGTTTTAGAAAGTCTGCTAGAGAGATACCCTAGAAGCACTGGTCTAATGGAGTTGGATTACTGCTGAAGCATTTCATTTCAAGGACCAGGTCAAAAGAATATTACTTGAAATCGTTTTGCTGAAAATACATTAACTCAGCCTCTTTTATTGTTGTGAGTTAAGAGTTCTGTAGAAAACTCCGAATGAAAAGATTGTAAAGAGCTCTCAAAAGTTATTAGGGCAAATAGTTTGCCAAGGTGTCAGTCAATGGAAACCTAAGGACCTTTGAACTTGAGCTAGGAGACTTGGGCTCTATTTCAGTCAATAGTAGAAAGCATGCTTTGCAGGCATGAGGACCTGGGTTCACTTCCCGGTCCTCTCCCTCACCAATAAAAGGGGAATGAATCTCTAGGGAGTTCCTAAAATAAAATGTATTATACACATTCATGTACGTATTATTATACATATGCTTGGTGACTGCTTTTCTGATCATCCAAATTTTTCTCTAAAATGCCTCTGAATTATCTGTCAGAAGAAAATGGTTTGGGGACTTCTTAATCATCTTTGTGTCCTCATTACCTTCCAGAGTGCTCGGCACAGAACAGATACATAATAAACCTTTATATTAAATGAATTCGTGAGCAGAATAGTCATTTCATGTATTCAGGCTCGCTTTGAAAAGAATCCCCTTTGAATGGGTTATTTCAGTTATTATTGAAGAATATTGGCTGCCTTGGGCAATATGGACAGTTATTTTCAGCCATTAAGAATCGTACTTCCCCAACATTCAAAACAATAGCTACAGCTTTTCTAAGAGAGGCGAAGACCCTTGTATAGAGAGAGTGCACAGTCCATATCTTGAAATGCCTCTAAAGATCTCAGTTGCTGCTGGTTAACCTTTTCCGTGACGGGCAGGTTTGTCAGTGTGGGCTCTGGGGGCTGCATCAGTCCCCATGGCAGAAGCTCTTCTGGACCCTGCTGCGGCATCATACCACCTTTCTCCATGGTGACGAGCAGAGTGTCTCCAAACACTGCCAAGTGTCCCGTGGAGAGTTCAAAATTGCCCAGGTAGAGAATCACAACTCTAATCTAACATCAGAAAGAGTAACCTTCATCACTCAAAGCTACACAACAGGCCTCGAGAAGGCGTATATGATCTGCTTTTCTCTGCAGCTCACTGTTGGGGACCGTTCCCTGATAACTTTGCTGACACTCTCACTGGGGTGGTGTCTCCCTCCTTCTGTTCCTGTCTGTGATGTTTGCTTTAAATATCCCTCCAGTTTTCATTTAATGTTTTGAGAGGGGGGAGAAGAGGCGAACGCATATAGGCATCACACACTTCACAAGAAAACTACTTTTGAAAATTTTAAATAGATTATATTTGTTATATGCCTGTTAAAGGTTGGGGGGCTGGGGGTGGCAGGAAACCTGGGGGGACACTGGTGGAGGAAAGGGGGCATTAGTAGTGGGATTGGTAATGGAATACTGTTTGCTTGAAACAAATGTACTATGAACAAATTTGTAAATCACAGTGTTTTATGTTTTAAAAATTATATAAGTCAAACTTTTTTTTGCGCTTTTTGGGTCATACCCGGCAATGCACATGGGTTACTCCTGGCTCTGCACTCAGGAATTACTCCTGGCTGTGCTTAGGGGACCATATGGGATACTGAGATTCGAACCCAGGTCAGCAGCGTGCAAGGCAAATGCCCTCCCCGCTGTCTTATCACTGTAGCCCCATAAGTCAAACTTTTGTTAGAAAATAGAAACCTTATATCACTCTCTCACTTAGCAGCAATGAAAGCTAGGAAATTAAAACATTTTAGACATATAAGTACCTTTCTTTCAGTCAAAACCGTTTTCCATTTATTCACCAAATTAACCAGCACAACATATAGACACTTACTAAATACTCCCTAGGTGTTTTAGCCACTGAATATACAAGAAAGACTGCAGTGGAGACACCCAAGGAAATATGGGCACTGTTCAACAAGGACAGCCCCACAAACGTTACCATGGCAAAACTAGATGAGTTTATAGTGTTACCACGCATGCTGTTGGCATATGTTGTAAATAAACAATGTAAGGGCCAGATTCTTGACAAATGAATGAATACACATATTGAGCATATGAAGCACTCTGAAAGCCGAAACAGTTTCCTGAAATGTGTGAAGGGAATCATCAGAAGAAGAGAAGGAAGCCAAGGAGAAAGGTACCTGGTTTCAACTTTCACTTAGGAAATCCCACTTCATGAGAATCAAGGAGCAAGGGTTTCATAACCCATTCCCTACAATTCAGACCACGGCCCATCTGGGAAAACAACATACCACTAGCTGGGTGAGAAAAAAGAAAGAAATATAAATTCTGATTTCTCATTTTTCATAAAAATTTCATACCAACTAATCAGAATCCCTCCAAAAGGGGAGAATAAAAAAAAAGAAAGAAACCAGAACCCGTCAGCAAACAAGTAGCGGATTAAAAAAGATAGCCTATTAACATGACAGATGAAGATAAGAGGTGAGAAAAAAAACATGTATATAACAAAGCCCATAATTTGGAAATTGCAGAATCAAAGTCAAGCAGTTAATTACTAACAAAGACAGCAACAGCGCTTCTTTTGTCTTCCATGGTGAATGCACAATTAGCACTTAATACTAAGACTGAGGAATAAACCATCTATAATCTACTGAAAAAGACCATCTGCTTCTATAAATTTTGTTCTTATACACTTGCCAAAAGAAGAGAACATATTAACAAAATAATGGGCCCTGCACTGTTAATTGCTGGGTTGTTTGCAGTTGTGCTGTTGCTATTAGAATTTAATAAGCCATTCCTTCTGCTAAATTAATAAGCAGCCAAGATTATGTAATAGCTGCTTTCAACTGCTAATTATTTTTCCCATAATTCCTTTCCCTCCCTCCCCCCTTCCAACTGCCACCTTTTTGGGGGACTAGGAACATCAGTGACTGTCAGTGTGTCATTAGCAGTCCCATCCTCATTTTATAAACTTCAGATGAGCATCAGGAGCATAATCAATGAGTTGAAATTTGAAGGTGGTTACCTTGGGAGGCTTGAGGAGATCAATGCTTTGTATAGAAAAAGAGAAAAGCAGCATTTGGATTTGGAAGGTGAGTTTTCATTACACAGTATTAGAGGTATATTTGAACTGACTAAAGGCATCACTTGAGTGTAGTAAGGGAGAAAAGGCCCATGAACAAGGACCTTTGGGGCATGATTATAGTAAGGGAGCAGAGAGAAATTTGGGTAGGGAGCCAAACACCTACAAAAAGCCAGTTTTGTGTCAAATACTTCTTTAATATTACAGTACACATTATTCATATATATTTGTAGGCAATTTTCCAAGTTGCACAGTAGTGTTTATGGGGAGGGGGGGCATTAGACATTTTTATTTTGACAAGAGCACTTTAAAATGTCTACAGATACTAAGTTTCATATCCGTTTTAACACACACAAAAGAACACAGCCCTTCAGATTGCTTACATTTAGCTGCATGAAAAACTTAGCATTTCTTTTTCACTCTGGGCCATTAAAAAAAAATCCTGTCGATTATGTTTGGGAACCTCTGCAAAAAAAAAAAAAAGGGCGCAGTTCAACAAAAGCAATTTTCTAGCTTCCTTTGTAAGAACCCAGTGACGGGGTAATGAATAGCATTCGACATAAGAAACCCGCGGCTGTTCAAGCAAGGTCACTTAATCCCGTGGGGCTCCCGTTTCCTCATCTGTAAAAGATGAGTCGAACTGATGATCCGTTCATTCTTTCATTCAAAAAAAAAAAAGCGAACATCCATTATGTGCCAGGCACAATGCTCAACACTATGGCTTTCCACAAAGCGATCATTCTATAGTCCTTATCAGTCAACTCACATTTATTAGTGTTGCCCATCAGTGCACAGGGGTAGAATGCAAAATGGATAAAATGCAAGGATGCTAAGTGAAGGCTAATTGGGCAGGTGGGGTGAAAGGGGGACTCGCGCTTACAGGGTCCGTGGGCCAGACTTCCATAAGAGCTGTGACATTTGACAGGAAGGGCATGCCCGGCAGAGCCAGTCATCCGCAGGACACTCGGGAGTCAGGGGAGAGCCGACTCGGTGTAAGGGAATCGGGATCTTGAAGACGCGCAGTCTGGACTTTGGGGCAGAGAACCGGACAGTAAACTCCGGTCGGCGGCTAAGGACGGGTGAGGCAAGCCCAGGGAAGAGCACCGCTTGGGGACAAAACGTGGCTGCGGCTGTAGCTGGCCCCAATGTGGGGAGGGGGGGAGAAGGGACAGGATTTTTTGGACATCTTTGTGGCAAGATAAATGCAAAAGATGAAGGCTCTCGCACGCTGCACTACGGAGCCGATCTGTTTACTCGAGAGTGGCGGCACCACCTCCGTCGCTGTCCACTAGCAAAGCGGCGGTCACACCTCCCCGGCTCGCTCTCTCGTGGGTGGGCGCTAGCGGAACCGACCTCGGCTCTTCAAGGGCCAGACTCCCGGACTCCTCGCGCACCCCCCCTCGCCCCCCCACCAGCAACCGGGTCGACAAAGGGCACGCGGAACCCTGACCTCCTTCCAACGGACAGCCAGGGCAGGCGCCCGGGGAGCGTGCGTCCAGCAAGAGCGGCCAGGGGTGCGCCGGCGCGCCGCCGGGCCGCAGCCGCTTCCGGGTCACGTGGCCAGACTTCCGGCGGGCGGGCCCCACCCCCGGGGAGCGTCTCGGCCAATCGGCGCGCTCGGCTCCTGCTGTTTCCCGGCGCAGGCGCCGAGGCCACTGCCCGCGGCCCCGCCGCTTCCCGCCCCGCCGCGCGGCCCGCCCCTGCGCTCGCTGCAGCCGCGGCTCCTCCCCCGGCCGGCCCCCAAGGCGGGGTCTGCCGGCTTCCCTCCCCTCGCCGCCCGCCGCTCACTCTGCCCGCCGGCTCCCGGCCGCTCGGCACCACGGCTTCCCTTCCCGAGCCCGGCGTGAGGGGCTGCCCCGTCGCCAGCGCCGGTGCCACCACCTCGTCCGCCGGCCAAGCCCCGCCGCTCCCGCGGCCCGCGGCCGCCGTAAGTCCCGGGGGGCAGTGGACGGCGCCGAGGAGAGCGGGAGGTGGGAGCGGGCGGCGGGCGCGCCCCCCCGGCCCCCCGAGGGCGCGCCCCGACGACCCCGGCGGCCCCCGGCGGGCCCCCGGCCGGCCGCTCCTCCGCCGGGGGCTCCCGCGCCCCCTTAACTCACTTCTCTCCGCGCCCGCGCCCCTCACCGCACTCCGCGCGGCTCCCCGGGCGGGGGGCCCCGTTTCCCGGCGCGGCACCTGTGGGCCGGGGAAGCACCCTAAGTTTTTGCCTTGGCATTTGGGGGAAGGACCGGCGGGGGGTGGGGGACGGCGGTGGCCGGTGCCATTGTCTGCCCCGCGCCCTCCGGCCGCCCGGCTCGCGGGGCTCGCGCGGGGATGGAGCGCGGCTGCCGGGGCGCTGGGGACGCGGGCCCCGAGCCATTGTCTGGAATGCCACCCTCGAGGAATCGAGGTGCCCTATGATTTGCGGCAAAATCCCAGCCGCGGGAAGGGGGGTGGGAAGCGGGGAGAAGGACGGCCGGTGCCCGGCGCCCGGCGCCCGCCCGGGCAAGCGTCCCGCGTCGGCGCGGGATTGAGGGCAAACGGGTCGGGGGATCTGGGGATTCGTCCCGTAAAGTGTGCTCGGGGGGCACCTCGGACCCCCGCTGCGGGCCACCCGGCGCCCAGTGTTCTTTCGCGGGCACCCCGCACCCCTCCCGGGCACCGGGATCCTGGAGAGTCTGGAATGCGGGTCTATTCGCCAAGTTCTCTGCTAACGGATTTGCAGCGAATGGTCGTTGAGCGGCGGTTTTCCGTTGGTGGTTGGTTGTTTTTTTTTTTTTTTTTTTCAGTTGATGCTGCCCCCTTCGAATGCCGTTAATTTAACGGGACTTGCCTGGGAGGCACTTTTGATGGCATTGACGATCGTTCCGTTTATTTTATGCCAGCGACGCGTTTGAAGTGAGCTCTAATAAGCCACTTTCAACTTGAATAAAGTTAAATTGCTGCATCGCAAATTTCCTCGTATAGCTCGTTGATGCCCACTTGGGTTCTCCCTGAAAGCGACAGTCATCTCTTTCCCGGCGAGATTTAGGGCTCGTTTTCTTCTCGGTTGGTTTTGTGAAATTTCCCCCACCCCGTGTTCAAATCCAAGATGGTGTGGTGAATATTAAGAATCAGACTGGCGGCTTACTGGCTATAACACTATTAGAGGAATTTACAACAGTTTAAAAGGGGGAAAAGCTGTTTGAATTCCACCTTCAAATTATCTTTGTAGAAACGATGCTTATCTTGAGAAGACCAGTTGAAGTACAAGATTTGCCTAAACATGCCATCCACAGACTTCCAGATTTCAAATATACACAAAATAGTTGAAGTATGCAGTATGTTAGAAATTAACATCCATTCCATCCGTGGTTGCTCTTTTGTTGTTTAAATGAAACATTTGTTGTAATATCTCCAAATGTAACTTATTTTGGCTTTAGAGGTTTCTGTTTTTTTCATGATATTTTCATTCGCTCCCTTCTTTATGTGCATATTTCTGTTGAATTTTTTGAGATCTTACAATCAGACTTTCTTATGAAAATTGTGCATCTGAGGGGATGGGGTGATACTATTTCAGGTCTTTTTGTAAAAAATTATAAGCATTACCTAAAGACACCATTCAAAATGATTTGAATAGGCAGTCTGTCAACAAGTAATTCACCATGAAGTAAGACAGCCTCAGATTAAAAGATGGCAAATCTGTTTTCAAATGTACCTAAACCAGTTGATGTCAACAATTGTCTTTGGGTACAGAGAAGTCCATGTAGCACAGGTAGAAACAGTTTCTTAACCTCAAAAATGGTCTTTCTTTTATCCTCCAGATTTACCTGTTTTACTTGTTTGTTTTTTTCACTTCCATACTTCTCCAAACTTACTGTGACTAGGGAGGGAGTGGGGAGATTTGCATCAAAGGGAAAGATCTTTCTACTGGAATTTCCTGCTGTTTTAATTGGCATACAGAAATATTGATGACTGCTAATCGGTTTTGTTAAGCACCTGGTCCCCAGAGCCTCTCTATGAAACATGTCATCTTAATTGTAACTTTACTGAATCAAAATATTGCATGTAATCTTGGTTCTGTTTATCTTAACAGATGCAGTTTATGTTGCTTTTTAGTCGTCAAGGGAAGCTTCGCCTGCAAAAATGGTATGTCCCACTGTCGGACAAAGAGAAGAAGAAGATTACAAGAGAACTTGTTCAGACTGTTTTAGCCCGGAAACCTAAAATGTGCAGCTTTCTTGAATGGCGTGATCTGAAGATTGTTTACAAAAGGTATTATTCTTATCAGAAAGGTGAAATGCAGAATCAAATGTTAGCTTATTTATAATATAAAAATTGCACTCTTGAGAGATGACATTTATAAATAGCAATAAAGATTTAGATGTGCAGGTTTAAAGTAAACCTTTATATTTTTAAAAATGACTGATGATTTTCTTGGTTACCCAGGCTCAACTGATAAAAATCAAGGCATATTTTTTTAAAAAAATATTTGCATAATTAAGGCATAAATGATTTCTCATGCTTAATCATCTGTTTAGGAAAATTTAATAAATTCATTTCTTTACCATGGAAAATAGGATTGATATTTCAAATTTGTGTGACTTGTTGACTGAATTTAAATATGCTTTGTGCCTCTTTTCCCCCACCCTCACATCTAAACTGAGTAGCATCTAGCATGCCTTTTATCTGACTTTAGAATCTTATTAATCAACACCTCGGATACATGGAGCATATTAGTCATATGTAAAAACTGTATATACAGGATTTGTTCTTTATACTGTTTATTAATTTGAAGTCCACAGCATTGCTGTGGTGGAGGTGAGAACAGATCATTTTCCCAAGAATACATATTACAATTTTTGATGTTGCAAAATGACTCAAGTTGGCTTGTACACTAAGCTTTTGTGGAGGTGGGGTACACCCTCTGGCGAGTGCTCACAGCTTACTTCTGGCTTTGCACTCAGAGATCACTCCTGGCGAGGCTCTGGCTGCCGGTTGCCAGGGATTGAACCCAGGTTAGCTGCATGCAGGGTCAAGCACCTTATCCCTGTACTGTCCCTCTTGACCAAACACTAGGGTTTTTAAAGAATTCTATACATCTTTATTAATAGCTGAGGTTCAGTTTCTTAAATTTCTCAAGATTGCTTTAATCTTTTTGAAGAAATATCCTTACATTGTTCTCTATTTCTGTTCCCTTACATATAATTTTCTGAATTTAAGAGCATTTCTGCAAGTAAAAGTTTCTTTATTGTGTGCATGGAACTAACATTATGGGCTTCCAGGATTGAAGAGGAGTCTGAATTTTATCTCATTTTCCTTTGTTTCACTCCAATAATTTTTTGGGGGAGGGCGCTACATAATAGGAAGTAATGGAGATTACTTAAGTACTATAATCTCTTTACCATAGGATCATCTTTGGGTTATTTTATATTCAGTATTACTTGTTAAGAAAATCACTTTTTTTTCACCAACGGGGGTTCACACCTGTTGGTGCTTACTGCTGCTGGCGCTGCGCTCTCAGGAGTGACTCCTGGCAGTGTGCACGCAGCTTACCAAATGTGCTACTTGGGAATTAGGTCGGGGATTGGCAGCATACAAAAGCCAGCACCTGACTCCATGTCCTCTCTCTGGCCCCTATCATAGCATTTCAGAGCTGGGAACTGTCTCAGAATAATGTAGTGAAATGATTTTGTGTGTTTGAGCACCATGCCAGGGGTGCTCATAGGCTACTCCTAGCTCTATGCTGGGAGTCACTCCTGGCAGTGCTCAGTGGAGCAGGTGGAACCGGAGACTCTAACCTAGGCATCCTACATGCAAAACGTGCTCATTCTGATCAATCTCTCTGGCCCCTCTAGTGGCTTTTTAAAGCGTTTTGTGCCAAGCATAGAAATTCAAATGGAACTGTTCTTGTGAGATCAGGAGTGGTATCCTAAAGCCAAGTTTGAAAACCACTGCTGTTGAAACATCAAATTTGTGTAAAAAATGAGAATTTGGGACAAGTGACTTGTGTATGGTCCTCTGCTAGTTAGTAACTAACACAGGAGTTTAGAACTCAAATCTTAGGTGGGAAGTTAAAGATTTATTTACACAGGGATGGAAAAAAGATGATTAACATTTCTTAACAGATTGCCAGTGGTGAGGCTGGAGAGATAGTACAGTAGGTAGGGCACTTGCCTTGCACTCAAGCCGACCCCAGCTCAGTACTTGGCATCCCTTATGGTCCCCCAAGCACCGCCAGGAGTAACCCCAGAGCATCACGAGTTGTGGCCCCCAAACCAAAAAGAAAGAAAGATTGTCATTGGGGAGTGAAGATGGGAGGGAGGAATGGTCAGACTGCTTCATGCTCATGTCCTGAGAGCTGACTGCTGCTGGGTGCTCAGCAGATGGAGGGGAAGACAGCCTGGACCCTGGTAAGTTCTAGAAAGCCTGATAAGCCTGTGAAGTGGGGAGGGTCTGGAGTGAGATGATTCAACACTTCAAATTCAACTAATGGCTACTGAGAAATTTGACTTGGAAATGCCTAGTTTGGGGGGGAAGTGAGGGAAAGAGGCGGAGCGAGCAGCTGGTCAGGGGAAGCAGGTATAACATGGGGAGGACCCGCGGGGAAGGCAAGTGTTCAGAATCGCATTCGGGTGGTGCAGGGAGAGAGCTCCAAGGGTTGCAGTGGATGCTTTGCATGTGGGAGCCCCAGATTTCCTCCCAGCATCACCGGGTACCCTGAGCACTGCAGGTATGGCTTTCCTACCTGCAACCCCCCTCCCCGAAGAATACCAGCACTCCTGATGGGGCTCAAAGGTAAAGCATATGTCTCCTATGCATGAGACCTGGGTTGATCCCTGGAACCGCAAGAAAAAAATTTTTTTTTACAGTGCTTAAATGTCACATAATATTCAATTGAAGAAAGCATTGCTAAGATTCAAATATACAAACAGCGTTTTGTAAATATCTTTTTTTTTGCTGTTTGGGTCACACCCGGCAATACTCGGGGGTTCCTCCTGGCTCTGCACTCAGGAATCATTCCTGGCGGTGCTAAGGATCATATGGGATGCTGGGAATCGAACCCGGGTCAGCCGCATGCAAGGCAAACACCCTACTCATTGTGCTATGGCTCCAGCCCCTGTAAATATCCTTTGCTAGAGCATTTTCAGTGACTTCTTGTGAAGAAATGGGGTTAAGTGTAAAAAGGTAGAGACATTTAAATATCAAGCATAGACTATTTGGGGGAGCTTTTTTTATGAGGAGCTGAAGAAGTGGTCACCACCCATAGACATAGGGACGGAGGACGGAGGAGATTTTATAAAAGCGTGAGAGTGATTTCTAGATAGGGAAAGGAGTCCCCCGTGTGGAGGAAGCAAATACTAGCAAGGGAATCAAGATCCCTGAAGGAACGCTGCTTGGCTTCCTGCAAACAGCATTCAGCCCAGCCATGTTGGGCCACCGCTTTTCCTTTAAAGACAGTAAAAGGCTAATCTGCCTGGCGTTGATACTGCAGTCGGGTTCCTGTAAATAAAAGGTGGACTTAGAAAAATAACAGCTTCTGGGACCAGAGCGGGAGCACAGCGGGTAGGGCATTGTCGATCCCCGGCATCGCATATCATGCCCCGAGCACCACCAGGAGTGATCCCCGAGTGCAAAGCCAAGAGTAGCCCCTAATCATTGCTGGGTTGGCCCAAAACCCAGAAAAAGGGGTTGGGGGAAGAGAAAATTAGCAGTCTCATTGATACATAGTTCACACATGGAAGTTCGAATTTATAATTAGCTTTTTAATGCCTCCCCTCATTTTTATTCTGGAAACCTCATCTACTGTACCACATAAGAACTGTTTTTTTATTGATATTGGTAATTTGTCTTCTCTAGACCAGCTGGAAGATAAGACTTCTAAAGCAAAATAATTACAGCTTCCCTCCTGAGAAATTCTAAACTGGTACTTTCATTGTTCGTATTAGCAAATGATCTTTGTGTTTTCCTTCAAGTGGTATTATTTATACTCTTCATCCAGAATACTTTAAATACCAATTCCCCCGTTTCGGAGGGAAGAGTGGGAGAGGAATAAAAGAACATAGATAGGGAAATTTTAAAAACCTGGGTGCTTGAGTTCCATTGTGTTTGTGCCACTGGCTACTTTTGTGACTGTCACAAATGTCATTTTCCCTCTGTTTCATTTCTGAAACAATGCTCTTGAAGATCCCTTGGAAACGGAACGCTATGCTTTCTGAGATTCCTATTTTGTGCAGCATTTTAGGAAGAGGCACTAGATTAAAGTCTTAGCATTATTTTTAAGATACATATCTAAATTACTAGCTTGAGAATTTATCGAAGAATTCTGTATTGATTTTCCTTAACAAAAGAATTTTTAATGACATACCCTGGGCATTGGGAACAGTTTAGTTACATTCACCCACGGTCAGCTGATATTTACCTGACTGCAGAAAAGTCATGTGTTTTGAATATAAGAATAGGCACTTTCAGATCTTTGGAGTGCCAGAATTAAATCCTTAATCCACTCTGCTAAAAGTAACCTAACATACCTTTCCTCTTACTAGTGTATTACTAATTTTACTTTAGATTTAGAGTACAAATAGTCAATAAGAGAACAAAATGAGCTCCTTGGACTTTTAAAAACTGTTTTTAAAAATAGGGAATACACTTCAGTTTCTCTTGGTAATCTTTGGCTAGGTCAGCATAACAGTTTGTATTTCTCTCTTTAAAACACAGAAAATGGTGCTTTGACTGTGCTTTAATTTTTGCCAGCTGCAGGATATTTGATTTAGTACAGTTCCTGGCTATAGTTTTTAATATAAAATTTGGTCTCTGGAGTCAAATCACTGTTCCTGGACAGATTACTCAATTAAGCCTGGGTCTCTTGTAAATGCAAGTAATAACCATATCTCTCTGGAAGAGTTGTTGTGGGGATTAAAATGGCAACATATGTCAAAGCCTTAGCCAACATTTAGTTCCCAGCCCTGAATGAGGACCCCATGAATGTTTTATGCTTCTGTTTCTTCCATAAGCATTCTGGGGAAGAGATGTCTTCTTAGAATCCTGGTGACAAGATGTCTTCCTACAACAAAGAGAGCATAGCTGAATAGCGCTTTCCCTTTTCGAAATGAAAACAAATATTGAGATAGTGTTGCAGGTTTTAAAAAATACTAGTTGATACTTAAAACATTTAGGTTAAATATTCAAGTAATTTAGGTTGTTGACTAGGGTCCACATGCAATGGAAGAGAAGTGAGGATGATCCCTGAGCACTGAGCGGGGACGAGCCCCTGAGCACTGCCGTGAAAACAGAAACAAAGAGTGAGGATGATGCAAGCATTAATTAACAGCGCTGAAGAAATCTTGCAAATGAGGGCCAAGGGGAACAGGGAGGTGGCCTCCTGGCAGAGAACACGCCTCAAATGTGCGAGGCCCTGGGTGGGATCCTGGCACCACCAACGCGACAAAATGAGTAAAAGGAAGTTTAGCCCAAGCTAGTAGTAAAATGCTTGTAATGCAGTTATTAGCACTTTGCTTAGATCAAGTTTTTAACGCAACATCTCTTTAGTGAGCATGAATAATGGATAATGAAAAGTGGGAATGGCCACTGGGCTACTTTAGACAAATGGGCCTTTTAGATAAATAAGCAAAACCCAGGGTGGTGATAGGAAAGAGGCTTTGTGGGAATAAGCGAACACGTCAGAGTGCCTCCTTCGTAAGAGCACAGAAGACCACTTTCCAGTGACTGACTGGCTCTAGGGTGATGGCAGTAGGGGCGGGACATTATGCTGAGTGTATGGCAGCGAGAGTGATACAGGCCTGGAGATAAGGTCAGAAGATCAGGTTTTTCTTGTCCTGGTACAACTTGGTCTAAATCCTTGAGCCTCACGCCTTTCCCTCTCCCTCCCTTCCCTCCCTCCCTCTTTCCTTCCTCTGATCCCAAAACTTGAATTGTGCATCTTTATATTGTTTTACATTAATGTAATAAACAGTCATTTCCCATCGTGTTTTCTAAAAAATCATTTAAGATGCTCCTAAATGAAAATTACGGTCTCAACCGAGACGTATTTAGGTCTTAGATCTCAATGTTTTCTTCTTTTTTCGTGCTAGAAACCCAGGGCCTGCACACGTGCGTCACGAGCACTGCCACTGAGCTACATCCCAACCTGTTTGGCTTCTGTGAAAGCACTAACTGTACTTAAAAACCATTTGAAAATACCCTGTTAGTCCCCCTCAAAGGCTGCAGTCAGCTTCTGCCCTGCCTCATGGATGCATGTTAATAGCTTCTGACTTATTACATCATGTGTAATAATCCTGTGTGCTAGAACCCTAATTTGGAACCGAATGCGTTTTCCAGCCTTATTTCTTGATCAAGGCTAAATAACCTAAGTTTGATTCAACAGGAGAGAACTTGAGAAATTTCAGGACGTTTGAGTTTTATCCTGTTCCTTTTTAAAACTTCCACAGTTGGGCCTGGAGTGATAATACAGTTGGTAGGGTGTTTGCCTTGCACACGGCCGACCCGGGTTCGATTCCCAGCATCCCGTATGGTCCCCTGAGCACTGCCAGGAGTAATTCTTGAGTTCATGAGCCAGGAGTAACCCCTGGCTGTGTATCCCTGGGGGTGGCCCAAAAAGAAAAAAAAACTTCCATAGTTACATCTATTACTGGTTTTTATCCAGAATCCTAGATTTTGGATAAAATAACTAGATTTTGGGAATTCCTTGCTCTTAGAAGTAAAGATAACAGTTATGCTTAGGGTTTGGAGCCGGTGACCTGGAGAAGCTAGGAGAGGGGCTCCAGGGATTAATAGGCTATTTTATTTTCTCTTTTCACTTTTTATTTTGTGTTTATTTCTTTTGGTTTGGGGACCACACCCTGTGCTTATTAGGTGAGGCTCAGGCCCATATGTGGTGCTTGGGTTGGAACCTGGACCCGACCTGTGAGAGTCAGCCATCCTCTCGTACCTCCTGTGCTCTTGTTTTGGCTCCTATTTAAATTTCTTTAGGTGTAGAGGGTTGAGCTCACCGGACCTCATACCTGTGGAATATGGGATCTACCACTGAACTCTAAATTTTTTTTTCTTGACCTGGCTGCTAGTCTATGGGTCTCTTCCTGTCAGATCCTTGAGTCAAATACATTTCTGTGTTCATCTCTCTGTGTGTGTTATACTGAAAACTTTTTAGCATATTGACTGTGTAAATAGTATCCTCAATAAGTATTTCAGTGGGAGAGCTCGTTTTTTCCTTGTTGCAATTAGAATTAATCACAGTGCATTTTGTAAATGTCAAACAACATAGGTTACTATAGGTTCAGTTTTTCTTTCCTTAACAGTTGCCATACCCAGCAGTGCTCAGGGGCTAGCAGGGCTGTGCGTGACCGCGCTCAGAGGACTGAGCAGTGCCAGCAATCCAATTCAGGGCATCACCCCTACTCACCATGTGCTCTCTCGCTGAGTCACAGCATCTCTCTGTACTCGTGGGTCACTTCTGTTCAAGAACAATGGTTTTCAGCTGCCATTCCTTGCACTGTGCCAGTCTGCAGGCTTAAAAAGATGGGACCCCAGTGGTCTGCTGGTCACGGCCAGTCTGCAGACGATGGCTCAGACTGGCCCTGGTTCCCAGAGGTGTATAAAAAGATGGTACGCACTGTTTCAGACTATTCTGAAACAGGAAGAAAAGGAAGAAGAGCCTCAAGGAAGAAAAGGAAGGTACTCTTTCTAGATCAGGTGATTAACTTTTCTTCCTTTTTCAAAATTTCTCTTACATACCTGTTTAGGAGGTGGGAGGGGAATAGCCAGCCCGGGGGCCTGAAAATCCTGTGGTCTGGCCTGGTCCATGACAGACACAGATGTTCCTCCTGGCTTCCTCTGGCCGTCAGCTGGTATTGGATCAAGGTGACAGTGTGACATTTCCCAACCCCTGCTCCAGGACCCAAAGATTCTGTAAACAAACAAATGAATTCTAAAAGGAATGAGGTCTTTGACAACAGGGTTTGTTTAGAAAATATTATTATGCCGTTTTCCCACGTTGTTTCGTTTCAGATATGCTAGCCTGTATTTTTGTTGCGCTATTGAGGATCAGGACAACGAACTGATCACCCTGGAAATCATTCACCGTTACGTGGAGTTGCTTGACAAATATTTTGGCAGCGTGAGTAGTATTTTAAGGAAATGGAATGCCATTATGCTTCTTTTCATCTCTTCTATTACGTGTTTATTAGTTGATCATTTTGAGAATTGTTTGAAAATAATCTGTGAAAGGGAAAGAGTGACTTTCTCGTCAGTGTGCCTAGACTGCCAGAATTCTTGACCTCATTTAATTATGGCTCTGAGTATGAGATTTAAAATATTAGAAAAGGAAAGGAGTACAACTACAAGCATTAATATTCTGGAACTATTTGGTGTAGAATTTAGGGTTGGTTAGCATCTATAATCACATTACCCAGAAGGTACGTGTCTTACAAAGATCTCTTTTCATGAGTAGAGAATTAAGTTGCTCTGTTGGGAGCTTGCATAGTCAAGTCTTAACATGTAGGCATTATGTTTTCAAGATTTTGAGGTTTGAAAATTAAGCTGACTAAATCAGTGATGCTTATTTAGCAAGATTTTGATTTTTAGAAAGAATTAAGATTGATTTGCTCGAGTCAGAACTTTCTCTCTGCCTGATAGGTTACGTGTCTTTTGCTTCCATTTTCAATCTGTATTAATATATACATGTGAAATACATATATACTTTGTTTTGTGTGCTTTTTGCTTTCCAGGTGTGTGAGCTTGACATCATCTTTAATTTTGAGAAGGCTTACTTTATTTTGGATGAGTTTCTCTTGGGAGGAGAAGTTCAGGAAACGTCCAAGAAAAATGTGCTGAAAGCAATTGAGCAGGCGGATTTACTGCAGGAGGTAAGTGACCTAAGCGTCGTCTTGGACGGACGCTAGCATGTTTTGTTCTTGGTAGGTAGGCCCCAGTCATCTTCCCTAATTCTCAGTTTACAGATGACTCTGAAGCATGCTTGTCACCTAGTGTCTGTTTGCAGCTCATTGACTGGAAGATGTGTTGGTCATGCCCACTCTTGTGGTTGTTGGGTTGACATTGGAAGTGGTCTGTCACTAAGACCCTCCTTGATGCCCATCTTGGGACCCCAAACACTCAAGTCTCAGCCTTAAGTTGACAGACTGTAAGAAGGGGAATGATCCTTCAAAAGTAAGAGTAATTTGGGATAATCTTTTTCTCAGTGTGGCGAATCAGAAGTTGACTGTGAGATTTTCATTTTCATTCCAAATTTTCATTTTCATTCCAGATTGCTTCATATCACTTCATATCACTTCATATCCACTAAATGCAAATGTAGCCAAGCAAATAAGTGTTATACTAATTTTTGTAGAACCCTCTAGTTTTGTGTTAGCAAAACTAATTACAAACGTACCTGTACTTCTTTTTACTCCTATGTAACAAACCATGTTCTATCAACAGATTACATTTTTCATGTCTTTGGGGCCACGTCTGAGGGGTTATTCCTGGCTCTGCCCTCAGGAATTACTCCTGGTGGTGCTCAGAGACTCTAATGGGATGCCAGGGATTGAACCTGGGTTGGCCCCATGCAAGGCAAGCACCTTATCTTGTACTATAGCTCCGGCCCCAACAGACTATATATCCATCTTGCTTCCATGTCACCAGAACTATTAATAAGCCCTTTCACTTAGTAATTTCTACTGTTATCTTGGCTTAATTGTATGCTTGTTACGTATTTCATTTGTGAAATTTAATATTTCATAAAGCTACCCTTTTCTAAAAAATTATCGATACCTTAACCTATGCACCAAGTTAAACTTTAATGATAAGTATAATTTTATCAAATTGAATATTTATAGCATTACAAAAGGGAACTAATAAGTATAAAAATGTGTCTTATGGTAATTATCTTTTATTTTAGCATTCTTGTTTTAACGGAAATGTGAAAGGAAGAAAAGGAACTATCCTTTCTCCTTTGGCCTCCATCTTGGCCTCTTAGGGATGGGGCTACTCTGAGTGCTTCCTCTGCATCATGTGCTCTCTGTGGCTCGTTGTGGGGATTGCTTCAGTGGGGATGCCATCGTCTGAAATCTCGCTATATTAAATAGGAGGCAGTGTATTTGGTATGTCATGGTCTTTCGTTGTCAAAACAGGGATAAAGGTGCCGGCAAAAGTCAAGTACTGAAGTTCCTTGACAGGCAGCCCTAATAGTGTCTGCTGGTCAGCAGTGAAATGAGCACAACACCTTTTCCATCCGTGCAGTTTGCCACGATTATTAAATGATTGCAAACGTCATTGTGAATTACTTTTTACTCACGTTTCTTCACATCGTGTGTACTGGCTTCAAGCTCATTCTTTTGTTGTAAAATTGGTTTTAAAAGCACGTTTGCTGTTCATTGATCCGACTGTTCTAGAAGTTGGAGCATAACTGGGATCAGGAATTAGATTTGTTGTCCTACTTGTCCCTCCCCTTGATGCCATTCACACTATGGAACTCTGCCGTGTCCTTCCAGATCCTAATATTTCTTCCCAGTTCCCCCTCATTTTCTAGTGCATTACATTTGCTTTAAAATGCCTCTAAAGTTATTAGGTTCTGCTTCTAATGTATTTTTTTCTGGAAGGTAATATTTATGGCACTAACATCTTATGCCTGGACTGTGTTTTCAGTTCTACTTGGAAATTGCTACAGATTTTACAATAAGAAGGATACACTAAATTTTCCTTAAAGCATACATTGAGTGTATAATGTATTCAGATTTAAAAAGTGATTAGAGACCCATATTTATTTTTCAGTGTGTAATTCCCCTTTGGAAGTTTCTTAATAGAAAGTAACATATCCATTTATTTTGGGTTTTGGCTATACCTGGCAGTGCCCAGGGCTTATTCCTGGCAATCCACTTAAGGATAATTCATGGTGGAGGGTTCAGGGTACCAGATGGGAGCCGGGATGGCACCCAGGTCCACTGTGTGCAAGGCGAGTGCTAGCCCAACATCTCCTTCTTGAAAGTGATACTTTTATAGTTTTAATTGGGAAAAATAAGGGTGAGGAAAAAGTGTAGGATCTCATTGGTTCCACATGAATAAAATTCTCCTTACTCTATTTCACTCTAGTTCAAAAATGCTAACTATTGTATTTGCAATTATTTGTCATTAGGAAAAGATCTTTGGTCCTATTTCTTGTTTGATTCTTTACATTGTTTTTTACGTAAACCAAAGTGAGTAGTAGATTAACACGTTTTGTTTTGTTTTGTTTTGTTTTGTTTGGGAGCCACACCTGGAGATGCTCAGGAGTTACCCCTGGCTTTGCACTCAGGAGTCATTCCTGGTGATGTACGGGGGACCAGAACATGTGACGGGTATCACTCTGGCCCCAAATAAGATATTTTTATTCAGTAGCTTGAAAAACAATCTTTATTTTCTTAATCATTTAATCCTAGAGGAGGCAGAAGGTGGTCCATTCTGGATTTTGTACAAATAATTCTAGACTGCAGGTTAAAGCCTTTCTGAGCCGACCTTACTCTATGGGGCAGTAAATCTTCAAGGTAGACTCTATTCGGCTTAACAGGCTAACCTGTTCTGCAGATTATTCATCAACATACTGTCAGAAGAAATCCAAGCATGACAAAATGCTTTTTGCATCCTAAAATAGATTTGTTTCTAAGATAACACACGGTACATGTTTACAATTCCTTTTGTTTGTTTGGTTTTAGTTTGGGGATCACATCTGGCAATGTTCAGACACTGCTCTCAGGGATCACTCCCGGTAGGCTCCGGGACCATCTGGGATGTTAGGGGTCAAACCTGGGACAGATGCATGCAAGGCAGTCATCTTACCCTCTGTAACTGTCTCTTAGGCCCTGCATGTTTCCATTTCTGCAATGGTATTTGAGTATGAGGTTTATAAAATAGAATGCAAAATGAGAAAAAAAAATCATTCCATGAACCACTGAAAAAGCATATGTCTGGACACCGTGACAACAGAAAAGAAATGATAGTAGCTACTACTTACTGAGTGCTTGGGAGTGGGCCAGCCCGTGCCAATCCTCATGACCCCGAGGAGGGGTCAGCAGAGCCTTAATTCTAAGAGATGCTCCAGAGTTTCTCGTGGCTGCTTTGAAGCCACCTAGTTAGCAACTGGCATGGCCCGAATCCCAAAGCCACATCTGCTAGACTCGAGAGCTGTGTGGTGTCAGAACCACTCGGCTCTCTTCTCCCCACGGGTGGATTGTCGCGGTGTATATGTTTGCAACATTCTGCTTTGGACAACCGATTCCGATATTTTTCGGTAATATAGAAAAGAATGTTGCTTCTAAAGTTCTATTTATCTAAACACAGCTCTAAATTTGTAGAAGCCCTAATTGTTTTTCATCTAGTTTTATATGTATTTGAGTTTCCTATTTGGTGTCGGGTCTTTGAAGCTGATTATTTCTCAAGCCCTAAGATGACTCAATAATGAAAACTTCTGTTGATTTTAGGCCTTTTAAATTCTGTGAAATATACATTCCTATCCATAAGGATGTTTATTTTTACAGATAATTTTCTTTAAAATTTCCCTTGTACCTAATTTGTATAAATAATATGTACTGTTTAGGTAAGGCATATGGTGGATAAAGTCAACTTTCTATTAGCATATCATAGTAATGAGAAAAAGATGTATTTGAATAAAATATCATATAATAAAAAATGAATAAAATATCAGGTATAGATATAGTATCAGATATAATTAAACAATAAAGATGCTTTTTACTTCATTACATAGTAAACAAAGGCTCGGTTTTGACATTTCTAGACTGAACGGTTTTTATTCTTTTTTGTATTTGGTTGTATTAATACATAATTAAATTTGGGGGTAAAGCCCAGAAAATTAGTCCATTACCTAATTTTTAGTGTTTGGCTGTTGGAATTGAAAATGTTTACTTAACATGCCACTTGCATTTAATTTGATTCTTTAATTATTAAAGTGCAACATCCTGAAATTTCTAAATTGTCATTCATTGCAATACTTGAAACATTTCCCACCGTCACTAATTAAATCCCTGTTCTAAAGTAGATTCTTTTGCGGGGAGAGAGCGTTGGATTTATTTTGTAACATACATATGTACCGACAGAGGGAATATGTGCTGCATTTTTTTTTGTAAAGACAGGCACTTACCAGTTTTTCTCTGCTCCTTAATTTTTTAGAGCCAGAATGAAGAATGGGGAGGTTTGTCTGAGGATATCTTATGATAAAGCGCAGTCTAAGGCTTTAGTTCGTTTGACCCCCAACTTATTTATTGGTAACTACTAAATTTACCATTTTTCGTGGCATGGATAAAATGGAGTGCTATGCGAAGACTGTTGCACGTGGGATGATTTCAACCCCTTGCTTGATCCGTGAAGATCAAATCCTCCAATCCTGGGCATTTGGGCTTTAACCCTCAGCGGTAGCTGCATGACGGTGTCGCCCAGCGCTTTGAGATGTGTCAGCCTTTCTTTTTGATACTAACAGCATTGTTTTGAAATTTGTGGGCTTTTCCTTTTGAGCTTTGTTTGCTGTTGGTATTGTTTCTCACTAAAGTAATCCAAGAAATGAAAGATGAGTGAGATACCAAAAGCAAGCATTACGGTCATGAATTTGCTTCTACTTCCAGACGATCCACTTTATGAATAGTTTTACTGGATTTACAGTTGTTAATCTGTCTTGTCAAGAAAGTGGTGCTCTATGGAGAATTAGTGCTGCTAAAATTGATTTCTTTTAGTGCTGGGGCTGCATGATATATATCTTAGTATTCTGCAACATCTCTCTGGAAGTAATTAATAGATCTGTTGGACTTCATAAAAATGGAAAGGTAAGAATTTTAGGAGTAAAAGTAATGTCTTTTAAAAAATGAACCCTTGTGAACTAAAATGACTTTGATACATATTTTGGAATATTTTTTATTTGGTTTGGGGGCCACACCCAGCAGCGGTCAGGGCTTAAACCTGGCTCTGCGCTCCGGGACCACTCCTGGTGGTTCCTGGTGGAATCCTGGCTGGCCGCTTGCAAGGCAAGTGCCCTACCCGCTGCACTATCACTCTGGCCCCTACTTGGCAATATTTAGAAACAGCTTTTTAACATGAAGTTGTGAGATTTAAATAAACATCTTGCTGTAATGAAGAATATTTAGACATGCTAGTTAAAACCGGGTATCTTATATTATTTTTAAACATGCTTATAAAAATATGCAGTATCATTTAACAGCAAAAGTATTTTGACATAATTCATAGTATTTGCTTTAATATGATAAACTCCAGATTATACATTCCTCTGTAATTACCACTGTTTAAATTAAAAACTTTAAGCCTAAACTTTTTTCTTTGTAGTTAGTGTTATAGTTTTTTTAATGCCAATATATTTTAAATTTTTATAGGTAAACTTGATCGGATAACTGAAGTTTGGTTACACTGATCCCTGAAATGTAAGATATAAGCTACATAATATATAAGATCTGGTTGACTTTAGCTCCCAATTCAGAGCAAAACAGCTTGTGGGATATCACTATATGATTTAATTCCTCAGTACACAAGGGCAGATACAGAAAATACATAAGGCTTATATAGTACAAATTTGATTTACATTTTGTTTAATAAACACTTTGCCAAATGTTCTTGTTAAGGGCTTTTTCAGTTTGTAGTCATTTTGCTATATCTGTTTTAAGCTCATTTTGCCTGCTTTCCAGAATTCTGAGGATTTCCTTCTCTTGCTTTTTCATTTTAGCTCATTTTGAGCCAGCTCTTAGAAGTCTGGGCCACTTAAAATGAAAAATTGAGAATTAAAAATATTCACTCACTATAAACTGATTTTTTAAAAGTATTGAACTAGAAAAAGAAATACACACTACATCAAATAATGACGCCAAACAGAAAAAGAAAAAAATTGTTAAATAGTATCCGTATCTTTTTTGTGGTCTCCCATTTTTCTGTTCTTTTCAGTGCTGATGCTTCTCCACTAAATTGGCGGCATGCGCTGTAGGATCGGGCCCTGCAGAGAGCGTACTCCTAGGTGTAGGTGATTTTTTTTTCTCTAAAAAGTACTTTCTGAAAGTTATCATGGTGTGAGTCCCTTTTTTACCCCTACTGACACTTCATTTTATGTTCCTTTGTTTCTACTGTTGCCTTCTTAAAAACCAATTTACCACTATAGAAGAATTGGCAAACACAGACAAGCACATTGGAACATTCATCTTAGCCAGCAACCAGAGAAAAAAATAGGTTAACTCAGTGATTCTCATTTGGGGTGCTGGTGGGAGTTCTCCTTCCTTCCGCGCCTTTGGGCATTGACTAGATAAGTTTTTGTTATTGTTCCAACTGACTATAGGGTGCAACTGGCATCTAGTAGGCGAAGATCAGGGATGCTGGTAAACATCGTGTGGTGCCCGGGACAGCTCTCCCCGAACAAAGGATCAGGTCGAAATGGTCGGCAGTGTGGTGCTAGAGATATCTTGACTTAATTTTACACTCATAGACTGCTACATCTTTTCAGTTTAATATGTGGTCCAGACTATTAATGACTGTGGAAATGAATCAAAGGTAGGAATTTTTAAAAGGAAATCCTAAAAGTTGTGATAGAAGGATAGACGTGGTTCAGGATGCATAAATTACTATTAAAAATTCACCTCTTTCAGGGACTGGGAGATAGCTCAAGGGCCGCGGGCACAAAGACCCCAAGGGTCCCTGCGCTGAATGACCCTCTGAGCACCTCTAGGTTCTGGGTCCAGCCAGCATGGTTCTGTTGTCTCCTAGCACTGAACATCGAGTCTGTCACAGCAAGTATTGCGGGAAGTGGACCCCAGGCCCCTAGCACTGCTAAATTAAAAAATAAATCGCCTCATTCCCTGAAATTACCTTGACTTGATAACCAGCGCCTGTGGATATAAGATCTGGTTGACTTTCGCTCCTAACTCAGAGCAACAAAGCTTGTGGGATATCACTATGTAATTTAATTCCTCAGAAACAACCCACATCTTCTAATGTCTGTTAAGGTAATTGAGTTTTTACCTGGAAACAATTGAGTTTGCCCTGCAGGCAGGCAAAACATATTTGAATTTTCTGCTGATTTCCCTCATTCGCTTTAGGGATTTGATCATAAAGGAGGAAGAGTTTAAGTGGCCAGGATTTGTATCTAGAGACTCTCTCTCGGTATTGCCCTTTGTTCTTTTATACTTTAAAAATGTTGCTTAGGGGGCCAGAGAACTACCACCACGATCTGAAGCTGAGGGGGCTCCTGGTTCCCGCACACAGCACCTGGGACCGTGGAGCACTGCGGTGGGACCCAATTGCCCACCCACCCGAATTTTACATCTTAGAGTTAGAATTTTTTAATTCAGTCACTCCAAGAATTATTCCCTGTTTGGAAAACACCTGGATTAAATTGAGTGCACTTTAAGTTCTCCAAAAGATGAAGGCAAATATAACACTATAGACGTGAAATTAGTTATATTTGCTAAGTTGTTCTACTTTTTATAAAAGGTTAAAATTGACTGCCAACAAAGGTAATTTGTCCTTAGTATTCTATCACTAAGAAATTTTCGAGCAGTTTGTAAGATGTAGTTATCCCATCATCATTTTTCAACTTTATATAAGACATCAGGGAATTTATCCAACAAATACACAAGTGCTCTCAAAGAGATGCATACTCTATAGAATGTCCATGGGAAATGGGGTAAGGAAATTACAGTACAGACAGTCATGTATGAATGCACTAAATGAGATCAGTTTATATGCAATGTTATGGAAATATACTCAAAGTCCATCAAGTGAGTAAAGATCTAGAGACAGACGTTGACATAAAGGTATTATCTCTGGGGGAATACCTCTTACCTCTCCTGCCTTTTCCTAGAAGTTTGTTAAAACAAAGTTGCAATTAGTATTACAATTTTTAAAAGAAAAATGCTGCTGCGTAAATGGAAGAGTATACGCTGTGCTACTCCAGGAAATAGAACTAGAGTAGAATTTGCTAAAAATAAAAATTTCAGCACATAAAGTGAAACAGTTGTGCGCTTTTGGCCATTTTAGACACTAACCATCTGGAGCAGCCAGATTGCTCTTGCCACGCCTTGCTAATTTAACCAAAAAAAAATCACTCCACTTTCTTAGCGTTTCACAATTGGTCATGAAATAGGACTGACACCAGGAGTCCTATCAAATAAATTTGATTTAAAAGTGCTTTCAGTTTTTCTTTTTTATTCATTGCTATGAACATAGACCTTAGTTTAAGAGTAAGGACTTTGCATCTTTTGCCACAGAATTCAGTAAGGGATATTCAAAAGGATGTTTGTATTCTAGACCACGAAGGGCAAAAGATACGAACTCTAGTTCCTTTATTAGGAAAACTGGAGTTGAGCAGTAACTCCAATCACACTGATTCATATTTATTTTAATGTAAATTATTTTCTCTTTTATCACACGAGTAGAGAAAAATCAGGGGATAAGATTTTCAGTTTTGCATCCAATACCATTCATTTACTTCAGCACTTATCTCCAGACTTAGTTCTTCACACAGGTGGCTAGCATACTAGTTTTCCTCATAGATTCGCACTTTGCTTTACTTTCCAGACAGTAGCTTAGTCTGGTGAATGTCGGGTCGGGGGGCTAAGTCCCAGGGTTTGTCTTTTCTTAGGAAGGCGCTTGAGAACATGTATACTTTCATTCCCCTCATCTATACTTCAGTATTCTTCAGTCTTTTGTACTTGCGGACCGACACCTGTTCTACACAGCGGTCCACAGACCGGTGTTCAAACCAAGGTGGTAGACAGTGGTTTCTGCGGAATGGTACGACAGCTGAGTGCTGCTCTCACAGTCCAGCTGGCCCTTTTTGTACAGAAGTGAGGAAAGGATTCCTCTTGCTGTGGAGGCAAGTTGAGCGTGCATGCCTGTTAAGGAGAAGGGGCTAAGGCAAAGCAACGAAAAAGAATAGGCTAAGAGGGAAAGTACCATGGGAGGAAGGATGAAAATGGAATGAAAAGCCTTGGTATATGCAAGAAAAGCTGGCTTCCTTCTTGTCCCGAGATGCTTGTGTGGAGGGAGGCTGTTTCTCTTCAGGAGACCAGTTTCTTGACCTTGAGAAACTACATCACGTAGAGGAGAGCTTCTGAGAGTCTTAGGAAAGAAAGAACTGAGTAACGAGGAAAATGGTGAGAGCTTGAAACAGACTTAATGGGGAGCAAATGACTGATAAGCCAAAGGGTTGCCCTGGATTGGAGGCACATATCAGTTGGAAAATAAGTGTAATTTATTCCAAAAAGGGGACTCTAAGGAATCTGTACTAAAGGCAACTTGCAGCTTAATTTTTTTAAAGCAATTAAAAACATTTTTCCCCACTTATCATTCTGGCCCATATCCCCATGTAATTTGAATCACTGAAATTTTAGTGTAATAAAGACCTGGATTTCAGGCTGGAGAGATAGTACAGGAGTTAAGGTACTTATTTCACACGAAGCTAACCTGGTTAGATCCCTGGCATTACATATCATCTCCTGAGCACCGCTGGATGTGGCCCAGAAAAAAAACCAGTTCTTTTCTGGGCCAGAGAGATAGGAAATTAGTTAAGGCACTTCACTTGCCTTGCAGGTGGCCAGATACCACAATAATTTGAATCCTTGCACCGCATATGGTGCCCCAGCACTGCCAGTTGTGGGTCTGAACAAACAGGAGTGGCCCCTGAGTTCTGCCAGGTGTCTCCCCCCAAAAAAATACAGCGTCTGGGTTTTCTGGGTAATAGAAGGCCATAGACCTAGTTAAAATATACTTTGCTCTTATCTAGTTCACAATTAATGTAATTTTTCAATGATCCATAAGATATACTAGTGGTACGAGGGTCCAGAATACTGGAGTTCTCATTAATCCTCTAGAATATTTTTTTCGTATAAGAGAAAAAGTAACTTGCTTACTTATTGGCATAGCTATTATTTAAATGAAATCAACCATAAATGTTAAGTAGTCATTAAGGCATTTATTTATAGTATAACTTATTCATACTCCAGCATCTAAACTAGTGGGAAATATTTAGGACATGAACTATTAATTTCAAGCAGTAAAACAGTAACTTATTTTGTGTGCTTTCTTTATGAAGAATGTTTTTCAAGTGGCAGGTTTTTCTCAGCATTGTATTTTCCACAAATAATGGATGTGAATTTCTTTAAGTACAGTGAAAGGATCATGGGCTATAAAAGAATAGTTTTGCTTATCATGATCCCTTTCCTAAAAGTCTGATAAATGTCTTGTGGTAGGCAGATGTAAGAATTGTCTATATAGGTCTTCATTCTCTTCCCTTCAAATTCTGGGGAGGAACAACCCTCTCAGAAACTACCTATCTCTTTTCTTGTAACGGGCACAAGCTCTCCACATTTACATCTCATATGATGTAGTGTAATAACAGATTAAGCAAGAGGATAAAAGATGAAAAGCTATAATATAAAGGCTCAAAGGACTTTATATTATAAGATATTATTTAGGTGAAAGATTATTTGATAGTCTTAAACTTTTTCTTGTTCTTTCTCCTGAAAACAGAGAATGCGTGTCATAAAAAGAGTTTAATTGGATATAAACTAGAATCTGTGGCAAAATAATGTCATGCACCAAAATATAGTAGGGTATAGCATATGGATTCAGTTTGCATTTGTTTATATTTTCCGCATTACATAAGAAGTGTAATTACATTAAGTTCCAGGGGTAGTCTTAGTTACTTCATTTGCTGATATTGCCACAGGGAATTTTGCTGTGATAATGATCTATCTTTCAGGCTTGTGATTTTTTTTTTTTACACAAGAGAGTATTAGAATAGTTTCAGAGGTTCATTGACAAAAACAATATTAAATGCTATGAATCTTTAATGCTATTGATAGAGATAGAATTCCCATATGAAAAGAAGAGATTCTTTTAGAAAATTAAACATGGGGGTTAATTTATTATTAATAATACTGTTTTAACTTTCTGCTTCATTCCTCTATAATTTATTCCGAATAGGGAAAAAGGCAGTTATCTCTCTTAGTTGTTTTGGAATTAAGGATGAATATTTAAGTGGTTTTCCCCTGTACTTTGGTATTTAGTGGTTTTATCCCCGTACTTTGATGTTTAGTGGTTACATAAGAGTTTTGTGACATATTGGAACACTACATGACTCTGTAGCCGAGCTGCATAAATATGAAGGTGATGGAATTTGAAAAACACATACACAGTTTAGATTTAACTCGGGACACCTGGGTCAGTGTAAAACCTCACCTCAGTTTACTTGATGTGCTAAGCATATTTTTAGACACATTTTCAGGCATACACACTTAACAAATATTTTTGGAGTGTTCTTTTAAAATCTATCTTGAAGATTTTTTTAAGCACTGTGATTTACAGTATGGATACTGATCAGGTTCCATACACAGTGTTACAACACCACACCCGCCATGAGTGTCTACTTCCTGTCATAAAGGTTTTTAAGTAACACCCTTGGTCTCAAAGCAGACTGAATTGTTCAAAACCTTCATGGCCATCCCCCATCCTTTTCCATGTTTCACTGCCCTGGTGAGCTTCGGCCCCAGCATGGGTGTGGTGTTGGGGTATATGCGGAAACCCTACCAACGACTCTTAGAAAATCGTAAGGCGCTGTAGACAGAACAAAATTTGAAGGGGGGTAAAAAAAAACTCCAGGGAAGAAAATTCTAACTTGAATTTTCAGTTAACTCAGTATTGCCCTGATGACTCCCTGAAATTCTTTTCAGTGTAGTATTACTAATGGCAGTACTTTGGGATTTTTGTAAGATACGGGTCATAATTTTGATTACCCAGGATATAGTGAAGTTATGGAAAATGAAGCTGAACTCCTGGGTACTGTTTAGAAGTTAAACATTCAAGGGGTTGAGAGAAAGTGCAGAGGGTAAGAAAGTGCATATGGACAACCCTTGTTCAATCCCCAGTAACCCACATGGGCCCCAGAACCCTGCCAGGAGTGATCCCTGAGCACAGCGCCTGCAGTAAACCCTGAGCACTGCCAGGTGTGGCCCCCAAACTATGGGGAAAAATGCTAAATATTTAGTGAAAGCCAAAGAACAAAACCACAAAAAAAAGAAAGTTTCCGTTTTCTTTACTCTGCACTAGCCATTGTAGAAATCTGCTTGTCTGTGTTAGTTTGTATACTGTGTGTAAGAATATTGCATTTCTTTTGTAGCCACGCCATGAATATTTTAATGTCCCTGTGTACTAAATGACTACTCATCGCCCATGCAGAATTTCACGAGGAAATAGAGCTGATACACTTATGAAAAGAAAATATCCTCAGCTTGGTGACTGGTTATCTTCTAATAATAGAACCAATAACCTTACCATTGTAATTTTTCCTGTTCTCATTCTTTTTGGTTTTATTTTCATTCTCTATGTGTTCTTAATACAGCTTATTCCTGCTTGCAACTGAATTAATTTCCTTCTTGAAAAAAGTGACCTATGAATGTGTGAATAACATCTTAAACTCATGCATGTCATTTATGAACTATCTGTGATAAATCTTAAAAGAGGAAAAACCTAGTTGTCTTTAATATGTTTACCAAAGAAAATACAACTGGAATGTTAGGTTGCAAAAAGCAGTGCCATAATATATAGCATGGTTTGTTCTTCAAATGTTGGGTGGAGGGAATGAAGCTCTATTTAGTATGGTTATATTACTGTCTATATGAACTAATATGTATAAAGGGTATTTGGAAATAATATAAGAAAATAACATCTGTATTATTATATAATATTTAAGATACAACAAACATTCACAGTACTTAATTTGTAACATCACAGTTATGGCATTATATTTGTACTATACAATATTAAACAATCCCTTTAAGAGATATCAGAAAACTGTCAGAAATATGTCCACTATAGCTCATCTGCAGTCAATAGTTCAGTAGTAATTAACCATTTCAAAGTATTAATACTGAGCTTATATAGTTAAAGATGATAAGATTTGGTTTATGTAGAAATATTGTTATGGTTCTTCTAATATAAAAAGCCTTAAATACTGAGTATATATTTCTGAATAGTAAAACCTTTAACATTGATCATTATCATACTTTCAAAATACAGTATATTTTATTATACAAGGAAAAGTACCAAATCATTATCTACACCTAGAGAGTTTAAAACTCAAGTGTACTAAGTTACTATCAAACAATAAATACAAAAGATGCTTAAACTAGTTTGCCACTAAAAGAAGGCCTGTAACAGCACACACTAGGACAAGAAGGCATATCACTTATTTCCATTCTTTTCATTCTCACTGTACTACATTGCATTTGAAGCAGCTGGGTGAGCTATCAAATGAGGATACATTGAGGGCATTTGAAAACATTGGTCTTTTGTTTCCATTTTCCCCTCCATCCCTCTCCCTGCCCTGCAATGTTATTCATCTGGTTTGAAGACTGCATAAATATGTCCTGTGTCATGCCTGTTTGCTTTGAATGTCCTGTGCTGTAACAAAAAGTTGCTCCTTTTGTTATCTGTATACAGCTGCTTGCTTTAAATTGGTAGATTCTGAAATCGCTTTCCTTGCATGTCTAAAATAAAAGCATTGCATGTACTTTGACGTGAATGACTATTTTCTTCCCTCACTCTTTTGAATTATGTACTTTGTTTTATCTTTCTAGATAATTCTTTAAAATTATGGTTTAAAAATACCAATTGACCAGCTTAACCATTTTCAAGTATACCATTCAGTAAAGTATATTCACGTGGTCATGCAACAAACCTCTCACAGCCTTAGCTGGCAAAACTAAACTTGGTGCCCATCGAGCAACACCCCTCAGCCATTAGTAACTACCATTGTACTTTTTCCATGAATTTGGCCACTTTAAGTAATAGTTTTTCTAAGGAATTTTGAGTCATACTTGCAATGTGAACACGTAAAAAATTATATTTTATAATCAATTCACACACTTGTACTATTTGTACAATATCTAATAGAATGTGTAAGTGAGTCTTTGAAGCAAGGCCTTTTAGAAGGCCCATAAGAAAGACACATAATTTGAGAAATTAAGGTCTTTTAGAACGAAAGAATTTAAACAATGCATTTGATAAGCAACATGATTCTCTTTACGAAATATTGTATGCAACTATAGGCGTAGAGCACAGAGGAAGTTGGACCAGCTCCAGGGAATAGATGACACATGGATGAGCTAAGAATGTTAAATGATAAAATGTAATGCAGGCATCCCTGACTAAAAGCATTCAAGTTTATTTGATTTTTAAAATCATTTAACATTACACGGAAATTGTTTCCTCCATTTAACATGTTACTGAGATGTGTGTACTTTCAGTGTATGTAGTGCTTAAAGCTAAACAGTATTAGTGCAAGACAGACATCACTCTTGAGAGTGGTGCATCGTTTCCTTTAGACTTCTCTTAAAACCTTTTAATTATGGGGCCAGGGAAATAACTTTTTTAAAATAGGCTGGGGCACATGCTTTATATGAGAGCCCCCAGTACTGGATGGTTCCCCCAAGCTCTGAAGGAAACAGCCCCAAGTACCCTGCCAGCAGAATCCCCCAAGCATTACTCGGTCTAACAAAAAGCAAATAACAATGTTCATCATGAGAACTCAAGATATGTGAATAGAATCGTAGAAGGAAACCTTATGTATGCATCATCACTTGTCTCAAGTGTCCATAACCATTCACTCATGTACTTGTTTCATTGGCTCCACCCTCATTTTTGCCTCTGTATTTGAGAGCAAGCCCTACATCGATACCTGTCATTTCATCTTTAACGCTTCAGTATGCATCTGTAAGGGACAGGCACCACACCCTTCAAACTAATGTGAGACTTGTGAGACGTTACTGTTTTGGGCATATCGAATACGCCATGGGGAGCTTGCCAGACTCTGCCGTGTGGTTGGGATACTCTCGGTAGCTTGCCGGGCTCTCCAAGAGGGACGGAGGAATCGGACCCAGGTTGGCTGCCTGCAAGGCAAATGCCCTACCCGTTGTGCTATCATTCCAGTCCTAAAGACTATTCCTAATATCTTATTCCTGGTTCACTTTTTCTGTTCTCTGAAAGTGCATTTTTGTAATCAGTTTGTTAGAATCACAGGCTGAATGCTTTTTAAAAATATCATTTGTTTCTTATCTTCCACATTTAGAGCTGTAGTTTGCCTAAATGCAATCTGGTGGTAGGGCAAGAGTACCTGATGGGTAAGAAGACTGCCTTTTGAATGCCCATTTTTGACCAGGGATGCAACTCAGTGGTAGAGCATTGCTTTGTATATCTAAGGCCCTGGGTTCCATCCCTGGCACAACCGCGAGGGTGGGGAAGGAAGGGGGAAGAGAACACCTTCCCACCAAAAGCAGGTCTTGCTAATATTTAAATACAAAACACAAAAAATGTCATCAAGGGCCAGAAAGACAGTACAGCGGGTAAGGCGCTTGCTTGCCTTGCGAGTAAGTGGCCAATCTGGGTTCGATCCCTGGCATCCCATACAGTCCCCCAAGCACTGCCAGAAGTGATTCCTGGGTGCAGAGCCAAGGAGTAACCCCTGAGCATTGCAGGGTGTGGCCCCAAAGCAAACAATCAAACCCTGTCATCAAATTAAATTTCTATGATTGGCTTACAGTGCCTTCAGTACTAAATGCCAAATACCTTCATTCAAACTGCAGTTGCATAACAATATCAAGCTAATATTTTGTGAGCGTTTTCAGTAAATCAGGCACTGCGCCATCGCGATCTCAACGTATGAAAGGTAAGTACTGTATTTCTTTCCACTTTAAGGAAACAGATAGTTGTGTTTAAGTGTTTTACTTAAAATGATCCCATATGGCACTTTACATATAATTAAATTAATATGAATTTATGACTTAATATAATTTTTGTTTTCCTTGTTTTGTGCTGTACCAAAATTAGGATGCAAAAGTAAGTGTATTATTGGATACTGAAAACAGTAATTCATAATCTTGTTCTTATTTCAATTTCTCCTAATTGTCTTTAAAAATGCCTTTTTATAATCAGTTTGAACCAGATTCCAAACAAGTCTCCATCCCAGCACTGTTTCCCTCCATAGGTAATATGCCTTTGTTGTTTATTTTTTCGATCACACCTGGCAGGGGTCACTCCTGGTGGTGTTCGGGTGATCATGAGGTGCCAGGAATCAAATCTGGGCCTCCAGCAGGCAAAGCATGCGCTCAACCCATTGCGCTCTCTCTCTGCCCCTGCGTTAGGATGTCTTTTAATCCAGTTCTTGCTAGAGATACCTGACGTCTGAGCTACCTTTTGAACCTCGTGATGGGCCAATTCAACCTTTGGGAGCTTTTTTAATATTTTTTTCTAATTATGCTTGCTTTGTCTTCCTTTGACATTTCGAAGTGTATTTCGGGGCGAGAGAGATAGTCCAGGAGCTAAGTCGCTTGCCTTGCATGTGGCTAGACCATGGTTTGATCTCCAGCACCGTATCTGGTCTCCTGAGCACTGCCAGGGGTTGCTCCTGAGCACAGAGCCAGGAGTAGCCCCTGAGCATTGCTGGGTGTGGCCCCCAAACAAAAAAATATATATATATAATAGTTTAAATTAACTACGAGTATTGTTACATAAGACAAAAATACCCTTATTCCAGAGCATTCTTTTGTGTATGGTGACTCTGGCTGCCCCGAGGCTGTCTGGGAAGGTGACTATTTCTGAAGCTCTACTGCTGGAGATAGTTAAGTAAAAACTGAGTAAGAACTCAGAGGAAAAGACATTTCAAATATAAAAGCCCCGAAAGAGGGCACGGACAATAAAATTAAGAACTCAGGGTTTCCTCCGTGCTTTTTGTTTTAGGGGACACTTGGAATTTGACACTGAGGGATCTTTCCCATAGATAATTTGGTGTCAGTAGTTTTCCTGAATCAGCAGTGGGTTTACCTCAGTTTGACAGCTTTTTGTTTTACAGCAACAGTGCCCAGGGATGTGGGTAGGTAAATCAGGTATTTAATGCATGATGAAATTATCCCCCTGTGGTCTCTGATTTTGGGGGGTGCAAAGCCCTAAGTAGCCTGGGCTCTCAGTGTAGAATGTGTCCCCACCACTGAACTGCTTGCTTTCCTCTTCGGGACTTGCACGGCCTTTCATATCAATCTCGCATTCTTCAGTTTCCCTGGATCTGCTCATCAGAGTCACATTTTCCTTCCACAGGAAGCTGAAACTCCGCGTAGCGTCCTTGAAGAAATTGGACTGACATAAATCTCCTCCCCTGCTGATGACTTCCTGTGGCATTTCACACTGTAGATGGTCACTGCCTTCATGTCCATGTTAGCTAATGGTGTAAGATGACGTCTTGTCAGTATTACTGTTTTTGCTAAGCTGCTTCATTCAGGCCTACACGATTTTTTTAAAAGAAACTTTGGTTAATGAAGTGGTAACTTTAAGGGAATTAATATGAGTTAAAATAATACAGAAAAAGCACCTTTTCTGGATATTTTCAAGTTTATAGGCCCGTTTCCCTTACTTTGATTATGTATATGAAACTGACACAATCAGGAAATATACATTTATTAACCACTGTCTTTTAGCAAAGGGAACAGTTAAATTATGTGAAATCTGGTTTTATGAAACCAAAGACTAGTGTAGTACTTCAGTATACGTGCAAATAAAGGGAATTACAATATTACATACAGAATGAAAATTTAACTCTTGAAACAACATCAAAAATACTCCAAATTTATACCAAAGACCCTTATTAGAAACTTATTACAAACCTTAAAGCAAAGGGAATACACAAATGACAAAATTGGAATGATGCTCTTTTAGCCCCAAAGATTTCTTACACATTCGGACCCAGGGACAATGAATAGAGCTCAACCGTTTCATACTATGGCACACGTTCATTTTTAAGGTCGAGAAATATTTGACTCCTGAGAGAAATGAAAAACTATCTTATGGCAAAATGTGTTCTTTTCTTCACCAAGTGTTACGTAAGTCTTGGTTAAAGCACGACTCTTTTTTCTGGGGTGCTAGTTACTGCCACGTTAATTTTGCTTCCCTCCACTTAGAAGTGCTGCCAATGCTAAGGCAACTTTCTCCCCTTCTGTGACACTGCCCAGTATCAAAAGTATTATAAAAATAAAAAGGGACACCGCCTTCATATAAAAGGGAGAGCCGAATGAGGTAAAATGACATTAGTGGGCCGGTATTTTCAAAGCTGTCAAATCGTTTTAGTGTCACTTTCGTGTATCTTAAATCTGTGGAAACACGTTTTTATAATTTACATTTTCACTTGTACCTGCTGGGCTGGATTAAGCTTCATTGTGATTCTGACCAACATTTAGGCCATGGGAACACCGTCTTATCACATCACCCATTAGTTGTTATAAAATGTCCAACACATACCACTGTAGCGTGCTTTTCTCTTTCCAAAAATTTGACCAAGTGTGGAGAGCTGCTGAAAGAAGAGTTCTGAATTTTTGTTTAGTAAAATGTTGAAAATTCACCTCCATGTGAATGTGGTGGTTGTTAAAAGCACATGCAAGATGCAAGATTTAAGGGATATTCATGTACTTCAAGTTCATTAAAAATAATGTGGATTCCATGCTATTGAGAGCTTATCTATACATTTATTTTCAATCAATAAATGCCGCTTTTAAAACCCTGAAGCATTTGTCTTTTCTACTCTTTCGATTTTACTTGCTAATCACAGGCACTCTAAATCAACCAGATCCCCACCTTCATGAATGAGAGGTGCTGGTAAACGCCCCCACATGAACTGATCTTTGCAAATGACTGCCTGATAGAAGCAGCGAATCAAACCCTTGGTTGTGATAGTTAAGGAGTCTCCTGTTCATTAAAAATGGGAAATGCTGCATACTAAAGCTAAGATATTTAAGACTGAGAAAACTACAATAAAATTTAGTTGCTTACCCAAGTGCCCAAGAATAGAGACTGAATAGAGTGGTACGTCTATCTACACAATGAAATGCTATGCAGCTGTTGGGAAAAATGAAATCATGAAATTTTCTTGTAAATGGATGGACATGGAGAGTATCATGCTGAGTAAAATGAGTCAGAAGGAGAGGGACAGATAGAGAATGACTGCACTCATTTGGGGTATAAAAAATAGTATGAGATTAATATCCGAGGCCAGATAAAACAGGGGCCAACAGAACTGGTCACTGGTTGGAAGTTTGCCACGAGTGTGTGAGGGGCAAGGGAAGTTAGGATAGAGAAGGGACCAGTATGACAATAATAGAAATAATCTATCTGGACAAGAACTGAGTGTTTAAAGTAAGTAAAGGGATATACATGATGACCCTTCAGGATGTGTATTGCAAACCATAATATCCGAAAAGCCAGAGGGAGAGAGGGAGAGAGAGATGCCTGCCACGGAGGCAGGTGGGAGGGAAACTAGGGACATTGGTGGTGGAAAATGTACACTGGTAAATTTAGGGATGGGTGGCGAAACATGTAACTAAAACCCATTCATGAACAACTTTGTAACTGTGATTCAATAAAAAAAATAAAATTAAGTTGCTAGTCTGAAAAAAAAAACCCAACTCGACAGATGAATGAAGAAGTTGTGCTACATATACACAATAGAATATGCAGTTATAAGGTGAAATAATGCAGTTCACTGTAAACTGAGCCGAAACGGAGGGCATCATGTTTAGCAAAGTAAGGAGAAAGACAAATATGGTATGATATCACTCATCCGTTGTTTATGGAGAACAAAGACAAGAGAATGGAGGATATCAAATGACAAATGCTTGTCCCTGGATTACAGGACTAAAGATTCTAAGTAAGGGGGAGATGGAGGAGGAAGAATGATGAGGCAGACAGGGGACAACATAAGGCTACTGGAGGATCTTGGTCACTTTGCTGGTGGCGGGGTAACCGTGTATCAAAACCAACATAACACTAGACATGACCCCAAACTTCAATCATTAAAAAATCTTTTTAAAAGACTGAAGGAAGTGGGCAGTGGGAGAAGATCTGGACACTGGTGTGGATTCTGAATACCATCTGCTGGAAACATTATTATAAGCCACAGTGCTAAAGACAAAATCGGAAGAAAAAAAACTACCTGTAGGCTTGAAGAGCCTCCAACACTGCTACGAACTTGCCAGTAGTTTAAAAAACGCTGCTGCTCTCCATAGCACATTGCCCATTGGCACATGAGGGAAATGTCACCAGTTTCTCTTAATTATCTTGAGCACAAGCTGGTGTTTATCTAATTTTTTCCTCCAGGATCTATTAAGATGATTCATCTTTGAATATCGTATTTAATTGGGACTATCTTGGCGTATTTAGTAAAGTACTGAAAAATATTTAATTTAGTGCTACTTGTTCAGCATTAGTGAATGTAGTAATCACAAAAATTTCAGTCTTTTCAAGGGTAAAATAGGCAATTAAAATCTAGAGTAAATCAATTTTCAAAGTGAAATTTATTTTGGACGTTTATATGACTGCAGATTAGAGGGTTCTTATTTTCAGTGGCTGTCACTGAGAAGTTCCAATCTTGAAGACTTTTTCCAATCTCATTTATTAGGTTCATTTGTGCATCCCTAAGTTCTTATTTCTAAACTGCAAACTGCCAAATGCCACATACAATGAAATTTAAGATACCTAGTATATTTTGGGGAAGGAGGCTACAAAGAAAGTAAAAACTTTATGAAGATGCGTGAGAGCACCTTTTCGTTTTTATGATCTAGAATATAAGGATGATATTGTGCATCAAGCCTCTGACAGGAAGTTCTCTGGTCAGTTTTCTGATTTCTTTTTCCCAGAAATACTTTAACATTAGTCATCTTCAATAGCAATGACCTAAAAATGACCTAAGGTCAGCTTTCTTCATAAATAACACCAAAACTATAAAAACTATAAACATGCTAATGGACCTTCCTGTGGATATGGGGCTGAGGAGAGACAAATGGACTCTGCCCTTTAGTGCTTTAAAATGGAGAAAGTGAGTCTTAAAGTTGATTAACTATTGCATGTAGAAAAATCCAACAGATGAAGGGACGAGCAATTTTTAATGGAAGAGCCAAATGCAATGGCCATTCTATGCAGAAAAGGTTTGACTTTGGAGAAATAAACAAACATAAAATTCACCAAACAGCAAAGACTAATATAAGCTCGTGGTGTGGGAATAGGAAACTTTGCTGTCAGCAGAACAGAACTGTTTCAATACTTGCAGGAGGCGATTTGAAATTCTTTACTATTCACATCAGTGGAATTTTTCCTAAAGAACTGTGTGGAAGTATTGAAAGTTCTTAGTTCACCACATGGTGGTTTGTGGCATAGGAATCTTGAACAATAAAAAATTTAAATGACAAAGAACCAACAACAGGGCAATAGATGGCTGGATAAATGTGAGTAAAAATAACATTAAGAATCGGGCTTGCAGACCGCTGTTGGTGAGGATGTGGGGAGAAAGGGACCCTTCTACACTGCTGGTGGGAACGCCGACTGGTTCAGCCCTTCTGGAAAACAATATGGACGCTTCTCAAAAAATTAGAAATTCAGCTCCCATTTGACCCAGCAATACCACTTCTGGGAATATATCCTAGAAAAGCAAAAAAGTATAGTCGAAATGACATCTGCACTTATATGTTCATCGCGGCACTGTTTACAATAGCCAGAATCTGGAAAAATCCGAGTGCCTGAGAACAGATGACTGGTTAAAGAAACTTTTGTACATCTATACAATGGAATACTATGCAGCTGTTAGAAAAGATGAAGTCATGAACTTTGCATATAAGTGGATCAACATGGAAAGTATCATGCTAAGTGAAATGAGTCAGAAAGAGATAGACACAGAAAGACTGCACTAATCTGTGGAATATAAAATAACAGAATGGGAGACTAAAACCCAAAAATAGTAGAACTAAGTACCAGGAGGTTTGCTCTACGGTTTGGAAGCCGGCCTCACATGCTGGGCGAAAAGGCAGCTCGGATTCAAGGACCCACGCGGGAAGGGAGATGCGTGCTGAAAGTAGACTAGAGGCTGAACACGATGGCCACTCAATACCCATATTGCAAACCACAACACCCAAAAGGAGAGAGAGAGAACAAAACAGAATACCCTGCCACAGAGGTGGGGTGAGGTGTGGGGGGATGGGATTGGGGCTGGGAGGGATACGGGGTTCATTGGTGGTGGAGAATGAGCACTGGTGAGGGAAGGGTTCTCGAACATTGTATGAGGGAAACACAAGCATGAAAATGTTTAAATCTGTAGCTGTATCCTCACAGATACAGTAGTTAAAAAATAAAGAAATTTAAAAAATGAATCAGGCTTGCGGGGCTGGAGTGACAGTACAGCGGGTAGGGTGTTTGCCTTACATGCAGCCAACCGAGGTTCGATTCCCAGCATCCCATGTGGTCCCCAGGAATAATTCCTGAGTGCAGAACCAGGAGGAACCCTTGTGCATCGCCAGGTATGACCAAAAAAGCAAAAAAAAAATCGGCCTTACTCAGAGGAAGAGGGCCAGATACAGAACCATCTCGTTCGTAGTGGGATGTAAAGAAACATAAGAAGACACCCGGAGAGTCAGCCTGCAGAACCGAATTCACCAAGGGGTGAAGAGGGTGGGACGGGACCTTGAGACATTAGCCAGGGGACACTGACAATCTCATTGCAACACTGTATGCCTGAAACTTTTTATTAGTTTTGTAAATCATGATGCCTAAAAATTTTTTTTAAAGAATAAGGCTTGCAGCATCGTAAGTGAATAAAAGTGTGGTAGATTTACAGAATGGAATATATGAAAAATGAAACCCTGCTTTTTGTTACAACACAGACGAAGCAGGAGGGGATCATACTAAGTGAAGTCAGATGGGCCAAGACAAATACCAGATGATCTCAGACTTGGGGGATACGAGGGAACAAATAACATCCACTGAGAAGCAAACCTTAGACTCTGACAACAGAAGTTACCCAAAGGGGAAAGGAAGGGTCTGTGATGGAGGGTACTGGCACTTTGGTGACAGGCATGGGGTAGGAACGCTGGACCCCTAAATTTTCGAATTTTGGGCTGCACCTGGCAGTATTCCCTGCAGTGCCCCAGGGACTACGTGGTGCTGGAGATCATCAAATCCAGGCCTCCCTTACGCAAACCATGCACACTAGCCCTTTACTGCCCTGAAAATGACAAACATTTACACTCTTGGAACCAATGTTAACTCAATCAATTTACAAAAGCAGGGCTTTGTGAAACAGGACAATATTTTATACAGGGGAAAACAGCATATTCGACCACAGCCACAGAGGATCTCTGTGTGAAAAATGGATACACACCCAAAGGAGAAGAAAGGCGAAGCCATACTGGAATGCTAAAGGGTCATTGATAAGGGACAGGCAGGGTGACAGGAATTTTCAACTCATGATCATTTTTGGTTTCCTAGACTACCGCCAAGTGATTATCCGAGAAAAGCGTTTCCCACAAGGGCTGCACCAGACTCCAGTCCACTGTGGGCGCCTTGGGCCCGCAGTCAGGTCAGCAGCCTTCACAATAAATACCTTACACCATCGTCCAGAATGCAGCCTCGTTACTTGGCTGCCGGGCTGTGCACAGTTCTGTCTCTACTCCTGGACCTCCGCCTGCCGCGGCTCCTGGACCGGGAGAAACTGCGACTGCGGCTGCGGCTCCCGCTCCAGCTCCAGCTGCGGCTGCGGCTCTGCCTTCGGCTCAGGCTCTGCCTTCGGCCCCGGCTGCGGCTGCGGCTGCCACTGCGGCTGCGGCTGCGGCTGGGCCTGCGGCTGCGGCTGGGCCTCCCGCGGCTGTGGCTCGTGCTGCGGGCCCTCTTGCTCCTCCTGCCGCGTGAACAGTGCCTCTCCCGGCTCCTGGAGGCGTACCGCTGCGACCTCCTCTCCCGCTGGGTGCTGCGCCTCCGCTTCCCCGCTTCCCCGTTCCTCTTGTAGGCGTGGGCAGGGCTGGGGCTCCTCCTCCTCCGGGGCCGGCTGTAGTACTCGTCGTGGTGGCCCGGCCGCTCTCTCCTGTCAGCGTTCTTCCCCGAGGAGCCCGTCCGATCCGGAGACAGGTGAATGTCTCGGTTGGCTTCCCAGAACTCGTTGTTGGGGTTTCGGAACACATGAAGGAAGTTGCAGTGCTTGCCTCTCGGGCACTGCTGTATTTCAAACAAACCTGCGAGGGGAGGAAAGAGCATTCACCACGGCGCCTGGACCTTCCCCGAGGCGCAGGTGGGACACAGCCCTTTCTTGCTGTGACTAAGGGGGCGGACGGGCAGTGACAGCCTACTTTTGCTTTCCAGAACTTCAAAGCTGCTCTGGCCAAGGGTACTGCCCGAAGGAATGAGGCAGGAGTAGGAGCTCGAGTCTGGCTCCCTCGTGGCCGTGGGCTGGGGGCCCACAGAACACAGAGCAAGTGTGCCGAGGGTCACACACAGCACTGGTGAAAACACAGATCCCAATGCACACTGGCGCTCCCGTGCTGGCACGCTCTGCAGGGCGAGGCGGGGGCAGGACGGGCCACTAGTCAAGAGAGCCTGTACTTCCTCTGTCGTTTTGTTGTGTTTCAGTTTGGGGGGAGGGCAGGGGGCTCACACCCAGTGGTGCTCAGAGCTTACTTTACTCCCAGCAATGACTCCTGCACACTTGGGGGACCATATGGGGTGCTGGGGATCAAGCCTAAGTCTGCTGCATCAGGGCCAGCGCTCAACCTGCTGTTTCATGTCTCTGGCCCCGAGTGTGTATTTTCTTTACGTTACAAGGTGCTGAGAGACTGGTCTAATGCTCCCACCTTACTGCAGGCTTTAACCTCCCCGACCAAGGCTGGCATCTGAACAGGGAACTATCCTTCGCTTTCATTTGGTTTGTTTCTCAGGCCACACTGGCTATGCCCAGGCTTATTCCTGGCGGGCTCAGAGGACACAGATGAGGTGCCAGGGATTGCAGTCAGGCCTGCTGTGTGCAAGGCAAGCACCCGACCCACTGTACTATCTCTCTGGCGCCAAGCGTGTGTTTTCTTTACATTTGAAATGAGAGAGTGGTCTAATAAGGATGCTTCTGACCAACGTGGGCATCTGAACAGAGAGAGCCTTTGCTCTGGTCTGTTTTCAGGCCTGTTAGCTGTGTTCAGGGCTAACTTCCGGCTATGTGCTCATTGATCATTCCTAAGCAGTGCTCAGGGGAACCATATGCAGACTTAGAGATCCAACCAGGGCCAGCTGCATGCCAGACAAGTGCCTGGGCCACTGTATTGTCTCTCTGGCTCCCTTTTTGGAGTTCTCAAACTTTTTTTTTGGTGATACCAGCTGTGTTCAGGGTTACTCCTGACGGTATGAGGGGACGATAATGTGGTGCCAGGGACTGAACCAGACTTGGCCACTTGTAAGGCAAGCACCTTAACCTCTGGACTGCCTCTCCAGCCTCAACCTTTATCTCTAAACTGAAAATCCTCAAATAATGCAAAAATAGCTAAAAATACCTCCCTGCTATATGCTACCTGTGAAAATTGGGTAGGAGTCCCAAATGTAAAGACGTATCAGTACTTATCATTTTGGTAGTTTGGGGGCCACATCTGGTGGTTCTCACGGCTTACTCTGGGGCTATGTGCTCAGGGTAACTTAGGCAGGCCTTGGGGAGAACACAGGGGTGGTGCTGGGGATTGGACCTGAGTTGGCTGCATGCAAGGCAAGTGCCCTACCCACTGTACCATCGCTCTGGCCCCTTAAGTCAATCTTTTTTTAATGTGGGGCTAGGCAATGGACTCTTGGAAAGGACACTAAAGGCATAAGCAACATATAAAAACCAGACAAATTTTTTTAACTTAAAAATGTTTGGGGCTCATGGCCATGGAGATGGCCTAAAGGGCAGGAGCACAATTTTGCATGTGGGAACCTCTGGTTTTATTGCTGTCATTGCATGTCTGCTCCAGCACCACTGGATATGGTCCAATAATCAAAAAAAAAAAAAAGGATGCTGTCAAAGTGAAAAGACAACTCAGAGAACAAGAGAAAATACTCGCAAATCACATCAGTGATATGGAAACTGTCTGAAGACTTTATTAAGAACTCACTGGGGCTGGAGCAATAGCACAGAGGGTAGGGTGGTTGCCTTGCATGCGGCCAACCCGGGTTCCATTCCCAGCATCTGATATGGTCCCCTGAGCACCGCCATGGGTAATTCCTGAGTGTAGAGCCAGGAGTAACCCCTGTGCATCACCGGGTGTGACCCGAAAAGCAAAAAAAAAAAAAAAAAACTCATACAATTCGATAATAAAAGTCAAGGCAAATTAAAAAATGGGGGAAGTATCTGAATAAACAACTCTCCACTAGTGGCCAATAATGGTATGAAAAGATGCTCAACATCACTAGTTACTAGAGAAAAAGACAAGGCTATTGTTTTTAAAAAGCAAGTGAAAAAAAAACTTACTGCCCTGGGTGTGGGAGAAGGGGGGAGTCATATTCACAGGCAGAAGCAATTTGCTGAAATCACACTGGATTCTCCAGAAGTGACAGACACTGAACGGCTTTATGGAGACAAGAGTTCCCTCTCTCAACCCCCATGCCTTTAAACTTCAGGTAGAAGGGCTCTTTAGGTCTTCCAGAGTAAGAAATTCTCTCTCTCCTTTCCCCCTAAGTACGTGGTTTTTGAACAGCATCCATTAAGACCAGGCTACCAGAGATTCAGACTTTCATAAGTGACTGACAGAGTTCTTTGGCACTAAGAGCTAAGTAGGTGAGTGTAAGACACAGAAAAGTCAAGGGCAAGAGAAGCATCCTTTCTTCCTTTCTGACATATTGGCCTCATCACTCAGCAGGTGAGGTTCGTCTAGGTCCACAGGGGAGAAATCATAAATTACGTCGTCTTCCAAAGCGTGGGGCCCTGGGGACTGACTCACTTCCTGTCTCAAGGCCTCTCTCCAGTGAATCACTCTGACGGCTTCAGTGCCGCAACCCAGCCACAGCCCCAAAGCACACCTTGAAGTCATACAGGAAATGTCTCCATAGTCACGCCTGAGGTGGCAGAGACGACAGAGGACTCAGAATAGATAAAGAGGCAGCGAGACCCCAGCTCAGGCTTGGGGCTGAGTGATGATGCACTTTCCGCAGGGGGAAGGCCCTGGGTCAGTCCCCAGCACTGCAAGGCCAAGTGAGGGAAGCCCAAGCAGGGACAACACCCCAGAGAGGCCCCGGGGCAAGAATGCCTTCCCGGGGATTCCACTCTACTGGTATCCTGGGGTCTGAGAGCCCAGGCTGGGATGAGAAGAACGGCATCCCAGCCCTGACTGCATCGCCACTACATTAGAACCTGAGTCGCCTCCCCTAGAAAGTGACCCACAGGGTCTGTGACAGATTTCAAATGGGAGGCCATGGGTCCCGTCCCCAGTCTCCAAAAAATACGCAATCATATGTGACACCCCTTATATAATGATCCCTACCCACCTACTGTATGAGGCAAAAGCCCCTCCACCTCCCCTTAAAGGAATGTTTCCCCCTGAGAATGTTCCTTTGTACAGTAGTGGAACCGCCAAGGGAAAAGTGTCATGCTGCACTTTACCGCAAATTGCCATTTTCCATCGGGTCACCGGGCAGAATTCACAATGAAGTTGGCGGCCTGCATACCATCGCCCATTAAACACAGAGAGGGCTGCTTGGCACTCTTCTTCCCTTTAAACCACAAAGCAAAGGATGCATGTTAAGCTAGGGGTCTCATATGAAGAGCCCTCCCACTGCTAATTAATGCCGCGGACTCTGTTTGTACTACCCAGTGGTTCCTCGAGCTCCTAAAGCTCACGGTTTATTCAGGAACCTTTTGACTAAACATGCCAGGCTTGCCTTGAGTTGAAGCATCTTCAACCAAGAGACGGAACCATTAAAAACACAGAGTGCTTGCCATGGTCAGAATCTGTTCCCTCTTGGCTACAACTGTCGGGCCTCTGATTACAATGGCACAAACGGAACCCAGGTCAAGAGCAAGACTAAGCAGAAATGTTATAATTACTTGTAGGGGACAAAGGCACACTCAGATTGAAAGTCAGGCTTTAATTTCTGGCTGTCAATTCACACTTTTCTATTCTTTAGTCTAGTTACACTCCTTAAGTTTGTACGTTAATTTAATTAAAATTCTACAAGATTCCCTATTACATCAGTATACAGAGAAATGACATGCAAATGTATTATTTCCGAATCCCTGCTATATTTCTACAGCAGTCCTTAGAACTCCCATTTGAGAAAATACCCCGCCCACAAGAGGTACTCAGAAGGAAAACCTCCAACCCGAAGAGTGCCACCACCCTCCCCCATGGCAAGGTGGAAAGAGGTGTTTGTTCAAATACTCACGACTGATACTGAACATACACATTGCCCCTCAGGTGAGGTTCCAGGTTGCAGCTGACCTAATGAGCAACAAAGAATTCCATTATTAAAAACAACAAAGAAGGGACACCCTTCGGTCTCCAAACACCACCGGTCCCAAAGGTAGTTTCCCTCCGAAGGTTCTGATATCGAGATCCTACCCTACTTGTAGGTCTAACGGAAGGCCGACTTAGTGAGAGCAGCCTGACTGGCCCAACCATCTGATCTCTGCTGAAAGGACTGATTATTCTCTCTCTTTTCACATGGAGATGAGCAGTCTTCTAGGGCTGGGTGCATTTACTCTCCAAGTGCAAACACACATACACACGCTATTCTCTCTCTATATAGCTATTCCTACAGACACCAAACATCATATGCTCACTTAGCTATACATGCCCTCTGGACTTGTATTATGGATACGGGACATATATCCATATCTATTATGCACATATGGGAAAGCACAGATTCCATACACATGTGCAAAAGAAACATGGACATGTAAACAATATATACATTTTCAAAATTTACATAATAATATTCACGATCTTTTCAAGATGTAGTAACATAAGCTTAATGACTCATTTTCATTATGTGCACTGGAAAGAGAAAAGTATCAGAATTATTTATGCACTACTCTGTTGATGCAAATTCAAGGTCTTTCTCGGCTCGCTCCCCGCCAGAGCTGCAGTCTGGGTCTGGACCCCTCTTCGGGCGGAAGGATTCCTCTAGTGTGTACAGCGGGGGTGACAGGCCCACTGCTAGGTTCCAGGTGGCTTTTGCTTCCATGGGTACTGAGACGAAGCTCTCTGAAGTTGTTTTACTAATTGACACATCCTTGGCCCCTCTCAGTATAAGTAGAATTTATCACGGATTTTCTGTTAGGTCTAAATAACAGCTCATAGTAATATGCACTGTCCTCGCTACCAATTAGGTGCAACCTTTGGTCTTTTGTTTTGCAAAGTAACAAATCCGGGCCAGAGAGATAACTCAAGGGCTGATCCCCAGCACCTCCTGCTCCTCTGCACCCACAACCGGGAGCGACTACTGGAGCCTCCAAGCACTGCTGGCCATGGTCCCCAACAGGCAGACAAATCTGATACAGTATTATAGAACAGTATAAAAAGGCCTGCAAAACCATAAGGCACAAAATGGGGGGTGGATAGAAAGAGAGAGAGACAGAGAGAGAGAGAGTGAGAGAGAGAGAGAGAGAAGAAAAGTACCTGCCATAGAGGCAGGTGGGTAGGGGGGAAACTGGGACCACTGGTGGTGGAAAATGTACACTGGTGAAGGGACGAGTGCCGGAACATTATATAACTGAAACACAATCATGAACAACTTTGTAACTGTGTATATCACAGTAATTCAAAACAAAAAATAAAAATAAACAGAAAGGTCGGCAAACATTCACACTCATGTTTAGCTTTGTATTTGCAAAGTGAGGCTGGATGCCTTTTTCCTTTGTTCTTGTTTGGGGGCCACACCCAGCAATACTCAGGGGTTACTCCTGGCTCTGCACTCAGGAATCACTTCTGGTGATGCTCATGGGACTATATGGGATACCGGGGATCAATACCCAGGCGAGCTGCATGCAAGGCAAGTGCCTACCCACGGTACTATCTCTCCAGCCCTGAACTCACACAAATTCTCAAGAAGCTACGTTTGTTAAGGGCAACCCCAAAGAGGCAGGATGTGTGCTACGGGGATGTTACCACAGCATCCTGAGAAGGGAGATGGATACCACGCCAGCCAGCACTCTACCAGGTCCCACGTCCCACCCAGGCAGAGAGCCGGGCCCAAAACTTTTGGTCCTCATGGGTTCTTGAGTGGGAAGTCTCATTCCCTGCTTCTCTGCGCTGCACATGCCCACCTTGAATTGGATCACTTTCCCCACATTCTTAAACTCAGGGAGGACGTCATCATAGAAGTCGAGGAACTGCTGGTAGGTTTCCTCTTCACTGTACTCTAAGCCGGCATCGGGGTCGTAGTCATCCCTTCGGCACTGTTCCATGCCAAATGTGGTGAACATGCTTTTAATAAGCAGGGTGGGGCTCGATGTCGGTAAGGTGTGCTTCCGTGAACACCTGTGTACCAAAGGAAGACTTCAAATCAACAGTGATAGTCAGAATTGACACCCCAGAAGTTGGCTTTAAATGCTATTTGAATAAAGACTCCAGTAACAGCACTGTTTCAGCTTCACAGAATGACCCGACACCTCATCCCGATATGAATTTCAACACTAAAACACTAAGGGCTGGGAATGTGGTGTAGTGCCTGCTCGAGACCTTGGTTTGATCCATAAATTATTGACTGCCATTAAAGTGTAAAGCTGCAAAATTATTTCCAAGTTACTGCACGATGTAGCTGTCTTTTGGTACTATGTGTATGTAAGCCCCTGAGAAGAGAAATTTCTGGCTGCAAGACTGTGGAAACAGGCATAAGTTAGCCTTGGGAGGAAGGGGTCTATGTAATTTTTATTTCACTCACTACTTGGGGAGCAGGGTAATTTAAGTCTCCAGGTCAGGGGACCCATGTTCTTTGGCTCGACAGCACTTCATGATGTCCATGGCATTCTTCTATTTTTTTCTTTTCCCTTTCAGGGTGTTAGGGCAGCAGAGGCTACTATTTTCCTCACTTTGAAGAGAAGGAAGAACATACAGCCATGTCAGAAGGCTGCCAAGAGATGACCCCAAGAGATCTCAGTGAATCTAGAGCCTGTTCAATATACTGTATGATTAATATTCGTGAAGAACAATTTTTCAGTTTAAACTAAACCAGGTTGTGCCTGAGTAATTTGTAAGTTGACCAGCTCACTTCCTTCTCTGAAAAGAAAAGGAGGGGAAAAATGAGTTCCAAGTTCCAAGTCAACATTCTCACAATTAGGTTTCCCATTAAACTGGTTAAAACCAAGTTTTAAGCTGTAAGAACAAATACAAAAAACCACCCCCAGAACTTCAGGAGAAAGAGAGATGAACAGGTCCCGTGTTGGCAACGCTACAGTGACTCATCACGCTCGCTTTCCAGGTCAGCAACACACATTTGTACTTCGAGAGCCAAGTGGCCAGAAAGGCCGGTACAACGTGCACCTGCTGTGGAACGCATAGCTGGATTCACTAAGGGCATCCGCTCCTCAACGATTCAGAGGCCGCAAGCACGACTGCAGAACCAAGGGGGGAGATTCCACCTGGCACGACCACAGAACTAAGGGGGAAATTCCACCTGGCTGGCAGCGGCTACCAGGCTGCAGAATATGACAAGCAGAAAACAGTCAGAAACGAGGAAACAAGAAGAGGAAACAAGTTCTGTTTTCGAGATGAGTGTAGCTGAATGAACTTGCCTCTGGCCAAATGATGCACCCAGTACTCTGAGGCATGGCCTAGTGAGGCTGCCACAGGACAATTTGGACATTGCCCTAGCCAAGGGCAGCCAGCAGGTGGCGTGGGGCACATGTCCCGCTGGGGACAGTAACTGACGATGGCTGTTCTTTTTCTTTTCAAAGGAGCACTCCCAGTACGTTGTACCTTTGTCCTTCAAGACTCCGGGTACCTGCTAAAGCGAGGCTGTGATTTATTGAAGGCCTCTCTAAGAAGCATTCTCACAAAAGGTACACATGCCACTGCGAACACATCAGTTTCTTTTCCTCGATTTTATTTCATGAAAGCGCTGATTTATGAAGTGACTCACAGCTGAGCTTTAGACAGCGTCCCAGCACTGACCCCACAGCCAGCGTCCCCAGGCCCCCTCCCACCCCCTCCCACCCCAGCCTGCATCGTGACAGCTCTCTTTGAAGTCTAGTTTATAACAACCTAACTCTAACGTTTGGGTCTCCTGATCCCAGTGTTGCTGACTCTGGGGTTTGGGTATCTGGCGCTATCATTCCTCTATACCACCGATGTACCTGAATGCCCTCGACCCCTGCACCCCCTGCCTCCCACCTTTCTCTTCTCCCACACCTTCTTTCCTTCTCCTACTTATACTCAATAAGTCAGAGTTTATTATCGAAATTATTATATACTGTCCTATGACTTTTGCACAGTAATCCATGAAAGAAACATTCAGAATGTGATTATCAAGGAAATGGTTGTCTTCCTCGAGATAGACCCATTCATTCTACCTTTTGGTAAGAGCTATATTTGTAGCTCATTTCCTACCTGGAATACAACAACCACAAGAGCCAACTAACTGTGTAACACAGACACAATAACTCACTTTCTCCTCTTTCCTTGATTTCAATATTTCTTTTTTTTAACTAAACTTTGTGCAGTAGATTATCTTTTATTTAATCACTTCCATAAATAAGTGAGGTATAAATACTCTGGTTTTACTTTTAATAAGTAATTATGATTTTTTTGGGGGGGAGCCACACCCAGCTGTGCCCAGGGGTCCCTCCTGGCAGGGCTCAGGGGACCATATGTGGTACCTGGGATCAAACTCGGGTTGGAGCGTACAAAGCAAGCAACCTATCCATGCTAGTATGATCTTTCCCACCCACTGCCCATGTTCTTTTAAAAGAAAAAATGCAGAATTCACTTCCTAGCTGTGATTCCCAAAATTTCAATTCCAGACAGATTCTAGAATGGAGCACCACTAATTACAGAAACAAACTCCCCAAGACATGCTTAGAATATGGGAGGGTTCATGTGATGATGTATGACAAACCTTTACAGAAGGAATGTTTGATCTGGAGCACTCTGTAAAACGTGGACAAAGATCTTGGCGTGAAGGAGAGGGACTGGATTTTGTAACAACTAATTTCATAGAACACTACTTTACAAGTAATTTCTTGAACAAAGCAATACTCAATTTGCTCTCACATTTTCTATAGCTGTAAAAATATTAAGAAATGCACACACACAAACAAATCTTTTGTTTTGGTGTGGCAGTGCTCAGAGCTTACTTCTGGTTCTGTGCTCAGGGACCACTCCTGGCAGGGCTCAGGAGACCCTATGTGGTGCTGGGAATGGAACCCAGGTCGGCTGTGTGCAAGGCAAGCGCCCTCCCCGATGCACCACCACTCCAGGCCCCTCACAAACAAATCTGACTGCTGCAAATATTCCCTTGAACTTTCAGGAGCGGCTCCTTTCCCCTTTCCACAAATAAGTACTGTCAACTGAGTTCCTGAAACCACTTGGGACATCTCCCCTTTTCTTACTTATGCCCGAAAGGAGACCAGACTCAGATGGTCATCGCTCTTAAAACTCAGTGGAACACTAGAAATACAGTGTGAACGAGGACTCCTGCAGCAGACTCTGAGTGAACTACCTGTGCAAACATGAACTCACATTGATTGGAGCTTGAAGGTATGAAGCTAAGTGAAATACGATGAAGATAAATACTGTAAATCTCGACATCTATGTAGAATCTTAAAAACTAACCAAACCAATCCCAAGTTTATAGATACAGAGAACAGATGGGTAGTGGGCTGAGGTGGGAGAGCGAGAAAGGGGTGTTACTTCCGTCATTAATATTTCTGGGTGAAATGAAGCATAAGCTAGGCGAATACTAAGTGCAACGGAGAATGAATAATGTCTCCCCCATCCTATATTAGTGCCTCACCATCCTGGGAAGTCACAGTAAAAAAACCTTAAAACATTCCAAAGTAAGGCTGTCAATTCTCAAGAGACTCTGGTTCATTCCCCCTACCCCTTTATCTGGGTTTCTGAAACACACCTGGCTGTGCTCAAGGATGAAGTCTGGCGGTGCGCAAGGGCCTATAAGAGGTGCCAGGGATCGAAGACGGGGAGCAGCATGCAAGGCAAGCACCTTCACCCTATACTATCTCTCTGATCTCCACGCTACTTTTTAGGCATAATTTCTTTTCTTTTTTTTTTTTGCCTTTTTGGTCACATCCAGCAATGCTCAGGAGTTACTCCTGGCTCTGCACTCAGGAGTCACTCCTGGAGGTCCCAGGGGACAATATGGGATGCCGGGGATGGAACACAGGTCAGCCGCATGAAAGGCAAACATCCTCCACCCTGTACTATCGCTCTAGCCCCCGACATAATTTCTAAAATGTTTTAAATGATTCTAATGTGCATTGACAATTGAGAATCAGTTAGGAAAAAAAATCCTTAAAATATAAAGTTGTATGAGGGGTTAAATAAAAAAAGAAGAGAAAATTCATATTTTCAAAGAAGGAAATCAAAGTTCCAGCATGGATGATTTTATGAATAAAATAAATAAGAGACAACATACAGTTTCTCATTAAATGATAGGAATTTGCCTATTCATATCCCTTCTGAGGATTAATAGTACTCTGAGATTAGATCTTCTCTTCTGTAGCATGCACGGTAATAATTAGATTTTGCTTCGAATGGATTTATTCACCACTATGAATTATTTACCTACTTGGAGTTATTCATTCATAAAGAGGACAAATTATAAAAATCACACCAGGCAGGGCCTGGCAGATAGGAGGTATTTAAATATTTGCGAAATCAGGCATTTACATTAAGTTTTCCACACAAACATTTTGGTTCAAAACCCAGATTCCAAAGAGCAGGGGACTGAGTGTTTAGAAATGAAAGCAATAATGAGGAGAGGATGGCAGCCGAGACATCTGCAGTGGGAAAGCGCCTTCCGTGCATCTGCTCAGCCCCACAGACCCCTTAGAAAGGAAATGGTATTTTACAAACTGGGGAGGGGGCACTCCTGCAGTGCTCGGGAGACCCTGAATTACCAGAGATCAAACCTGGGGCACCCTCATGAAGCAAACTCTCCTTTGAGTTATCTCTCTAGTCTGAATGGGATTTTTTTTCTCGTTTCACTATATTAAATCACTGTATCACTGTCATCCCATTGCTCATGGATTTGCTCAAGCAGGCACCAGTAACGTCTCCATTCGTCCCTGTCGCGTTCCGGTTCAGGGGAATGAGGCCCATTATTGTTACTGTTTTTGGCATACCGAGTATGCCACGGGTAGCTTGCCAGGCTCTGCCGAGCTATATATTACATATATAGAGATAATGGGCTGGAGCGATAGCACAGCGGATGGGCGTTCGCCTTTCACGCGGCCGACCTGAGTTCGATTCCTCTGCCCCTCTCGGAGAACCCAGCAAGCTACTGAGAGTATCGAGCCCGCACAGCAGAGCCTGGCAAGCTACCCATGCGTATTGGATATGCCAAAAACAGTAAGTAACAATAAGTCTCTCAATGAGAGACATTACTGGTGCCCGCTTGAACAAATCGATGAGCAATGGGATGACAATGATGTGATGTATAAAGATAATGAATTGCTAAATATCACCAAAAAGCACTTGAAAAAAGTCAAGCTGGCTTAGTGGACTGGAATACACGCTTGGCACGCAGAAGGCCCGGGCGCAGTCTCTGTCCCCGCACGGCCCCTGAGCACCAGCGTGGCCCGGAGCCTCCTGTGTCTTGGTGGCCTTCTGGAGGCTGCTCCCTGGTAACAGATAGAGACTAGAAGCAAAGAGCCGAGCTGATGTGGAGAAAAGCCGACCCTGGAAGTGCTGAGAGAGACGGTGAATGCAAGAGCACCGGTGGGTGCCAGGGCCAGGCCTGTTTCTCTTTCCCAAACATGACTGAAGTTGGTAGATCCACTACTACCTCAAAATGAGAGACAGACAGAGTGGGGGTGAGAGGGAAGGAAGGGAGGGAGGGGAAGGTGATGCTGTGTAGGTTAACATGGGATTTGTCCTTTTAGCCTTGCCTTAGGGAACATAGATTATCTTAAAGCAATGTCTTTTCTGTATGGACACAGGAAGACAATATTGTGCTTGTAACTTGGGAGCTGATTGACTCCAATATTTACTCCTGGGCATCTGCTTTCTTAACTCAGTTGCCCTCGGTTCCTAGCACCCCAAAAGCAGGATCCCGACGAGGGACAGGACGGATCCAGGGCAAGCGGTGAGTTATGTGCTACCCTGGCATCGAAATGGGCCAGGCCAAAGCGCCACAATACTCAACTATAAGTTGAGGGCATGATCATGGACAATGCTGTCATGATCCAAAAGTAACAACGAGATTAGGATCCTGCTGGGGTTAGGAAGATTAACCTGGCCTGAGGACTGTGGTCTGGAGATGCCCTCAGGAAAAACCAAACTTTATATCTCTTACTGTGCTCATTCAGAATGACATTGCTAGAAATATTAGAAGTAGATTTACTATAACTATTTAAGTAGCTTACTAGCTCACACCCTGATACACCCTTGTTTGGACCACTACCCTTGAGTGGATCTCCTTAGATGAGATTTCCTTAGATGAGATTTTGTTAATCTCCTCAAGAAATGGTCTAACCCTTCTTTGTTGATTTGTTGATGTTAAACTCACCTTTGTGTCACCACCCTATGTAATTTGCTATATAAACTAAGACTGTGGGGCACTGAGGGGAGATAGAAGAGACGGGGATAGGAGAAAGAAGACAAGGGAGACAGAGGAAGGAGACAGAAGAAGAAGACAGAGGAAGAAGACAGAAGACACAGAGAGGCAGAGACAGAGAGGCAGAGAGGCAGAGAGGCAGAGACAGAGAGGCAGAGGCAGAGAGGCAGGCGCAGAGAGACAGACACAGGGAGCACAGTGGCACACACATAAGCAGAGCACAAGGTGAAAGAAGTGAGAGCGAGCGGGGCAGAAAGGGAATTAGAGGAAGATTCAGAGAGAGATCGAGAACCGGGAGAGAAGCAGAGAGAGAGAACGAAATAAACTGGTCGAGCAACCAGTTTGGCCTTCTTCCTTCCTTCACCTGCCTCACCATCGCCATCAACCTCCCCGGGGTGGGGGAAGCAGCTGGAGACTACCGAATGCAGGCAGGGGGAGAGATAGAGCTCCGCTGGGCCGTCTTCTCTTTTTGTGTTTTTACACAATGCTGCTGTTCTGAATCCCCATTTTAAAGATTAGAGAACTAAGGCACACAGGGGCGTAAATAACTGCCTTACTAAAGGCAGTTTCTGAATCAGGTTCATTCCTATGTGGAAGCTGAGCAACTGGGATGGGTGAATTTGAACCCTTTTCCTCCACACACTGAACTGGATCCCGTCTTTCACAGCTATCCCTTTAGGCATGCCTGTGTTTTTGAAGCTTCTTAAAAAAATGTTATGATTCCTGGGGTCACAGACAGCAGGCTTCTGGGTCAAAGAGCAAAGCGGCCCATTAGCTCACTATGAATATGGGACACCGGGGATTTGGACTTGTGACCAGAGGTTTAGAAAGCTGCAAGACAGGTGCTGTAAGTCACTGTGCTATTCCTCCAGGCCCCTAATGCCTCTTTTTATGCAGGGTTTACTCTTCAAATTCTAAATCCCAGGTTGCTGAAGTCTCTGTTTATGGAATTATCTCCCAAGCCAGGGTGTCCCTTGTAAACCAAAGCAAGGACACTAAAAAATAGAAAGCAAACAGTCTTTATGAAGTGATAGAAGGCAGGCCAAGACAACCCCATCAGAAACTCAGGCTAAGTCTATGAAGAGCAGAGGCCTGGGGAAGCAGAGGGTGGGCCATCGGGGATCAGAGAATTGGCCAGAACACAGCACACACCTGATCTGGAAAATTTTATTTATTTATTTATTTATTTTGCTTTTTGGGTCACACCCAACGATGCTCAGGGGTTACTTCTGGCTTTGCACTCAGGAATTACTCCTGGCAGTGCTTGGGGGACCATATGGGATGCCGGGGATCGAACCCGGGTCAGCCGAGTGCAAGGCAAACGCCCTACCTGCTGTGTTATCACTCCGGCCCCTGATCTGGAACATTTTAAATTCCAGCCTATGCCACCACTCCCCAAAAGGGAGCTCAGGAACCTTGTCATTTGACTCAATTCTGGCAGGACAATGCGAAATTAGTTACCTGTCTCCAAACCTGCAAGCTCCTGTTTTATTGTAGAATGGACAATTAGCGCGGTCCTTCTCCACGACTCTTGTGTCCGTGGGTGGTTCTGGGTTTTGCCACATGTTGGTATTTTCCAACTGTTGAAAATAACCATGACTTTACTGGCAGGGTAAAAATCCAGGAAGAATTCAAAGTTTCAGCGTCAAGCATTTAGTCATGCACAAAATACCCACATTTCAGTTTTAACAAGCAACTGAGACTGCAGAGGCAAATTCTAGGTGACACCAGCTGCCTTTCGCTTGCCTCCCGGGCACTGCCCATCACTAGACATCACTGCAGATACGAGGTGTCACAAGGGCTCCTGTCCATTCATTCTGAAAAGTGACAAAGGACTTGAGGCTAAAGGGCAATGGACAGAAACCTAAGTTCCTCTGAATCCAGGGCAACCACCCACTTCGAGGTACGTGTGATGCATGGCACACGCTTTCCAGACTTCACACAAGTTTAGTCCATAGGCAGGTAGGAGGAGGGGTGGGGGAATCCCCTATCACCAACCATTGATTTTTGTTCATTAAGAAGTTTTTGTGGTGGGGGGAGGAAAGACATCACAGTAGCAGAGTGAGTTCCAGATGCTCAGATGTGAGACTAAATCATCTACCTCAAAAGGAGCACTACAGAAATCACTCCTTTTGGGCTCGCTCTTCAAACCCGTGTTCACCAATCACACATCTCTCCTGCTTTTTTTTCTCTTTTTGGGTTACACCTGGCAATGCTCAGGGGTTACTCCTGGCTCTGCACTCAGGAATCACTCCTGGCGGTGCTTGGGGGACCATATGGGATGCTGGGAATCAAACCCAGGTCAGCTGCGTGCAAGGTAAACGCCCTACCCGCTGTGCTATCGCTCCAGCCCCTCTCCTGCTTTCTTTGATGCTTCTTTGCCTACTGTGGAGAAGCTCGTCTTCTCTCTCGAACATGTACTTCTCTTTCTCTACCCTCAGGTCTAAGTAACTTCCAATAAAAACTATCTTGAACACCCACACTCACATCCGCCCCCCACCCCAATCCCATTTTAAAAAAATCACTGGTCTCAAATTCTTAGTGAAAAGTTTTGACAATACCTCATTTTCAGCTTGCTCCAGCATCTTCTGCACAGCTTCCTACAAATGGTGCAAAAAATAGAACTAGTAAGAACCTGGAAATCAGGGAAGGCACGTGAGTTTCCCCACTGACAGGATTAAATGGACCCCAGTATGCATGCCACTCCCGCCCCCTGCAGACAGCTCTCTCAGCTCTCTGGCCTCCCTGACTGTCATCCCCACCCCCGCCCGCTGAAAGTGAAAATGACTGTTCCCTACCTTCTTCAGCACCTCACTCAGACCTCTCCTGGACTCCTCTCCCTATTCTCCTTGTACTCTGGTAACACTTCAAATTCTTCATAGAAGTCTTCCTGGACCGCATGATTTGCAGTCCTTCTCCACCCCAGCTCTGTGGCACATGACCCTGCATTTCTTTTGTTAACACTGTAAGTATCTTTTTTGCTTGCGTGTCCTTCTAAATAACTGAGACGATAAAAGCAGGGACTGTCTTTTCCAGGGTTCTGTATCTGCCCAAATGCACTAGAGACCCCAGCGCATGGCATAATCCATTTTATCTTTCCACTTGTCCCTGATGTCTTGCCAAACTGCCTTCAAAAATGCGTTTCTCTTTTGGTTCAGGGCCACACTTGGCAGTGCCTAGGGATCACAGACGGTGGGGATTAGAAGAATGACACTGGGTGCCAGAGATCAAACCCAGGTCAGCTACATGCCCTATCTGCTGTACACAGCCCCCTGCCTTGCTTTCTGCAAAGAAACCTTCACTTCTGCAATCGACAAACACTGTACTCATCACTCTATAAAAACAAGTTCCCAAGCGCCATCTTATAAGGCCCACTAAAGAGAAGTACGAGCTTGCAGTGACAGAGCGCGCGGGAGATCTCGGAATGGGGGTGACCCTGAGCGGCCACACACAAATGGCTCCTCCGTTCCTGAATGCTCATGATCCCGGAGGCCAACAAACTACTTTCAGCACCCAGTGGCTTCTTACAGAAATGCCTCTAGACTGAACTAAGCTATGGCCCCATGCCGCCCCGGGAGGAGAAAGGTTTTTCTCTTTCGGCCTTTCCTTTCCCCGGTGCGGCGTGGCGACTACCATCTTATAAGGCCCACTAAACAGAGGTACGAGCTTGCAGTGATGCGACTTCTGGCAGAAATTTCTCTGGACTTACTTACTAAAATACCAGAAATCCAAAACCCGATTGTTGGGGGAAAATTCCAAATAATAACAGCGCGTTTTCTGTTGAAATACTGAATGTAATCAAAGTAAAGTGAAAATCATCAGCCACACAGGCAGGGAGTGGATGTGGGATGGGAGGTATACTGGGGTCCTAGGTGGTAGAACATGTGCACTGGTGAAGGGATGGGTGTTTGATCATTGTATGACTGAGACTTAAACCTGAAAGCTTTGTAACTTTTCAATTGGTGATTCAATAAAAAAAAAAAATGACAAGTACCTGTTTCCCTGCCCCATATAAAACCTCGTGTGCTCTGGCCACAGCTAGAAAGCAGTGCTCAGACAAAGATGTATGAAATACGTACTGCAAAAAACTGATTCCTGAGCAACACACAAAAAACACGGCAGCAATCCCTACTCCTTCGTGACATACAAAATGAACTTGTCCTCAAGCAACGAACTACCCAATTTGATGATATTCAAACCTGACAGTGTTACAGAAACTGTACACACTGATGATCCAAAGAACAATGAGCTAGGAAACCTTTGAAATAAATACATAGCCAGGTTTGGGGAGAGAGCCTCAAGTTGTGGAGCACATACGCTGCATGTTCAAGGCCCTGAACTTGGATCTCTAGCAGTGTATGACCCCCACCCCCAAACACGGTCGGGTGGAGCTCTGGCAGACCCCGCACGATATGGAAGCACTATACTGCCATGCCAGAGAACTGCTCCATCAGACCCACCTCACTAGGCTGAGTGCTGCAGGGGAGGCCCCTGGCCCCCGAGCACTACTGGGGAAAGCCTCTTCCTACTCCCAAGGAAATACATACACTGCTAAGAAACAATAGCAACATATCCAGAATAAATGTTTACAAGATCCTGGAAGACAGAGAGTCAAAACAAGGGAATAGGTAGTACCGAACAATGGCCAATCCTTAGTCTGGGTTAACAAAATGGAGCTTATGAAGCAGAAGTAGGGAATGGAGAGGTAGACTAGAACTAAACTAAGGTAGTGTGGACACAACTGTGCACTGAGGTGTGGCAACTACATATCATTACTGCAAATGCTAAGACTACTATCAGCAGTAACTTAAATAATATAGTAATCTTAACTATAAGAATGTCTTTTTAAAAAAAGATCCTGGAAGATACAGAAAATATACACCTATATGATAGAATCTTTTTTAAAGATCACTGAAAAGGAAGTCAATGGGGGTATGATGCCGCAAACAGGTCAACCTGTACCTGCGGGGTGAGTGCATCAGCAGCCTGATGGTGCCTTTAGGCTTCCTGACACCCCAAAATTGCTACCATACCTTTGGCCAGACCTCAACAACTTGGAACCCAGTTTACCAAGAAATTAAAAAACAGCCAAAAGTTAGGTATGTGGGATCCATGCCCACAAACCACCTCTGGCTCAGCTATACAAGCTCATTTAGTGGTCTTATCTCAGAGACCCATAAGTAAATCTCCAAAAAGATCAAAAGCCACAGTTAATCTTGAACTCACGCATGGCAAAACAGACTGGGGTAAATCGGAGGGGCAGGCTGGCCTGTGCCTGCCCAAGCAGAGTTCCCAGCAGCCACTTGCTTCCACAATCCAAAATCGCCACCATATCCCCAGTCTGACTCCACTATCTCAGAACAGACCTCACCAAGATATAATCCGCTGAAAATTCGGGTATGCGGTTTTTTGACTGAAATCTCCAGGCTTTCAAGGAGTTGGGGTGGACTACCTCCCCCCTTCCCAATACACATGTAAGCACTGGCAGTCACCCCCACAAACCAACTCCAGCACCAACCTGTAAACTCTATTACTGGTCTTGCTTCAGAGACCCATGAACAAATCTTGAAACAGATTAAATGCCAGAGATACAGCAATGAGTCTCAGAAGACACCACAGAGACAGAGATCTCTCCAAGCCCCATACCAAGCAAATTTCACTGGGGCACCCCAGATCAAGTAGGTGCAGTCACCCTGCCTACTCCAGATGAAATCCCGGCGACCAAAAGCATCCACAAGCAAGGCCCAGGTATGCGGGTTCCAGGACTAAATCTCCATGCCGCATGGCAGCAGAGGTGCCAGGCTGTCCCTCCTCAGGTCCCCGCCCGCTCGTTGGCCTGGCTATCACCCCCACAATGTGCCTCCAGGCACCATCTTAGCACACTAACAGCCCTGGTCCAGAGACGCCTAATTGAATCCCAAAATGGATTAGTGCCCTACAGAAATGTCTCTGGAACCCAACCATTTACAAGCTGGAATTACAGATGCACGTGGGCATGACACCCAAGATATTCAAAATGAGCAATGGACAATAAATGATCTAGCATCTGCCCCTTTCCACACGTGCAGGCCGAGCCTCACACATAAGCGAAATCCCACAGAACCCAGGTAATGCAGAACTTTGTGATCTTGGATTCTGGGCTCAATGGGACCCAGAAGCAGAGATACTCTGCCTGCTTCCCCCAGTCTCCTACAACCCAGGGGTCACACCCATGAGCCACCTCCTACCAGCACCAGACAATCTCATTGGCACCCTCCAGAACTCACGGCTGCTCCTCCCCGAAGAGACCATAAAATGAGGCCCCCATACCCATGCCACCAGACTCCGCGCCAGGCTGTTTTCATTTGGGGCGCCCAAGAGGGGGGCGAGTGAGAGCCCTCCCCACCCCAAGGGTCCCAGCCATGGCAGCCGACCTCTACCACCCAACTGCCTCCATGCTCCAGGCCGCTTTCCACAAACTCGGGCCGAGCCTCACATGAGTGAACAGATTCCTATGAAACATCATCGTAGAGTCAAATAAATGTATATGCCTCTCGGAGAGCCCAGCAAGCTACCAAGAGTATCCTGCCCACACAGCTGAACCTGGCAAGCTCCCCGTGGCATATTCGATATGCCAAAACAGTAACATTAACAGGTCTCATTTCCCTGACCCTAAAAGAAGGCTCCACTCATTGGGAAAGACGAGTAAGGAGAGGCTGCTAAAATCTCAGGGATAGGACGAATGGAGACTTTACTGGTGCCCGCTCGAGTAAATCGATGAACAACAGGATGACAGTGATACAGTGACAGCATCTGCCCCTGACAAGCAGGTTGAATGGTGGTCAGAAAATTTGAGCAAAACATAATGCCTAAAAGTAGAAAGAAGAGTATTGGGGAAATTGCCTGCCATGGAGGGAGGGTGAAGACTGGGATGGGGGAAGGGGATATACTGGGAATACTGGTGGTGGAAAGTGTGCACTGGTGGAGGGATGGGTGTTTGATCATTGCATGGTTGAATCTCGAACATGAAATCTTTGTAACTGTATCTCATGGTGATTCAATTAAATAAATAAATAAATAAATAAATAAATAAAAATAAAATTTAAAAAACAAAGGAAGTCAAGGTTTAGGAACAACACAAAAAAGTCCCCTAATTTCTGATGAGTCCACACTTCCTTCAATTACTTGTGTTCACATTTTATAAGCAGTTAAGTAACTAAACATACGTGGCAACTACACAAAATGCTACGTTAGGGGCCTGAGAGATAGCTCAAAGGGCTGAGTACATGCAAAGATGCACGAGGGACGGCCAGCTTCAATCCCCAGTACCACACGGCTTCCCCGAGCACCACCAGGAGGAGTGACATCTGAGTACAGAGCTTGGAGCAGCCCTTTGGGCCAAAAACAAAACGTGCTATGCTCTAAATAAGTTCACTTCAGAACCTCAGAAAAACATCATTTGCTCCAGAGTGGTACACAGTAAAGCAGGGACTTATTGTAAGCTTTGGGAAATAAAACAAAATTTACTTTTAATAAACAAGTTTTATTGAACAAGAAAACAAGCATTTATTTATGTATTAATTAGGGCCACTTTCAGGGCAAACTGGCAGAGTGAGATATTTGCAACCAGAACATATGGACCAGAGAGCCTCTAACATTTATTCTCTGGACCTTTACAAAGTTTGCCAGTCCCTGGTGCAGAGGAGAAGATGGATAAAGTGGAAGAAAAAATCTAAATTTAAGATTAACTCCCACTGCACAGATCCACGAAGTAGCAGCATAGTAAGGTACAACATTGTGACTATAAATAAAATAAACACTATAAATAAATAAATAAATAAACATTGCTTATTTAGCTGACCAAAATATATTTCTCGTATGAAAGTGGTCTTCATCCATAGATCCTGGCTCAAGCTCTGAAAAGCCTCAGTTTCCTAAGTGCTGAGAGTGATAAAGAGGTCTGGTTAAGTAAATGAAGTAGTTAACTGAAAGTGTCAGATGATGGCAGGGCTGGCTGCCAAGAGAACCAATTCTGTGATTGGTGGGTTGGAACTTTCACTGCCACCCCAGACCTCTGGGGCGGGAAGAAGGGCTGGAGGTTAGATTAGCTGTGGATGGTTTAATCAATCATGCCTACATAATGAAGTCTCCATGGCAACTGAGGGGAAGGGGTTTGGGAGAGCTTCATGGATTGGTAGACATGTTGGAGATTTCGAGAGATGGTGCACCTCGTGAGGGCACGAAGGCACTGAGCCTTTCTCTACACATGACCCCAATGTTTCCTGACTTATGCACCATAACAAACTGGTGATCTGGTGAGAAAACTCCCTGGGTTATATGAGTTACTCTAACAAATAAACGGAAATGAAGGAGAAGGAGCAGTGGGAAGCTCTGTAACAAGCCCAGGTCCCCAGGAGATGGAGCCCTTCAGTGTGGCAGTTACACTGGAGACGGTGTCAGTTCTAAGGGGCCCTCTCACACACCCTGCTGGTGTTTGGGAATTGCTTAGCACTGTGGGCAAGCCTCAGCACCCACATAGGAGTTAGCAGCAGGACAATGGAACATGCAAAATTATGCCTGCTTCAAAAGAAGCAAAAAGCTGCAACTCTCGTCAGCCCAGAGCCCGTTCTGCTCACTACAAAGGCCATGCACGTGCGCATCCTCTCCACGGCGGGCAATCACCTCTCTCTCTCTCTTCTCCTGTCGCTTCTGCTCCTCCTCAGCTCTCTCTTTTCTCTGCTGTTCTTCCCATTCTTCCTTTAGTTTTCTCTGCACAGGAGGTAAAAAGGAGAAGGAGAAGGAAAGAGAAATATTTTTCAGATTCATTCTTTGAAGACAATTAACATACGAGGAAAAAAAAAAGCTTAAACTACAATGGTAAAATGGGTAATGCCCATTTTGTAAAGATATGTCCCTCTTACGATGAGCTATTCTGGTTAACTGGTTATTTCATACCTCTTGTTCTTCCTGCCGTTTTCTAATGGCTTCTTCTCTTTCCTTCTTCATTCTAAATTCTTCTTGTGCCTTCTCCTCCCGCAGCAACCACTCCTTATGTAATCTTTGCCTATTGATAGAATGAGGTAATCAAATTAAATGAATGAGCTTTAATGTATAATACACATACATGATAGCAAAATTACACATTTGGGAGCACTCAAGTTATCATGGAAGCTACTTTGCAGAACACCATTGAGTGGGAGTTAGTGAAACAGAATATATAAGTAACAATCTTGGATAATCCCATTTCAGCAACCATCTTCACAGGTTGCAGCTTAAAAACTCTACATCTACATTACATGGACAGTGATAACTTTCACATAAAACAGTATGACACTACAACTATCCCTTCAGGTTGATCGTGACTGTTTTTTAAGTGCCAATAAAGTCAGTAAGACGCTTCAAAGCAACAAAGCAGATCCACCCACATGCCATGCATTTTCAAAGAAGCAATCACAGGATTGCAGCTTCATGAAAACCTAGTATCCTATGTTATAACCTTTCTACTGCTACTTTGTGCAATTATAGGACTCCAACAGTTTGCCACCAAATGCTTAAACTGAGGAAAGAAAATTAAAACTACATTGTAATATACTTAAAGGAAAAAGCTATAATTTTGAGGGGGGCAATAACTGGGAGTGCTCAGGGACAATTTCCTGGCTTGAGGCTCAGAGACTGTTCCTGGGCCTCCTGCATGCAGAGCATGTGCTCCAGCTCTTTGTGCTAACTCCTTGGACCATTTCACTTTTTTAATGGCCGGGGGGGAGGGTGGTTCCCAAGCAGCACTCAGGGAACAGGGGGACCTCTCCTAGTAATACAGTCAGCCAAGCAGACTGAACATTTCTTTTTTGTTATTGTTTTGGGACATACCCAGCAGTGCTCAGGGGTTATTCTTGGCTCTACGATCAGATTTCACTCCTGGCAAGCTTGGGGGACCACATGGGATGCCAGAATCAGACACGGGTTGGCTGCAAGCAAGGCAAGCACCTTAGCTACCGTACCATCTCCCACACTGAGCATTTCAATGCTAGGCCTGAAGAGGCAGTACTGTTAAGGCCCCGTGGTGACAGGGCACACCAGGACCACATGTGGAAGTATCTAGGATTATTCCCAGGGCTACCCCTGGCAGTGTAGGGGTGCTGGGGTACTGGAGATCAATCCAGGTGTTAAGTATGCACCCCTGACCCCTGTGCTAGTTCCCTAGCCCTAAGCTATAGGTTTTAAAAATAGATGAGAGTTCAAAAAAATGAATGGGTTTCTGATTTATTTTTCTGAAAGACCAACATTACCTTGAAATTACCTTGGAATTAATGTTGCTGAAAAACAGCAGCATTACCTTGGAAAAACAAATGTCTTAGAAACCCTATATTATACATGTCCAAATTACAGATGGGTTATATTTCAAAAGTTATTAGCAAAGGAAGTGCTAGAACACATCACATTTCTCCTGAATTTATAAAAAAATAGCAAATTTTCTCTATTATTTCAGTAATAAAAACTCAAGATTTTTATGCTACTCTGGGGGATCCTAAACTAAATTTCAAATACCTTATGAGAAAAACGTATTCTGTCTCTAACCTCAGATGCCAAGAAACCATGTTTTAGCTATGGTATAAACTGCCATATTGCATGTGTCTTACAGGGCAATGTTTTTCCAACCTCCCTTCCAAGGCTGGGCCACAGAAATTACCTGCCATTATGCAAAAAAAAGTATGTAGTTTCACTAACTAGGTTTTCAACCACTGCCCTTGGGACTAGTGGTGGTGTACAGGTACATAAAAAGGTTGAAAAGTGTGACAGGGTCAGGGATGTTCGCAGGCCGGGGCGGTCTGAGATACACTGCTGAAAGACATTACGGATCCCTCTTCCTCCACTGCCAAAGGGTACCATCCGTTTCCATCAGCATGCTGGAGTCCTGCCCTTCTATGTCCCACAGAGCTCCTAATATCAGAGCCTCTCCAAACCCTGTATCTCCACCTTTGAACTCTGTATGCATTTCAGAGGGAACATCCCTTCCTGGATATGGGGCTAACGAGTATAAATTCCCTGTTTTGTTTGTGCTTTGGGTCCAGTTCCTGGAGCATAAGCTTGGCTGGGTCCGCCAGTGTAAACAAGTCCTGCTTCTAAAGCTTTAGTGAGAGCTTGGTTCTTCCTAATCTAATCAAGCCCAAAGTCCACAGCGATGAGCATGTACAGATGCTTCCCAGGGCATCTAATATATATAAGCTTAAGTGTATATGAACTTAAGACAAAAAATATTACGTTACAACTTAATAACTTGAATATACTACTGGAACTGGAATTCTGAACACATAATTCCATCAAATCCCTGCATTATGAGTATGGCTTCTGGCAGAAGGCAGTGTCCCTAGACTGGTTGCAAGCCCCTAAATAGCCCCCTAGCTCCCATAGGTCCCTGCTCGCATACCTTCTAAAGGGCCTGTGATTGTGACTGTTCAGAAGCACCTCTCCCAAGGAACAGAGCATTCCTCAGGAAGGGTAACCACCGAGAACAAGACTTAGCAAGGCTGTAGTTCAGTGGTAGAAGGAAGTGTCTGGCCTTGGGCTCCATCCTTGGCCCATATATTCCCCACTTCACATGACGAAAAATGACAAGGATTTTGGTGCAATTTTGAAATCAAGATTATGGATAAAAGCAATGCTACTTTAATAAACAAAATTAAAAACAAAAAGATAAGGCCTGTCTCCCAGGCTCTGTAAGAACAGAGTCCCACCTTTCCTAACTGCAAGCTAACACAAGGGCCTAGTCGCATTTACCCCAGGCAACCCTTTGGTACTTCTTCCTCTTCTCTGTCTCTACTGGGCTTCTGCACTCCTGCGTCCTCATTCTGCTTTTCAAAGACCTAGAGTACCTCTGCACAAATCAGAACAGAATTTAGCTCATTCTTTCCTCTACTGCCAGGAGAACTGAATAAAATCTGTTCTCACCCCTTTAATGCCGGCAAGGGTTACCTCTGACACAGTATATTGACTTAAAGTAGTACTGAAGCTATATGATATTTTTGCATCATTAAGTTTCCAGCTTTTCAACAATGAAATATTAACTCAGAGGAACACACAAAGAGCAAAGGAACACAGATAATGTTTTGTGATTTAACACATTGACACTGGTGCTGCAATTTGTGTACGTCCAGCCACACAGGTTCAAGCCACAAGTGGTACACACTGGCATCAACATGTTAAAAGAAGCATTTCCAAAAAGGGGATGGGGGATTTTAAAAACTGCCTGCCAATTTCATACCACATATATCATTTTCTCATAACAGAAAGCTAGAACAACTAGAGTTATCACAAAATCTTCAACCTGCCAGCACCATATTAAATACTATACTATCACCATATTTAACCATCCCAGTTCTATGAGGTAGGCACCATGATTGATTTTTATCTCACCTCATTTATGGTGAAAAAAACCATGCAAGTTGAGAGAGATGAAACGACCTGAACATAGCCCAGGGGCAGAACTGGAACTCAGATCTAGCTGAATCCAGCTCTATGTTCCTGGCTCACTACTACATTTTTTGTAGGTCTTTTTTTTGGTCTTTTTAGTAATTCTACCTATTTATGTACTTAACTATGTAACTGAAATTAAATACAAGAAGCAATATTTCCAGTGAATGCACTCAATAGCTGGAACGTGTCTACAAAGTTTTCCTCCTAATTGAAAATTTTAATCAAATTTTATTGTGGTAAAATATATATACCACAAATTTTACCATTTTAGCCCATTAAAATGTACAATTTAATACCACTAAGCCATTTAACATTATTGTGCACCATTTTAAAGAATTATTCCCTAAAAAAGACTGAAAGATAAAATAAGGAGGGCTAGGGACTGAAGAGATAGCACAGCAGGTAGGGCGTTTGCCTTGTACGCAGACGACCGGGGTTCAATTCCTCCGTCCCTCTCAGAGAGCCTGGCAAGCTACCGAGAGTATCCTGCCCGCACAGCAGAGCCTGGCAAGCTCCCCGTGGCATATGTGATATGCTAAAAACAATAACAACAAGTCTCACAATGGAGACGATATTGGTGCCCACTCGAGCAAATCAATGAACAATGGGATGACAGTGCTACAGTGCTACAGGGAGACAGTACAGGGGTCAAGATGCATTAACTCAACCCAGCTTCAATCCCTGGTATCACACAGCCCTGCAGCATTGCCAGGTGCAACCTGGAAGCCCCCAAGCAATACTGGGATGGTCTGTTGTTCTCTAGAACCACAGGTCCCAAGAGGTATCACATCCTCAGACCCTAGCATTGAACTCCAACCCAGTTGGCAATCACCAGGACCCAGACCCCTTGAGTAACTCTTGAGGTCCTCCCTTCCCAGTTAGTACATTTTCATCATCCTGGAATGGGAGAGAACTTTCTAAGTCGGACACCAAGTGCAGATGTTATTTTGATGTGAAAAATCATACCATAATAATGCCACGAGCAAAGAGCTGATGACAAATGAGAAAAAAATGTATAACACATATGACAGATAATGTATTAATACATATTCGGATAATAAAGTGGTGAAAGAAACTGAAGACATGAAGAGAAAGACATTCCATGCTCTCAGATTGAAAATTACTGCTAAGGTCTCTAGAGGACATAAAACAATAGAAAGAATCAATGAAATCCCCCTTTCACCAAAATAGAAAAAATAATAAAAGTTGTCTGGAACCTCAAGAGAGCCCAATAGTCAAAGCTATCTTGAAAAGGAAGAATAAAGCTAGAGACACCACATTTTGTGGTTTCAGACTAGACTAGACTGCAGAGCTGGGAAGCTTAAAGAATCCACATGCTTTGCATGTAGGAGCTGTGGGTTTGATCCCCAGCACCACACAGTCCCATGAGCACAACTGGGAATGACCCCCCCAAGCAATACCCTAGGAGAAGTTAGGCCTCAAGCACTGCTGGGTGTGCACCAAAAATAAAACCAAAAGTATCCAAAAATAAAGCTAGCTATAAGCTACCAAAATAGTATAGTACTGGCATGTAAAACAGGCAGATATCAACAAAATAAAATCAAATAATCCCCCACACACATTCCCAATCAACTTATGACAAAGGAATCAGAAATACACAAGGGCAAAAATAGTCTTTGCTAAATGTTAGAAAAACTGGCCTACAAAGAATTCAGACAAAGATTGAAACACTCATGGGCCAGAGTGATAGCACAGCAAGTAGGGCGCCTGCCTTTCCTGTGGCCCACCTAGTTTTGATCCGCGGCATCCCCTACAGCAACCCATAAAGTTCCCTGAGCACCAGCAGGAGTAATTCCTGAGTGCAGATCTAGAAGCAACCCCTGAGTATTGCTGGGTAAGGCCCAGAAACAAAATCAAAAGAATGAAACAGTCATACAAACGAATAACATCAGATTACATTTTATATATGAAATTAATTCAATATGGATTAAAGACTTGAAAACGAGACTCAAATCCATCAGACTCTGAAAAGAGACCTCCCCCAGCAAGTGGGGGGCACAGACATAGTACAGTGGGTAAGGTTCTTGCCTTGCATGAAAGTCAAACTGGGTATGATCGTCAGCACCAGATACGGTCCCCCAAGCTCCACTAGGAGTGCCAGGAATGGTCTCTGAGCACCAAACCAGGAGAAAGCCTCAAACAATGCCAGCGTGCCCCCCCAAAAAAAACCTGAAAATACAAGCAGAAAGCTGCATGATATAATCTTGGCAATGATTTTCAATTTTTTAGGACATGACTCCAAAAGGCCACAAAAAGCAGAACATAAGCAAGTGGGTCTACATCAAAGTAAAATCCAGAGCAAAGGAAATCATCAAGAAAAAGGCAACCTAAGACGGGAAGAAATTATCTGCATATTTCCAATAAAAGTGACTATCCAAAGCACATAATGGACTCACATAACAGCAAAAAGGCAGGCATTCCACGGGACCCCCAATCACTCTCTTCTCCGTCCACAGGGCCCCTCCTCCCTGCTCACAATGCAGATGCTCCAATGAAAAATGGGCAGATGGTCTAAATAGACTTTTCCTCCAAGGAAGTCACGCATATGGCCAGCAGGTTTTAAAAAAGACAAGACTCAGGCAGAGCGATAGTCCAGTGGGGAGGGCGTTTGCCTTGCATGCGGCCGACCCAGGTTCAATCCCCGGCATCCCATATGGTCCCCCGAGCACCGCCAGGAGTAATTCCTGAGTGCAGAGTCAGGAGTAACCCCTGTGCATTGCCGGGTGTGACCCAAAAAGCAAAACACAAAACAAAAAAAAAGACAAGACTCTCAACATCACTACTATCAGGAAAATACAAATAATAAGTTATTACACCAATCCTGATAAAATGGCTATATCAAGAAAAATAAATACCAAGTGCTATGAAGAAGTGTGTGAAGAAAAGGGGGCCCTCACTGCACAGAAAGATAATATAAATTAACAGGAATGTAAACTGGCACAACCACTAAGGAATATGAAGTTTCTTTTTTTTAATTTATTTATTTTTAATTAGTGAATCACCGTGAGGGTACAGTTACAGATTTATACACTTTTGTGCTTATGCTTCCCTCATACAAAGTTCGGGAACCCATCCCTTCACCAGTGCCCATTCTCCACCACCAGTAAACCCAGCCTCCCTCCCACCCTCCATAATCCCATCTCCCCCCACCCCACCCTGCCACTGTGGCATGGCATTCCCTTCTGTTCTCTCTCTAATTAGCTGTTGTGGTTTGCAATAAAGGTGTTGAGTGGCCACTGTGCTCAGTCTCTAGCCCTCATTCAGCCCGCAACTCCCTTCCCCCACATGGCCTTCGACTACATTATACTTGGTGATCCCTTCTTTGAGTTGCCCTTTCCCCAGAATGTGAGGCCAGCCTCCAAGCCATGGAGTCAACCTCCTGGTACTTATTTCTACAATTCTTGGGTGTCAGTCTCCCACTAACCAAAGTTTCTTCAGCCAGTCATCCGTTCTAGGGCATTTGGGTTTTTTTCCAGATGGAATATGAAGTTTCTTTTAAAAAAATGGACCTACCATATGTTGCAGCCATTCCGCTCCTGAGTATTTATCCCAAGATGAAAACTCTAATTAAAAAATGTACATCTCCATGATCATTGAAGCATAATTTAAAATAACCAAGATATGAAAATAATCTATGAAGTCCATCAATGGTTGAATGGACAGAGAAAATGTTGTATAGGGCCTAGGAGTCTGCTCAAAGGGCTGGAGCAAATGTTTAGTCATGCTGGTAACTCAGGTTCAATCCCTACACTGAATGATCCTCAGAGAACCCATGAACCAAGTGGAGTGACACCACACACCACCAGGCGGGGCCTCCCAAAACAAAAATAAAATGTGACATATACACAGGATAATATTCATTAAAAAACCCTAGAAGAATGCAAGCTTGCCATTTATAACAAACGTATGGGACCTGAGAACATCATGCTAAGTGGAATAAGACAGAGAAAGTCATAGAGTATGATCTCACTTGAATGTGGCACCTGAAACAACCACCAAATTCATAGAGAACAGATTTGTGGTGGTGGATGGGAGAAAAGGATGAAGAGGATCAAAAGGCAAAAACTTCCAGTTAAAAACTAAGACTCAATGTCCACCCATCTATAAGCAAATTTCATGACTTCATTATTCCTAATAGCTGCATAGTACTCCATTGTGTAGATATACCAAGTTTCTTCATCCATTTGTCTGTTCTTGGGCACTCGGGTTGTTTCCAGATTCTGGCTATTTAATGCTGAGTGAAATGAGTCAGAAAGAGAGGAACATACATAGAATGACTGCCTTCATTTATGGGATAGAAAATATCCAAAGCTAGGGAAAACAGGGGCCAGAAGGACATAGGCAATGGTTGGAAGCTTGCCAAAAGTCTGTGTGTGGGGTGGGGGGAGCAAAGGGCAGTTAGGATAGAGAAGGGAGCAGTATGACTATTGTCTATGTATTATCATATATACATATATTGGCATATATAGTTGAAAATGATCACTCTGGACAAAAAGTAAATGTTAGAAGTAGGTAAAGGGATTTACATGATGGCCTTTCAGATCTGTATGACAAACCATAATGCCCAAAAGGAGATATAGAGAGAGGAGGAGGAGAGAAGAGAAAGAGAGAAACCCAAGTCCCTGGGGGTAAAATATATATCACAGTGACTAATAATCCTACACTGCATATTTGGAAGTTTCTAAGAGAATACATCTTAAAAGTCCTCAACACTAAAAAAAAATTAATTTATATCACTGTATCACTGTCATCCTGTTTATCGATTTGCTCGAGCAGGCGCCAGTAACGTCTCCATACACCGGGGAATGAGGACCGTTGTTATTACTGTTTTTGGCATATCAAGTATGCCACAGGTAGCTTGCCAGGTTCTGCAGTTTTAATTTATATAGAGACATACTGACAAGACTTACGGTGGTGGGAATTCAGTGATATATACAATTATGAAATCATGTTATGTACCATGAACTAATAAAGTCACTTCCCCAAAATTAGCGATACTGGTTATAGAACTTTCAAAATGTGTCCCAAAAGAAAATGGCATAAGAGATAAGCAATCTACAAGTATGTAATCTGTCACTATCACTGTCATCACCTTGCTCACCAATTTGCTCGAGCGGGCACCAGTAATGTCTCCATTGTGAGACTTGTTACTGTTTTTGGCATATCGAATAAGCCACAGGTAGCTTGCCAGGCACTGCCATGTGGGCAAGATACTCTCGATAGCTTGCCGGGCTCTCCGAGGGGCGGAGTAATCGAACCTGGGTCGGCTGTGTGCAAGGGAAATTCCCTACCTGCTGTGCTATCACTCCAGCCCTACAAGTATTAATAATCAAATTTACCAAGAACTATAAGGAAAATATTTAATTAAAACATTTAATTGTATGAATTTAAAAATAAATCAGTATCAACAAAAATACAGGGAGATGGGTACCTGAATGTTGTCAGAAGGGCTGCAAACTCAGAATGCCATTTACCCAGTCACCTACAGCCTGTGCATACCTATTCTTTAGTTTCAACGATTTAATTTCTAGGTGTTTTCCTCAGGAAATAATCGTACAATTACCAGGGAGATATATATATGAATCAGTGCTTCCTAAAAATGGGTGGTACTAGCCCCTTCCAGAGGCGCTGGAATGATGGGGCTGTGGCAGTAGCCTTGGAAGCAACTGGAGGGCGTTAAGTGGTATTTCTATATTTTTCTGGAAAAGGAGGTGGTAGCTCAAGTAAGTCTGGTAACTTTTGACTCAAGTGCTCATTCTTTGTTCGTTTTTGTTTGTGGGCTACACCCAGTGATGCTCAGATGGTACTCCTAGCTCTGCACTCAGGAACTCATGGTGGTGCCCAGGGGACCATATGGGGTGCTGGGGATCAAACCTGGGTCAGCTGCTTGCCCTACCTGCCGTACTATGGCTTTGCCCCGCCCCCCGCCCTTATTCCATCTTTTATATAATTGTGAAACACCTCGATGTAAATAATGGTAAATTAACAATAAAGAATAATATTGGGTTTTATTATTTTTTATTAATAAAGAATAAGCCTTGGGTTCAGACCCCAGCACTGCAAAAACAAAAGAACTCTAATTTCTAAGTGAATGGTAAATGAATAAATTACCTGAATTCTATCAGAGGAAATAAAGATTATAAATAACTTATGTTATTTCTAGTGTATAACTGGATACTACATCAATAATTGAATACTACATTAATAAAATGACTAAATCAGACTTCCAATCAACACTGAAACATGTCCTATATTCTTAGCAAAAAAAAGTAACTTAGAGAAAATGCCTATATATAATAACATTTAGAAATAGACATGTACTTATCAACTGGACTTTCTTACACTCTAAATAGTTGGGTATCTTAGGTTCTTGTAGTCACTGAAGTGATTTCATTAGTTTGAATTTTTTTCAAAAACACTTTTGAATCAGAAAAAAGTGAAAAATACCACCATTTGGGGCTGGAGCGATAGCACAGCAGGTAGGGCGTTAGCCTTACACGCAGCTGACCTGGATTCGATTCCCAGCATCCCATATGATCCACCAAGCATAGCCAGGAGTGATTCCTGAGTGCATGTGCCAGCAGTAACCCCTGTGCATCGCCGGGTGTGACCCAAAAAGCAAAAAAAAAAAAAAAAAAAAAAAAAAGAAAGAAAGAAAAAAGAAGAAAAATACCACCATTTATTTAAAAAATAACAGCATCTAGGTTTAGTCTGTCAGCTAAAAATTTAAATGGTTTATCTGAATTTTATGAAAAAGACAAGTACTGGCTAGTAAAAACTTTTAATACTCTAGTAAATAAACAAGATCATGAGAAGTGGTTATCAGTGCTGACCTCTCCATCTCCATCAGCCTCTCTTCTTCCAGTCGTTTTTCTTCAGCAAGGGCATCCTCTTCCTCCTCTTGTGCAAGTTCTGAGGAAAAGTTACAAAAACCTTGATTAATAATATAAGGGGGAAAAATAGATACACTCTTAAAATTATAGTATGAAATGTGTTTTAAAACTTAATAAAGACTTGACAATGTGGTACAATGTGAGCATCAACCCCTCCCCCCCACAAATACAACAGGAGAAAAACGTGTTAAAGTTTAAAATATTGGGGCCACAGCGATAGTTCAGGAATTAAGAATCTTGCTTGCATGTGGCTGACTCTGGTTTGATCCCTGGCACCATATGGTCCCTAAGCATGACATGCAGCCATGCAGGCCCCTGACACCATTGGGCCTTGGCACTGAACTGCCAGGAGTGGACCAGAGGCCTCTTGAGCAATGCTTGAAAATCCCCTCCCCCAGGCCCAAAGCACCCTAACAGCTACACAGTGATACTCAAAAGATAGTGCGGCATGAACTAGAATAACCCCCATGTTTCAAGAAGAAAGGCAACTAAGAGCTGCAGAAAACCTTGAGAGATAAAAGTCATCATTTTGCAAACGCCCCACAGAAAGAACCGAGTCCAAGATATGAAAATTAGCAGATAAAAGCTTGTTGGAAAGAAAATATTTATTCCATATCAAAATGTACCCAAAGATAAGTACTTCTTTAAAAAACAGGAAAAAGAAACTTTCCAAGGGAACAATTTGATGGCAATACTTGTTCATACTTAGCCGAAGAATGAAATGCCCTAACACAGGCCCTTGCTATGTATAATGAGAAGCAAACAGCAGCTGCTTTAGGGCAACCTCAAGTTCATTAGGAGATGCAGGCTGAACTATTAGGAGCGAAGGGTCATGATGCATGGAACTCATATGCACAGGGTTCAGAGGAAAATTATTTTTCTATATACAGAGAGAGGGAGACAAAGCATTAAAGGGCTGAGTGGCTTGGGATCAAGCCTGAGTTCCAGCCCCAGCACTGCACAGTCTCAAGGAGGGATCACTCGAGATGGGAGATGTGTGCTGAAAGCAGATAAAGGACCAAACATGATGGCCTCTCAGTATCTGTATTGCAAACCACAATGCCCAAAAGTAGAGAGAGTATATGGGGGAAATTGTCAGCTGTAGAGGCAGGGGGAATAATAGGATGGGGGTAGGATACTGGGAACACTAGCATGGTGGCACTGTTGTCCCACTGTTCATCGATTTGCTCGAGTGGGTACCAGTAATGTCTCCAATGTGAGACTTGTTACTGATTTTGGCATATGGAATATGCCACGGGGAGCTTGCCAGGCTCAGTGGCAGAGCCCTAACCTAACCTTGCATGTATGAGGCTCTGGGTTTGGTCCCTGGCACCACAAAGTCAGTTAACTTTACTTTTTCAAAAAGCACATTAGAAGAAAACACGTTACATAAACCCAGTAAGGTTGCTAAGAACTTTAAGGCCTTGCCGGACACACTAGCAACAGTGTTAGTTGTGGGACCTTCTATCTGTCTTGTTCTCCCGTTCATCTCAATTATTTTATTCAGCCTCCTAAGGAAGCATTCTGAATGAATAAAAAAGAAATGTTAATACGAGTTGCAGCTAAGCACAATGCTGCTTCTAAGCGTCCCAACCACTGCTACAAAAATCCTTAGTGAACAACCAAGATGGTAAATAAAGCCTCTATGGCCCTGTTTCTCAGGCCTGATAATCCTAAAAATGTGAAGTAATGGACGGTTGGACTTCCTAGAAACTGTCTAGAAAAATTTAGTAAGCGTGTATAACCTAAAGGGAACCATGACAGCCCCAGTACCGGGGGCCAACTCAGTATTCCCATCTGCACCTCTATTTCCTGTTCGATTTCTTTCAACTAATCCTACCAATACCATTGAGTTAAAGTCAGGCTTATTATATAAATGCTACGTTCTGTCCTATGAAGGCCAAATGACGCAGTGGCCAGCACAGAGGCAGGGGCTGGCATATTTTAACGAAACTGCCTCGACCAGTCGAGACTCAGAATCAGTGCTATCTGCTTCCCACCATCCCTCCCCCTTCCGCGACAGGGGTCTCATCTTCCTGGCTGTGCCATTTCGCTGGTTTTGAGACCCGCCCCCCCGGAGTCCAGTAGAAACTGCGTTTGCGGAGGATCCATGGAACAGCCCCACCACAGCCTCGCGACAAGAACCCGGATCAACAAACGGTCTCTTGGGCCACTGACGCTGGGGCAGAGCTCAGCAAGACGTGCAAACACCCCGGGCTGCGACTGGATGGACAGAGACGGTTATTCCCCGGGATCCTCCACGCGTGCGGAGACACCAGGGACCGTTACCCCAGCAACAGCGGAAACACACACACACACACACACACAGAGCCCACCCCCCACCCCCCCAACGGCCGCGGCCGCCCGTTACTTCGTGCCACACACACACACACCACCCCCCCATACCCCCCAACGGCTGCGGCCGCCCGTTACTTCGCGCCCCTCGTCGGCAACGGACGCACCGGTTCTCACCCTGGCGATCCCTAACTGTCAATCACTGATACGATCCCTGACTGTCGCCTGGCGGCGGGGGGAGGGACAGGGGACGCCAGCGATTTCTTCGCACCGAAAGCACGCGCAGGTGGGGGGAGGGGCGGGGGCACGAACAGGTGGGGGGAGGGGAGGGGAGCACGCGCAGGTGGGGGGAGGGGCGGGGGGCCACGGCCACATTACCTGCGTCTCTCAGGCGGGCGAGCTCCTGCCGGCGCTTCTTGCGTTTCTCTTTCTTCAGGACCGCCCGGTATTTCTTGTGGCTGGAAGACGGAGACAAGCGGACGGCCGCGGGGCGCAGTCAGCGGCGGCGGCTCCCGCGACTCCCCTCTGCCCGCGCGCCCCACACCGCCGGCGGGCCGGAGAGGGCAATCTCGCGCGCCCGGGTTCGAATGGCGTGCAACGGACACGGGCCGTCGCGTCGCCCGGCCACTCCCAGCCGGAGCGTCGTCTCCGGGCCGCCACCTGTTCCCCACACTCGCCTTCGCGAACTCAGCAGCAGCGGGCTGAGGGGGCGGGGCGGGAGCCCGGGAAGGGCTCGGGCGGCCGCCGGGGCGCGCTCACTCGGCGCAGCCCCGGCTTCCTCGAGGCCCGTCCAGCCTCTGCGCCGAGGCCCGGCCGTCCCCTCTTCCGGCCCGTTCACGGCCCACTTCGGGCCGCCTTACCTCAGTTTCGGCGGAGCACCGGGATCAGGGGTCGCCATCTTCGCGGTGCTGCCACGCCCCCGAGAGCCGAGCGGAAGAGGCGGGGTTAAGGGGGCGGAGCTGCGCGTGCGCAGAGCGGCGGGGCCGCTGTGAGCTTCCGCCGGAGCGAACCAAAGACAGAGCAGGGAGTTCCCGAAGGCGGCTACTCTTCCAAAACCCCGCACAAGTCAGCATCTCCTCCAGAAAACAGCCGTCCGAGGTTTGTTCCACGCTGTGAAAATGATTCTTCCCGTCTAACGCTCCCTGATGCTTTGTTACCACCTCCCCCATGTCATAATAGAGTCACACCCCTCCTACTTCTCATTCACCCACAAACCCTCAGCCACGCCCCCTGGGCCGCCCAGTTTCCCAGCCAGTCTCCTCCCAGCGCCGCCTCCTTCCCACGTGCCTCCCACCCCGGCAAAGCTGGTCCCACCCATTTCCGCTCACACTTGCTGCCGCTTAGGCTCGGGATCTCGACCCCTGGAGTGGCAAACTTGCGTCTGTGGGATTTACACGCTAAACTCCGCTTCCGTGGGATTGACACCCCAGTGGAAGACAGGCAGGCAGCAATCCGTCAATTATATGGCACTAAAGCAGCAAGCAAAGCGGCTGTAGGGGAGGGGGGAAAGGATTATTGTGAAGACACACTAAGTATATGGGACACTGTAAGATGTTTTCAATGCTAGGGAAATACGGTGCTAAGAAATATAGCACAGGGGCCAGAGCAATAGCACAGCGAGTAGGGTGTTTGCCTTGCACACAGCTGGCCAGGGTTCGATCCCCAACAATCCCATTTGGTCCCCCGAGCACTGACAGGGGTGATTCCTGAGTGCAGAGTCAGGAGTAACCTCTGAGCAATGTTGAGTGTGACCCAAAAAGCAAAAACACAAAATAAAAAAAAAAACTTGACAACTACTAATCTTTAAAAAAAAAACAAAAAAGGAGGGGGGCTGGAGTGATAGCACAGCGGGTAGGGCGTTTGCCTTGCACGTGGCCGACCTGGGTTGGATTCCCAGCATCCCATACGGTCCCCCAGCACCGCCAGGAGTAATTCCTGAGTGCAGAGCCAGGAGTACCCCTGTGCAATGCCGGGTGTGACCAAAAAAAAAAATATATATATATATATATGTGTGTGTGTGTGTGTATACATATATATGTGTATATATATATATATATATATCACAGGAAACTAAGATGACTTATCGTTAGCCAGTCAGGGATTCAAGAAACGCTTTGTGAAGCCTATAGGCTTTGGGGGAAAATGGGGATGGGATTGTAGCTAAGTGAGCTTAAGTCACCGAGAGGCAAAACAATACGGAATCTGTCAGAAATCCCCAGATTTGTGATTGTAGAATTTAAGACACAGTTTCCAGGGCCAGGCGTGGGCTGGAGCTGAGGAATCTTCAGTAGGCTCCGTGGGCAATAGGGAACCATTGAAACTTTTTAAGCAGAGACCGGTTCTGGTATATTTTCAAAGTAGGTCGATTACTCTGGTTTGCGATTTAAAAGATGAGAAGAGGAAACATCACAGTCTTATAAATGGTGAAGGGTCCAAGAGATACTACAGGCTCCTTAAGGCACCCGCCTTGCATGTGGCAACCATATTAGGTCCCTGGCACCATGGAGGCCCTCCCCACTGCCGCCCCAGTATAGCTGGGTGCAGCCCTGGAGGCCCCTCAGAGAACATCCGGGTGTGGGCCTGGAGCCCCCCACCACCACCATAGGGTATCCATCTAGGCTGCTGTCTTCATAGGTAAAATCCACCAAGGTAGAGATTATGTGAGCCAGACTCTTAAGGTTTCTTGCAGAAACATTTAGGGGAAAAGCATCCTGTGAACTCCCCTGGCTAGATCATTGAAAGATCAGTGCTCACTGCTCCAAAGGACTTTGCAGACTTAGCAGCATTTCTGCCCTAGCTTTATGCCAGCCACCAGATAAAAGCCTTGCTAAAAGAAATTGAGTTTAATATTTCTTAATGGCTTTCTGTGTTCTGTATGAGCTAATTTATAAAACTCTGTGTATATTGCTTCTTCCTTTCCTGAGGGCAGAGCATCTCCTATGATCTCTCGTGCCCTTCTAGACTTACATCTTTATCTTATAACTCACTGTCTCCATGTTGTTCTTTAATATTTGCACATTCAATCTTCTCTGACAAGGGTGGCAATCTCTGTTTTATCTCTGTTCTCTCTTCTATCGCCGAGCACCACTGGAGTGGCCTAGATAATCCCCAGCATAGCGGGACCTGAGCAGCAACGTATCCTTTGGCCGCAGTGTGATACTAAAGACCAGATTACTGAAAATCACAGAGACTCTCTGTGCACTAGTTGAAAGCCACCCTCCTCCAATGAGAAGTGATAATTTTAGTGGGTATTGACAATAGGGATCGAGAAAGTAGGAATCAGCCCTGCAAATAAGACAACTGTGGGGTATACATATGAGGCCAGTGACAAGAACAACAAAGTGTCTCCCAAGGAAGCAGTTGCACAATGATGAACAGCTCTGCCTGTTAAACGATGGAATAACTCCCCTGGCTTGGCTTGGCTCCTCTCTCCCAAAGTAAAATTCCAGAGACAGCCAATTATTAAACTGCTTCTGCTTCTACACTAATACCTTGCCTGTTCCCTCTAATGGACATACCACCAAGTTTATTTTGTCCATCTCCATGTGTCAGTAATTAGGGTTATAGAGTTCAGAGTCGGATGGTCTATTGGAAACTCAAGCATCACTCTCTGATCTCCAGTAAATTATGGTATTTTCTAGTCCTTAACTTTCTCATCTGTCGAAAGTCAAGATGGGAGTCTCTAAACGTATGCTGTATGTTGGCATGGTGATTAGCAATTGTGTTCCCAAAACATAATTGTGTCATCATCATTAGCATCATTCTGGGTGTCAAAACTTCCCAAGCTCTTAAAGAGTAGGTTAAGAATTTGCCCTTTTTGTGCTGTCAGATTATTCCACTCTAGTTTCTAACGCCTGTCACACTCTAATGCATTTTGTTGCCTTCACAAGGGTTGCACAAAATCTGAAATCCTTAAAAGAATGTTTAGCAATTAGAGCCCTAAACTAGAGAATATCCTCAGTGGCTGAAATATAGCTATGCAAATCAGGTTTGCTGGTTCCTGTGAGCCAGACTGAGAATTGCTGTCATTAAGGAGGCATCAGTATTTGAACTGTAATATTTCTTGAGAATTACACAAAACTTGCACACCAGATTATTAAGTGACACTATCATCGTGGATAATAGACCTCATTTTAAGTTATATTTTATTTAATTTAATAAATTTAGATTTTGTCTGGGGGCTATCCACTGGCTACTCCCAGTAATGCAAAACATGTGCTCTAGTACTTTAACTTATCTCCTCAGCCCCTATTTTATTTTATTATGGTCCAGAAATGAATTTAGATCTCCTTTTATAGTAATTAGAGATTTATCTTCAACCATTAACAACTGAATTCATTGCGATGAACAAGCTGAAATTGTTCAAGTTAATTTTATTATGGATATTACTCTGAAAGCCAGTTTCATTTCTTAATGATAGGTACCATCATTTGAAGCTGATAATTTATAAGGTACAAAGAAAGTATGTAGAACTGGAGAGATAATACAGAGATTACGGTGCTTACTTTGCAATGGTCAGCACCATATATGATCCTCAATCACTACCAGAAGTGATCCTGAACAGAGTCAGGAGTAAGCCCTAAGCACTGCTGGGTGTGCCCCTCCCCCAACCAAATGATAGTAATAACTAAAAATATAATATGAAGATAACCTACTATGAGACAACAATAAGTAGAACAAAAGTGTCCCCCTTGGGATGAAGCATTTATTCCAAGAAGTGCTCAGGACCCTTGTGGACACTTTCAGAGATACTTGGCCAAATGAGCCAGACAGTTGAATGCTTTGGACCCAGTGGTGCTAAGGATCATGAGGGCACATAAAGAAGGGCTCAGGGGCCCCCAGGATTACGTCCAGCAGTGGTCAGGGGGGGCATGCAGTGCCAGGGATCAAATTCAGGGCTTACACATATCTTATATGAGTTCCAGAACCTTTATATATCTCTCTAACCCTAACAAAGATATCTTTATTCTAAAACACATTTTGTATTTTCTGGTGCCTGGAATACATCATCTACTTATTTTAGAATATATATATCCATATATATTTCAGTTCTCGCCAGTGGTGAATTTGCCTAAATTTTAGTTTTATATTGTCAATAGAAAATAGTTAACTTTGAAAGTTAAAGATAAAAGCTTACTTACATGATTTACATAATGTAATAAATAATGTTGTTCCCAAATTGGACCCATCCATATAAAATGACTACAGAAGGATCCATAAATACATTTTTCATTTTTTGCAAACCTAAGGAAGAGCAAGGAAATTGCCAGATTTGGACTCTTCCAATTAACCAGCTTTTTTCTTGTTCTGGTAGTAAACAGTAGTAGGGTTCATTCAATGACCAATGCAGAAATTTTCAGAAAATATTTTTTTATTTTTCATTTATCATCATCAGTCTCCGAATTTATTATTATCTCAGAGTCCCTATTATCTCAGTTCTTCCTGTAAAAATTAAAGTAAATAATTGATGTGGCTCTTGCTCTTCTGTTATCTCTTTCCTTCTAAAAGCTTATCCCATGGATGGTTTCTGGACTAAAACCAGACCCACATCATCATTTAAACTAAATATTTAGCTTATAAATCCTATAGTGAGGCTAAGCTTTCATTGGATCCTGGGATGGGTGGTGGCTTTCTCTCATTGAGGACACAGCAAAGGTTCAGAGAGCTTGTCCAATGGACCAATTTTGAAATTCTTGGTATTTTTTTCTTGCAAATATGCAAGATTTACAGTGGGTGGTCTCAAGTCATCTCCAACACTCAGTGATATGCCAAGGACTTCATATACTTTTTATATTACAGTGATTAAAAATAGCAAGACTAAGTTATTATATAATACATATTAATATTAAATGCATACAAATTGATGTATGTAAAGTTGATTTACAATTTTCTTTCAAGGTCCATAGAGCTAATGTAGTGAAGTGGGAGGGCATGCTTTACATGTAGGAGGCCTAGGTTCAGTCTCTGGCACCATATGATTCCGTGAGCTAGTCAGGAGCAACTCCTGAGCACAGAGTCAGGAGTATCTCCTGAAAACCAACAAATAATAATTTTTTAAAGGTGTTTCTTTTCAAGACAAGAACTATCCAGTGATACTTCTTTGGTTATTTGTTTGTTTGTTTGTTTGGGGGTCACATCTATCAGTGCTCAGAGCTTATATCGGCTTTGCACTTCTGGTGGCTCTTCGGACCCACCATATATGGTTCCAGAGACTCAACCCAGATCGGCCATATGCAAGATAAGCACCCTACCCGTTATATTATCACTCTGGCCCACAGTGATATTTCTTATTACTGGATATTCTGTGTGTCTAACGATAAGCTCACAGCAACAAAAATATTGGTAGTTTGAGAAGGAACGATTTCTGCACTCAGGATTTAAACCAATGCACCAGTTATGAAGAGTAGTGGAATTAGAAAAGCAGGAGTCAACATTTACATACAGATAAGTGTCTTATTTCCCCTTAGTGCCCTGTAAACAATAGCACTTTATTCATCAAAAGTTTGGATGCTGGAAGTCTACTAGTAGATGGTGACAGATGATGTGGCTGATGAGGACCTCCTTCCTGGTTCATAGATGGTTGGCCATCTTCTTGTATCCACAAGGTGAAAGTGGTAAGACAGCTCTCTTGTGTTTCAAATTTTATAAAGGTATTAATTCCATCATAAGGCTCCACTATCAAGACCTCCCCCTCCCCCCGGGCCAGAGTGATAGTACATTAGGTAGGGCATTTGCCTTGCATGTGTTTCACCTGGGTTCGATCCCTGGCATCCCATATGGTCCCCCAAACAATGCCAGGAGTAATTCCTGAGGGCAGAGCTCAGTAACCCCTGAGCATCACTGGGTGTGACACAAAAAGCCAAAAAGATGACCCCCCCACAAAAGCCCAACTCCCAATACTATCACATTGGTTTCAAGGAATGAATTTTAGTGGGATATAAGCATATATAATTATCTCATAAATGATACTAGTAGTTCATCTAAGTATCTAGCAAAAATAGAGCTGATTTGCTTAGGTAAATGATGGCCAATTTTGATTAATACATGTTTTCCTTTTTTGTGGTCTTTGGGCCACACCCATCAGGGCTTACTCCTGGCTCTGCACTCAGGGATCACTCCTGGCAAGGCTCAGGGGACTATATGGGGTGCTGGGAATCAAACCCAGGTCAGCTGCATGAATGGCAAAGAAACACTCTACCCCCTGTGCCACTTTGGCTCTGGTCAATACATTTTTACAAGAAAGAATTTAACAAACAAAATTGAACAAAAAATTAAGTAGAGTATTTATCAAGTAAAGAATGTTGATTCTTCTAGTGATGCAGGAAGATCCCTACAGTGATCGTAATTCTATATGTTTGCTAATATGTGCTCCCCCGCCCCCAGTGAGCAAGGGAAAGACATCTTACTAAACTTTTTGAAAAGTGGATGCCAGTGGGGTTCGTGCCCCATTCAATCAGCTTAATTAGTGGCTGAACAAATAGCAGTACTCCTACATTATTCAAAAAAGTGGATGCCTGGTTTTAGAATAATCAACTTGACCCTCACCCACATATTCGTGGGACAGGAGAAAGTGGATAGTAGCTTGCTTATGCATCATATCTGCAAGACTGCACATGGATTCAAAAGAAAGAGGCAAGCTGAGGAGAAGGTGCCTTTTCCATTTTTACCACTCTAGTATATTCCCCTATGACTTTTGTTGTCACTCTCTGGTGTACATATAAAAGGATTTCTTGATAATTTTACAGTATCTCATTTAAAATGACTAATAGGAAGAAAAAGTCATCCAATATTTGATAATATTATAAAGAAATGGTCTATTAATCTAGTTTTATTTAATGAAGATGAGCAGCAATTTTATTTTTTTAAATTTTTATTAGTAAATCACTGTGGGGTACAGTTACAAACTTATGAACTTTCATGTTTGTATTTGGTTTACATCCCTCCAAGATGAGCAGCAATTTTGATATAAAAATCTTTCTAATATCCTTTCACATATTTCAAGCCCATTTCCCCTTCGTGTCTAGAAAAGATACAAGCAAAATACCTTTGGGGGCCAGAGAGGCAATCACTTGCCTTGTATGTAGGCAAACCAGTTTGTTCCCTGATGCCACATATGGTCCTCTGAGCTCTGCCAGGGGTCACTTCTGAGCACAGAGATAGGAAGTCTCTGAGCACCACTGGGCACACTCCCAATTCCCTGCATAAAAACACCTGAGAAGTCATAAAAGGTTTCTCTGGAGCAAGGAAAGCCTCTTCAACAGTGATGCTAGGAAAACTGAACAGCTACGTGCAAAAAAAGATGAGCTCAGACATCTTTCTAATGCCATGCACAGTCAGATCAAAATAGATTATACACCCCAATATCAGACAAAAAAATCCATAAGATACATAGAGGAAAATTTAGGCAGAACCTTCCATGACATTGAAGCTAAAGGCATCTTCAAAGATGAAACACCACTGAGCAAGCAATATACCGCAGGGGCCCAAAAACAAAGTTCAGTAAAGCCATCTGCATGTCAGTGTTCATTGCGGCAATAGCCAGAATGTGGGAAAATATGAAGCATGATTTGCTTATACATAGATGAACATGGAGAGTATCTTGTTGAGTGAAATGAGTCAGAGGGATAGGGACAAACATAGAATGATTGCACTTATTTGTGGAAAACATAGTATTAGACTAACACCCAAAGACAGTAGAAACGAGGGCCAGGAGGACTAGCACCTGGCTGGAAGTTTGCCACAAGTGTGGAGGGCAGGGGAGTTAGAACAGAGAAGGGAGCACTGTGACAATGATAGTTGGAATTGAAAACTGTGGACAAGAACAAGGAGATAACCTTTCCTGTGTTGCAAACCATAATGGCCAAAAGGAAAGAGAGAGAGAGAGAGAGAGAGAGAGAGAGAGAGAGAGAGAGAGAGAGAGAGAGAGAGAGAGAAGAAAAGTTCCTGCCACAGAGGCAGGCTGGGGGTTCGGGGTGGGAGGAAATGAATGTACACTGATTGGAACACTGTATGACTGAAACCCAATCATAAACAACTTTATAACTGTATCTCACGGTGATTCAATAAAAAATAAAAATAAATGAATCAATCGGAAGGTTTCTTGCTAGGGTGTTATCAGTAGCCAGAGAATTCACACACCATTTAGTTCACCGTATGACCAAGGTATCGAGGAACCCCCCCCCCAAGGCATTTTCCACAACATCTGCATAACTGATAAACAAGAATAAATCAGGCAGACCAGGACAGTAGGTGAGAGGGAATGAGGCAATGTTAATAATGACATCCTAACATGGGTGACAGTAAGTCAGAAGTGCCAATTGGAAAACAACCTGTAAATATATCCTGGGCATCTCTAAGGCACAAGGAAAACTCAGGTGGTCTTTGCACAGACTCGCTCTGGTTTGGAAGACTCATTGCAATGAATAGACCCTGTACTGGCACTCGAGGCTGTCAGGGGTGTAGAAGGGAAAACCTAAGTGCCCTGGGAAACAGCCTATCTTATGTGCTTACCATTTCAAAAATTACTGTGATTTGATCAATTATGCAGAGTTAACATAAACTTCTTGCGCACATTTATCTTTTTGAAATAATTTTATTCACTGGGAACACTGGTGGAGGGAAGGGGATCATTGATGGTGGGACTGGTGTTGGAACGAACATTGTATGCCTAAAACAACTCTATCATGAACAACTTTGCAAATCACAGTGCCTTCATACAAAATAATAATTTTATTCATTTCCGAGGGCATATATGCACTCCATTTCCAGAGATATCATGAACTCTAAAAGCAAATGCCTCCCCATACCCCCATTTTTAGAGCATATACCCTCCAAACTTACCCATACAAGTCTAACCCTATCTTTCTTTATCCTGAAATTATTATTAATATCTAATTGTGGTAAAATGCACTATAGGGCTCCCCCTCAATCTGAAAGCAAAATGTTTGGGTATTGTTTGGTAAGTTATTTAGAGATCTGAGAACACCATTAGAATTAATTTATCTGAAAAAATTTCTACTGTTCTTAGACCCAACAAATAATCTACCAAATCATATCAAATATAACATTATACTTTAAGAGAGAAGAGAAAATCTGTAACACAAAATTTACCATCTTAACTCTCTCCAGTGTATAGTTCAGTAGTGTTAAGTACATTCTTCCAACTCTAGCTTGCTAGGAAACTAGCATATTAATGACAGAAATACTAACCAGTAGTTAATACAGTGCTAAGCCTGAACATAACTTTATAGGCAATTAGAATCATTCCAAGTTACTGTAAGCAAGGGCACCAGTGGCATGTATTTTTCAGAATGTGAGACTCTCCAGATTTTAGCTTAATCTGACAAGTATTTCTCCTTGTCACTGTGGAAAAATTCTTCATAAATCTCTGCCTAAATTGGGAGATTGATATTAATCACTTGCCTAACACAGAATCTCAACTAACGAAATAAAATTAAGTTCAGAAAATTTTAAAGGGATGGCAAGATAAGTCTGTGTGTGGAAAATACAAAACAGTATACAAATAATGCAAAATAGTGCTATATATTATAGACTAATATATGTAGTCTTGATTTTTTTCTCTAAATATATTATTAAAATTTTTAAGGTGCAGGCACTTCAAGCATTTTCTTTAAAAATATTCTGTATATGCTTTCAATTTTATCTGTCCTTTAAATAAAATGTCGAACCTTAAGAGATGCAAAAGTATTTTTCATATATAAGTAAATCTTTATTTTCCTAGGACTATAAAATACTTTTGCAGTATCGTAAATTTGTAGTAACTAAATAAACATATCCTATACTAGTACTGACAACTAAAGATCAGAGCAAATATGCTCATTGAAGAAGCCTTATAAAAGAAGCCATATTTATATTTTGAAATACAATATACCTAAAGCCATAAGCAATGCTGAGCCAGGAATTACCAGTCTAAGCCCAGGACTATTTCAGAAAGACTTGCACTGGAGATGGTCAGTCTGTGTCTTATCAGTTGTGAACTATTTTGGTCATCGCCCCTACTTACAACTATATTAAACCACTGACTGAAAAGATAGGTCAAGATATGCCGGAAAAAAAGAAATAGATTGTCATAAGAGAAAGCAGTGTTGTTTGCTGGTATTTCAGCGTTAAACATCAGTATCAAAAAAGGTAAGAATTTGTTTATCAGTAGCTTTTTCTCAGGCCAAAGGAACACTGACAGATCAAGAAATGCCCACCTACAAGTTAGGATTTTTTGCAGGTGTCTAGACTAGCAGAGTTAATATTTTGTAGCTTGTACACATTAAAACAAAATACCACCTAGACATGGACATCTAGCGGGTCACTTGGCTGGTTGAGGGCGTGGGCTTGGCTTGTATATTCAGCACATAATCGTGGCGGAAGGAAGAGCGAACCGTTCGATTCATCAGTGGCTGCAGAGGGCGGAAGTTGTCCACCATTCTTTGCTCTTTCTCTCCCTTGGAAGTGAAAAGTAGGGTCCGAAACTGCTCAAGCTAGAAATAGAAACAGGAAGCATAAGTAACTGCAGTGGAAAAACAATTTTACTTCATTAATAAATAACTTTCATCTTTACAACTCTGGAACACTGGCTGAAATTGGACATGGAAGAACTTATGGGTAGGAATGCTATACTGCTGGACAGCGATCCAGATGAGCATGTGCTTATGGGTGTGTTAGGGGCGGGGGAGAACAGAGGCAGTGGTGAAGCCTGCAGCAACACTAGGATTCTGGAGACCACCCCGAGCACTGGTTCTTGTTTGTGTGTGTATGTGTGTGTGTGTGTAAGAGAGAGAGAGAGAGAGAAATAGAGAGAGAACCTGTCCCCCACCTATTAGCCACTTTCAAATGATAAATTCTTCGATTTTCAGGGACGTCATCTTTATATGGGAAAAAAATAGCCAGCTATAGGATAACAAAAAAAGGCTATAGCCATAGTACCAAGATTTAAAAAAACTATTTAATGTAAACAACATAGTCCTGCTTTCTCACTGCACCTATCCTTGCGAGCAAGGCAGTGCATGTGTATACCTTAACCTGGCAGTGTGATGATGCCCATGATAGCGTTCTCTGTGTTGTTCAATAGAACAGTGTCATGTATAGCTACTGAAATGTGTCCTTGAGATGTGGCCAGTGGAACTAAAGAACTGAATTTTTATTGAATTTTCGTGAATTTTTATTGAAATGGAAATGGTCATGCGTACCTAGTGGCTAACAGAATGGACAGCGCAGCTCAACAGAAATGGAGCAAGCCAAAATGCAGCACTTGTTCTTACAACGTGGTAACAGCATTAATCAATACCCCATAGCTTTCTGAGCAACCATGTTATGGGCACTTGACTTTGACAACTGAAAATCTATTCACAGTTTTTCCTCACTGAGTCAGGCACCCTGGAGAGGACAGCCTGATCCAAGTAGGCAAGCAGGTAAAGATGTATTTGGAGCAAAGACTTTGGGTGAGCGGGGTTAAAGAGGCAGGCCTGTGAGTTGATGCAAGTACTGAACACAGTGCATATTCAAACATGCAGTTATACATACATACCTTTGTTAATGAAGAATGTGTCTGAGTAGTCCAAGTTGATTATTATTCGGTTCATTGCAATAGAAGTAGCCCAAGTATCAATAATAAATTACATTAGATCTATGTAATGGACTAGTACATAGCCATTAAAATGATATTAAAGATAATATTTATTACCTATAAAATAGTCCATACACCCTGGAGTGACAAGAGTAGGGAAATGGGATGAATGGAATCATTCCATTTGACTAAAAAAAGATGACAGACCTTTATCTATTGTACGGTTTAAGGAGTGCTCAGGGCTGATTCCTGGCTCTGTACTCAGGAATCATTCTTGGTCCTGCTGAGGGACCATATGCAGTGTCAGGGATTAAATTGGGGTTAAGGCAAGTAACTTAATCCCTGCACTATCTCTCCAGCTCCCAGACAATGTATTTTGATATAGATAATGTCTAGGATTCGTGTGTGTCAATGTGGAACAATGACAATAGGATTTACCCGCAAGTCCCATCAGTGGTCAGTAAGTTTACAGGTGATCGGTACCATAGATGACAGCTAACATGTTCTTTCTTGTTGAATTTCTTTTGTGAGATGTGAAAGTCCTCACTTGTTATACTTATTTGCTTTTGAATGTTATGTTAATTTTTAATATAGAGGACAGTAGTAGACTAAGAAAATAGGTGACCGAGTTCAGACTTACATGCAGTCACACTCTGTGTTATTGATTGTCCTTTGTGTTTAGTGCCCTTCGTCACAGGATATTTTAAAATCTAGTCTAATTTACTTGCTGTTTTGCTTATGACTTCTGGTTTGCTACATGCCATAGTTATAAAGTTTCCTCCTTTTGGAGATATGAAACAGTTTCCCTATGCTTAGATTTGTAGATTTATAGCTATTTTTTAAAAAACATTGAATAACCCTGGAATATATACTTGTATAAAATCTGAACGGTTGATCCAATGTTATTTATCCCACTGTACTGAAATGCTATATTATCATAAACTCAATTCTCATTTTTATTTGGACATAGTTCTGATTTTCTTTTTCTTTTCTTTTCTTTTATTTTATTTTTTGCTTTTCGGGTCACACCTGGTGATGCACAAGGTTTACTCCTGACTCTGCACTCAGGAATTACTCCTGGCAGTGCTCAGGGGACCATATTGGATGCTGAGAATCGAACCTGGGTCGGCCGCATGCAAGGCAAACGCCCTACCCGCTGTGCTTATCACTCCAGTCCCTATAGTTCTGATTTTCTTCCCTTGATTGATCTCTGTGTGCTAGCACCGCAGTACTTAGTTATTGAGCCATTACAGCTCAGTGGGTCCTATGGACCGCGTTTTCTCTTTCATAATTTTCCTAGGCTACTTATGCTCCTCTGATTTTGCCACATGAGTTTAGAAGTAGCACCACATGGTCTACCAAGAACTGCTGGAACAACCCGTAAGCACCAAGCCTGGAGTAGCCCTTGATCACTAATATGAGTGTGAACCCCCCTGACCAAAAACTTCCATAAAGCAATTATAAACAAGAACTGCTGTGGTTCTGTGAATTAAACAAGATTCTGTATATTGACACAAAAAAAAAACACTGCACACACGCACACACACACAAGGCTCAGAGGAACTGCGTGTGGAAGGAGCTCTACTCCGCATGCAGGAGGCCTAGGTTCCGTCTCCACCACTGCATGGATCCTCAAGACCTCTGGGAGAGAGCCCCAAGCACTGAGTTAGGAAGTAGCCCCTGAGGTGTGACCCAAAACTCTCAACATTTTTCAACCAAAATGAAATCTTGTTTATATAGAATCCATATTTATATACCAGAATCATATTTATATAGAGCTTCATATTTATATATGAATCAGTGTACAAAATATGCCATAGTCGTCCAAAGTGGACATAAAAAGCTGATGGTTCATAACAGGAAAAAGGAGAGAGAGAGTATGGGGGAAATTGTCTGCCATAGAGGCAGGGGGACAGCTGGGATGGTGGGGGGATACTGGGGACATTAGTGGTGGAAAATGTGCACTGGTGCAGAGATGGTTGTTCGATCATTGTGTGACTGAAACTCAAACATGAAATCTTTGGAACTGTATCTCACGGTGATTCAATAAAAAAGAAAAAAAAAGCTTATGTTTCCTCAGTTTTAACTCTTCACTTTGATTAACTTGAAGCATTTCCTAAGTCATATCCTAATTCATAAAATTACCACATTTTGATAAAAATGGATAACCAGGCGGAGTGATAGCACAGCGGGTAGGGCGTTCACCTTGCACGCAGCCGACCCGAGTTCGATTCCTCTGTACCTTACGGAGAGCCCGGCAAGCTATCGAGAGTATCCCGCCCACACGGCAGAGCCTGGCAAGCTCCTTGTGGCGTATTCGATATGCCAAAAACAGTAACAACAAGTCTCACAATGGAGATGTTACTGGTGCCCGTTCGAGCAAATTGATGAACGACGGAATGACAGTGCTACAGATGACCAGGGACTGGAGAGGTTGTACAGTAGGCAGGGTGTTCAGTGGGCCTTATATCCAGCCAACCCACGTTCGATCCCAGGCACCCGACATGTTTTCCCTGAGTATAGAGCAAGGACTAAGCCCTGAGCACTGCCGGGTGTGGCACCCTACAAAAACAGACATGAGTTGGCTTCGAGGCTGGCCTCACGTTCCGGGGAAAGGTCAACTCAGAGAAGCGATCACCAACTACATTGTAGTCGAAGGCCATGTGGGGGAAGGGAGTTGCGGGCTGAATGAGGGCTAGAGACTGAGCACAGCGGCCACTGAACACCTTTATTGCAAACCACAACAGCTAATTAGAGAGAGAGAACAGAAGGGAATGCCTTGCCACAGTGGCAGGGTGGGGTAGGGGGGAGATGGGATTGGGGAGGGTGGGAGGGATGCTGGGTTTACGGGTGGTGGAGAATGGGCACTGGTGAAGGGATGGGTTCCCGAACTTTGTATGAGGGAAGTATAAGCACAAAAGTGTATAAATCTGTAACTGTACCCTCACGGTGATTCTCTAATTAAAAATAAATAAAATTAAAAAAAAAAGAAAGAGCAAGAAAGAAAGAGAGAGAGAAAGAAAGAAAGAAAGAAAGAAAGAAAGAAAGAAAGAAAGAAAGAAAGAAAGAAAGAAAGAAAGAAAGAAAGAAAGAAAGACAGGAAGAAAGACAGGAAGAAAGAAAGAGAAAAGGAAGAGAAATGAAAGGAAGGAAGGAAGGAAGGAAGGAAGGAAGGAAGGAAGGAAGGAAGGAAGGAAGGAAGGAAGGAAGGAAGGAAGGAAGGAAGGAAGAGAGAGAGAAATGAAAGAAAGAAGAAAGAAAGAAAGAGAGAGAGAGAAAGAAAGAAAGAAAGAAAGAAAGAAAGAAAGAAAGAAAGAAAGAAAGAAAGAAAGAAAGGAAGGAAGGAAGGAAGGAAGGAAGGAAGGAAGGAAGGAAGAAAGAAAGAAAGAAAGAAAGAAAGAAAGAAAGAAAGAAAGAAAGAAAGAAAGAAAGAAAGAAAGAAAGAAAGAAAAAGAAAGGCAGGCAGATTTCAGCAGGCAGCCTTCATCAGCACCTTCCGCCTTCTTGCGGATCTGGTGATAAAAGGTTTGATTGGATGGGGACCCCTCTGTGCCATCTGAGGGGTGACTCAACTCTTTCTATCTGAGTTTATATCCCAGCCCTGTGACTCCGTGAAGTCTAGTTTCCTCCTCGTAACATGGGACCAGGGGGTGGGGGTCAGGGATGTTGAGGATCTACAGAAAATGAAAATAAAGTGTGTTCTGTAGTTCCTGATCCATAAAAAAAAAAAAAAAAAAAAAAACAGACATGAGTATTACATGATGCTTAAAGTGATACCGAAGTTTCAGACTAGACTTTCCTTAGAGGGAAACGTGTGGAAAGAATTTACCTGATCGTGATCGACCTCTACCGGCTGCTTCTTAATGATCCAGGTGACAGACTCAGAAAGCGGTGGGGTCGTCAGGGACCCTGAGTAGGTCCAGTAATCCGGGCAGGATGGCATCAGGCTTGAAGGGTCGAATGAGCGCAACTCCACAAGGGTATCCTGGCCAAGAGAAGGGGCCACCAGGTCAGTATGTAGGGGTGATAATCATATGGGACTAGAAAATGAGGTTCTGGGGCTGTCTGGGGACCAGCAAGGGGCCAGGGGCCTTCCAGGACCCTCTGGGACACTCAGGACAGAATCAAACCAGGTCGTTCCTGCAGTTCCCTGTGTGTGTGTGTGTGTGTGTGTCTGTCTGTCTGTCTGTCTGCCTCCAACTCCTCAGTGGGAGCAAAGCAGCATGCTTCTCCCTCCCACGCCCTGCTGAGCTGATACCAGGTGAACTTGGGGGTGACAGGAAGTGGTATGAGGAGCTGCAGGAACAAGGAGCCTCCCTTTGCAGGAGAGATTTCTAGAATTCTCTAAATTGCAGCGCAAATGAGGAGCCTGGACTCAGAGAGAGGGGGATGAGAAAGAGGGAGCTGGAATGGGCAGGAGAGGGGAAAGAGACATACTATATGGGATGTGTGTGTGTGTGTGTGTCTGCTCCTAAAGGCGCCACCCCTTGGGGATTCTGAACACAGAATAAAAATGTCTGTCTGAACCATTTTTTTCACAGGCACCTCAACGGAGCAGGGTCAGGCTAACACTAGTGAGGTGGCCTCACTGCGCAGTGACATGGCAACGGGCCGAGGGTAACCAGGGCCCATTCAAGGGGATCCCTCTGTCCCCACCATGTGCCCCAGGTTCAGGGCCTCGCTCCTCAAACGTCCTTAGGAAAGCTTGCCCTAAGGCAATGCTTGAGAAGCCCCTGAAAACAGACCACTTGACTTACAGCCCGACTCCCAAAGTGCCCTAACAAGTGAGTCACTCTGAGCTGGAGACAGAAAATACGATGCAGGCAATTGAAAAAAAGAAATATTACCTTATGTTTGATGGATGGCAAAGCATTCACCAATTCCTGCAGCTCTCGGTGATGTTTTCCTAGCTAAAGAAGAAAACCAGGGGGTCTATCACTATACAGAATATAATTGAATGTACATGCAAATTGATCATCCGGTGATTACTGAAAAACAAACCACACTAAAGTGCACTTAAATTAGTAACATAGAGTATTCAATTAGACCGGAACTAATGAGCAGGCTGTTTGTCAGTGGGGTCAGGGTGCCTGCAGGGAAAGGTGCCCCTGGTTCCATGTAACTATCAGCTCTTAGATCCAACATTGCATGAACTAATACCAAGAAATTGTTTTACAGTTGAAGTAGCCATATCTCAAGTGGTTTGTGAGCACTCCACTGGCTGTGTTTTTATTTCCCTCACGGTAGTGGGGACTGAACCCAGGGCCTCAAATATGTGAGGCAACGGGCTCTACCACCGAGCTACAGAATAGGCCCTATGACTGTGCGATTTTTTAATTTAATTTTATTATATTGAATCACCGTGAAAAAAAAACAAAGCTTTCAGGTTTCAGTCTCAGTCATAGAATGATTGAACCCCCATCCCTTCACCAGTACACATGTTCCACCACCAAGAACCCCAATATACCCCCCTCCCACCCAGCCCCCACCTAAGTAGCTAATGATCTTCATTTTATTCTCTCTATACATTGAATACATTCAATATTTCAATAGAGAACTCACTATTATTGTTTGGAATTCCCCCCCAAACATCAGGCCTACTGAAAAGGCATCATTTAATAATTTCTTCTCATTGCTGATAATGAAGATTCTACGAGCTGTCGCGGCTGCGCGGTTTTGGATTTCTGATATTTCAGTTCAAAGTCTAGATGCATTTCTGTAAGAAGCCGCTCTGGGTGCCAAAATGGGTTAGAAGGACTGTGCGTTTTTATACCGTTCAAAACATTCCTGTATTTTGACCATTATTTGTTTTTTATTCAATATTCATTGAAGTCAAGATTATCACGTTGTATCTTTTCATCCTGAAATACCACATAGTATTTGAAGTTGGTAAAGGTTTCTTTTATTTACCTTTAAAAATACCCCTATTACAGCCAAACCATTTTCTTCCAGGGCTGCATCCTCAAAATTTTCAAATTTGACTGCATTCCAATGTACCAGGTGCAGCTGAAATACCAATAAAAGAGGGTTTAAGGGTTTGAGTATAGGATCACGCCAAAACAAACAGCCAGCCTTAGTCAACATGTGATATTTTAACTTGTTTCCATAAAGTAAATCCACTGACGCTTTTGAAAGGCAAACAACAATCTGGTGCAAAGCAAGGCAGAAATAATAATAGAGAGAAATGTATGCAGGAGCGGCCCTGAATGTTACTTTGGAACAGATTTTGTCTCTCAGGAGACAAAATCAACAACACTATATAATGTTTCTTTTGCTATTTTTGTTCCTTTGAGGGGGGCACACCTGGTGATGCAAACAGGTTAATCTACACTGTTTACAGGAATGACTCCTGGCCCTGCTCAGGGGACCACACAGGATGCTGGAGATTGAACCCGGGTCAGCCGCTTGCATGCGCCTGCCCCATGAGTCACATTTCAATGAGGTAGAGCCATTTGTCTATTGTGTCTTGGTTTGTATGAAACTGCTCAAATTTCACAACCGATTGACATGTAAAGGAGAAATGTTTATAGGGAGAGAAATAGATGTTCCCTATGGAAATTGGACAGGACTTGAAACATTTCTTGGAAGGATGACCACACAGAATGTGTCTTTTAAGTTAACATTTAAAATGGAAAAACAAGTAAAGTTGTAAACACAATTTGTTTCCCTATGTACTCCCTTGAGTTAGCTACAAATGCCTCTGTCTATCATTCAAGAAGATAATATCACCCAGCCTCCCAGGAGGGATGGGCAAGATTTTGGCTGACTCCTCCCTCTCCTGTCCTGCCCTCTCCTGCAGAGACCTCGTCTCTAAGTCCTGTCGCTTTACCTTCAGAAATCTTGTTAAATTTATGCCATGTTTTGGATTTTAGAGCCATGCAGAAGGGCTCAGGGCTTACTCCAGGCTCTGTGCTCAGGGATCATTCCTGGCAGGCTCTGGTATGTGGTGCCAGGGATTCAACCCGGCTTGGCAACAGGCAGGACAAGCACCTTGCCTGCTGTACTAGTTCTTGGACCCAATCTTACATTTTCTATTTCCATCTCCAGAGCTTTCCTTCATTTGGGCTCCCATCCTCTCTCCCTTGGATTAATTCCACCTGGAGAGCTACACTATTTTGGAGTTGCCACTTTAGGCACTTGACTGAAGTTTAGTTTAGCAAATTGGAAGAATTCCATTTCAGGCTGTGAAGCGCATCTCTCCTCTATTATTTGAGACCAAGGAAGTTCTCATTTTCACCCATATAAGCTGGGACTAACCAACACCCCACCCCTCCACCCAGATACTCAGCACTTGCAGGCATCACCTGATACTTCCTGCAATTTCTTAGAACCAGAGTATCAGAAGCACCCCTCTGCCTTCCTGGTCAGCACGCGGAGCTCTCGACATACCTCTGCTGGGTAACATTTGCTGTCCACGGTATGCTCGGAGCCCCAGGCATCAATGGCTCCCCAGTGAAAATGGAATTGCTTCAGCCGGTAGTGGTCTTCCAGGGGTCCTCCCTCGATCACTGAAATGGCACATTCAACAATTCAGGGAAGTTTCTTATGGTGTGGAGGAATGTGGGGGAGGGGCAGGAGCAGGGAGGTGGAATTCAAGGATGGACCTTGAATATGAACTCTGCAACCATTCTCCAGTGGAACACATCATAAAATAGATAAGTGTTTACCATCTTGCCTTCCATGCAGTTAACAGAACTGTAAGGGCAAGACCTGTGCGCTGTCTGCCACAAAGATTTAACTTCACTCCAAGCCACATGTCATGGTTCAAGGCCAATTCTTGGCTTATTTTTATAGTCTGTATTTACTGTGCCATTTTGAAGTGCAATAAAATAAAATTTCTGTCAGCTTATGTATCCACCCTGATCTCATAAAACTGAAATATAGGGACTAAAGATATTCTGTTGCTTTTAAAAATATGTACTGCTACTTTGCTTTTTAATTTTTGAAGATGGTTATAAAATGGAACTGGCACTTGGCAAGTCAAAAATACTCAGCCATCCCTCATTGGACAGAGCGAGTCATGTGGGAGCCACTCGGGCTTCACCAGCCTCACAGTACTGGATCATAAATGCCATCCGTTTTGACTAGAGTTCCCAGAATTATTGAAATCAACAGACAGTGGGTAAAATATCTATAGGAGAAAATTTTTATCACCCCACTCCCCAAAGGCTTTAATATTGGGTTTTGTCTTTGCATGAATTTGATAAAGCATAGTAAGTATTTTTACCTTTCTTCCATCCAACTCCAGTGATGATGAACCAATGCAAGAACGCAAAATCTATTCATCTCATCCATCTCAATAATCTTTAGTGCTTACTGCATCATCAGTTGAATTCTAGATATGCTAATCATGGAATATAGGCATCCGAGGGATCTATTACACCAGATATGTTATTGACTGGAGCAATATCACAGCAGGTAGGCATTTGCCATGCACGCGGCCGACCCAGATTCGATTCCTCCATCCCTCTTGGAGAGCCCGGCAAGCTACTGAGAGTATCCCGCCCGCATGGCAGAGCCTGGCAAGCTACCCGTGGCATATTCGAGATGCCAAAAACAGTAACAGGTCTCACAGTGGAGACGTTACTGCTGCTTGCTCGAGCAAATCGATGAGCAACGGGATCACAGTGATACAGTGATACAGTGATGTTATTGAATGATTGGCTCTGTATCTTACTGACTTTCAAAATATTATATATAATTTCTTCTTCAAAAAAGTTTTTGTGGGAGATAAGTGAAGACACCAATGACCCCTTTATCCCTAGCAGGAGAGATGCAGAGAATAATACCACATACTCCATTCACTAAGATGGCAAATTAAAAGAAAAATTCTTCTATAACATGTAGAAAAATTGGGCCTGGAGGCATAGTTCAGCTGTGGTTTCTTGTCCTGGGTGTGGCTGACCCAGATTCGGTCCCTGGCACCCCATATGGTACCCTGAGCACTGCCAGCAGTGATCCCTGAATGCAGAACCAGGAATGTGCCATGAGTGTAACCCCACCAAATAAAACAAAATTTAGAAAAATAAAATATCTTCCAAAATTTTAAAATTTATTTTGCTGTGCCAGCTCCATATTATAAGCATGACGTTGGCAATATTAAATCTCATCTGTAGAATGAAATTGAAGTTCTGGTCCCAAGTTAAGTGAATAGGACAAAAGAGAGGGCCAGTGTTTGTCTCCTCATGGAAGACAACACCAGTGACATCTCTGGGATGCTGGGTGTCTCCTCAAAGATGAGCAAGGCAGTGATGTGACATGGCCAGGGGTAGAACTGGTCTTTGGTTGTGTTTGGATTTACCTACCAATAAACACAGTTGTAAATTAGCTACCAACACTTAAGGCTGGATGCTTTTCCAATGAAATCCATCATTCCAACTTGACTTGAGAATGAGTGTCTTTGTGCATGTGTGTCTACCAGTCAACAAAGGCTAGGTAGGAAAAAAAAATGACCACTCCAGGTCATTTCTCACAAACTCTATCTGCTTGGTTCATTCTCACCACAGTTCTGACCCTGTGGGTACATAAGTATTTTAGATCCCCAGGAAAAGAATTAGATGCTTAGACAACTAAGTTGGGTATTTGTTAGCTAGAAAAATCATTAAGTTCTCATTAGGTGTTGGACTTTCTAGCTCTACAAATATTACATGGGAAGAGGAGAGACAGGAGTTACTCTCAGCATAATGTAGTTAAGAGTATGCACTTTGCAGGCAAAGGACCTTAGTTTAAATTCATTGGCTTATGATTCAGAAAATCATTTTTAAAAATGCTGAAAGAGATCAACAAGCTGTAGAGATGCGTCCAGGCCTCAAAGTCACCATCCAGTTAAAATTTTAACTCCCGTGTATCACTCCATTCAAAATTTCAGAATTCCTAGAGCGCGACATCTCAAACTCTACACCACTGATGTGCCAGGCGTAGCACCACATTGGATGGGATGTGAAACAGAAGGCTACCAGTCCCGGGGAAGAAAGTATTAACATACAAGGATTAACCTGGATCAACTTGTTAGTAATCTCTTATACAAGGGCTTAATGGATCCAGGGTGATACAACAATCTTCACAAACTTTCTTCTAAGAAAATCTTTTTGATCATTTGGAGCGAATTATTCTAACAAGCAATATAAAGTAAATCATTTAGGGCCTGCTATTGGGCTAGACAGTGGTAGGGTGTTCGCCTTTCACGCGGCCGACCCGCGTTTGATTCCTCTGCCCCTTTCGGAGAGCCCGGCAAGCTACTGAGAGTATCGTGCCCACATGGCAGAGCCTAGCAAACTATCTGTGGCATATTGGATATGCCAAAAACAGTAACAATGTCTCACTATGAGAGACATTACTGGTGCCCGCTCGAACAAATCGATGAGCAACGGGATGACAGTGACAGTGACAGGGCCAGCTATTGGGGCAGGCTTGGGTGGTGGCTGGAAAAATTGCGAATACTGATGGTAAGGAAGGCGCAATGGTAGTGGGATTAGTGTCAGAACATTGAATGTACATCATCATGAACAACTTTATAAAAATTAAGAAATGTTAAAAAATAAAATCATTGGGCTTGCGTCAGAGTGATAGTACAGTGGGTAGAGTGCTGCTTGCATTGCATGCACTGACCTGGATTCAATCCTTGGCATTCCTTATGGTCCCCGGAGCACTGGCAGGAGAGCTGAGCCAGGAGTAAGCCCTGAGCATTGATGGGTGTGGCCCCCAAACAAAAATTAAATACATTCGTTGGTTTTGTGTCATTCACCACATATGCTGGCAGTTTCTAAGACAACTGCCACTGATCCCCATCTCTTGGTATGACACCCTGCGCAGTTCTCCCTCGAAGCCTGAACTAGTCCTTAGCCTCTCAAATTGTGGGCTCTAACCCCATCTGGGGTCACATGACAATGCGGATATCACAATAATTTGTTATCAAATCCATTTATGATTTATTATCAGTAGACAGTTGGCTTAGATACCTCCTATTTTTATACCCGGGCTCACAGAAACATTTTCCTGGAGAAAATGCTTGTTGTGAGTGGAAGATTTCAAAAGCCCTCAGCTATGCCTCTTGACTTGTTTTTAAGGAATGGAGCGTCATTTCGGAGACTGGGTTTAAGAAGCTACTGCTTTCTCTCTCGCTTGCCGTCTCTTGCTTGCTGGCTCTGCGAAGCTGGTTGCCATGTGTTGAGCTGCCTTGTGGAGCGGCCATTTCATAAGGAAGTAAGGGTGGCCTCTGACCAACAGCTGGCAACTCACGGAGGCCAGGAGAGAAACTGAATCCCAGCAACAGCCACCTGAGTCCTTTGGGAAGAGGATCCGTGAGATGTGGCCCAACCACTGCTCACACATTGGTCTCAGCGCAGTGAGAGACTCACGGCAAAGCATTCCCCGGCTGACTGTCACCCAGACCCTGGTCTCGGAGCATAGTCTGTAAGCCTCTGTGACTCAGCTCTTGCCTACCTCAGGACTTCCTGCTTTCTCACCTCCCTCCTACACTTTACACGCCCAACTCAAGCATCATACTCTGCACACTCCCACCTCTGCATGGGCCACCCAGGGGGCCATCCCCCGCCCCAAAGCCCATGTGGACACTTCCTTCATAGTACTGAGCACTGCAGAAACTCTATCTCTTCAAGAATCTGTCTCCCGACCCGACTACAAGCTCCTTCTTCCTTGTTCTATTCAGAGCAACTGGCACAATGCCTAGCACTTAGTAGATCTTCAGTGACACCAGGAAGTAAAGAGTGAGAAACGTTTGTGGGTTTAATTGAAATACTAGTGGTAATCTCAGCAAGAGGGAGGAAAAGGGCGTAGTCATGTAAGGCAGGGAGTGGGTGAGAGGGGGAAGTACAGTCCTTCAGAAATAGGGCAGGGAAGGGAGACAGAAGACAAAGAAAGAGTAATCATAAGATACATCAAAGAAATAGGTACTGGTGGATTTTAGACCACAGGTAGTTTATTCTTCCCGTGTCTTAAGATGAGAAAGTATTGAACTTGTGGAAAGAAAGCTCAGTACAAAATACCTAATATTCATTTGGGTTTATAGTAAACTGTAATAATCTATGGAATGTTTGCCCCATCTTTTACTTTTAATATGAAGACGAGAGAGCAAGAGGAAGGGGTGATGGAGAGAAAGGGAAAGGCAAACAGAAAATGCAGAAAGTGGGCATACAAATTTTTAGGATGTCAGAGATGTCCTAAAATTGAGTTATATTTATGCTTAAACTGCTCTGTGAATTTATTAAAAATCAGGGTTCCAGATAATATAGCCTTGCATGTGGCAGACCTGGGTTCAATCCATGGCACCCATATAGTTCCCCAAGCATTGCCAAGAGTGACGCCTGGGTGCAGAGCCAGCAATAAACCCTGAGTTTCGCAAGGTGTTGACCCAAAACCAAAAAAATATATAAGATTCATTCTTCCTCTTTGATTGGTCACAGTATGAGTAGTTTTAGAAAAAGTGAAAATCCCTGAGACATAGCCGAGGCAGAACTAAGTTCCCCTCCCAATGTTTTTTTTTTTGCTTTGTGAGTCACACCTGGCATTGCAGAGGGTGTGTGGCTCATGCACTCAGAAATTACTCCTGGCGGTGCTCAGAGCACCATATGGGATGCTGGTAATCAAACCTAGGTCGGCCACATGCAAGGCAAAAAGACGCCCTCCCCGCTGTGTTAACGCTTCAGCCCTCCTCCCAATATTCTTATTTTCTCCCATGCATTCATTAAGATCAACAACTGGGCGGGGGGCTGGGGTGCATGTTTTGTATGCGGGAGGCCCCATGGTGCATGTGGGGCCCCCTGAGCACCACTGAGAGTGACCCTTAATCACAAACCTGGCCGTAAGCCCTGAGCACCACCACCCATGGCCCCCAAATCATAAAATAAAATAAAATAAAATAAAATAGGGCTGTGGAGATAGCTTGGTGGGCAGGAACACATGCTTTGCATAACGGACCCTGGGTTCACTTCCCGACAGTGCACTAAGCTGGAAGTAAGCCCACAGCACTGCACTGTGTGACCTTCAAACCTAAATAAAATAAAATAATAATAAAAAAACCCAATTGTGTCCTATTTGGAGGTAAGTAACAAAGCAATACCCAGCAGAGAGCAGTGATTTGAGATACTCACATACCTTCTCTTATTATCCTTGTAATTTCTGGTGCTGATATCCCTTCTTTCAGTTCTCATTTGAACAATGTGATTCTTCTCCTATTTTCTCTTTGTCCCTTAGCTAAAGGCTTGCCAATTTTATTGCTATTTCCAAGAACAAACTTTGTAATTTTACTCATTCCTACGTGCTCCTTATGTCCTTTCTATTTATGTAAGAAGGGCTTACTTCTGTTTCGTTCACTCTTTCTTAATTTCATAGTTTCTTAGGGTGAAAAACTACTGATTGAAAAAATTTCTTCTTCAATACAGGCATCTTCATATATAAGGTTCCCTCTGAGCACTGTGTTAGCTGCATCCCATATAGTTCAGTATATCTTGATTTGGCTACATGCCTTCCCCCGGTCCCTTACTACATGATATATTATTCCAGTTCTTTGTAAAGAACACTATAGAGCATTTTGTATTAAAAAGTATTTCTAAGCCGATATTTATTAGATATTTCCTAAACTTTTTTCTAGACTTTATTTCTGGGGTGGCTTTCCTTTTCCATTTCTAAAATATTATTTCACCTATTCTTTCTCTTTAAATGCCACTTATTATTAAAGCATGGAGAAATATCTGTGAAGAAGAAGCAGGAAATAGGAAGCAGTCACTGAAATGTGGGGGAAAAGAGAGAAAGTTAATACTTAAAAATAACAATATGCTTCATCCTTATCAAATGTTACCCTTTACAGAAAGTAATTATTAGAGCATAACGAAAGGAGAATATTTTGATCCTTTTAACAAGATAAGTCTCTACATTTTTTCTTGTCTAGCCAGCAAAAACTATACATATTTTGAACAATATGTCACCTAGGAAAGTGAAGTCAATGGTTGTTAAGAAAGTGAAGTCGGGGTTGGATTGATAGCACAGAGGGTAGGGCATTTGCTTTGCACACAGCTGACCCGGGTTCGATTCCCAGCATCCCGTATGGTCCCCTGAGCACCGCCAGGAGTAATTCATGAGTGCAGAGCCAGGAATAACCCCTGTGACCCAAAAAGAAAAAAAGTGAAGTCAATGACTGTTAAGAAAGTGAAGTCAGGGGCTGGAGCGATAGCACAGCGGGTAGGGTATTGGCCTTGCTCAAGGCCAACCCAGATTCAATTCCCAGCATCCCATATGGTCCCCTGAGCACCACCAGGGGTAATTCCTGAGTGCATGAGCCAGGAATAACCCCTGTGCATCGCCGGGTGTGACCCAAAGAGAAAAAAAAAGTCAGTGACTGACAGTTGTGTTAGTATAGAGGTAGACAAAGAGTCACTATGAGGAAAATGTGGCCATTTGTTTCCTATTATATTGACCATGCAAATGGGTGCAAACTAATTCTTGATAATGTCCAAATTTTTAGAATGACTTAAAAAATCAAATTAAAAGTATTGCATGAGTTTGGAATTAACTAATTTAAGAAACCCATTCAAGGGTAAGACACTTGCCTTGCATGTGGCCAACCTGGGTTTAATCTCCGGAAACACATAAGTCCCCGACGCCAACCAGGAGTGATCCCTGAACACAGGGCCAAGAGTAAGCCCTGAATGGCCCAAAGACAAAAGTAAAAAAATAAATAAATGAAACAAACATTTGAAGACTTCCTAAAAATTTCAACTCAATGAAGCAATAATACATTGGCAACAGTCCCTAGACTATCAAGGTCTACTTTGGACTGGGACTAATTGAGATTAATTAAGCGAGAGAACTGCTATGCATCCAGAGACAGTTGGTGTTCAATAGGTTGGGTCTGCTCGTTCGGATTGTTCTGGTAGGAATAATGGTAGAGCTTTAAGGGAGACAAATAGATCTCAGCATCCTGCAAAATGGTCATCTGGAATACAGAAAGCTTGCTCTATTGAAGATTTATGGAATCCTTACATATAATATAATTTTATAGGCCTCCAAATGAAAACACACTCTTTTTTTTCATCCAGGGTCCAGAAAATTTTAGAAAAAGTTTTATTAATTTGGGAGGAAAAGGGGTGATTGCTTCTTAATTTGACATCTATATGATGTTCAGGGTTTGGGGACTATGTCATCCCATGGAGAAGAAAGAAAAAAGAGACACCTAAATCCTTATGGCCAGAAACTGAATACTACCTGAGTCACAGCAGAGAGGAGTGTCAGAGGGAAAAGAACCACAGAGAGAGATTAATCCATTGGAGGAGCAGTCTGTTTGCAGGTGGACCCGGAACTCAAATATAAGTATCAAAACAACTCTAGGAAAAGGCAAAGAAAACCAAGACACACTTGAGAATCTTACAGCCAGCATATAGAGAGGCGTAAACAATTCTACTTATGATTTAAGTTACACTTTTTACTTAGCTCTTCCACAGAAACATTGCCTCATGTTCATAACAGGAAGAGGAATTCCCTTTAGAGCAAGATTTCTCAATCTCAGCCCTGATATTTGAGACTCGATAATTCTTTGTGAATTATTCTGTGTGATTTAAGGTCTTAGGCAGCATTTCTGGCCTTGCTCCACTAGATGTCAGTCACACGACTAACAAAGGTGGGTGGGGGAAGTATGGAAACAAAAATGCCTACAGATATTGCCAAGGATATCCATCCAGTTCCTGGAAGAAAGGGCTGGCAAAATGGCAACTGGTTGAGAATAATTCATTAATATATGTAAAAGACAATAATGATCCTCCTTCCCTCATGCTTTTTATAGGGTGGGGGCTACACCCAGTGGTACTTAAGGTGTACTCCTAGCTCTGTGCTCAGGGATCACTCCTGGCAGGGCTCAGGGGACCATATAGGATGCCCAGGATACAACGCCGGTCAGCTGTGTGCAAGGCAAGCACCCTACTTGCTTACTAAAGATCAGGCCCCCTCTTGGTTTCTCTAAGCCAGCAAATGATCAAATTAATATCAAGCTGATAAGAGCGAAAAAAAGTTTTATCTGTCCTCTATACTTGTATCTGGCTCTATACTTGGAGAAACGTGGCAAAACTGCATAATTCATCCGAACGGTTTAAGTCACCTCCTTAAGTGGTTTCAGCTAAAAATCAAGGATGTTGGGGAAAGGAGAGAAAAGCATCAGCTATGGGGAGTTCTCAGGGAAGGCAATAGCGAGTTACCAGGAAGTCAACAAAAGTATGACTGTATGAAGATTGGAGTTGCTGCCTTCTCCACTAAGGAGAGATTCAGACTTCAGGTAAAAGTTCAAAAGATTAGGTCTAAGGCCAGGGATATGGCTCAGAGGTAACACAAAGCCTTGCAAGCATGAAATCTGGGTTTGATATCTAGAACTGCAAGAAAAAATTTTAAAAAATCAGGTCTCCTAGCATAGGGGAAGGCTCCCTATAAATGTCTCTTATGAAAGGCTCTCTCCACTAGTTTCACAGTACCTCCTAGGAAATAAGCCTGATATGAAAGTGACTGATCTCCATTAAAATACTTCAGATAATTATTTCAGACTAATGAGTCCAATTGGTTACCATCAAATTTGTGTGTGTGTTTTTTTAACTAGAACAGACTATAGAAAACAAAATTAAACAAGGAAGGTGAGAGAGGGAGGGAGGGTGAAAGGGAGAAAAGGAAAAACCTGCTTAGATGGCCAGTAGTGGAGCACTTGCCTTTATGTGTGAGATGGGAGGAAGGAAGGAAGGGAGGGAGGGAGGGGGGAGGGAGGGAGGGAGGGAGGGACTATAGAATTAAGAACATTCTATGGAGCGATAGCACAGCGGGTAGGGCATTTGCCTTGCACGCAGCCAACCCAGGTTCGATTCCTCCGCCCCTCTTTGCGAGCCCGGCAAGCTACCTAGAGTATCCCGCCCGCGCGGCAGAGCCTGATAATATCCGTGGCGTATTCGATATGCCAAAAACAGTAACAACAAGTCTCACAATGGAGACATTACTAGTGCCCGCTCAAGCAAATCGATGAACAATGGGATGGCAGTGCTACAGTGCTACAGTGCTATTTCAACTGAAACCACAACTTTCAAGTAAACTTTAAATCACTCAGGTGAATTTTGAAGGGTAAGACGTGTAGAACAGGTCTTTCCAAGACATGTCATTTTGGCATGTGGCTTATTTCAAGCTGAAATCAATCAAGGCCCCATAGTATCATCAGAACTGACATCACTTTCTTAACTTCCAATTAAGAATGCAAATTGGCAGTATTACCCAGAATTAAGGTTTGGGTTTTTTTTAACCAAAAATAATCTTTCTATCTAGAAGACCTATCTATATGGCAGAGCCAACATCTCATTACAGAGATGGGTCTTTGTCTTAAGCCCCTCTCTCATCATGGAGACCCCCTTCTCTGTCCTTGAAGTCCCAGACCCCTATTGTGTTCCTTAGCTCAGGTTATTAACTCATCCCCCCACTCTCCCCCACATATTGACTTTAGAATACACATCTACATAGTAGATTCTCCATACGCAATTAAATTAGTTGTTTTCTTCTGCTAATTGGCCTGGTATTAATTTGACTTCTCAACTAGTCTGAAAAGAAAATTCAGGGAGGTAGGCAGAAATTCCCTCTTAAACTCAATAGTTCTACCTGGATAAGGTGAAAAAATGAAAGATAATTCCAAAGCAATCTAATATTTGAACAGAAAAATCCTTTAAATTGTGTTTCTTTTAGACCAGGTAACAATGAACAAAATTTGTTAAAACAGTATGAAATTCTATTTTTTTCTAAGATGTGACTACTGTTAAAACTAACCTCATGAACTGCTGAATATTTTTTTTTGTCCCATTTCAATTGTATCTCAGTTTGGACCAGTGACACAGCTCAACAGGCAAGGTGCATACTTGCATGAAAAAGACCCAAGTTTGATCCCTGGCACTGTAATTAGTCCCTGAAAAACTACCTGGACTAACCCTGAGCACTGAGCCAGGAGTAGCCCCTAAGCACTTTCAGATGTGTTTCCCCCAAATCAAACACATTATAAACTAGTTAGCTAAAAATTATTAAACAGTACTATTATTTGATATAAAATATCTTGTTGGGGCTGGAAAGCTAGTACAGGGACTTGCCGTATATGCAGCCAGCCCCAGATTAATTCCTAGCACCATATATGGTCCCTCAGGCACCACTGGAGTCCAGGAGTGACCCCTGATCACCGAGCCAGGAGTAATGTCCTGAACAGGGCTGGGTGTGCCAAATCCAAACAAAAACAAATCACAAAAATGTCTTGTAAAGCCAGCAGAGTATAAAAAAATTCACATAAAAGCTCGAAAAAAGCTTAATGTCATACCCTAAATTCAAGGTCATTATAGATGATATAAGATCTGTATTCGTTTCTTATTTATTTATTTATTTATTGGTTTTTGGGTTGCCCGGCAATTCACAGGGGTTACTCCTGGCTTTGCACTCAGGAGTTACTCCTGGCGGTGCTTGGGGGAACCGTATGGGATGCTGGGAATCGAACCCGGACCGGTCGCATGCAAGGCAGACACCCTACCCACTGTGCGATCCCTCCAGCCCCATTTTTTTTCTTTAAAAAATGGCTACTTAGGCCTTTAGGAGAAAAATAGCACTGTAGCACTGTCATAGCACTGTTGTCCTGTTATTCATCAATTTGCTCGAGCGGGCACCAGTAACATCTCCATTGTGAGACTTATTGTTACTGTTTTTGGCATATCAAATATGCCACAGGTAGCTGGCCAGGTTCTGCCATGTTGGTGAGATACTCTTGGTAGCTTTCTGAGAGGGAATCGAACCCGGGTTGACTTCGTGCAAGGCAAACACCCTACCCGCTGTGCTGTCGCTCCAGTCCTAGAAGAACTGGATGATTAGAAGAAAAATATGCATTAAAAACTAAAAGGCACATTTTCACATGTTAAAACAACAGGCCTGCTGAGTTCCAGGCTAAGGAGTCCCTTGGCTCTCTGGAGGCAAGCACAATGTGGGCTGTCCTGATGTGAGATCGTCCCCGCAGTACCCAGTGTGCCCACGAGGCTCGCCTCACCTGATTTGTCTGAAGAGTCTTCAAATTCCACAAGGAAGGAATACCCATTGTTCCAGATGTGCAGGCAGGTAGTCGGGTCATAAGAGATGGTGAGGGGCTTCAAGCCTGGATCGTACACACTGTCCCTCCACCGGATGTTGATGGGTGACTGGCGGTCACCCGCTGGAACCAGGTCCACGCTCTCCCATAGTGGGTGCACTGGGAAAAGCACAGTAGGGCTGTTACCAGGACAGTCGCCATCAGGGTCCACCCCCCTGTACTTCCCCCTGCGAACAGCCCGTCCAGCCTCACAGAAGCAGAAAGTCTTTTTTTCTTCTGACTTCCATCAACGTTTATTAAAAACTTCCCAAGTAATACATGCACAGGATAAAAATTTTAATAGTACAGAAGGATTTAAAATGAAAAAAAACCCAAGATTTCTGATCCCATCCTTTAAAACTCTAGTCTTATCTCAAGAAGCAAAGTGTTTTTTTTTGCTTTTTAAAATTTTTATTTTTCTGATTTTCTGGTAAATAACTTCCTAGCATTAACTGATGTTTGAACAGTAATTTCTTGACTTATTAACTTCAGACAATTTTTAACATTTCCCCATTATAAAAGATAAGGATTTAACTCCCCCTAGCTTTCCGTATGCTCTTGATATGACATTTTTTAAATGCTTCAATTGGTTTAATTCATCATTTTGGAAAGTACACTTTTTCAAATATTCCCCCCCCCCCCCGCATTACTGTAGAACTGGAGTGACAGCACAGCGGGTAGGACATTTGCCTTGCAAACGGCCGACCCCGGTTCGATTCCTCCTTCCCTCTCGGAGAGCCCGGCAAACTACCAAGACTATCCTGCCCGCACGGCAGAGCCTGGCAAGCTACCCATGGCGTATTGGATATGCCCCAAACAGTATCAACAAGTCTCACAATGGAGATGTTACTGGTGCCCGCTCAGCAAATAGATGAACAATGGGATGACAGTGTTACTGTGCTACTTTACGGTAGACTTTGCATTTGATCCCTAATATGTTATGTAAATTAGCCCTAGTCTTCCTTCTCAGAAGGAAGTCTTAAGATCCAGCCACCAGGGGGCTACAGCACTGCCCCCCGCAGAGGCCAGAGTAGGTAAGAGCACCTGCGAAGCTCTCCAGTACCTCAGTTTACTTTGCCACCCAGATTAGAAGCAAGGTATTTTTTGCTTTCTAAAATTTTAATTTTTCTGATTTTCTTTATTTTTTTAAACTTTGGGGGGGTCATACCTGGCGATGCTCAGGGGTTCCTCCTGAGTCTGCACTCAGGAATCACTCCTGGCGGTGCTCAGGGGACCCTATGGGATGCTGGGAATTAAACCTGGGTCGGCCGCCTGCAAGGCAAATGCCCTACCCGCTGTGCTATCGCTCCAGCCCCATTTTTTCTGATTTTCTGGTAAATAACTTCCTAGCATTGTGTTTGAGCAGTAATTTCTTGACTTATTAACTTCAGACAATTTTTAACAATTCCCCATTACGAAAGATAAGGATTTATCTTTTGTGACAAGAGTCAAATGCATGGAGATGAGCACTATGGAGATAGGGGGTATATCAAATGAGCTTCTTCACTGACAGTTTTCTGGAATCCATTTGCCAACTTAGCAGGCTTTCTGTGTGTGGGGGGCAGGGAGCGTTACCCAGAGGTACTGGGGTGGGGGGTGTCCACCAATATTCCAGGGCCCTGAGCATATCCACCCTGTGCTCCAGCCCTTTGAGCTGTCTCCGCAGCCCCCCGTAAGCTTCCCTTAAGAGATAATATAAGGGGGGGCTGGAGCGATAGCACAGCGGGTAGGGTGTTTGCCTTGCACACAGCTGACCCGAGTTCGATTCCCAGCATCCCATATGGTCCCCTGAACACCACCAGGGGTAATTCCTGAGTGCAGAGCCAGGAGTCACCCCTGTGCATCGCCAAGTGTGACCCGAAAAAGCAAATAAAAAAGAGAGATAATATAAGGGAACATTCAATACATTTATTTGCAACAAAGAACACAGGGAGAAGAGGAGGGCTTTCCAGAGTGCCGGGTTTCCACCAAAAACTATTGCTTTTAATTGGCTGCTGAGCTGAAACAAAGGTTTGAGTACTGACATTCTGTGAAGTGGGTGCACTGCAGACACGTGTGTGTTGGGGTCCCCTATTTTTTGGTTTGTTTCGTAGCCACACCTAGTGGTTCTCCGGACTTACTCCTGGCAGTGCTGGGGGTAACATGTGCAGGGCTGAGAGTCCAATGGGGGCAACTGTGTGCAAGGCAACTGCCTTAACGTCTGTACTATCTCTCGAGCCGCTGGATTCACCTGTTTCTTATGTAAGGAAGCTGGGAGGTTTCCGCAGTCATGCTGCAAAAGCTGGGTCAGGGCTAGCTTGCAAGGGCCCTCAAGTTCCTTCTGTCACATGAAGAGCTCTGAATATTATGCACTAAGATGTGCGTACACAAGCCGTTGGCTAAGGACTCTGATGACAACAAGGATGCTAACTAGTGCAAGGAAGCAAATTTTACTATCCCAGAATATGCCTCTTTGGCATAAGAATTAGTTACAGAGCAATTGCATAGCGGGTAAGTCAGCATGCCGCTGACCCAGGTTCGATTCCCAGCATCCCATATGGTCCCCTGAGCACCGTCAGGAGTAATTCCTGAGTGCAAAGCCAGGAGTAACTCCTGTGTATTGCCAGGTATGACCCAAAAATAAATAAATAAATAAGAAGAATTAGTTTACACCATTATTTTTTCAAGCTACCCGTGGTGTATTCAATATGCAAAAAAACAGTAACAAGTCTCACAATGGAGATATTACTGGTGCCCGCTCGAGCAAATCAACGAACAACGGGACAACAGTGCTACAGTGCTATTTTTTAAGAAAAAACAGACTTGGAATCTCTGAGAACAGTAGAAGTTACTCTTGTTAGAGACATTTCTAAAGAAAATTCCCATTTATTTTTGGCCTGGTTGTGTTTTTTTTGGGGGGGAGGGTCGGTCACACCCAGCAGTGCTCAAGGCTTACTCAGGCTCTGTGCTCAGGGATTCCTCCTGGCAAAGCTTGGGGGACCATATGTAGTGTCAGGGATTAAATCCAGGTCAGCTGGGTGCAAAGCTCTGTCACTGTCATCCCGTTGCTCATCGATTTGTTCGAGCGGGCACCAGTAACGTCTCTCATTGGGAGACTTTTTTGTTACTGTTTCTGGCATATCCAATACGCACGGGGAGCTTGCCAGGCTCTGCCGCGCGGGCGGGATACTCTCGGTAGCTTGCCGGGCTCCCTGAGAGGGGCGGAGGAATCGAACTCTGGTCTGCCGCGTGAAAGGCGAACGCCCAACCACTGTGCTATCACTCCAGCCCACTGTAATATTGCTCCAGAATCCAGGATTTTCCCATTCCTATGCTCCTTTCTCTCTGCACCAGGAAGTGGAGGATGAATACATTTCCAAAAACTGTTAGCAGAGAAAGCAAAGATTTAAATCTGCCTAGCAGGGCGGCAGAGAGAACTCAAAAAGCTGGTGTGCATGCATGGTGGGCAGGAAGCTTATGTCCAATCTTCAGCACCACAGAGAACAACCCCTGAGCACTGAAGCAGGAGAACTCCCTGGGCACTACCAACTCAAAAAAAAAAGATTATTTCCGAATTGCTTCTTCCTTCACCTTGTCCATGACCACCAGTCAGTTTAGCGCCCTTAGAGCCCAGAGTTCACAACATGCCTCTTAGGTGATCTTCCTCTTCTCTCTCCCCTTTGCCCCCTTTCTGTCTTCCCAGACTCTGGCACTGACATTCTCTCCTGTCACTTAGATTCTTTCTGCATAGTGCACCCAATCATTATGCATTCACTATGCATTCACCAGTTAGCGCCCAATCATTTGATTGGTGAATCATTATGAATTCACTATGCATTCACCAGTTAGCACCCAGTCATTTCTTAAATAGTGTGTATTCGCTTTATCTGCTCCAGGACGTGAGTCAACTCTGGGCTGGTGGGACCTGCGCCCTGTCCTTTCTCTACAACTGCGGCTGAACTTGTACCAGGTACAAAGGAGGTACTGAACACTTATTCTGCTGATGATAGAGAAAATCAAATAGTCCATACCAAGGCTCTACCCTTGCCTTATACTCAGGCAAGCAGGTTTGTTCCAGAAAAAGACCTACCCAGCTCCTAAGGTCAGGTCACGCCTTCTCCGACAAATACATGGCACTCAGCAGCCCTTCGTCTCCTGGGATTCCTGTTTCACTCCAACCACTCTCCAGACCAGCCCATGGGCCAGGGTAGCCCTGTGTCCAGTGTGGCTAGTTTACATTGAGATGTCGGACATATGTAAAACACCTAGGGACTTTCACGACTTAGCAGGAAACAAAGACTACAAAATATTTCACTTATAATTTGCCTATTGATTTCAGGTTTAATGATAAGATTTTAGATAGAATTGGTTAAATAAAGTATATTCCTGAAATTAATTTTTCCTAGCCTGCACGGCAGAGTCTGGCAAGCTACCCGTGCCTTGCCACAAAGACAGTGTGGTGTATTCGATATGCCAAAAATAGTAACAAGTCTCACGATGAAGATGTTACTGGTGCCCACTTGAGCAAATCGATGAGCAACGGGATGACAGTAACAGTGATACATACTATATTACTGGGGCTGGAGCAATAGCACAGTGGATAGGCATTTACCTTGCATGCGGCCGACCCGGGTTCGATTCCTTCATCCCTCTCGGAAAGCCTGGCAAGCTACCGAGAATATCCCGCCCGCACGCCAGAGCCTGGCAAGCTACTCATGGAGTATTAGATGTGCCAAGGACAGTGACAACAGGTCTCACAATGAAGACATTACCGGTGCCTGCTTGAGCAAATCGGTGAGCAACGGGATGACAGTGATACAGTAATACAGTGATATATACTATATTAGTAAAATTAACAAGTGAAATAATAATTTGTTCTTTTAAAACATGACGTGGACTAGGTATATAGCTCAAGGGGTTTTGCATGCGGGAGGCCTGGGTTTAATCCCAGGAACTGTATGGTTCCCTAAGCACTGCCAAGAGTATCCCCAAGCACTAAGCCAAGCACTCCTCCTTCCCTAAGCACTGCCAAGAGTAACACTCAAGCAGCACCAGGTACGGGCCCCAAACCAATCATAATTTATAGCGTAGCTATTAGAAAATCCAGACTCGCCTCTATGGTTCCTACTTGTGGCTCACATTCTATACCATAGAGACATTATTGGTCTGTGTCCTTGAAGGACAGGCCTCCCCAGCCGGTGTAAGACTAATCACTTTGCTTGTTCCTTTGATTTTGGATCACACCCAGTTACACCCAAGGCTCTGTGCCCAGGGGTCACTCCTGCTGGAGCTCGGGAGACTAGGTGTGGTCCTAGGGTTCGAACCCAGGTTGACAAGAGCTTTATCCACTATGCTGTCTCATCAGCCCCCCCCTAGACTTATCACCACGGCTCTCTGATTATTTTGAAGTGAGGTTGATTGAGACCCTGTGAACCCGAGAAATATGCTGACCACTCACTTAACCTAGCAGAAAGCAAATTGAGTATATTCTCAGATTTACATGATCTTCAGGAATGGCATTGCTCTTCGTGAAAACTGTCTGTGTGGCAAGGCAAGCATCTAGTTCCAGAGAATAGGGTCACTTCATCATGACAGTCCCCCTGCCCTCTCCTTGATGTCCCAGGTCTCCATCCCGTTCCCTACTTCAAGATGAAACCTTCATTTTCACCCCATTCGCTTTGAACTAGTAACCACGTTGATTTTCCTCATACATGCAATGAATTTGGTTCTTTTTCTCCTACTAATCTGACCGATTTTATTCGGATGTCCAGGTCAGCATGCCAGGCATGAGAGTGGGGAGGAATTTTCACTCCACCCCTGCACCCTCTCTAGCCTTTTCTCCTGTTTCTTGTCCTGTACTGTGCATTTTTTCTTCAGACTTGCTACTTCCTTATCTAATCGAGGACCACCCCTCTAGGTCTAGGCCTAACATGGCGACAAGATACACACATTGTGATTTTGTTAAGGAAAGTCTCAGATTCATAAATTGTCTTCTTCCAAGATCAGGACTATAAAAAGCACTTTGCCACTGAGCCCCATTGGCCACGGCAAACACTTGCAGGCAGTTAACAGAGCAAGAGACTAAAGAACACATTACCTGGAGGGGTGTGGGGGGGTTCAGTTCCAGGGCTATTAATTAGTTCAGGCAAAAGAAACTATTGCTGAGCCTTCGATTCAATTCCAGGTAGATCTCAACCCAAAGTTTTTAAAGGTGATTTTATTTATTTATTTTTGCTTTTTGGGTCACACCCAGTGATTCACAGGGGTTATTCCTGGCTCATGCACTCAGTATTTACTCCTGGTGGTGCTCTGGGGACCATATGGGATGCTGGGAATCAAACCCGGGTCAACCGCCTGCAAGGCAAATGCCCTACCCGCTGTGCTATTGCTCCAGCCCCTTAAAGGTGATTTTAATGTCCATAAAAAAACTCAGTGTGGAACATCCTAAGTATAGATTATCCAAAGCTTATCACAGTTGTTGGTGAAGGTATTACAAAATAAGATATTTAACTAATACTCTTGCCAGGAGTAATCCCTGTGTGCATAGTCAGGATTAAGCCTTGAGAAAAACCAGGTATGGTCCTGAAACAAACCAAATAAACAATATGGAGGGATACTGGGAACATTGGTGGTGGAGAACGGGCACTGGTGGAAGGATGGGTACTCTATCATTATATGACTGAAACGTAAGCATGAAAGTTTGTAACTGTACCTCACAATGATTCCTTAGAATTTAAAAAATAATAATATTTTTTGTCAGTAAAAATTTTGTCAGGGAAGGTCAGATCAAGATGCACATAACAAAAGCAAGGCACGACTGCCCCTGTTTTTCTTAGTAATTAATAACAGGATATCTGAGATGAGATGTTGATCTCAGATAAACCACCACCTCCCCAAGTCACCACTACATTTTTTTGGCCTCATTGAAAGGAGTGAACCATTCTAAAACAGGTTAGCCTTCTACAGGCCTTTAACTTTCTTTTTTTTGGGTAAAAAGTAAAACTAATAACTAAATGAATATAGCTTGTGTTTCCTTTTTAAGCCTTTGACCACAAATTGCCAGTGTTGAAAACAAGCCAGTCTGGGTAGGATGTGGGCCTGCTGGTAGGAAGTCACACCCAGCAACAGAAATTTATTATGATTCTGGTCAATTTATTCTAATGTAATAGTCAACACACTGGAAGGAACAAATCCAACCAAAAAGAGTATTGTTAGTAGGCAGTTTCAAGCACTAAGATTTAGCCAAGCTAACTTCAGTGATTTACAACCAGTCACTTTTATCTGTTTGTGTTACCACTTTTAAAATAATAAAAATATGAAAAATCCCTCCTTAGGTGGACACATAGGGGCTGGGGAGATAATACAAGAGGTAATGCTCTTTCCTGGCATGTGGCTGACCTGGGCTCGATCCCTGGCACTGCATCTGGTCCCTGAAGTACCACCAGGAGTGATCCCTGAGCCAAAAGTAAGCTCTGAGCACTTCCTAGTATGACCTCCAAACCATTTTTTTAAGAATGCACACAGTTATTTATCGTCTTACAACTCAAACTCGACTCTCCACAAATACACACATGAGCCGCCCCTCCTATCATCTCCATGCTTCTGAACAGAGGAAATTCTGTCTTCCAGATCCAACTGGGTAGTGCCTGTAGACATTATGGCTGATTCAGCTAGGGGCACATCCTACTGGCATCCAGAAGGTAAAGGGCATGGATGCAGTGACTCATCCAATAGTTCACTGCACAGCTCCATTACAGAGACAACACAGGGAAACCCCTCCTCTCCCGGCCAATCGAACCCCAGTAGAGAATCTCCTCACCCCAAGTTAGGACATGGACTTGTATTTCAGGAGGGGAAAGGTTTCAGGGAAGGGCCATTTTCTGCCTCATTTGATCTGTTGTGTTTCCAGCATAGCACACACTGAGAGGGCTGGTCAACTACAGTTCACTCATGATTTGGAATGAGGAACAGTGTCTTTCAGAGTGAGAAGCTACTGAACTGCTCGCAAACATTAATATGCAGCTTTCAGAAAAGGTCTACAGAAATCATTCACAGTCTGTGGACCAGCCTTAGCAAAAAGCCCATTGTTAACAAGAAACAATAAAGAACCATTTCCAAAGTATCTGAAACTGGGGCATCTCCTTCGTCCTATTTCTGGCTGAGATCTTTTCAATGTCTTGAAAATTGGTCAAGAACAGAAATTTCCACATTAAGTTTCAAAGATAAATAGAGAAACAATCAGCTATTCTCACAGTTATTAAAACCATATGATTCCACTCTGATAAGCCATTGACATCAGAGCACTTTTAACACACTCAACTATTAGGAAACACTTTACTGCCTTAAGGCAGCCGTGTACTTACAAGCTGGGTTCCGGCTCCGGGTTTTGTAAGTACAGGTATAGAGGCTACAGGACCTCACAGGCATGAACCTTGGCACCTGGAACTTTCTCCATAGCAGTTTCACTGGATCCACTTGAAGAAAGACTCTCAAGCTATTCATCGCTTTCATCGCTCAGTTGAAATCTCGATCAGTTCGTAAATACCTTGCAGGAGCCTAATAATCTAGAAGCAGAAAAAGGATGGAGAAGGAAAAACTATAAACAAGAGCTTTCAAATGGTGGGGGGTACCCCAAAGCAAGTCAACAACATTCAGACTCCTAATACACTGGGGTGGGAAGGGGGAAGCCAGAAATGAGTCAATAAATTATTCATGTTTGTTCGTGTCACATTCAGTGGCAAGGTCTGGGTGACTAACTCAGGTGCTTGACTTTCTCTTAGGGTTGGCAAATATTAGAAGCCCAGAGAAATTATTTCCTTTCTGCACCGAGAAGCAAAGCCTGTTTATATTACAGCTCCTGAAAAATGACAAAACCTAACTTACTGCCTGAACTCCAAACGAAGTCCCCATCATAAGATCGTATGTATTTAGAAACAAAAGATTAAACCTCCCAGGCAACTTGAATGAAAAAATAAAATCAATCCTCATCTGGGTTGCTTAAGAAAGCAAGCTAGCGACACCTTGCCAAAATCGTCACAGGCAGTTTTGAAATCTAAGCTTAAATATAATGTGACTCTTTGCCAGCTGTGAGTGTAACACTATGTCCCTTGAAAGTGGGGGAAGTGGAATTTAATACTGAACCAACGTACGCTCACTCTCCCTATTCCTTTGTGGCTGTACTAATGACCTCTTTAGCTCTCAGATATTCACAGCAAAAGTCTCAAAAGAGAATGCTTTCCAAGGTATTATGGTAATACTGGCTGGAGTGATAACACAGCAGTTAGGGTGTTTGACTTGCACGCGGCCGACTCAGGTTCTATTCCTCCGTCCCTCTTGGAGAACCTGGCAAGCTACTCAGAGTATCCCACCCACCCGGCAGAGCCTGGTAAGCTACCCATGGCATATTCGATATGCCCCAAACAGTAACAACAAGTCACACAATGGAGATGTTACTGGTGCACACTCAAGCAAATCTATGAACAACGGGACGACAGTGCTATAGTGCATGGTAATACTAATACTGAATTACATCACCACCATACAATGTGCCCATATTGCTTCTTCCATTTGTCCTAGAAAGGGCCAGAGCAATAATACAGCGGGTAGGGCATTTGCCTTGCATATGGTCAACCCAGGTTCAATTCCTGGCATCCCATATGGTCCCCTGAGCCCGCCAGAAGTGATCCCTCAGCCCAGAGCCAGGAGTAAGTCCTGAGCACAGCCGGGAGTGGCCCCAAAACAAAATAACAACAAATAAACAAAAAACCCAACCAATAAGCCAGAAGTCCTAGAAACTACCATTACTATATCAGGGGTGGGGAAAGATGTGGGGCAGACAAGGTTGGAAATGAGAAAACTTTTCTTTCCTGATCATACACCCATTCCACTGTAGACTTCCAAGTGTTCTGCATGTTCATTGCGGACACATCTAGACAGCTGCTCGGGCCACCATCTCAGCAGCCATGACCTGGCTGCATGACCAAACCCCACCCCAGAGAGCCTGGTCCTCCGGCACCTTGTGCTCCTGTCCATCTACCAACCACGTGGAATGGCCCTGCAAATGGCTAACCCCAGGGCCTGTGCGGATGCTATGCCTTCCCACACTCCCGCCATCAGTACCTACTTCATTTCTGCTTAGTCTTTTTATTTTTTGCTTTTTTGGGTCACAGCCAGTGATGCACAGGGGTTACTCCTGGCTCTGCACTCAGGAATTACTCCTGGCGGTGCTGGGGGACCCTACAGGATGCCGGGGATGAAACCCAGGTTGGCCGCGTGCAAGGCAAACACCCTACCCGCTGTGCTATTCCTCCGGCCCCAATTTCTGCTTACTCTTGATGATTACCTCCTAGAAGCCTCCCTTGACCATGCCCTCTCCTGGTGAGTACACAGTCCGTCCTGTTCTTGGTGTCACTGCTTATCATATGGCAGGGTGATGAAATACTTGACCAGGAATATACACTACATCTCTGACTGCCGAGCCTCTTAACCACAGAGCAGGAGGGACCGCGTCTGTCCCAGGCAGAGCTCATCTCACGGATGCAGTGCTTGGTGAGAACTAGGGGAACGGCCTGAGTAAGCTGCGCTGGTGACAGAGAGGATGGACTCCCAGTTTCTACAGCCCCAACCTGAGAGCTGAATGCCAAACAGGTTCTTGGGCACCGCTGGGGGGTTCCCTCCGTCTCCATTCAACCTTGTCCATTTGCAGGGCTATGTATATTTTTGAACACATTTAAATGCTCTTCCTTGAAAAGAGGATCTCATTTCCCTCCATATAAGATCTGTGGGGCTGGAGCAATAGCACAGCGGTTGGGCATTCACCTTTCACGCGGCCGACCCAAGTTCAATTCCTCCGCCCCTCTCAGAGAGCCCGGCAAGCTACTGAGAGTATCAAGCTCAAGCGGCAGACAGAGCCTGGCAAGCTACCCGTGCATTGGATATGCCAAAAACAGTAACAATAAGTCTCTCAACGAGAGACGTTACTGGTGCCTGCTCGAACAAATCGATGAGCAATGGGATGGCAGTGACAGTGACAGTGATAAGATCTGTAGGCTGTAGCGATACCACAGTGGTAGGTCGTTCGCCTTTCATGTGGCTGACCCGAGTTCGATTCCTCTGCCCCTCTCGAAGAGCCCAGCAAGCTACCGAGAGTATCGCACCCTCACGGCAGAGCCTGGCAAGCTACCTGTGGCGTATGCGATATGCCAAAAACAGTAACAAAAAGTCTCACAATGAGAGACATTACTGGTGCCCGCTTGAACAAATCGATGAGCAATGGGATGGCAGTGACAGTGACAAGATCTGCAGGACCACGATGTCCTGCCCAATCTAAAAGAGGGAGCTTCCTGAATAGGTGCTTAACTCACTCTTACAGGAAAGGTAATTTTTCCAGGAAACATTCACTTCTCAATATTTATTGTCACTTCTTTGCTTCAGCTAGTGAGGAGGATCCTGATATACGAAGACACATAAAGTCCTAAAGATGGAATGAAGTTTTGGCCCATCTGTCGTTAATGCAAGGAACCTTGAAAATGCCATGTTAAGTGAAAGAATTTAATAAAAAAAAATGGAATCCCCTATTGTCCGATAGAATAGGAAAATCTTAGAGTAGAAAAATCTACAGAGGGAGAAATCAGTTTACTGATTGTCGAGGATTGGGAGGGGAAGGAAAAATGGGAAATATTTGACTAACAACTGTGGGGTTCTCTTTGGGAGTGATGGCTTTGTGTAGGTACTGGATAGGGATTCATTGGGAATGTGCTGACTTCCCTTGAATTACATAGTTAAAACAGCCAGTATAGCTAATTTTATGTTACTTGAAATTTACCTCTATAAAATAATGAATGTGACTTGGGGGGAGGAAACACACACCAAACCAGTTCTTATCAGTTTGTTATTCTTCCTGGGGCCAGGCCTTCTGCCAAGGAGGCTTCTCAACACTCTGACCTTGACTGGACGAGGGGAGGAGATGGGGAGACACATGTCACTTAGAACTGGAACTCTATTTCTTACACAAAAGAGTGAAAGAAATTTAAAAGCGCATAATGGGAGCTGGGCTAGAGCTCAGTGGCAGTGTGCATGCCTGCTCCCCTGAATGAGAGGATTCCATCCGTGGCACCCCCTCCCCGTCCCCCAAAATTCAAAAGCATGTGATGACTCCAGTGATGCTGAGCAGGGTGGCAAACATCCCAAGTCCCTCTTTTCTTTATTTTTCTTTTTCTATTGAATCACAATCGGCTGGAGCGATAGCACAGTGGGTAAGGAGTTTGCCTTGCACGTGGCCAACCCAGGTTTGATTCCTCCGCCCCTCTCGGAGAGCCCTGCAAGCTACCGAGAGTATCCCGCCCGCGCGGCAGAGCCTGGTAATATCCGTGGCGTATTCGATATGCCAAAAACAGTAACAAGTCTAAAAATAGAGATGTTACTGGTGCCCGCTCGAGCAAATCAATGAGCAAGGGGATGACAGTGATACAGTGATATTGAACCACTGTGAGATAGATCCTTACAAAGCTGTTCATGATTAGGTTTCAGTCATACAGTGGTCCAACACCCATCCCTCCACCAGTGTACATATCCCAGCACCCGTGTCCCCAGGTTCTCTCCCATCACCCCCAACCCCCAACCCCAACCTGCCTATACGGCAGGCACTTCTCTCTGTCTCTGTCTCTCTATCCTTCTGTCCCTCTCTCTCTGTCTTCTTTTGGGCATTGTGGTTTGTAATACAGATCCAAATTCCTCCTTTCTTAGCCATATAGTTCAGTGCTAGAATTGCGCTGTGAACTCCCTTTTCTTGGGGGTACTCTACCCTTGATCCTGCTAGATGTGCTGGCAAGGAGGAGGCCAGACCGAGGGGAATGAGAGGGGTAGCCAATGAAAACAGGGAGCAGAGTTCTCCCTAGCACTTCTCTGCAAGAATAGCTGGGGGCTCCTGGCAGAACCCCATCCAGTTGGCTCTCTACTGTGTGCCTGGCCAATTGCTGTTGGATGAATCACCCTGGAGAAGCTCGCCAGCCTTTCAGCTTCAGGCAGTGCACCCTTTGGTCCACATCACTTTGCCAGCGAATGCACTGAACTTACATGTTCCCTGTGAGGGAAGCTCCTCTCAACTGCAGGCCTCACCCCTACCTGGGTTCTGTGAGCCAGTGACAGCAGTGTCTGCATTGTTGGAAGGTGTTTGAAATTCCCAAACTCGGTTCATAACCCTCGTGTTTATGTGAGTTTACATGGAGCCATTTTTTTTTTTGGACGGGGTAGGTACATGTCCAAATTTCCCTTTTTAAAGAGATGCAAACCCCTGATTCCAGGTTTTAAATCTAGACTGGCAATGAACTTTCAAGGTTGTCTCTTGAGAGTAAGAAGGAAAATGTATGCCAGAGAGGCAGGGGGTGGGGTGGGGTGGGGGTGGCAGGAAGGATACTGGGGACATTGGTGGTGTAGAATGTGCACTGGTGGAGGGATGGGTGTTCGATCATTGTATGACTGACTCTCAAACATGAAAGCTTTGGAACTGTATCTCACGGTGATTCAATGAAAAATCAGATTGTCTCTTGAGAGTACCTTGAGCCAAGAAGGGTTCCTTGTTTTCAATCTCTTCACTAATTGAATTCATTGAGAATGCTTCAAGAATAATTGACTACTGTCCATCTCAATTCAAAATCAATTTTGATTTTGGTTTTGTTTCTTATTTTGGAAAACTTCAAACTGACAACGAGAAGTATTGTATTGAAACCACCCACATCCCATTTTAACAATACCCCATTTCAACCAATTCCCTGTGGATGGCTAGGCATGTTTTCTTTCTATGCATGTTTCTTTCTAGGCATGTGTTCTTCCCTCCTATCTCCCATATCCCTGAATCACTGTGAAACAAACTTCAGAGAGTGTGGAAATTTAGCCATGACTTTATTATTTTTTACTGGAAAAATCCTCAAAGATGAAAAAAGAAAAGAAACTATTGCTCATATTCAGCTTCTTCTCTGTAAAAATTCTCTGTAAGAATTAACTCTGGTGCAAGTTTATTAACAAAATATGAAACCTGTCTTTCAAAAGGAAAAACACTGTGGAAAAAAAAAACCTGAACAGCTTTTGTCAGTGCCTACCTACCTAGTTTACAGTGTAAACACTTCAAATTGTCTCTTGCTATTGCCAACATCATTTTATTTATTTATTTATTTGGTTTTTTTGGTCACACCCAGCAATGCTCAAGGGTTACTCCTGGTTCTGAACTCAGGAATCACTCCTGGCGGTGTTCAGGACACAAGATAGGATGCCAGGGACTGAACCGGGTCGGCCGCATACAAGGCAAATGCCCTCCCCGCTGAGTATCACTCTGGCTCTGCCAACTTCATTTTAAATGAGAACTCGCACAAAAACGTTTTAATTCTGCTGTGGAGGTGAAAGTTCAAAGGGCAGCAAGCACATGTTTTGCATGCAAGAGGTCCAGTTTGATCCCCCAAACCAGATGGTTACCTGAGCATCAATGGGTGTTCCCCCTAAACAAAAAAAAAATATGCTTTTAACTTGTGAGACTAGTTCAGCATGTAACTGTATAATATCTCAACAAAGTTTGCAGAATAAAAAGGATTACATAAACCGAATATTACGTGAATGTTTAAGATCAAGACATACAATACACCCTTGGTAAACAAGAATCTAGAACCAGAGGAATAGGAAAAATAGTTGTTCAGTAACACTACAGAAGTAGATTCTATGCTTCAATCAGCATAGGAACGCCTGAGAAACCCTCAAGAGTTGTTAAGTAACATATAAAAAGAAGTTAACATTACTCAAATTGAGTTTCCACAAATGCTACCCATACTGTTTAATATTTAGATTAAAACTAAAAATAATAGTTTTTTACTTTTTGTGTCTTTTGTGTGTGTGTGCCCTTTTTAAGACCATGCAACTAAATATTAGGGTTCCCTCTGGTAAAACCTGTTGACCTGTAAAATGAAATTTCCTGAAGTGCTACGAGATGTTTGGGGAAACAAATCATGCCTTGCTTCTCTGCTGTCTTTACCTGACTTCCAGTCCTGCATTGAAACAACAGTGAACACTGCCCTCCTGCCCTCCTGCCAGAAGCATGCTGGTGGGAAGATGGAAGGACCGTGCTTTTGTCCCTGGCCCAAGGGGCCTACAGTCAATGGGGAAACTTATGCAGAGAAATCACTCCTTTCTTCCCGAGAGACCATTTTATTGGGGTCAAACATGATCTCATTTTAACCATTTGCAAATGTACAATTCAAAGTCATTTGAGATGTTCTGCAATCATCGCCACTATTTACAACCACAATTTTCACCTTTCTCAGTGTAAATTCTATAGCTACAGAACAATGACACCCGATCCTCCCTCAGTCACCTCTACTCTACTTTCTGTCTCCAAGTGTTTGCTTATTCTAGATACTTCTGATTAGTGGAACTATAGTTCTGTTTTTTTTGCTTTGGGGCCACACCCAGCAGTACTCAGAGCTTACTCCTGGCTCTGTGCTTAGGGATCACTCCTGGTGATGCTCAGGGGACCATATGCAGTACTGGGTATTGAGCCCAGTCAGGCTGGGTTAAAGGCAAGTGCAAGATATGCCTTACCCACCTTACTATTTCTTTGCCCCCTAGAAATTATTCTTCATTTCTTTCTTGATTCTGCCTTATTCACTCAACCATCCACCTTACCCATAGGGACCCCTGGTGTCTACTTGAATCTATGGACAATCCTAAAGTGTGCCATAAACTTTCTTACACCTACATAACTGTGACACAGCAAGATATTAACAACAGCAAATATTAAAGCAAAACTCTTAAAGTACACCAAGTAAAACTCTTAAAGTACACCAAGTAAAACTCTTAAAGTACACCATAAAAAGTGATAAAAATGTGGCCTCCCTCTCAAAATATCTTATCACATATTATATTTTCCAATCTTGCTTGACATTGGGTGACTGAAACCCTAGAAAGCAAAACCAAAGATAAGAGAGGGGCTACTGCACTTTTAACTCAGAGCCAGATGTGATAACAGTCCAACTTAATTCAAGGAGGGTACAGCAGGCCGAGGCTCTAAGTTTCCACTGTGAAGTGACGGCATTTGAACCATGCAACATAGGACAAAAATCATTTGGGCTCGGGCCACATCCAACAGTGCTCAGGAGCCAGTCCTGACTCTGTGCTCAGGAGTAATCCCTAGTGGTGCTTTGCGGGGGACCAGATGTGGTGATGCAAGCAAGCACTGTCCCCTCTGTACTATCTCTCTGGCTCCCAAATAGAGACTATCTTTAATAGGCAGCAAAGGCAGAGAGGTGGACAGGGTTCATGAAAGGTATTAAGAGAATATTTGGGGGTAGGGGAAACAGGTGCTGAGGAGAGACACCTCCTAAGACTATGGGGGTTGAAATAAACAGAACTTTGATCCAAGAATCAATCCCAGTGTCAGAGTAGGCAGGCATGCAAGTGGGAAAGGATTCATTTTCTTGCTGATGATCGAGATGGGAAAAGAAACCAAGGAATGACCAGGACAACAATGCTAAGTGCAGCACTGTCAACAGAAGGGGCCGGCTGGTTTGTCCTTCACAGGGAACGTGCTGGGAACGTGTCACAGAGCATGCTGGGCCACTGAGGTGCGAGTGGGCATACACCAGGCCCTCCAGAAGAGACTGGGAGAGTCTAAGTCCTGTTAACACACGGGGGCCGGGGCCAGGCCTTGGGGACCACTCTACACTCTGCAGATGCACTGTCTGCGCAAAGCTGAGGCTGCCTGCTCCGGACCCTTCTTGGCCCTCCTTAACAAAACCTGCCCAGTGCTGGGCTGCATGAGTATAGCCTGCGCTGGCCTGGGCTCAGTCTGTATCCTGCAAAGGCTGGCGAGCTTACTGCAGGGGACCTTTCTGTTCATAGCCAAGCTTGAAAAACACATACATTTGGGGAGGAGGGCTTTGGGTGATACCCAGTGGTGGTCAGGGGCTACTCCAGGCTGTCCTCAGGGGTCAGTGAGTTTAGTGCTCAAGGGTCCAGGTGGATCCAGGGGCCAAACCTGGGTCTTCTGCATGCAAAGCATATGCTCAGCCCACTGAACTGTCTCTCAGCAGGCCCTTCCCCACAAAACTCTGCCTTTGTAACAAAGCCATGTGCAGCTGAAGCTTCTATCGCCCTGAGTCATCTATGAGTATTTGTTAAGGCAACAGTCAAGCAGATTTACATGGGACACAGCAGAAGGTGGGACTAGGTATGGATTTGAAAATAATTTGGAAGGAGGGAGCAACAATGTGCACCCGTGGTCGAACATCTGCCTTGCACGCAAAGCCCTGTAACTGCAAAAACAATAAAGAATCCAGGAAATAGGAATTTCCAGGAAACAGGAGGCTTGCAGATACTATTCCATGTGCATGTCTATAGAAGGAATCACTGGGGATTTCTGCTGGGCAGTCAGCACAGAATTGACAAGAGTGGACAAAGGATGCATCCGGCACAGCCAGGGACGAGGGGATTCCTGCAAGCATCATTCCATCTATCATACTTTCATTATTTCCATGCATCAAGATAGCAATCAAACAGCTATTAAAATACAGGCACTGTACTGTTTCAGGCTCACCAGGGAACTATCAGGAAAATGTCAGGTCTCTATCCTGATGGAGCGGAAGATTGACAGCGAACAATATTGTCATCTGCAAGTCCTCTTTAGAGACCGTCAATGCTCATGAAAAGTAGAGTAGGCTAAGGTAAGTTTGGATTGTCACTGGACAGAGGATACTGTAGTTTAGAAAATTGCACAGGGAAGGCCTCATGGGGAAGGTGAGATTTGAGCAAGGATCGAAGGAGGTGAAGGAATTTTATGCAGTTCTCAAGAAGAAGGGACTCCGGGCAGCAGGCATCGCCTATCCAAGGACCCTGAAATGGGAGAGTGGCTGACACACACAAGGGATAGCAGGAAGCAATCTCGAAGGAGGTGGGGAGGGGATAAGGCAGGTTGAGGGGTAAGAGATGCCAAATCAAGAACACGTTTCGACCATTTCAAAGACTCTCAGATAAATGTGTAGATCTATGTTCATTATAAATAATCTCTATAAAAAGGGTTTTGAAATTTACATTTTAAATTGAATCACAGTTATATACACATTCACAAAGTTGTTCATGATTGGATTTCAGTCATATAATGTTCCAACACCCTCCCTTCACCAGTGTACTTTTCCCACCACCAATGGTCCCAGTTTTCCTCCCTGCCCACCCCCAGCATCACGCCTGCCTTTATGAGAGGCATTCTTCTCCTTCTCCCTTTCCCTCTCCCTTGCCCTCTCCCTCCTCCCCCTTCCCCTTCCTCCTCCTCTTCCTCCTCCTCCTCCTCCTCCTCTTCCTCCTCCTCCTCCTCCTCCTCCTCCTCCTCCTCTTCTTCTTCTTCTTCTTCTTCTTCTTCTTCTTCTTCTTCTTCTTCTTCTTCTTCTTCTTCTTCTTCTTCTTCTTCTCCTCCTCCTCCTCCTCCTCCTCCTCCTCCTCCTCCTCCTCCTTCTTCTTCTTCTTCTCTCTCCCTCCCTCCCCCTCTCCTCCCTCCCTCCCTTCCTCCCTGCCTCCCTCCCTCCCTCCTCCACCCTCTCCCTTTGGGGCATATGGTTTGCAATACAGATAATGAAAGATTATCAGGTGTATCAGGTATATCCCTTTACCTACTTTCAACACTCAGTTCCTGTCCAAAATGATCATTTCCAACTATTGTCATGTTGGTTCTTTCTCTATCCTAACTGCCCTCCCCCCCCACACTGTTGTGGCAAGCTTCCAACCATTGACCAGTCCTCCTGGCCCATGTTTACCCTTGCCTTGGATATTAGTCTCATACTATATAGGGTTATTTATATAAGCAGCCCAAGTGCTAAACAAGTGCACTGTAGGACTGTCGTCCAGTTGTTCATCAATTTGCTCAAGCGGGCACCAGTAACGTCTCCATTGCAAGATTTGTTGTTACTATTTTTGGCATATTGAATATGCCACGGGTAGCTTGCCAGGCTCTGCTGTGCGGGCAGGATACTCTCGATAGCTTGGTAGCTTGCTGGGCTCTCTGAGAGGGGCGGAGGAATTGAACCCGGGTCGGCTGCGTGCAAGGCAAATGTCCTACCCGATGTGCTATCATAAAAATTGGGGCATAAATACAATGGATTTTTGCTCTGCTGTAAGAAAAGATACATTTGGAACAACATGGCTAGATCTTGGGGAAGTCATACTCAGTGAAATAGGTCAGAAGGAGAGAGAAAAAAGTCTCACTCATACGAAGGTATAAAATAAAAGCAAAGGAGCAGAAATGTCCAGTGAAAATAAACTCTGATTCTATTGCAGAACTGAGGTTATCAAAGGAGGAGAAGACTGAAAGGGTAAAGAGCGTCAATGGAGGGATAGTGATAGTTTGATGGTAGGTGTGGTGTGGTAGCATTGTACCCCTAAAATATAAACATTTATTGTCTTGTAAATCAACACTCATTACATAACAATTTTTTTAAAGGGGCCAGAGAGGTAGAAAGGGATTAAGGCACATGTCTTGCATGCTGCTGACCCATATTTCAATCTGTCACCAAAAGCTCCTATGAGCATTTCTGGGTACAACCCTGGAGGCCTCCCCAGCACTTTATTGTGACCCTAGAAATTGCAAAACCATATCTTTGGGTCCTCACATTGAACTGCCAGCCAGGTAGGCTGAGAATCACCAGGAGCAGCTCTAGGCTCTCCTGAGCACTATTTGGAAGGCCCAAATAATGATTATAACGATAATAACAATAACAACAACAACATTTCTTTCTCTGGGGCTGTTAGAGGAGATAGCCCATAGTTCTGGTTTGCATGTGGAACCGGGGTTTGATGCTCCCTACATGATCCTCCAACACTCCAGCAAGGACCCCTGAGTGGCAGGACTAGTTCTCAAGCACTGCTAGGTGTAGCTCCGCCCCCCCCAAAGGAAACCAGTAATTTCTTCTTGAAGTTAAATTTCTTATCCTTGGCAATGTGACATTTTTGACTGCATAACTCTTTGTTTGGGGCACTGTCCTGTGGATGTTTAGCCACACACCCGGTCTATATACACTAGAAACCAGTGGCAACCAAAAATGTCTCTAGACATTCCAGATGTCCCAAGATGAACGGGGATTGCCTTGGAATGAGGAATCAGTGGTCTAAGAGAACTAGCAACAATCATAGAGTTTGGGAGGAAAGGAGGGACATAATCTGATCTATATTTTTCAGATTACTCAGGGACCCTCATGTAAAAATCACTGAGGTGAGTGGCAGAAAAGAAGTGGGGAGACCATTCAGGATGATCCGGGGACGGAATGAAGAATGTCGCTGGAAGTGTGGTTGGAAGTTGGAGGTATCCTGCAGAATATTAGCCAGTAGCTAAAGAAACAGAATATTAGCCAGTGAGATGAAATAGTAAGAAGCCAAGAAGAACTGTGACCAAAACAACGGAAAGGGCAGCCCTGAACTGAGAGCTGAGGTGGGGAAGCATGTGTGGAACTGATCTGGGTGTGAAACCAGCCTGAAGATTCAGGCAGGTGAGGTTCGAAATAAATTTCCAGTAATCCATGTGGGAAAATACGAAGTGCTGAACTGGACAGTGACTGTAGAGATGGATAAGGTGCTTTGGACCGAAGATATCACCAATTTGGTAAAAAAAAAAAAAAGGAAAAATATGGTTTGACAATCTATAGAGAAGAAGGGAAGACAGCCCTGTGATTTGATGGCTTCAATGATACTTATGGTAGGACAAATACTTCGAAAGAGAACTCAAACCCAGTGCACCGGTAGATGGGAAGGCGGAGATGGTACTCTTCGCGCTCAGCTACTGGATTTGAGGTGGAAGGGGACAGCCAAGAGGAAAGATCTAGGAGGGGGTTGGTGACTCCATTTTGAGTCCCAGGAGAGGTCATGAAGCCAGAGAGAAGGAAAATCCCTCCCCAGGAGGAACAGGGAGACAGACAAAAAGGGATGATTAAGGACATGGAGCAGACCAAGGAATAGTCAAAGGCAATCAAGGAGAACAGGGGTTCTGGAAAATCCAAACCCAGTCAACAGAACTTCAGTTCAGCAATGCTAGGCTACTGTGCCTGCAACAAAACCCAAGGTTGTCGTGTGTTGTTATTGTTGCGTGAAAGCCTTGAGCCATCTTCTGGTGACAAAAAGTTCTTATTAATTGAGAAGTGGTTATTTCAGCGTAGCCCTGTGTATTAAAACCCAGACCTGTAAAATCACAAATCATGATTCTTCATCAAACTATGACTTACCGACGTACTTACTAACATGCATTATTGGATTTCACAGGAAATCATTCCTCACTTAAATCTCTCCTTCCAGAGAGGAAATTGGGCTGGCTGAACTTCAGGAGAGCTGCTTTCTTGACTGTTTGTCTGCACTACACTATGTGTGGACTTAGATTTAAAAAAATCCCTTACCTGCTCTGCTGTTGATTTGTGTGTATAAAGAAAAGATCTGAAAAACTTTTAGGAATCATTTAGAAATCACAAATGTGTTAAAGGACAAGTCTTTTGAATTCGGCCCCACTAAGCCAGTTATATTTATGCAAAACAGCGAAAAGAGAAAAGTACTCGGAGTAAAGGTTAGAATTACATTGAAAAAAGATCTTCATTCTTATCCAATAGACCCTGCAGGTTCACACCTCCTGATTTCCAAAGCTCGGCTTATGCAATCCCCTGACAAGTACATCAGAGAGCTCCGGGTACTCAGGTTTTGATGAAGAAAGCTGAGATTCCTCCTCTCACCCACTTCTCTAAAAGCATCCCAAGCTGGCATTGCCAAAGGTTTCAAAACGCATTTCTAGTAGCTCCTTTGTGTGCTGCCACTAACCGTCCCTGGATTTTCCTCTTTTCCATCCACTTTCCAAAATAACCACGGTCACTCATTCACTCACAATTGCATTCCAACTAGGAACATTCGCAGCCCTTTCTGGCAGGTGTGTGCAGGCATGAGAATGGGATTCTTTCTGGACTTGTGCTTACAATTTCGGTTCGACTACTGACGTAAAAATGATCTGAGCCAAGGAAGAGGGTCCTGGAGAGCGGAAAGGTTTTTCTACTTCCATCAGAGCTGAGAAGGTGGAGGGAGGCTGAGAGCTGTGCGGGGCAGATTAGGGTTAAGGACTGCAGTAACTTTCTCACCGACAATCTAGCTGGTCCCCTTCTGTAATTCTAGCAGGTTTTTTAATAACCTAGTGGAGATGGCAGAGTGAAGTCAGAGAAGGGGAAGCAGAAAGCTCTGTGGTTTTCAGCGGTTGGCAGAGAACACGCTTTCCTCCCAAAATAAGGTGTACACATTAACTGCTTCGATTCCTCCAACTCTCCCAGCGACACGGAAGGGGAGGGCACTGACATTAACATTAACGTGTTGCCACCCGTCTCGGGGCAGCAGCAGTGACACCGGGCGCGCAGAGCCTCGGGGCTGCCAAGTTTGTACTTCGAAGGTTCTCCTCTAGCTCTGGGGCGGGCCTCAAAACAACAAGACCCCAGGGGACCACGCGCTGGAGGCCACTCAGACTCGGCCACGGGACCCAACCGTCCTGCCGATGTCCAGCCTGGGCAGGAGAAACGCGGTGCCGACCCCAGCGGGCCCTAGCAGGCCCTGCCCGTTTCGGAATCGGCTCCGATCTGGAGCTCTCGCCGCGGTCCCCAGCGACGTGTCCGCAGGCGGAGTGACTTGTCGAAGTTACTCACGTCCCAGCACTCTTGGCACACTTGCCCGCGGCCGCTCCCCTCGGCGCCCCCTCCCGTTCCCGGCACGGCTGTTTTCCCTTCCAGTGCAAATAACCCCAGCGGAGGAGGTGCAGCCATCTGGTGGGAGACTGGGGTGCGAGGCCGACGCCTCCCGGGGGACCCGGACGGTACTCACCGGGCCAACAGCTGTCCCGCGTAGTCGGCCACGGGAGGATGCGTGACAGGGCGCGATCCAGCCGTCCCCGGGTCGCCCCGTTCCTGCTGCCTTCCCCGCTCCACACTCAGCCGTCAGCCCTCACGGACCCTCTCGGCGCGATCCCGACGGCTGACTGCTGTCCCGCGACCCGCCGCGGGCCGCCTGCCCATCGGGGCCACGCACCCTTACCACGCCCCCAGCCAGGGCCCCGCCCCACGCCAGCAGGCCCCGCCCCGCGCGTCCAGGCCCCGCCCCTCGCCCCGCTCGGGCCCCGCCCCCAGCCGGCTCGACTTGCCCGCGGCTCTGGCCACGCCCCTCCGCTCCGCTTGGGCCCGCCTCTCCCGCTGGGTCCCTGCGGGGTGGGCTCCCGCGGCCCCCCGAGAAACGCTCCGGTCCCTGCTGCCCGCGCCTTGGGATACTGGAGACATTTTGTCCGGGGGATCGGACGAGACAAAATGACTTTCCGCCGCTTTCTCCCATTCCGAGCCTAGCACCGACGGCGACGGCGCGCTCGAGTCACCCGCCCCGGTTTCTTCCCGCTGATTTGGGGGGTCTCGAAAGCAGATCTGAGGACGCGTGCTCCTCCGAGCCTCTCGGCGGACCCCCAATGGCAGGCCGATGTGGATGGATGGAGGAAACAGTTCTTGCATCCCCTCTCATCTCCTGGGGACCTTTTCTTTCTTCTTTTTTTTTCTTTTAAAATCTAATTTATCTTTTCTTTAAATAGTTTATTTTATAAAGTAGCTCACCATATTTCATTACGTTTAATATTCAAACACCAATTCTACCACCATTACTTACACCTTCCCACCACCATATTTTGGATGTTTCCATCCCGAACCACGATCCCTGCCCCAAAGCAGAACTGAAATAATATATTTTGTATTTGTTGTTATGAAAAACCGCTGAAAATGCTACAAAAATTATCCTTAGAGGAAAGACTGTGAAGATGGTTATATTTCACACAGGGGCCATTAAGCCCTTCTATAAGATATATATATATATGTATGTATATATATGTGTATATATATATATGTACCTGTAAGAAGATGTATATTTCCCTCTAAGATTGGTTGCCTCCAACTTTGAACCCTATCAGATGTGGTGCGATAATCCTGGAGTATAGGTAGGGCTCAGAGGTTATTAGAATCCTATTTGTTTACTTGAGCTCTTGGGCCAAATAACTCGAGCCTTGAGAGGCCTTGAGTTAGGGTATGACCAGAAAGTTAGGGTAGGTGTCACCATTGATTGACGGTGGCATAGAGCTTGGTACATATAGATTTTATTAACTTAACTTGTAACAATAATTTTGGAGTAGTGGACAGAAAGGATTCAATAAACTTCTTGACATAAGAAGCCTTTTCACAAGTGTACGAAGATGCACTCCCCCTTTTCAAAAGTAAGACTTGCTACTCATTTTTTTGGCTTTTGGGATCACAACCAGCGATGCTCAGGGGTTACTCCTGGCCCTGCTCTACAGGAATTATCTGGTGGTGCTCAGGAGACGATATGGGATGCTGGGGATCGAACCAGGGTCTGCCGAGGGAAAAAGCAAACACCCTACATGTTGTACTATGGCTCCGGCCCCCAGACTTGCTGCTTTTACTTCACTAGATGACAAGGAAAAACAGCATAGTTCTTCTCTCCTTCCATTCTATTACTGACTTGAAAATGGGTAGGAGGGAGGGATACTGGGAACATTGGTGGTGGAAAATGGGCGCTGGTGGAGGGATGGGTACTTGATCGTTCTATGACTGAAATGTAAGCACAAAAGTTTGTAAGTCTGTAACTGTATCTCACAGTGATTCATTAAAATAATAATAATAACAATAATAATAATTTTTAAAAGAAAATGGGTAGGCATATTCAAATGTTGTGTTGGAAGGAATATAGAGAAAAGAAGCTTCAACAAAGCACACCTGTTAACTTCACCCTGACCCTGAAAACCTTTTTCACTTATAAAATGTTTGTAGTATGAGTCAGCTTTGCTTTGAAAAATGCACTCACGGGATTGGGCCCAAATATAACCTTATCAATTACTGAGTTGAGGGCAGGGAATGTAGCTCAGTGGTAGCATGCCCATTCTTGCGCATAAACCCAGCTCTAAGACCCTGGGTTTGATTCTGGACACTCGCAGCCCAAATTAAAGCTGACTTCTCTACAGTTACCAGTATTTCACCTTCTTTCACAAATAACTTGAGAAAGCTTACTAAAATGCAGAGAGATAGTATTGAAAAAAGTAAGTAGCTCAAGGAACTATAAAAGGGGACTTTAATAGAAGGAGGCTTATGCAGTCAATAATTAAAGCATTTAAAAGCATTTAAGTGTTCAGGCTGAAAGGGTTGTATAGGTTAGGCCAGAAACTTGACTCTTTTATTTTGAATGGCCATAAAAAAGAGGAAGAGCAATCATTTCAAGGATTTCTAGTGTTCATGGGATAAAACTCAGCGAGGTTTTTTGAAACAGACTTCTTCATTTTGTCTTTGGGCCATGAGTGACTGGGCTCAGGGGACCGTATGTGATGCCAAGGATCAAGCCCAGGTTGGCTGTGTGCAGGCAAACCTCTACCTTCTGTACTATTGTTCCCACCCCAAGAAATGCACTTCTTTTTGAATTTTAGTCATAAGGTAAACTCAGTTAACTCGTAGAGATAATGTAGTGGGCTGAGTGAGAAAGGAGCATCATAAAACTTTGGACACTCCTCTGTGTAAACTGTTGGCACCGTGATAAAGCACAGTGCAGTCGATCAGTTGTATGAACCACCAAAACATTTCTGTTCCCGTGATCCACAAACCCTCAAAAGTTTGGCTTAATTCACATAGTATCTAGATCATCCCTCCCCTGTATAGCAATTGGGTTTCAATTCGCATGATAACTTTTCGCTTTGGCAGTGGCTGCCTGAATTTCCATGTTGAGTTTGTTAAGTTTTGTGGCTTTGCTTTAGACCCTGAGGAAAAACTTCTGTTTTTCATTAACCATGTCTGTAACGGGTACAGGATTGATAAATGAATGCATATAAGAAACTAGTTAGTATCTCTGATTTGTAAAAATAACTATCTTACATGCAATCACTTCAAGTTGAAAATTCTCTCTTTAGGGCTCTAAATTAATATCTTCCAGGAGAGTTCAAGGCCGGCCTTCCGCTTTCCCACCAGCACAGTCTTGATTTTCCATTCTTGTGTCAACATTTTCCTTTGTTTTCCTCAGTTGTTTGGACCATTCTTCGCTTAGATTCACATGGCTTGGTTTTTCCTATGAGTGAGTCCCAGTAAAATGTCTCTTCTTTCATTGTGTGCTTGGTTTTGGCGCCAAGGATGAAATCTAGGACCTTATACAACTGAAGCATGTGCTGTCCCAAGCATAATCACTCTAGAAATGTTTTTCCTGACAATCGCCTTTGAAGTTGTATCCAGAGACTTTCAATTTGCATTAGACACAGGGATCTTCTGGCCGTTGTATTGAAGTGCAGACTTGAACTCGACACAAGGACATGGGATTCTGCATTTCATGAAACTTTGCAGGACAGTAAGCCTGAGAGTCTCAAAAGCCACTTCCAGTAGTAGCTCCACCTCTCCAGCTCAGTCACATTCTTGGTCTCATTTTACTTGTGGTGTTTCTTGGAGTGTTGAAATTTGAACATTAGTTTGCACTTTTGAAATGTATTTACTTGTTTGTATACTGGATCGTTTGTTGAGTCATTGTTTGCTACAATGCAATTTACAAAAGAGTAATTAGAGTTATTAGTCAATAAAGAGGAACTTTATTTCATTTTCTTTGTATACACTCCTGGCAGTGTTCATGGGATTGAACCTGGCATTCCCTTATGCAAAAATATTCCCTTATGCTCCAGACCTTTGAGTCACTACTCAGCCTGAGAACAGGAACTTTAAACAGTGTGTTAAACATACTTTCTTGTATGTATGTGGTGCTAAGGATGGAACCCAGGGCCTCATACATGCAAAACATTTACACAGCCACTGCACTCTGTCCCTGGCCCCAATTAGGTCAATGTTGTATTCCCAGTACTTAACGAAGTACCTGATATATCAGCAGATGTGCTGTGTAGGTTTCTGGATGAATGCTGCTGTTCAGGACTCTTAGTTCCCTTTGCTTCTTCAAGGCCTACCCATTGACTACTCTAATCAGCAGCTCATTTATCTACCAGGAGTGAGATGACATATAAATGATAGCCGTCAGCAGTCAGTCGCACTCAAGTGCCAGTCCCTGAAATTCTAATTTGGGGTCCAAGCGAAGAAGTGAGAGCAGAATGTACATCTGATAGATCACAAAGCATGGTGTTTAGCTTGAAAGGCACTTTATGTAACAAGAAGTTCTTGATAAAGGAAACAGTGATTTTTCTAACCCACTTGAGGCTAAGTCCTCTTCTGCCTCTACCACTGATCTACTTCCCGCTTCTTCTCAAGGCCTCCTGCATACAAGGCTCACACAATTCTCTCTTTTTTTTTGGGGGGGGGGGGGCGATGCACAGGGGTTACTCCTGACTCATGCACTCAGGAATTACTCCTGGCGGTGCTCGGGGGCCCATATGGGACGCTGGGAATTGAACCCGGGTCGGCCGCGTGCAAGGCAAACCCCCTACCCACTGTGCTATCACTCCAGCCCCCTCACACAATTCTCTTCTTTTTTAAAATTTATTTTATTGAATCACCATGTGGAAAGTTACAAAGTTCTCAGGCTTATGTCTCAGTTATACAATGCTCAAACACCCATCCTTTCACCAGTGCCCATATTCCACCACCAAAAAAAAACACAAAAAAAAGCCAGTATACCTCCCACCCACCCAGCCCCCCTCCCGCATAACTGATAAATTTCACTTCCTTTTCTCTTTACCTTGATTACATTCCGTATTTCAACACAAAAGTCACTATTGTTGTTGGAGTTTCAACACATAACTCACTATTATTGTTGGAGTTTATCCCCCAAGAATACGGCCCTATTGACAAGGAAACATTTGATAATTAGTTTTCCACTAATGAGAATGAAGAGATATAATGTCGCGTGGTAGCGGCAGTGCGATTTAGGATTTCTGTATTTTAATAATTAAGTCTAGGGAGATTTAAGTTGGAAATTGCATCATTTCCCTTCCTGGAGCAGCATGGAGCAAAAGCTTAGTTCACTGTCTGGAGACATGGCTGCAAGCATTCTCTGGGACCCCAAGTAATTTAGCTGGCTCTGGATCCTGGTCGTTCAGCAGCAAAGCGGCTGTGCAAAGGCATGACCACCTGTGTCGAATCTCGGTGGAGCTCGAGCCGGCACCGGCCCCGGCCCGAGACTGCCCAAGAGTCCCGCTGTTTCAAGTTCAAAACACATTTTTTTTTCTCCCGCGCCACCAAGTTCATACCTGTTTAAAAGTTCCATAAAATGGCGGATGCCATACTGCTTCTTCCCGGAGGGAAAAAAAACCAAGGGAGAAAGATATTTCCCCCCTTAGCTGGCATGGGGCAAAAGCTTAGTTCACAGTCTGGAGACATGGCTGCAAGCACTCGCTGGGACCCCAAGTAATTTAGCTGGCTCTGGATCCTGGTCTTTCAGCAGCAAAGTGGCTGTGCAAAGGCATGGCCACCCGGGTCGAATCTCGGAGGAGCTCGACACAATTCTCTTCTAATGCTCGCCTGGTCATAGTAAGAGACCAGGTGATGTAACCCATTACCAGAGTTACTGATATAAAGGATAGAAATATATAACAGAGAAGCTATGATCATGATATATTTTTCCATCTTTAGAAAACTTAGGAAGGTAAGAGAAATCTATATACACAAGACTCTTAGTTTTTTTTTTATAATAAACAGTTTTGGAGGAGATATATATGTATATGTCACAAATCACGATCGTGAAATCCCGTTAATTACTGATTTCTTGGGCAGGCTCAGTAACCTCTCATTTTGTCCTTTCCCTGAGATCTTAGAAGTCTATCTCGACTCCACCCTCCCAACGATGTCGCACTGGGGGCTCTTTCAGGGTCAGGGGAATGAGATCCAGCTTGTTACTGGATTTAGCATATGAATACACCATGGGAAGCTTGCAAGGCTGTCCCATGTGGGCAGGAAACTCTCAGAAGCTTGCCATTTTCTCCCAGAGGGAGAAGTAGGCTACAAGATATCACGCGGCCACAAAGAGGCCATGCATTTCTGAGAGCTTGCTTTTAAGTCTCTCTCTGGATGTTGGCCATTGATGGGATTACACACACCTGGGTTCCTCTGCCAGTACCTTCATGCATGAGGCCTGTCCGAATGTGTGGACAGGGGCCTCGAGCATGGCTGTAGCTGGGTTCCAGTGGTCTTTGGCTGCCGGGAGCTCTGCTCGGGGTGGGGAGGGAAGCTGGAGCCCATCCCCTCCCAGGGGCCCTGAGGGAGACAGCCAGGCATGCGGGCAAGAGACTCATATATATATGAGTCAAACATCAGGGATGCTGTCTCGTTTGCCAAGGCATCAAAAATCAGATGGGCCGGTCATGTAATGCGATTTAGAGACGACCGTTGGACTAGAGCTGTTACAGACTGGATTCCACAGGACGTCAGAAGACCTCATGGCCGCCCTCCAACTAGATGGTCAGATTTCTTCGTCGAATCTCTGAATGAACGATTTGAGGCTCTTTCTGTTCCTGGAGCGAGCAGGTATCACTGGGTTACACTAGCTCGTGACAGGGACAAATGGAGATGTTACTGGCACCTGCTCAAGCAAATCGAAGATCAACGGGACTACAAGTGATACAAGTGATATATATATATATATATATATGTAAAATGAACAATTTTGGGGGTTAACAGAATTGTGGGAAAGAAGGTAAAACAGGAACAAAAAACAGCCATTTTCTTTTTTATTTCTTACTTTTGGGGGCGTTGGCTGTCCTGGCTGTCCTTGGGACTTACTTATGGCTTTGAGCTCAGGGATCACTCCTAGTGGGGTTTGGGGGACCATATGTGGTGGCCAAGATGGAATCTGGACATGCTGCATGCAAGGCAATCACCTTAGCTATCTTTCCAGCCTCCAAATCGCCACTTTTATTATTTGCTTAGTGGGTCACACACGGCGATGCACAGGGGTTACTCCTGGCTCATTCACTCAGGAATTACTCCTGACGGTGCTCAGGGGACCATATGGGATGCTGGGAATAAACTCAGGTCAACTACATGCAAGGCAAAGGACCTACCCACTGTGCTATTGCTCTAGCCCCTCAAACAGCCATTTTTCAATAAAACTTTTTCATCAAACTCATTCTGACCTTGACCACTCTGCTTCATGTATATAAAATTGGTACAAAAGTAATTTCTTGCTTTCAAAAATAACATAAAATGGGTCCACATAAGGTTGTGTAAGCTACTATGTTAATTTTATATAGTTAACAATGTCTTCCTTATTCCACAAACCATTTGAGCCAACTTATAATAACAGAGACAATTCTAAATAAAAGAAATAGCTGAAGGAATCAGGAAAAGTGTTTTTTAAAAGAATGACCATAGGTCCTGAATGCTAGTGCAGCGGGTAGGGCATTTGGTTTGCACATGGCCAACTGAGTTCCATCCTTGGCATCCCATATGGTCCTCCAAGCACTGCCAGAAGTAATTCTCAAGTGCAGAGAAAGGAAAAAACCCTGAATATTACTAGGAGTTTGCCAAGAAGCCAAAAAAAATAGAATGAGAATAATTCAGTCAAGAATCATTAAGATTAGGAAAATGGGAGCATTTAGATTAGGAAAGTGAGTAAGGAAAATGGGAGCATCTAACCAAACTGGAAACTAAGCATGAAATCTAACCAGCATTTGAGCATCATCCCAGCATCTAGTCATGGCTCAGTGGCCCTCTGCATATCTCCAGCTGGCAAAAGATCACGTATAGGCAGAGCAAAGGTCTTTTGGGTAAAACCCAACAGCCAACCTAATAGTAAAAGATCAAGGCCACCCTTTTCCCTGCACATTTGTAAGAATTTTAGCCTTTGGAAAACAAGCATTGTGTGATGAGGCAATGAAGAACTTTAATATCCAATAAGCACTGTAAATAATTAAGCACATTGGAGGAACTCTCTGAAGAATCAGTATAGTCTTGCTTTTACTATGTGAAGCTCATCATGATTTGCATCCATAGCAGGACACACATAGACAGACACACATGTATTCCATTTATCAAAGGATCCTTTACAACCCCAATTCAAGAATTCAACATTGGCAAAACTACAGTGTGGCTACTCTCCGTTCCCAAGCAGTAGTGATGCTTTCTCACTGAAGCAAAAACACTGCTAGTCTTTGAAAATTTAGTCAAAGTTCACAATCATTATGGCTGTTAATTAACAGTTCTGTGGCACCATTGCACTGTTGCAACATTGAGGTTTCACGAGAATTCAAGATGCCCCCATGTCTAACGTTCATTGATTTAAAGAAGGCCTTTGATTCTGTTGAGACTGAAGTGGTCATTGAAGCCCTAGCCAAACAGGGTGTTCAAACTCAGTACATTAGGATCCTCCGCGAGTTGTATTGTGGATTCACCACCAGGATCTCACCATTCTACAAGGAAGTGATCATTGATGTAAAGAGAGGGGTTCAGCAGGGCGATACTATTTCACCAAAACTCTTCAGTGCCACCATGGAGAACGTCATGCGATGACTGGAATGGGAAGGACTGGAAGTGAAGATAGATGGTCGGCAACTACACCACCTCTGCTTCCCTGATCACATAGTTTTAATAACACCAAACATTAGCTAAACAGCACGAATGCTGGCTGACTTCAACTGTGAGTGTGGAAGGTCGGACTGTAGCTAAATCTTACAAAGACAACATAAGAAATTAACTAGTTCCTGACGTTTCATTTGCTCTCAACGGAACGAACATCTTCGAATGCAGCAGTTATGTGTACCTGGGTCAATAATTCAACATGACAAACGACCTTGCATCTGAGCTGCGCAGGAGGAAGAGAGTGTTGTGGAACGCCTTCAAAAAGCAATGAAGAAGTTGTTAAGAGGATGAAGAACCTCCGGCTCTGGGTACATATTTTCAACTCCACCATTCTTTCTGCACTAACATATGCCTCAGAGACTTGGGCCCTAGGAAAACAGGATAAGAATGCTATTAGGTTCTTCCAAAGAGGAATCAAAAGAGCTATGCTTGGAGTATCACGTTTCACTCAAGTGAGAGAAGGAATCCAGAGTTCCAACCTCTATCGACGATTGAGAATCAGGGATGCTGTCTCATTTGCCAAGGCGTCAAAAATCAGATGGGCCAGACATGTAATGTGATTTGAGATGACCGCTGGACTAGAGCTGTTACAAACTGGATTCCACGGGATGTCAAAAGAACGTCTGGCCACCCACCTATGGGATGGTCAGACTTCTTCGTCAAGACCCTGAATGAACGGTTTGATGCTCTTCATGTTCCTGGAGTGAGCAGACGCCATTAGGCTACACTAGCACGTGACAGGGACGGATGGAGACGTTATTGAAGCCCTCTCAAGCAAATCGATGAGCAACAGGATGACAAGTGATACAAGTGATACAATTAACCTATGACATTTGATGAGCCTTTCTAATTTTCCTAGCTCCAAAGAATTGTCTCGTTTTGGGCTGGGGAGATGTCCCAAAGGAGTGAGAGCAATTTCTTTCTATGTGCGAGGCCCAAATTTGATTCCCAGCATTGCATGGACCCCCAGTCACTGCCAGGAGTGACCAACCACCAAGTATCAACAGGTGTGACCCCAAAACTAAAGAATCAAATAAAATTATAAAAGATGGTGTCATCTTAATATAGAGCAAAAACTAAGGGGTAAGGCAAAAATATTCCAGAGTTTTCTTTTCTTGACTTTTTAAAATTGAATCACTGTGAGACACTCTTACAAAGCTGTTCATGATTGGATTTCAGTCATACAGTACTCTTCTTCTTCTTCTTCTTCTTCTTCTTCTTCTTCTTCTTCTTCTTCTTCTTCTTCTTCTTCTTCTTCTTCTTCTTCTTCTTCTTCTTCTCTTTCTTCATCTTCTTTCTTCTTCTTTCTTTCTTCTTCTTCTTCTTCTCCTTCTCCTTCTCCTTCTCCTTCTCCTTCTCTCTTCTCTCTTCTCTCTCTCCTTTTTGGCACTGTGGTTTACTATATTAATACTGAAATGTTATCAAGAATATCCCTTTATCTACTTTTAACCCCCAGATCTTGTCCAGTGTGATCATTCCCAGCTATAATTGTCATACTGGTAAGAGCTTTATTTCTAATAAGTACATCCTGAAAGATTTTTGTTGTTTTTTTACTTTTCTTTAGAAATGAGAGGGGAAATATGTCTGTCTCTCAAGACACTTCATTCTCAATAGCTCAGGGATTCTTAGAACTTTAGTTTCATGGCAGGATTGGTGGCCAATTTAGATGTATTCAATGCACAGATACTCATATGTCATGAGAAGTGCAAAAAATTAAACCAAATGTAGTATCTGCACTTTAAAGTTTTAACCCTGTAAGGTACAAAATAAATTGTGTTGGCCACAGCTTGTGAACAAAAAGCTGTGTGAATAGTGGAGCTAAGAACAAAAGGTTTGTGTTCGAACAAGTTAGTTTAAAAGTTCTGAAAAATAAGTATTATCTCTCAAAGACAATTCAGATGGGCCTGTAACAATGGCTAAGATGATAAAAGAAAAAAAGATGAAAGCTTTCAGAAGTAAAGTTAAAAGAAAAGGGTAAAAACAAAAGCCCACTAAAGAAAGAGGTAGAGCAAGGCCCACTTACTGGTAGAATGATTCAGTGAAGTCTGGGGAGGACCTTAGTTTAGATGCATCTAAAAAGCTCTCACTGGGTTCAGATCTTAAAGGACAAAGAGTCTGGATTCTCTAATTTAAGCACTGGGGTGCTGAAGACATTAATTTGGGGATGAATGTGATCCTTATGACATGGAAGAGGACTATGGAGGGTAGGAAGGAAATACCATGACTGAGTTTTCTATGTGCCTGAACTCATGCAGCCAGGACAGTTGGACTGGCAACACCTTGTGTGTGAATCATCAGGAGCATGAAATGAGATTCTATAATGAGATTCTATAGGCAGAAATGAAAGGGGACAAGAATTTGCAGAATGAATGAGTGAATGAATGAGTGAATGAAACAAGAAGGATAAAGGGAGTCTGGGATTAAGCATGGACAATCTATTGTCCTTTATAGATCTCAATTACAGTTCCCACTTGCAATGTGACAGACTGGTCCCAAGAGGAAAGTGCTGTCAACAAATAATCTCTGCTTCTTTAAAAACTATCCATATGAGTACAAGATTTGTATTAAAAAACAAAGCAAGTCCTTCCACAAGCCTTCCTTATACAGAACATTAAAATGAAATTGTCATTAAGTCAGATAAGGTAGCTGAAGGAAGGCATACATGAATCAATTACAGTAACAATGCGATTGAGATATAATTAGAAATTCTGATTAGGAGTAAAGATTATAAACTTCCTTATTCTTCTTTTTTACTAGCCACTTTACAAAGGAGACATATGCACTTTTTAAAAGTTATTTATTTTATTGAATCACCATGTGAAAAGTTACAAAGTTCTCAGTCTTATGTCTCAGTTATAAAATACCCAAACACCCATCCCTTCACCAGTGCCCATATTTCACCACCAAAAACCCCAGTATACCTCCTACCCCCCACCCCCCAACCCCTCCCTGCATAACTGATAAATTTTACTTCATTTTCTCTTTACCTTGATTATATTCCATATTTCAACACAAAACTCACTATTGTTGTTGGAGTTTCCCCCCAAAAAAGACAGCCCTACTGCCAAGGATGCATTTGATTATTAGTTTTCCATTGCTGAGAATGAAGAGATATGAAGTCCCGCTGTTCCAAGTACATAACTCTTTTTTTTTCTCCGTCTCGCACCACCAAGTTCATGCCTGCTTAATAGTCCTCATAATATGGCGGATGTCATGCCGCTTCTCCCGAAAAGGGAAAAAAAAAACTGAGAAAGAAGGATATTTCCCCTCCTCGGCCGGCATGGGGTTATGGCTTAGTTCATAGTCTAGAGACATGGCTGCAAGCAGTTTCTGGGACCAAAAGAAGTCTAGTTGGCCTCCGGATCCTGGTCAATCAGCAGCAAAGCGGCCGCACAAAAGTGTGGCCACCGGGGTCGAATCTCAGCAGAGCGCACACCGGTATTGGCTCTGGCCCGAGACTGTTCCAAGTACATAATTTTCTTTCTTTCTTTTTTTTCCTTTTTTTCTTCTTCCTGCGCCACCAAGTTCGTACCTACTTACTAGACCTCATAATATGGTGGACGCCACGCTGCTTCTCCCCGAAAAGGGGAAAAAAAAAGGAGAAAGAAAGATATTTCCTCTCCTCGGCCGGCGTGGGGCTATGGCTTAGTTCACAGTCTAGAGACATGGCTGCTACTTTGATTACCTTCAATATTTCAACAAAAAAACTCACTATTATTGTTTGGAGTTTCTCCCCAAAGTCAGACCTGCTAAAAAGGAACTGTTTCACATTGCTGACAATTAAGATATATTAGGTCTTGTGGCAGCTATCGCGGCTGCGCGGTTTTGGATTTCTGTATAAAGTCCAGGGAAAATTCTGCCAGAAAGTGCATCACTGCAAGCATTTACTTCTCTTTTGTGGTGCTCATAAGATGGAAAAGCCTGTAGAGAGAAACCCTACCCCCCTGGTGCCGCATGGAGCAGTGGCTCAGTTCACAGTCTAGAAGCATTTCTATAAGCTGCTGGTGTCCAAAGCAGTTTAGTTGGCCTCTGGGATCATGCTCGTGCAGCAGCAGAAAGCGACATATGCACTTATTGTAATAGTAAATTCAAACTTTGGTACAAATGCTAAGTTACAGGCTTCCACTACATGTGATAAAATTTTTATTTTATACTTATTAGACTGATCTTTCATTTTAACCAATATCACCTAAGGCTACTCTCCACACATTCAGAGGAGCCTCACACATGAAGGAACCGGCAGAGGAACCCAGGTGTGCAGGACCTGGGGCCGAGATCTCCAAGGCTGCTCAGATCGGGACTGGGCCTCTTCCACCCAGATTCCCCATTTTCTACTAGCTAGGCAGTCACTACCAGAAATTGCCCCTGGCACTGTGTAATCCCATCAATGGCCAACATCCAGAGACTATAAAACCAAACTCCCAGAAGCACGCAGCTTCGATGTGGCTGCCCGATATCTGATAGCCTAGTTCTCCCTCTTGGAGAAATTTGCAAGCTACCAAGAGTTTACTGCCCACACGGAGAAGAGCCTGCAAGCTTCCCTTGGCATACTCATAGGCCAAATGATGGGTCTCATTCCTCTGACCCTGAAGAGCCCCTAATGTGGCACCATTGGGAAGGACTAGTAAAGAGAGGCTGCTAAAATCTCAGGGCTAGGATGAATGGAGATGTTACTGGGCCTGCTCAAGCAAATCAATGATCAATGGGATGAGAGTGATCCCATATGTTAATTAAATGGTAATCTTTAGAGAAATATTATCCAATCCTTTGTTAATTTATTCTTATTTATTAGTTTTATTAGTGGAAATAAATCCAAATAAGAAAATAGAAGTTCATAAAGGGAAACAGAAAATTTGTAAGTTGGGCTGATGGTGATAACTTGGGAATAAACTTTTATTGCACTGTAGCACTGCAGCACTGTCATTCCATTGTTCATCGATTTGCTCAAGTGGGCACCAGTCACGTCTCCATTGTGAGACTTGTTGTTACTGTTTTTGGCATATTGAATACACCACGGGGAGCTTGCCAGGCTCTGCTGTGCGAGCGCGATAATCTCGGTAGCTTGCCGGGCTCTCTGAGAGGGACAGGAGAATCGAACCCGGGTCGGCCACGTGCAAGGCAAATGCCCTACCCAGTGTGCTATATCGAGCAAAACTTTTATTAGAATATACAAAGATATTGTGATCACTACAAAGGAAAATTGAGTTTTAAAATACGTGGCAAAAACTTCACTTGAGCAAGATTTTAGAAGTGTAAGAAAGAAAAGGTGGAGGCCAGAGACATGGCCCAGCAGGCGTGCATGTGCTTTGTATTTGTCAGACCCTGCCTTTGATCCCTGGCAGCAATCAAGAAATTCAAACAGTGTGTTAAAGGCAAGAATCCTAGTGTCTAGTTCTGTATCTAAATTCTGTCTAATTTTTTAAGATATCTATCAAGCTATTCAATAATTCACATCAGTACTTTCTCTGTGACATTTAGTACTTTCTATGTGACAGTAGGGTTTATGTCATTATTAATAATGTCTTCTATTTGTCACTTGAGCTTTTGTCTTTCTCTTCACCTGATGAAAGCTATAAAAATTGACATTTTCAATGTCATGTCAGGCTGCATCTCTGACAATTTGTCAGATAATTTCTTTTCTCAAATAAACACGATTCAAAATACTGAGTCATACACTTCTTATTTCTTAAGCGTTTCTTTTTTTGCTTTTTGAGTCATACCCGGCGATGCTCAGGGGATACTCCTGGCTCTTCACTCAGAATCACTCCTGGCGGTGCTCAGGGGACCATATGGGATACTGAGAATCAAACCCGGGCCTGCCACTTGCAAGGCAAACGCACTACCCACTGTGCTATTGCTCCAGCCCTTTTAAGCTTTTAGAAGTCTTTTTTGGGCTGGGGATGTAGCTCACCTGCCTTTGATGTATGATCTCCAGCACATTAACAACAACAAAAGCATTTCTTAATATAGAAAAAGTTTGAGATATTTCTATTTTCAGATATTTGTTTTTATTTTGGTTTTTGGATCACATTGGCAGTGCTCAGGAGCTTCTCCTGACTCAGATCATGGTCACTTGAAGAAGTGCTCAGGGACCATTAGGTACTAAGGATCAAACCTGCATTTCCCACATGCAAAGCGTGTGCTTAGCTCTTTGAGCCATCTCTCTTGCCCCTCAGAGTGTAATATGACAAAAAGAAGAATTACTATCTGCAAAAAGAACCTAAATGCTATTCTCTTAATGAAAATAGCATTTAAAATCTGAGAGCAGAAAGTCTCAAGATAAGTCCAGGAGCATGTTAAATATAAACTGAGTTCATGTAAGGACTGGTTCCATGAAGAGAAATGATAACCAGTATGTGAAACATTAAGTGGAAAACATCTAATGAGCATGTTAATAAACACTAAAAGAGAAGCTGATAAAATTCAATAGCAAGTATTGACAAAAATAACTTTGAGTAAGTTAGGTATAAAAGGATGCTTGCATAGGACACATACTTAAAGCAATTCACCAGATCCCACGGGTGAGCAGCAGTCCCAAGAGTGGTAAGAGGACAAAAGAGCCACGTAATTCCCATCGTGACATCACACTACTCTGACAAGTCTTACTAAAGAAAGACAACCTAACATCAGCAGCTAGTTATTATTGTTGAAAACTAAAAGAGGTATTTCCAATTTGTGGCAAGGACATGAAAAACAGGATTTCCTTCTAGGAAAATGCAAGAAAATAATCATGTGTAAGATTGGAAAGCCGAACTAGATGGCCACTCAATACCCCTATTGCAAACTACAACCCCCGAAAGGAGAGAGAACAAAGGGGAATTCCCTACCACAGAGGCAGGGTGGGGTGATGGGGGATGGGGTGAGGGTGGTGAGAGGGATACCAGGATCATTGATGGAGGTGAATGGGCACTGGTGGAGGGATGGGTGAACAATCACTGTATGACTGAAATGCAAATACAAAAGTTCCTAAGTTTGTAACTGTACATCACAGTGATTCTCTAATAAAAATTTTTAAAAAAAAATATTGGAAAGCAGAGTAGCAAGTGATAAAGAATATGTACACAGCAGAAAACTTTGTGGAAAAAATGAGTACTTTGGCAGAAAACAAAGAAAGGTCAAAGGAGCAAACTAATAACTTACTTTAAATGAAATGCAATTGCCATTCAACATGTAAAATTTCAGGTTTGTAACAAAGCAAACAATTGCAAATCAAAGCAATATTTGCATAACTCCTTACAGTGTGGTTTGCCAAAACAGCTTTTGGGAAAATAATATCTGACATATCATACTGGAAAATAAACACACATATACTACAAAAATTATGTACACTGACATAACATTTTTGAAAGCAAATGCATATGATTCAAAACCTTATATCTAGGGAACCTGGCAGCTGACTTTGTGCAAAATCACCTTGTTTGCCTACATGTGACCGCAGGAATGGGACTCCCTGCCCGACTCTCTAATAGAGTGGGTGCTCAGTGGACCACCATGGCCAGGTAACACGCAAAGACTGTGGCCAATAGTATGAGTCTCTGGTGAGCACGTGTGTGAGCCACAACATCTTCTGGTGAGCATTACAGCCAGACTGTGCCTGAGCACCACAAGTAAAGGAGTATAACCCCTGATGAGCAAATATGCCATGAACAGAACTGAAAATGGGTGACCCCTGATGAGTAAGTCAAGTGTGATGCTCCGAAAGCACCACAACGAAGCATTGTGTGACGCCCCTCCACCACCACCATCATAGCAACAACTACGGCAAAAGGAAGGAAGAACCAATATGTTTGTTTAACTTTTAGCCCCATCATTTAAATTTTAATAATTTATGCCAAGAATATTATAAATGAATGAAAACCATAGTAGCACTGTAGCACTGTCATCCTGTTGTTCATCGATTTGCTTGAGCGGGCTCCAGTAACGTCTCCATTGTGAGATTTGTCGTTACTGTTTTTGGCATATTGAATACGCACGCCATGGGTAGCTTGACAGGCTCTGCTGTGTGGGCAGGATACTCTCGGTAGCTTGCCAGGCTCTCCGAGAGGGACAGAGGAGTTGAACCCGGGTTGGCCGCGTGCAAGGCAAACACCCTATCCACTGTGCTATCACTCCAGTTCATTATTATAGTAAAAAAAAGAAAATAGGGACCAGGTATGGGCTCGGTGGGAGAGCACATTCCTCAAATATGTGAGGCTCCAGCTCTGGTCCCTCACACCACATAAACAAAATAATGAAACCAGAGAGTGCATAGCAGATCTGAAAAATGAATGCAATTTTCTATACCATTATAAATTATATTATAGAACCAGGGATGTAGCTCTGCAGTAAAGCACTTGTTTTGCATGTGTGTGGTTCTGGTTCAATTTCCAGCACTGAAAAATAAAAACACACTATATTATGGAGCAATATTGGACAAAGTAGATACATATTCAAATACACTGTTAACTTGAAGAGAGAAAATGAAAATTTTCATAATAGTATAATCCCAGCTTTAAAAATTAAGATATTAGGGCCAAACTGGTAGTAAAGGGGTTAAGGCACTTATTCTGCTTGTGGCTGATCCCGGTTTGATCCCCAGCACTGCATGGCTGCTTGAGCACTGTCAGGAGCAACTCCTGAGCACATCACTGGGTGTGCCCCCCCCCCCCGCTAAAATAGAATTAACATATAAAATTCTGCAAATTTAAGGCACCTCAGGTCTGATTTAATTTTGCACTACGAATACCACCTTAGTGTTAGCTGATGCCTCTTTTGGTTGGATAATAGCCATTGTATTGTGATGTGTGCAATGGAATTGAATCTCTTAGCAACCTAGGAGTACATGGCCACATCATTGGCTGCAATCACTATGCCGGACATTAAACTTATTATCAGAAATTTTAATCTATTACTTGAAAATTTTCACGCTAAGCAACATCTCCCGTAATTCTCCCGTCACCCCCAGGAAACATATTCTACCTGCAATTGTTTTTTATTTAAGAGGGATCACACCTGATGTGCCAAGGGATGGGAGGGCAGGGTGCTGGAGAGGGACTGCAGGGCCTTGCATATCTTGGCATGTGCTCTAGCGTTTGAGCTAACTCCTTGGCCCTCCCAGTCATTTGAGAGGAGATTGATCTGTATTCACACACACACACACTCACACACACATATACTCACATACACACAGAGTGGGCGGGCAAGGAGGAGCAAAGCTGAAAGAAATGTTTCAAATATAAAATATTTAGGAAATAGTGACAGTGCTCATTGATACTGGAGAATTGCAAATGATTTCTACTTTTCCTCTTGTTTTTTTTTCCCTGTATTTTTATTTCCCTGTATTTTTAATAAAGAACTTATATTGTTCGTTTTACTACCCTTGAAAAAGATGTAACCAGAACTTACACTTATGCTGTTTCTCCCTGGCTAGGGAGTTTCTTCTTTTTTTGTTTTGTTTTGTTTTGATTTTTGGGGCACCTCTGGAGATGTGCAGGGTATACTCCTGACTCTGCACTGGAGAATTATGCCTGGCAGTGCTTGCACGACCATGTGGGATGCTGGGGATTAAACCCCGGTCGGCTGAGTGCAAGGTCAACGCCCTACCCACTGGCAAGCCTCAGCCCCCTCTGAAAGGTTTCTTTTCCTTTCCCTCTACTTTCCAATAAACCCATTTTTTTAATAAAGCACAACCAACACCAGCAAATCATAATTCAAAAAAGAAAATTTCTAGTCTTCCCCCAGCGAAAAACCTACTTCAATTAAAACCAAGCATCTTACTGTATTCAATCCTGGTTACATAAGTGATTAAGACGAGCAAAGAGAGCTAATATTTTTACAGAATTTCACAATTTCTCACGAAGTAAAAGAAAGCCAGGCCAGATTTCTGTCTTGATTAAGGCTTTGTTCCTTGATATAAATAACTGCTCTTCTTCCTACAGTGCTTGCGAGAACATTGTGAAACAGTTTGAGACCTTGCACTGCACCATTCGGAACAAGGTTATAAAGATTTCAGACAATCAAAAAACAAAACAGCCGCTCTGTCACCATCTGTACATCTTCCCTTTTCCTTCCCCTGCTCCCTGGCCTGGCTAACATTTCTCAAGATAAATTCATTTACGTGGAAGGGGGCAAATAAGTGCTGCCACCACCCAGAGTGCTGCGTGGCAAATGAAATCTTGCAGCTTCCAGCAAATTACAGTGAAATAAGTCAGAGGGGAAAGAACAAATACACCGTATGTAGGATGAGCTCTCATCTGTAGACTAGAGAGAGAGAGAGACAAACCGAGCAAATAGACATTACTTAACAACAACAAACCCTTGGCCTTGGAATCTAACACTGAATAATAAACATTGGGGAGTGCGGAAGATCACACAAGAGGTGACGGGACACGGCTGGAGGATTGTGCTGGTGCAGGGTGCAGTAATTTCCTAGATCAATATCATAGCGTTTAATGCCATCTAACAGCCTAAAATAATAAACGTTTTTGCAAAGAGGCATGTTCAAAGGACCCAGGAGATACTCCTCAGGTGCCACAGCGTTCTGCTCTTTGACGTGAGCTGTCTTCCTCGGGACCATCTCCTTGCGACACTCTACATCCACCTTGGGTAAAAAAAATCCAAATGTCCATATAATATCAGCATCGTGCCAGTTGCTTTTTCCTTCTGGGTTTGCAAGCAACAAACTGGGATTTGGGAACTAAATTCAAAAGACAGCATGTGAGGAAGGTTCTGACAGGACCCACATGGGGGGCTTCTATTGGCCTCTCTCCAGCGCCCCCAGGAGAAAGAGTCTTTGCCACTCTCTATTGTAACCCTGAGAGCATCTCTGAGGTTTTGTTGCAATTTAAGTTTTCAGCGATGGCGGCTCAAGACACAGTGGGCTGCAGTGTGATGGAGCTAGGGTTCCCGTTTAAGTTCCCAGGCTGGTGGAGTGATCCCCATCCCAGTCGCCCCTCCCATGGCCACCACAGTCTTCAACAGCAGATCTTTGGTTTCCTCCTAGGTAAGACGTTTCTAGCAACGGCGACTGTGAGGTGAGGGTTTGAGAAAGCACACAGCCAACCCAGTTCAGGACAAGCACGCCTTAACGATTGTCCCGAGCTGCCCTGACCAATGTAGTCAGCAGCCATATGTTTCTATCCCAGTGGTTTATCAGACTGGGGAGATGACACAAAGGGCTGGAGCACTGGCTTTGCATGCGGGAGGCGTGTCCATCTCTGGCACCACTTAGTCTCCTGAGCCCCACCCAGTGTGCCCCCCTAAACCAGCGGAGTTAATCAGCAATTGAGCTGTTTTCGCTCCAGAGACCTCATTTCCCAGGCTCAACAGCCACCTGTGTCTGAGGCCTACCATATTGGATAGCGCAGAGGAGGAACTTTTCCATCCCCACTGAGTGTTTCACGGGGCAGCACGATGCCTCTGTGTCATTCGCTAGGATCTTCCACAACTGCCGGGCCTTAGGCCTGCCCCAAAACACTCACTTTGAGTTGGAAGCTTGCCTCCCAGCCCTGGCCACGTGTGAGTCAGGTGAGGCCATTCTTGGAAGGGTGTTGTTTCCAGAGATAGAAATAGTGAGCGAAGGCTCCCCAAGTGAGACAGCCTCTCTAGGAGCTGGGGCTATTAGTGTTGAGAAGACGGAAAGTTCCCGACAAGGCGAACCTGCACACAGGACTCCGTTCTTTGTTATTTTTGTTCGATGGAGTGCTCGGCAGGCTACCGCAGAAGGGGTGGGGGAAGATTCCAATTTTGAGTCAACAGAGGAAACATTCTTTGCAGGTAGAGTTTGGAAAGGACAACTAGCCTGTTTTCCAAACAGAGTTTTGTAAATAACTGACAGGAGGTGGGCTGTGCTATCAAAGTATTAACTGAAATGATGGGGGTTAATCATTAAACCTGCTAGGTGGTGGCTAGCTTCTTTCTCTCATATTCTAATCCGGGTCACAGAATGGCTAAGGCGGCTTTGAGTGGACGTGGATACAGAAGCAAGGAACAAAAACAACGTTTGTCCTTTGCTGTGCTTGCCTTGAGTTTTCCACTCAAAAACTGTGCTGTGTGTTGGGGCTGGAGCGATAGCACAGCGGGTCGGGCGTTTGCCTTGCACGCGGCTGACCCGGGTTCTAATCCCAGCATCCCATATGGTCCCCTGAGCACTGCCAGGGGTAATTCCTGAGTGAAGAGCCAGGAGTAACCCGTGTGCATCGCTGGGTGTGACCCCCCCCCCCCCAAAAAAAACCCGTAAACTGTGCTGTGGTTGTTCTTTTCCCTGGTCACTTAGTAAACTAGTCCTATCACCGTATCACTGTCATCCTGTTACTCATTGATTTGCTCGAGCGGGCACCAGTAACGTCTCCATTGTGAGACTTGTTGTTACTGTTTTTGGCATATAGAATACACCACGGGCTGGGGCTGGAGCAATAGCACAGCGGGTAGGGTGTTTGCCTTGCACGTGGCCAACCTGGGTTCTATTCCCAGCATCCCATATCATCCCCTGAGCACGGCCAGGAGTAATTCCTGAGTGCAGAGCCAGGAGTAACCCCTGTGCATCGCCAGGTGTGACCGAAAAATCGAAAAAGAAAAAAAAACAATACACCACGGGGAGCTTGCCAGGCTCTGTGCGGGCAAGATACTCTCACAGGAATTCTTCAAATTGAAATAAGTTTGATATATAGCATTGTGTGATTTTGAATTGTTCAGCACGTTGATACATTTTTACAGGTATATATCACACTGTCATACTAAGATGAGCAAGATAGCATAGCTAACACCTCTATCATCTAATATAATGATAATTCACTTTGTCCTGTGAACATGCTAGACCTGGCCTCTGTGATGTTTATAATACAGGATTGCTGTCTATAATCACTATGATTTGCCTTAGATTGCCAGGATTTCTATATCTATGCTGCAAGTGACATGGGCGGGGGTGACAAATATTGAAAGTTATTTCAAAGGAAGCTCAACGTGCAGTTTAGTCTGTTTCCCCAGTTTATCTGAGCATGTTTTCAAGAGAATTGGTCCATTTAGCAGGAGCGGTAGACTCCAAACCCCAGAGTATTCTCTTTGCGTTAAGGTAGCAGATTTCTTCCTCTGCCTGATTATTCCAGGATAAGCCCTGTGATCTAAGAGGGAACAACATGCTGCTGTATCCAGGGTAAGGGGATTAACAGTCTTGTGCTTGTAACACACAGCCCAGCTCCTATTTAGTTCTTTTGATTCCAGAAACAAGAGCCCATTCTTACCACCCTGGGATGCAGTTGGCCTGTTTGGAGCCATTGATGAGAAATCCTGTGGCGCCAAGTCTTAGAGAATTACCTTCAGACCCGGCTTCCCACACTTGAGAGAAGGAGTGGGCACTTGTACCTCTTGCTGCTTTGCGTAAAGATACTACTTGTGTCTGTTTTCAAATCAGCTCTTGGTTAAAACAGTAAACCAAAAGGATTTCTGTTGTGTTTGCAAAGAATTCCGTCACACTGTCCACATTTTGCATCTTGTAAATGTCAATTTCCTGTTTAGCTATTCTAAGGGCATTTTAACTTATTAGATTGAAACATACTAAAGTTTTTTTGGTATTTTAAATGAACTTTATTAAAACTAACACTGTAGATTAAAAGCTGTTTTATGTTTATATTTGTGGAAATATTTGTTTACAAGAATATATATATAGTTCATATCTTCCATAAAACATGATGCCACATCATACTCAATACCTAAGTTTGACTCTCTCAATCTTTTTTTCCCCTTTTCCCTAGATAGCTCTCCTCATTTCAAGACCAAAACACAGGATTCATAAACATGTTTAACTTTTTTACATTGTTTTTCATTTTAAATGGTTTGTTCATCAGATTATAAAATTTCAGGTGTGTAGCTTAAAACTTCTATATTTGTGGGAGGATTCCCCATATTTTCTTTTTTTTTTTTGCTTTTTGGGTCACACCCAGCGATGCTCAGGGGTTACTCCTGGCTTTGCACTCAGGAATTACTCCTGGCAGTGCTTGGGGGACCATATGGGATGCCAGGGATCGAACCCGGGTCGGCCGCGTGCAAGAGAAACACCCTACCCACTGTGCTATCGCTCCAGCCCCTCCCCATATTTTCGTCAAAGCTCCGATACCATCTACTACAAAAAGTTTCCTCTAACCTCCAAAAAAGAAATTAAGAATATAACTTCATTCACTATTGCATCAAAAATAAGTAAAGACATAGGATTAAATTTAACAAAGAAGAGATGAAAACCTTCGCAATGAAAATCACAAGAAATTAACTGATACCTCCAGGCTTGCATGGAGTAGGGAATGGACGCCTTTCCCCCATCTCCCTGTGCTTCCCGCTGCCTGGCAGTCACACCCATGAACTGCCTCTGGGCTCCATATAAGCTCATTAACGGCCATAATACAGAGATCACAAATAAATCTTGTAAGAGAGCAACATGCTGCAGAGATGCCTCCAGACCCCCAAATCACTATCCAGTTAAAAACTTAACTCCAGCTTTAGCACCCTATTTAAAATTTTAAAATTCGTGCAGCATGCAGCTGCAAAAGTGGCTGTGCGATATCTCATACTTTATGCCACTGGTATACCAAGAGTAGCACAATGCATTTGAGGGAGTATAAGGTAGAAGACAACCTATCTTGTTCTATCTACCTATCTATCTATCTATCTATCTATCTATCTATCTATCTATCTATCTCTCTCTCTCTCTCTCTCTCTCTCTCTCTCTCTGTCTATCTATCTTAGCACACAAGGCTCAACCTGTAACAACGTTAGTGATTTTTTTTATACAGGAGGTTAATGGCTCCTCTGCACAATTTTTGCACACTTTCCTCTAAGGAAACCTTCTTGATCATTTTTAGTGCATTATTCATAATGAACAATACAAAATAAATTATTTAGCATCTGTCTTTGGGGCACCCTTGGGTGGTGGTGGGAAAATTCAAAATAATGATGGTGGGAAGGTATAATGGTGGTGGGATTGGTGCTGAAATATTGAATTTAATGAACTATTGTGAGCAACTTTATAAAAATAAAATTAAAAAGGAAATACATAAGACATTGTTAAAGCAAGAAAATACAGAGATCTGGAATATATGTGACATGAATAGGTAGAATCTATATAGTTAAAATGTCCAACTTAGGGGCTGGAGTGATAGCGCAGTGGGTAGGGTATTTGCCTTGTATGTGGCCAACCCGGGTTCAATTCCCAGCATCCCTTATGGTCTCCTGAGCACCGCCAGGGGTTCCTGAGTGCAGAACCAGGAATAACCCCTGTGCTTCGCCGGTTGTGACCCAAAAAGCAAAAAAAAAATTGTCCAACTTACCTAATGCTTTATACAGATTCAATGCAATCTTTACCTGTTAAAATTACAATGATAATTTTAAGGAACTAGATAAAAATGAAAATTTATCTGGAACCACTAGCTAAAGCAATTTTGAGAAAAAGGGATAAATGGAGATATCACAATTCCTGGCTGCAAACTATATTACTAAGGACGTTTTGATTATGATCAAAACGACATGGCATTAGAATAAAAACAGACCCATGACTTAACGGGGCTATGACCATGTAAAGGAAAATCTCTTCCAAAAATCAAGTTGGGAAATCTGAATCTATTGAAAATTTGGCAGATACAAGAGATTGAACTGAATCACTCTCAAACTCTATACATAGAAATAAATTGAAAATGGATGAAAGACTTTAACACAGGACACATTTCATGATATCAGGTTAGTGAGGTGTTTGGGGATTTGGGAATTTCATCATTTTGGCAATTATAGGCACACAGGGGAAGATAGAGGATTATTGGGGGAACCTGCTCCAGAACCCTAGGACGACCCTGAAAATCAGCCCTGTCTCCTTCTCCCCACCCTTGTGCCAAGCCAGAGCTTTAAGCTACATTTCTTGGCTCAAGAGGGAATCACCTCAGCATTGTTGGTTTGTGATCAAAGCAGAGAAAGTGCTTGGACAATGTGACATGTGAGTCTCTGGGGACCCTGGCAGACTTCTCAGAGAAGAGAAGGATCTAGCTGGCTTCTAAGGTAACTAGAAAAAAACACTAATATTTTCGGCAAATGGGAGGAGACGCCTTCCCTAATCACAGTTTAATATCTGTACCAACAGAGCCTTGAGTTACCCAAACCCAGCATGGAGCTCAGGCCTTGCAGAACGATGTCCCACTACACGTGGGCAACTGCTTGACTGGAAATTTCAGCAAGTCTGTGGCCAGCGTATACCACCAAGGGGAACCAGACATCCATGGCTGGGCCTAGATCCATTGAGCTCGGACAGAGGATGTATCTGGTGATCAGAAGAGGAGAGGGAACAGCACGGAATTTCATATGTTTGCTGGTCCTCTGCATCGAAGCAGTCACTAAAGGAGACTCGGGACAACTCTCTCCTGCCACACACAACTGAGGAAGTCAAAAACAAACCGTACCTTCAATCCAGGAACTACGGCGCCTCCTAGTGGAAAATAAAGCAAACAGTGACTGAATAAGAAAATCTTCAGAAATCAACCTAAGGGCTGGAAAGATACAGCCCAGTAAGTAGGTAAGGTGCAGCATACCCAAATTCGATCCCTTGCACTACATAAGGTAAGCACTGTTGGTGTGGCCCGAAAACCAAAAACCAAAATAAATAATCTAAATGACATGGAAATGGGAACTCTAACAGATGATGAATTTCAAATAACTATTGTGAAGAAGATCAAGGTAATAAAATTCACACTAACATAGAAACAATTATTGAAATAACAAAGAAATATACAATCAGAGGAAGTTCTTTATTAGCTATGAAAAATCCAGTGAAACTGAATATGAAAAGCCCGATGGAAAGTACAACTAAGCTCAATTTCAGAGGATTTGAAATTGAAGGTAAGATTCAGCAATGACTCAAATGCAAGAGGAATAAAATAAATAAAAAGACACCCCTTTGAGAACTTTCAGAATACACTAGGATTTTAGTGTTAGGACAATGATAATACAGAAAGAATGCAAAGAGAAAGAAACAAACAGATGGTCTACTACATACTGTGAGATTCCCAAACATTCTTTTAAAATTTAAAAAAAAATTTAAATTGAGATCCCCAAACTTAAGCAAAAAACTCACCCTAGAGGTCCAGGAAGCTGTGAGAACACAAAAATTTCTAAATGCAAAAAAGTATCTGCTAAGAACATCACTATCAAACCATTCAATTAAATATATATGCGATACAATATTATTTAGCGATTTAAATAAAATTTTCCGTATGCTGCAAAGTGGACAGAAGGCTAATAAGGGAAAGAGACAAAGCAATCTATGTCAGAGGGAGAAAGACAAAACACTGGATTACTTCACCTACTTATACTTCCCTGGAATAAGGAAAAGAAGTTGAATGGACAAAACAAAACAGACCAGTGAATTTTTGATTTTGGAGACACACACCAGCATTGCTCAAAGGCTACTCCTGGGGGAGTAAGGGGATCATGTAGTGCCAGGATTGCAAAGCAGGTGCTCCATCCCTTTGAGTCATGTTTTGACTCCCAATTAATGAAATTTGACAACAGAGGCTAAAAGAGGGGAAGTGGTGGATGGTGGGAAGAAGGGTAAAGAGATATGATGTGGGGATGGAGAGATAGTACACTGGATAGGAACTTGCCTTATTTTGTTTATTTTTGATTTTGGGGGCCACAGCTGGTGATGCTCAGGGGTTAGGAATCACACCTGGCGGTGTTCAGGGGACCCTGTGAGATACCGGGAATGGAACCAGGGTTGGCTGTGTGCAAGGCGAGGACCTTACCTGCTGTCGTATCTCTCCAGCCACAGTCATGCTATTTTAAAACAAAACTGTATCTTGGCAAGTAGAGTGAAAGAAAGAATACCTACCCTCCACCACCGCTCCTCCGTCAATTAAAGAAGCTTCTGCAAAATTTAGTTTCCCAGAGGGTCTATTTTGGAAAAACTTAGTGAAATATTCATCCATCTATTTATCTTAACACCATAAATTTTTCACTTTGTCTTTCGGGATAATTAAGAAGCAATGAGCAGAATCCACAGATATAATTGCTCCATTAATTAACGCATTCATCTATGTACTCATTTCACAATCACTGAACACCACATGGACCACACTTCCAGAATTCAGTGCTGATTCACACAGGGATAATTGAGGCTTTGCCCTCATGCCCCAGAGCCCAGAGAAGACGATTGTGAAAATACTGTGCACAAATGACTGCTTAACACCCTGACTCTGAAGCTGGGGTTGTGATCAGTGGGCACAGGAAAGGTCCCTACCTCCCATCACTCTCTCTTCTCCCACCACTGCCCCTTGGAAGACACTCCCCTGGTACGGTGATGAGGTGGCAGACCAACTAGTCCCCCACTGCCTGAGTTTGATCTCTTGCTGGGCTTTAGCTTCCTCCTGAGGGAGCAGCCAGAGCATCACATGTTTCCAAAGCAGCCTCCTAAGAGCAGGAAGCCCCGGCCTCCTGTATGCCTCGGAATTAGACATTGTCCCTGCCAGCTGTGTCCAGAGCAGGGCTGCGCCATCCTCCTGGTCCTCCCCCAACAGCCTCCTTACTTTAAGGAGTGGGTTACTTGTATTAAATGTAACTGCCTTTATCTTCATGAAATAGTAATATGTCTTAAATGTTTAAAAACATACATTAGTAATTTTTATCAGCATCAGCATTCTGCTTATTGGTAAGTTATTTAATCCAAGGCCAAGAGGTGTCCATTGTTGGTACTGTCTGTTTCTCGTTTTGTCTGTATTGTACAGATGAGGGAGACCATGTGACATTCCTTTTTTCTCTGACTTATATTGCCTAGCATGGTGACCTCCAGGTCCACCCATACTGCAGTGAAGTGCACGATTTCATTTTAGGCTGCATCAGATCCCATTGTGTGTATATGACACAGCTTCGTTATTCATTCGCTTGAACGTCCTTGAACATTTGGGTTGCTTCTACATCCTGGCTGCTGTGCTAAGCGTTTCAGTGAACGCAGGGGTGCATAAATGATTTTGAAGTAATGATTTTGTATTTTGGAGGTAGATGCCAAGAAGTAGAATTTTAAAAAAATCACCCTGACTCTTTTTTCTCAACATGTTCAGCACAAGGGAACATTTCGACTTGCTTAAATCATTAGACTTCATTTTCTTTGCAGAAGCAGCACAAAGGAGGGATAATCGGTGTTTTTCTGCTGAAGAACACTCTGACCTGGAGAAAAAATTAGCCTCATTTTCCCCCACCCGTTAACTGAGATGCAATCTTGGAGAAATGCTGGTAACGGTGCTTCTTAAAAGACACTAGCCTGGTGCCAGGGAGTGATCCAGAGAAATGTGTGCTGTGTTCAAACAGTATAAGAATTGGCAGCCAGATCCATAGTACAGCAGGTAGGGTGCTTACCTTCCATGTGGCTGACCGAGGTCCAATTCCCAGCACCCCATATTTTCTCCCGAGCCCACCAGGAGTGATCCATGAGCTCAGAGCCAGAAGTGATTCCTGAGCACTTTGGGCTGTGGCCCCAAATGAGAGAATCAGAATTTAAGAAAATTTCACGTAGTTATAATGAAAGCCCTCATGCTGATGGATGCCAGGCCCTCCTGTCTGAATATAACTATTTCTTAGTTTGAGAGGCCATTTGTATCCCTTCTGAGGAAGCAAGTCAGGACTGTTTATGAATCCACTGCCTTGTCTTACTCTTCTAGACCATCTCCTGAGCCCATGGCGGTGGTGGGTGAGTCAGAATAACTGCTTGCTCCTGTCTTTGTATTACATAAATCTATCAGTGTGTGATCTTATTGGAAAAATATGTATTTCCAGAAGTGTTGCTTAGAGAGAACCTGGGCAGCAATGGATCTCAAGGGACAGCTTTCTGTCCACCCACCACTCCCAAAGATATTTGGGGCTGTCTGGCCAGACTTTTCTTTCAGGATTAGTTTTGCTACTATCATGTGGTCTGCAGAGAGTCCAGGGATGGTGTCTATACCTGTGAAAGAATAGACAAGTCAGAATTCTCCAGCAGCCACTGTTGAGAGGACTGAGGGTAAGGAAAAGTGTGCTGGATTCTGCACTCATATCCCCAGTGACATATTAAATAGTCCCTATCGATATAGCCAAATCAAGACATAAACATTATCTGGATGGTACTAGATGACATTTCCCAGATTTCCTTTCTTTACCTTTTCCTGCTCCAGAATCTACTCCTCCAGGTTGTGACACTTTCTGCATCTTCCTTGGTTTTTTCTGCCTCTGTGTATCACTTTCTGCCCTTTTGAAGAGACGGGTGTATTTCTCACATGGCTGTGGGGCTGACCCACCATACTCAGAGAGCCTTTGGAAATGGGAGTGTGCTTTGAGGTTCTGTCTGTGCCTGGAATGTTGTTGCAGTGAGAGAATGGAGATGAGAGTAACTGTGGGCTTTCTGGCCAAGGACTGTCCCAAGTTCAGGGGCTTTCCCACTCTGATTGCCAGCACTGGCCTCAGTGACATCCCCAAGCTCCTCCTGGTAAGTGGCAGAGAGTGAGATGCTCTGTGTCAAGCCCAGGGACTGGGAGGTAGGAAACTACCATATAATGCTGCGCTTTAGCACTTGAGCCCAAGGGTCCTATCAGTTAGTCCCTGTGTCCATGGAGAATATTGGGTTCTGTTGTTCAGCACCAACTAAAAACATTTTGAATTCTGTATTTCTGAGTAGATAGGAACTTTATTTATATGTCCGAGTGTTCTATTTATTACACACATTCCTATGCAGTGGCAACAGTGATTGCATGTAAAGAAGTTGCATTCATAGAAGAGTGAGTGTGGTTCCACTGTGATGGGGACAGGCCAGGGTTCGGGGCCACCCTTGTGTCAGTGGATTTGCTTACACCCTCCTGCTCTGGCATCAGTTTCCCTTAGAGCATCTGTGCCCAGCTGGTGCAGTGGCCATTTCCCACTTTATCTCCTACCTCCCCTCTTAGGAAGCAAACTGAGTGGGAGAAGGGACGTTACTTTAGTGTCAGCATCCTCTCTGACTCTAAAGGGGAGAGCCGTGAAATTTGTGTTAACGCTATTGAAAGTGGTTTTTGATGAAATGTCCAAATGAGTTCCTATATGATTTCTGCTTTCCTCTGTGATTCCAGAAATATTCCTCACTATTAGCTTAATTTCTCATAGTGGTACCTGCTTCCCAGACAGCTACTTCCCATCCTGACTCTGGAATTCTTGTTTGTGACACTTACCTTTTGAAAGAATGTGTGACTCTGGGTGAGGCCTGTGTACCTGGCACTGATCTTGTCCTGGAGTGGTCCTTTGGCAGCATTTAGTGACTCATTCGTTGTCAGACCCAGAGCAGTTGCCATGGAAGCTGTTTAATATCCTCCCAGCCATTCTTTCACAGAGAAAATCTGCACAAGATCCCCATCACTGAGCAGCCTTCTTTGCTTTAAGGTGTGGGATACAGTCCCTGGCTGAATATACTCTGTTTGCCTGATGTATTTGGCTCTTGATGGACATGTAGCTTTTTTGCTATTCTGACAGAGTACTCGAAGAATGTCTGTGTGCGTTGTGTGTGTGTGTGTGTGTGTGTGTGTGTGGAGGGGGAGCATACTCTGCTGTGTAGGGAACTCTAAATGCCATCCCACAGTGGCTGGGCTCATTGGTACCCCTGATACACAGCATGGCCTGGAACTCCAGTTCTCTCCATCCCATCTAGCCTAGCTCTTATTTTTATTTTAACTACTGACAACTGGAGTTTCCAAGAAGTAGATTAATTTTTATATTGTGTTTTCTGGGCTGGGTTCATAACTTAAAGGCCAGGAGTATGCTCCTACACTGTCTTCACTGTGTTCAGTCTCTGGCATTGTGTATTTCCCGGAACCCAAGAGTATAGACCTAGAATATAAACCCTGCAAGGCCATCTTGGTCTTTGGTGGCCCCCAATACCATGGGCCAAGTGGTGGTGTATCCTGACCCAAGCTTTCAGCCCTCTCTCCTGGTTGTATTGTTGGAAGTGGGCCCCTGGCTCCAGCAGTCCACCCCCCACCCCCATTGCAGTTCCCAGTGAGACCAAATATCCTAAGTATTTGCCAACTCACAGCATCCCATAGAACCTGGGGGAAATGTTTTTGCCCAGATGATACCAGGGCTTGGGAGACCAAGCTTGATTGTTTCTGCCAGCAGAGGGCACTGTCCTTCAATGGTTCACACCCGTGGAACATGCCCACAGTACCTACGATGCACTGAATTTCTGGCAATGACTGGAGAATCATTTCTATTTCCACACTGGGGCTGTTACAACTTGGCATCCAAGAAGAGGGGCCGTGGATTCTACTAGAACCGCAAAACTGAAAAGTTCATGCAGCCAGGAAAATCTTGCCCCAAATTTTAGTTGTCCCAAGGTTTGGAAAAACAATTTGTATACCCCATCGCGACATATGAATCTTGGAGAGAAAGATGACAGCAGTGTATCACAACAAAACCAACTTTATTTTCTAGAAGAACAACTTGGGGGCCAAAGAACTAGTATAGCAGGAAAGGCGCTTGACTTGCACACAGCCGACCCGGGATAGATCCCAGCATCCCATACGACCACCCTGGGCCCCATCAGGTGTGATCCCTGAGCTCAGAGCCAGGAGTAAGCCCTGAGCACCACCGGGTATGGCCCCAAAAACAAGTAACAAACAAACAAACGAACAAAGCAAAAAACAATCGGGATGTCTCCCTCTGATCTCACAGGAAGGGGTGCGAGGAGCGCAGAGAGAAAGAAGCGTAGGAGGTGACATCCACAGTGGGTCTTAAGTTGGGGTCGCAGGGGTCAGAGATGGGGGTCTGGGGACTTGGCACAGCTTTGTCAGGGTTCAAGGAGGTGGGTGGCTGCGGGGGACTCTGTGCGAATGCTCTGGGCTGGGGGTGTCTCGGCAGAAGGGGGAGCCCAGCGTGTCTAAACTCGTCAGATCATATTATTATAAGGGAACAAGGTGGTCCTCAGCGGCCCAGGCTGGGGCACGAACATGCGGACCATCCCATCTTTCCACACTGGCCTGAAGGCAGAGGGTGAAAACTCGGGGTTGAGCCTCCTTTTCTTGGCCTCGGGACTCCCAAAGCCCTCAGGACCATCAAGCCTCCTCTTCCCTTTCCGGTAGCCGGAAGGGGTCCTGGGCGGAGCCTCCTCAGAATGGATGCTCAGGTGCCCGGTGCAGTGAGAATCCCCCTCCCCGGAACTGTCGGGGAAAGGAGGGGTGATGTCTGCCAGGCTCTGGGAGTACGGGCACTGCGGGGGCCGCAGGAGGATGGGCTTCAGGACCCCCTGGAGCTGCTCTCCGGCGCCATCCAAGCCCAGGAAAGTGCAGGGCACGGGCGGCTCCAGGATGGGCCGCCACAGCTCCAGGCCCTGCATCGCCTCCTCCCGGCTGTGGACCAGGTCGGGCGGGTCCTCCAGCGGGGGCGGGGTCTGCACGCGGAAGCGCAGGCGCCGGGGGAGGGCGAGGCACTGGGCCTCCTCCAGCGGCCCGAAGGCAGCCCGGGTCTGGGTGGACCGGTGCTGCTGGCGCACGGGCAGCAGAGCACTCTTGGTGCTGTCTGTGTACCGGTTGAGGTAGCTGCCCAGCTGGCGGCTAAGGTAGTTGCCCATGGTCGCGGCTCGCGCTCGGGTGTGGAGGAAGTCGACGGGGGCGCGTGGCCGTCGCCCGGCAGGGGTCCCACACGCACAAGCCCTCTGGGGCCCGAGCTCCCTGGCAACGAGAGTGCCGCGGGTCCGCGGTGGTTTCAGGCACGGAGTTCCGGGGCCGGGGCCTCAGAACTCGACATTCAAGGGGGAAGCGTTGATCGATTTCTCGCGGGTCCTGAAAAGAAGAGGACACGGTCGGGAGTTCCTTTTCTGCATTGGCAAGACAAAGCGTTGACTGCTAGGGCCGGGAGGGGAGGGGCGGGGCGAGCCCGTCGCAGCCCGCAATACGGCCGAGGGGGCTTCAAGCTAACGCACCTTGGGAGCTGCAAACCGGTAACAAAAAAGCCGTGAGACACTCGCAAAAGGCACCAAGATTTGATGGAACTGTACCACAGGAGAACTCATAGAGGCCTCTGATGTCTGGTCACGAAGGCCAGACATCCACAAAACGTCCAGTGTAACTCTTGGAGATATATACATACACACACATATAATATCTTCAACGTAACTCACAGCATGGGAATAGGATCAGATGGTACGTATACTCTAATGCCATTGGATAGAAATATTTATATAAATCATATAAAATAGTCAGAAAAATATAGATAGTTTATATATTATGTTTAAAACATTATATATTCTATATAGTAGAATATATATTTATACAAATATAAATAGTTTATATATTTTTCTTTATATGACATTTTCTTTCATTTTATATGATATTGGCATATTTACTGGCACGACAGAATTTCTCATTCTCTATTTGCAATATTACTCAGTGTCATCCAGGTGGTGACTAAGAGCCTCTGGCAAACCACCAAGTTTTGCGGGAGAGCTACAGACAATCATAGTGAATCACCTACATGCTTCTACCAGGAAGTCAATGTGTCCATTAATGAAGACTGACGATGTCTGCTTCTTTACCCACAGAGAGGTACAGCATCTCCTAAGGACTGGTCGAGATTAGGTCTATCAGTGGTGATACCCTAACCGAGCTTCAAAGGCAATTAGAGAATATCTGGAGACATTTTTGGTTGTCACTGCTTGAGGTACCACTGGTTTAGCCACTGGATAGCCTCCCACAACACATCTATTGGCCTATTTACCAGGACCACAAGAAGTTTATGGAGAATAAACAATTCATGGACCGAAACAACTTTAGGGGCCCAGACATCAAAGACCTTTATGAATTCTACGGTACACATTTATCAAATTTTGGTGCCTTTTGCAAATGTCTCACAGCTTTCTTGTTATCGTTTTGTAGATTCCAAGGTGCTTTAGTTTCTCGGACTATAGCTAATAGAGTTCTTTTTTTTTTTTTTGCTTTTTGGGACACACCTGACAATGCACAGGGGTTACTCCTAGCTCTGCACTCAGGAACCACTCCTGGAGGTACTCAGGGGACCATATGGAATGCTGGAAATCGAACCCGGGTTGGCTGCGTGCAAGCCCTACCCACTGGGCTATTGTTCCAGCCCCTAGAGTTCATTTTAATGTCTCCTAATTGTGATTTATATATGCCCAAGGAATTAAGTTCTAAAAATTAATGATATTCCACTAATTGTTTATATGATTTCCTTCTGGGGGCTTTAAGATTGCCTACTGTCAAAAGTTAGTGAAATTCAGTATGTAATATGCTAAGAATAGTTGAGTTGGGTTAGAGACCAGAGAGATTGCTCAGTGGATTGGAGTGGATTCTTTGCAAGTAGTAGCCCAAAGTTCCATCCCTGGTACCACACGGTCCCTAAGCATCACCAGGAGTGATTCCTGAGCCCCAAGTCAGGAATATTCCCTGAGCACACTGTGTGTGGTTAAAAAAATAGTGGTATTAGTAGATAACCCTTCCAGGCTAAGCATACTACTTATTGGCTTTTAGGCTACACCCTACACTCCAAATATAGGGTTTATGCCTTGCTCTGAGCTCAGGGATTAGTCCTGGCATATGCAGTACCAAGGATCAAACTGGGTTGGCTGTGTGCAAAGCAAGTAACTTAACCCTGTACTATCTCTCTGGACCATATTATTTATTTTTGAACTGAGATTAATTTACCAATTAGAGAATTTTTCACTTGCTCTATTTAAAATGTTTTAAAACTAGTTGAAAAGTTATATTTGGGGTGGGAGAGTTGGGGCCACAGGAATTACTTCTGCCTCTATACTCCGGGGACCACATGGGGTAGAACTCGGGTGGTCACATGCAAGGAATGCCCCTTAATCCCTAAAATATCTCTCTGGCCCAGATGAACTTCTAAAATGTACTTTAAGAATCAATAGAAATGAAAATATGACTTTTCACCTCAGATTTCTGGATGGAATGACAAATATTAAATCATTTCTATAATGAAACATCCATGTATTTCTGTAAAAACTCCTATCTGAGTGAAGTATATGTCATATCTGATACATTACTGTTTCTAGGGGCCGGGGTGATAGTAATATTTCATCTAGTTTTTCTAATTTTCAGTGATATCGGTTATTTGTTACTTCTTTAGGGGGGATTCCAATTATTGGTGAATTTTGGCTTCATTGTTATCCTGTCTTTTATAAAAAGAATTAGCAATGTCTGATAAACTATAAAATGTGTGATAAACTACAAGAATTAGCAATGTTTTGTTCTTGGGGAAATTTTTTAATTATTAAAATCTAATATAAACAAGTAAGCAGTTATTGCTATAGTAGAGTTAGGTTATGAATTAAGCAGGATTGCTTAGTATTGATATAGTAAGCATTAATTAAATTTGAATTCAGTTTCTAAAGAAAAAATAAATACCACTTCTACATAGCCACTGTCTGGTTCTGTCTTTGCCCTGTTGTTCCAGAGAAAAATCCCCTTAAGGATATTAAAGGTTCTGAACACATCCATTTTAAATTTTTTTTCTATTTGAAAGCATCTTACTTTTTATATAGATTGTCTACAATGCATGTATAATAAAATATGTGTTAAGTGTGAAAGCAAAAAGTTTGAGTTTTTTACTTCAAATTAGCCACTAAGAGGAGCTCCTAACTCACATCCCATCTGAGACAAAACGTTCGCACATTTTGATAAAAATAGTAGAAATACAAGATACATAAGTGGACACCAACGTGTGAATGCAGCCTTGTTCTAAAGTGGTGGACTAAAGTCTCCTTAGAGGGAAATGCAAAAAGAACTTACCTGATTTTGATGGACCGCTACAGACTGCTTCTTAATGATCCAGATCCAGGCAGTAATCCGGGCAGGATGGCATCAGGCAGGAAGGGTCGAATGAGCGCAACTCCACAAGGGTATCCTGTCCAAGAGAAGGGGCAACCGGGTCAGCATGGAGGGGTGACAACCATACTGAACCCGAAGACGAGGTTCTGGGGCTGTCTGGGGACCAGCAAGGGGCCAGGGGCCTTCCTGGACCCTCTGGGACACTCAGGACAGAATCAAACCAGGTCGTTCCTGCAGTTCCCTGTGTGTGTGTGTGTCTGTCTGTCTGCCTCCAACTCCTCAGTGGGAGCAAAGCAGCATGCTTCTCCCTCCCACGCCCTGCTGAGCTGATACCAGGTGAACTTGGGGGTGACAGGAAGTGGTATGAGGAGCTGCAGGAACAAGGAGCCTCCCTTTGCAGGAGAGATTTCTAGAATTCTCTAAATTGCAGCGCAAATGAGGAGCCTGGACTCAGAGAGAGGGCGATGAGAAAGAGGGAGCTGGAATGGGCAGGAGAGGGGAAAGAGGCATACTATATAGGATGCGTACGTGTGTATGTGTGTGTGTGTGTGTGTGTGTGTGCTCCTAAAAGCGCCACCCCTTGGGGATTCTGAACACAATAAAAAATGTCTCTCTGAACCATTTTTTCATGGGCACTTCAACAGAGCAGGGTCAGGCTGACATTAGTGAGATGGCCTTAGTGCTCAGTGACATGGCAACGGGCGAGGGTAACTGGGGCTCACAAAAGAAGACTACTCTGTCCCCACCATTTGCCACAGGTTCGGGGCCTCGCTCAAGCATCCTTAGGGACCCTTGACCTAAGGCAATGCTCGAAAAGCCCCAGAAAACAGACCACTTGACTTACAGCCCGACTCGCAAAGTGCACTAACACGTGAGTCACTCTGAGCTGGAGAGAGAAAATACGATGCAGGCAATGGAGAAAAAAAAATATTACCTTATGTTTGATGGATGGCAAAGCATTCACCAATTCCTGCAGCTCTCGGTGATGTTTTCCTAACTAAAGAAGAAGCAAAAATTAAACATGGAACACCATTGGCATCTTCCTCTGGAACTGCAAAGGAACAGGATGCAAAGTGAAACGCCCGCTCGGTACTTACGAAACCTCTGTCGCTGTCCCCCTGCACTGACACTGAGCACTTAGAAGCAGAGAAACACCTCGGAACGGAATTCCTTACAATACAGTTGAGGGCTCTGCTACCTGCCAGGCCGGAGCTGGGGATCCGCGCGCAGGGAGAGGTGCCCGCGCTGTCTGTCTCCCGCTCTGCGCCTCGCGGGAGCGGGACCCACGGCTTTTAGAGGCCGAAGCTCTCCACACGCACCAGAGCTGGTCAAGCCCAGGTCTGCGTAGCGGCTCCTGAGTGCTCAAGGGCTTGTTCCGTTATTTTCTCCTCTCTCTATGCGAGGCTTTGATATCCCGGTCGTGCTGACACTTCAGTTGGCTAATTGCTGGAGAGCTCTAACAAGTAGGAAAGGCAGTGCCGTTCCCATGCTAACTGGAGAGGACCCTCACCCCCGGCCGCCTCGTCTAGAGGGTGGGTGCTGAGCCTCTGGGTGATGATGTGCCTGCCCCGATCACCCCAAGGCCAGGAATACCAGCGGACTTGGGTCAGCCTTTCTGCTGCTGAGTTGGCTGGTGTTCGTACAACTAGCCAATCCCAACCCCGTTCCCCTGGAAACCAAGGTGAAAGCTCTGGTTCACTCTTCTCCCCTCACCCTCTCTGCGGTCCTCAAGTGCTCCAGCCTTGGACCCCACAGCTCCCGGATTCTGATTTGGGAGTTTAAGAAAAGCCTTTCTGCGTCCTCGCCATTTCCAAGCCTGTACATCTAACCAGACCCGAGTAAAACAAACGCTGGGGACACTGAAAATCCGCAGGGAGTCTGCGGGTGGCCTTCGCCTGCTGAAGTGCCTGAGCTCCGAGACCCAGCAGCGCAGGCCTCTCAGCGGGGTGCAAGCCAGTTCTAGCAGCACAACAGGTCACATGCGTGAGAGCTTTTTCCCATCTGCAAACAGAGTAGCCCCCGCAAGCATTTAGTGAAAGCAGACTCTGCCGGCACTCGAAAATTGCAGCTCCTCTCTCTCGCCAGCCTTTCAAATCTGGATTCGGTTTTATTTCCAATTGCATGGCAGGTGCGGTGATTCGCAACCTGCTAATTCAGGTTCTCGTGCATAAAACACTGTACCTAGAGCTGTCCTTTCCCCTCCACAACTGTCCTGGTGTCCTTCTGCCACACCCCCCACCCTGCCCCACCCCGGGCCACCCCTGTGTCCCGGGGCGAGCTTCCTACGGAAGACCCACATCCATTCCAACACTGGCTGGTTTCTGCTCTTTGTGATGTATGCCAGTCACACACTTGCTTCTTAACTGGTATCTCACATTTTGGGTTTTAATGATTTAAAAACAATTTATTTGAGGGCCAGAGAGACAGCACAGCGGGTAGGGCATTTGCCTTGCACACAGCCAACCTGGCTTCAGTCCTTGGCACCCCCCTAGGGTCCCGCAAACACCACCAAGAGTTGTTTCTGAATACAGAGCCAGGAGTAAGCCCTGAGCATTGCCAGGTGCAGCCCCCCAAAAACAAAAATATTTTAAAAATCAATAATTAGGCAACATGCTTCAGAGATGTCTCCAGATCCCGTGCCAGACTGTCTCACCAGGGGCGACCCAGAGGAGACTGAGTGAACCCCCCCTCCCATCCCAATAGAGCCCCGAAAGCTGAAAAAACCCAGAACTCAATCACCACCATGCTCACGGCCGACTTCCACAGGCTCAAATGGGCCTCGTCCATGAGAGGATTTGCTAAAAAAACAAAACAAAACAAAACAAAACAAAAAACAGGTGTGCGGGACTTGTGACCAAAATCTCCAGGCTCGCATGGAGTCAGGAGTGGGCAACCTCACCCGCCAACTCCCTGTGCTTCCGGTAGCCTGGCAGTCACGCCCACAAACTGCCTCTAGCGCCATAAAGCTCATTAATGGCCATGGTCCAGAGACTCACAAACAAATCTCAGAAGAGAGCAACACGAGCAACACGCCCCAGAGATGCCTCCAGACCCCAAAGTCACATCCAGTTTTAAAAAATTGTATTAACCTCAGCTGCATCACCATATTTAAAATTTTAGAATTACTGAAGGGACATCTCATACTCTACACCACCATTGTGACAAGGGCTAAATGGCTTAAGGGTGAAATACAACAATCTTCACACACTTTCCTCTAAGGAAACTTTTAGGATCATTTTTAGCAGATGATTCATAACAAGCAAAACAAAATGAAGTATTTAGGAACTGCTTTGGGAGTAGGCTTTGGGGGTCGGGGTGGAAACATTCAAAATATGGTGGTGGGAAGGTGTAATGGGGGTGGGATTGGTGTTGGAATATTAACTGTAATTAAAAATTATAAATATCAGAACTTCATTCAATAAAATTGTTTTTAGGGGGGGGCGGTACTGGCCCCACTCTCTGCAGAGATGTGACCCCAGCAGCCACACGTGTGCGGCCTCTCAGCAGTTGCACGAGCATGATTCCAGAGGCCAGCTAAACTACTTTTGCTACCGGCAGCTTCTTGCAGAAATGTCTCTAGACTGTGAACTAGGGAAAAGGTTTTTCTCTCTCGCCTTTTCCTTGCTGGGAGGGGATGGGGGGAAGGGTGTGGCGACCTCCATCTTATGAGGATCATTAATGAGAGGTACAAACTTGCAATGATTCCATTTCTGGCAGAAATTTCCCTGGACTTAGTTACTAAAATACAGAAATCCAAAATCGCACAGCCATGCAACCTCATATCTCCTCATTCTCAGCAATGAAAAACAAATTATCAAATGCTTCCTTTTCAGCAGGTCTGATTCTGGGGGGGGGGGAACTCCAAACAATAATAGTGAGTTTTTTGTTAAAATATTGAATGTAACCAAAGTAAAGAGAAAGTAAAGTGAAATGTATCAGTTACACAGGCAGGGGTGGGAGGTATACTGGGGTTTTTTTGGTGGTGGAATATGTGCACCGGTGAAGGGATGGTTGTTTAGCATTGTATAACTGAGACTTAAGCCTGAAAGCATTGTAATTTCCACATGGTGATTCAATTAAAAAATAAATAAATAAGTAAAAATTTTTAAAAAGTTTTTAAAAAGTCAACGGTTTATTTAATTGAGCTCAGGCCACCAGCCCATGGGTCTCAAATTTTCACCATTACTTATTCAATATTTTTTATCTTTAACTTTTTATATCATTGCCTAAAAATAGAAATGTATTATAACCTCCAGTTGTAATTTTATTTTATTTTATTTTAAATTTTTTGTTCATTTACTCTTTTTGCTTTTTGGGTCACACCCGGCAATGCACAGGGGTTACTCCTGGCTCACACACTCAGGACTTACTCCTGGAGGTGCTTGGGGGACCATATGGGACGCTGGGAATCAAACCCGGGTCGGCTGCGTGCAAGGCAAACGCCCTACCCGCTGTGCTATCACTCCAGTCCCCAGCTGTAATTTTAGCTCAGGAATCACTCCTGATGGGTTCAGGGTGTTCCTGATGGGTTGAGGTGCTGGGGATCGAACCTGCATTAACCATGTGGAAGGCAAATCCACTGTGCTATAACTCTGGCCCTCACTTGATTTTTTTAAAAGATGATACCTCAAAAAGCTAAAATTAAAGTCCAAGGGGCTGGAGCAATAGCACAGCGGGTAGGGTGTTCACCTTGCACGCAGTCGACCCAGGTTCAATTCCCAGCATCCCATATGGTGCCCTAAGCACCGCCAGAAGTAATTTCTGAGTGCAGAGCCAGGAGTAACCCCTGTGCATCACCGGGTGTGGCCCAAATAGCAATAAATAAATAAATAAATAAATAAATAAATAAAGCCCATTAAGCTACCTCTCTGGCCCTGAAATACATTCTTAACAATCTTGGATGTTACATATAGTTTATCTTAATATTAACTCCAATAATCTTAAATTTTTACAATATTTTATCTTTTCATTTTAGAATAGGTGTTAAACTTTGCAAGATTAGTGTTTAAAATTTATTTTTATTAAGACACCATGACTTGGGGACTGGAGCGATAGCACAGCGGGTAGGGCGTTTGCCTTGCACGAGGCCGACCCGGGTTCGATTCCCAGCATCCCATATGGTCCCCTGAGCACCGCCAGGAGTGATTCCTGAGTGCAGAGCCAGGAGTAACCCCTGTGCATCACCAGGTGTGACCCAGAAAGGAAAAAAAAAAGCAAAGCAAAGAAGCAAGACACCATGACTTACAAAACTGTTCATAATAGAATTGTTTCAGGCCTACAATGTGCCAACACAAATCCCACCACCAGTGTGACCTTCCCTCCGCCAAGGTTCCCGCCTTTCCTCCCATTCCCTGGCCTGCCCCCTTGGAAGGCATGTAACAAATTTATTTCATATTGCTTGCTCCAACAAAACTTAAAGAAATTATCAGTAATAAATAATAGTCACAAATAAAAGTTAATTCGTGATGATTGATTTTAACCTATGTAAAGAAATTCAAATCACTTAATGCAATATAATATAATGCCCACTCTTGCTTACATAAATAAGTTTTTAACTCTGACATCTAAAATATATTGCGTTAAATTTTATTTGGTACTCGGATCTCATTGTGGTCATGATCATGTCCTCCCTTTCATTATTATATTTTTTGAAAAATTCTAGTGTTTTTTTTCCTTAAAATATTCTGTTTTCTGTCTTGGGGGCTGGAGCAATAGCGCAGCAGGTAGGGCGATTGCCTTGCAGATAGCCAAACCGGGGTTGATTCCCAGCATCCCATAGGGTCGTCCAAGCACCGCCAGGAGTAATTCCTGAGTGCACGAGCCAGGAGTAACCCCTGTGCATCGCCGGGTGTGACCAAAGAAGCAAAAAGAAAATATTTTGTCTTGGGGCTGGAGCTATAGCACAGTGAAGAGGGTGTTTGCCTTGCACGCAGCCTACCTGGGTTCGATTCCCAGCATCCCATAAGGTCCCCTGAGCACTGCCAGGAGTCATTCCTGAGTGCAGAGCCAGGAGAAACACCTGAGCATCACCAGGTGTGACCCAAAAATCCAAAAATAAATTCTGTCTCAGGGCTGGAGAGATAGGACAGTGGGTAGGATATTTGCCTTGCATGTGGCCAACCCAGATTTGAATCCTGGCACCCATAGAGTCCCCTGAGGCCACCAGGAGTAAGCTCTGAGCAACAGCGGCTGTGACTCCCAAACAAATTCTGTCACAACCAAACCATCTTTGTGCACCTTCTGCATCCTCACATCTTCCAACTTTGCCTGTCTTTCTAAGTGCAGGATGACCCATCAAAGCAAAATCACCCACAATCGAACAGGACTGCTCGAAAATAAGCCATCTGCCATTCAGCACGCATAGTTAAACATACATTTCAATATGTTTAAATATTTAAGCATGTTTCCTCAACCAAAACAAAGCCATCAAGAAAAATATATGACCATCTGTTAGAGAACAAGAAAGAAAGAAAGAACGGGAGCACATTTATGTGAAATCAACAATAGTATTTGGGTAAAAAAGAATACAATACCCAGAAATAAATTTCACCAAGGAAGTAAAAGATCTGTACTCTGACAAGAAGGTATTGAAAGGAATTTTAAAGACAACACATATAAATGGAAACGCAGCTGGTGTCCGTGAAATGGAAAAATTACTGTTAAATGTCAATACTCCCCAAAGCCATCTGTAGTTCAGTACAACGCCTTTCAAGATTCTGGTGGCACTTTTCCATCAAGTGGACACAAGCACTCCAGAAACACACCTGGACGCGGCCATGCAGCGCATCCTGCAGGGGTGAGGCCCTAGCTACATGCCCCACCCCTAGCAGCGCTGGGTCTGACCTTAGCAGGCGGCCAACCGGTCCAAGTAATCCGGGGCCCCGGCGCCGGCAGAGCGGCCCAGAAACACAGCATTGCTCTATGCGGCCTTCACAATAATCGGGAGTATAATTTTAAAAACGTACATGGAGGGCTGGATCAATAGCACAGCGGGGAGGGCATTTGCCTTCCACGGGGCCGACCCGGGTTGGATTCCCAGTATCCCATATGGTCCCCTGAGCACTGCCAGGGGTAATTCCTGAGTGCAGAGCCAGGTGTGACCCAAAAAGCAAAATAAATAAATAAATAACAAAATAAAATAAAATAAAATAAAATAAAATAAAATAAAATAAAATAAAATAAAATAAAAACGTTCATGGAGGGCTGAGACAGAGCTCCAGGACTAAGCGCATGCTTACACCTGGACCCAGGTTCAATTCCCAGCATCGCCTGTTTCCTCAACCACCACCAGGTTTGTCCTACGGGGAAAAAATTATACGGAACCACAAACAGCTATATAAACCCTGAGAAGAAAAGACAAGGCAGGCGGCCTCACAATTCCTAACGTGAAGCTATATACAAAGCTATAATTGGGGGCCGGAGTGACAGCACAGTGGGTAGGGCGTTTGCCTTGCATGCAGCAGACCCGGGTTTGATTCCCGGCATCCTATATGGTGCCCCAAGCACCGCCAGGAGTAATTCCTGAGTGCAGCGCCAGGAGGAACCTCTGAGTACCGGGGGGTGTGATCCAGAAAGAAAAAAGAAAGCTGGAGTTGAAGAGGCACATAAACCAGTAGAACAGAAGAGCTCGAGGGGGGTAAGCAGAGGGACTGAGAGACAGTACCTGCCTTGCACACCGCTGACTGCCAGGAGTGATGCCCGAGCACTACCAGCCAGGAACAAGCCCTGAACACAGAAACAGGAGTAGTCCCTGAGCATCACAAGGTGTGAACCAAGCCTACTCACAAAGAAAATAAACAATTATTTACTTATCTAAAAAAATGAAGTATTTTCCCAGACTGCAAATAAAGGGGAGACAAAGGGATGATTCACAAGTGTGTGACCCAACCCCACCTCCAAATAAAATAAATATTTACTCTTTTTTAAAAAGTGTAACCTTTTCCCAGACTGCAGATAAAAAGGAAAGAAAGTGATGATTCAAACAATGCAGCAAGTTGTTTTTTTTTTTTGATACATCCCGGCCTCAGCTGCTTATAAAGTCCTATTTTTGCTCCAAATGTGGGAGGTAAATTTTGTTTTGCCTTTGTTAATGGTTGCAGGAGATGTGGGGGGTATGCTTTAAAAGATCTTGAAGGGGGATATTAGGAGGTAAAACGCTTGCTTGCTGTCCATGTTTTCGCTTGGACTGACCCTCGGGTGCTTCCTGGTACCAAATGAGTCACATTTATCTGTAATTTTAATTGTTTGGGAGCCTGGGTTTGGTGTGACCTGCAGGGGTGAGAAATCACGGTCCACTGGACACAACAGATGTTGTTCAAAAACACTTTTTTGCTGTTGCTGTTGCTGCTATTTCAGAGTCAGACCCAGGGGTGTTCGGGGCTTATTCCTGAGCTTCGCTGGGCGTGGCCCCCAAACAAAACAAACCAATAACAACCTTGTGAGTTCTAAGCCCCAGGTGTTGCCCCCATCCCATCTGTTAGTAGTGAAATGCACTCATAGATGCTGCTGGTAAAAAAAAAAAAATAACAAAAATCACATGTTTTATGTAGTCCCTGTCCCCTGCCAAGGAAATATATTTTCAACTAGTTGTTTCTATAGAATAAGTAGTTTTTTATTCCATTTTTTTCTGACCAGTATTTTTTTTTAATTTTTCCCCCCGGGGTGGGTGTTTGAGCACTGCTCAAAGCAGGAGAGTCAGCCCTGGGCGTGGTCCCCAAAACAAAAAAATAAAACATAAATTTATCATTTTAGCTACTTATAACTGTACAGTTTGATAACTCCCCATTCTCTCTGTCCGGCCCCTATGAACTACCATTCCTTGTGCTGCTATAATTTTTTTTTGGTGGAGCCATATCAGGTGATGGGCTTATTCCTGGTGGGGCTTGGGACCACCATATGGGGTATTAGGATTGAAACTGGGTTGACCAAGTGCAAGGCAAAAGCCCTACCTGCTCTGGCCTACAGCTCTGGCCTGCAGTCAATATTTTTAACTATAAATTATAAAATGGGTCTGGAGCGATAGCACAGCGGGTACGGCATTAGCCTTGCACGCGGCCGACCCGGCTCAATTACTTCGTCCCTCTCAGAGAGCCCGGCAAGCTACCGAGTATCCCGCCCGCAGGGCAGAGCCTGGCAAGCTCCCTGTGGTGTATTCGACATGCCAAAAACAGTAACAAGTCTTACAATGGAGACGTTACTGGTGCCCGCTCGAGCAAATCGATGAGCAACGGGATGACAGTGACAGTGACGGAAATTATAAAACAAAAATTTAGAGTCTGGAGCGATTATACAGCAGGGAGGGCGTCTGCCTTGCACGGGCTAAGCTGGATTCAATCTCCCCTATCCCATATGGTTCTCCGAGCCCACCAGGAGTGATTCCTGAGTGCAGACAGGAGTAACCCCTGAGCCCCACCGGGTGTGACCCCCCCAAACCAAAAATTATCCACAGTATTTTTTTTATCATTTTAGCCACTTATAAACTGTGCAGTTAAGTAACTTCCTCCCTCCAGCCCCTCCTGACCATCATTCTTCGCTCTGCTATAATTTTTATTGGGGGGGGGGCGCTATCATATCCACCGGTGCTCAAGGCTTATTCCTGGCTCTGCACCTTAGGAACTGCTCCTGGCTGGGGATTAGGGGACCATGCGGGGCGTCGGGGATTGAACGAACCGTGGCTGATGGCGTGCAAGGACACTGGCAGAAGGCAAGCGCCGTATCCGCTGCACTCTGGCTCGGACCTGAATTTCTTTCCTTTTAAAAACCCAATAATTCAATTATTACCGTGCTAGTTATTTACTCGGCAGTCTGGAGACATTTTGGTGAATTTTACCTTTTGCGTATTATATATAAATAAAACTGCTTCTTAGCGTGGGTATACGAAGACGCCTTCATTGGCTTGCTTTCAGTTCTTTATGGGCATATGCCCGTATGTGGAATCACTGCATCGTGTAAGAAAAATTAAAGTATTTAATTTTTTTTCTTTCGGGTCTCTCCCGGCGATTATTCCTGGCTCTGCACTCAGGAATTACTCCTGGCGGTGCTTGGGGGACCATACGGGATGCTGGGAATCGAACCGGGTCGGCTGCGTGCAAGGCAACCGCCCAACGCACTGCTATCCCTCCAGCCCCTAAAATGTTTAACTTTTTAAAATTTTCGATAACATTTAGAAATTCTTTAATTTTAAATAAAATTTAATTTTTAAAACATTTTTAAATAAAATTAAAATTTTATTTTTAATTTTATTTGACTTCAGGTGGCGGTTTCCATCTCAGGCAACCCATACGCTCTCTCGAGCCCGGCAGGAGTGAGGCCTGAGCTCCAGTCGTTTCTTTTTGAAATAATAATTAAAAAAAAATCACTTTCTTGCCATGGGCCCCGGTCTTTGGGGGGTTATTCTAGACTCGGGGCTGTTCCAGACTCTGTTCTCGCGGCCCGAGCGACGCTGGAGGAGAGCACTGCGGCGGGAGTAGCTCTCACGCCTGACAGAGTTAGGGTCGCTCAAAATTCCCAGAGGAAAAGTCTAGATCTGACAGTTGCTCCGGCCGCGCCGAGCGTGTCGCCTCAAGAGGTAAGACGGGGGCGAGCGACGGCGACGGCGCTTCACGCCGCCAACCTAGGTTCGATCCCTGGCGCCCCTCACGGGAACGGCGTCTGTGCGCAGAAGCCGGGACTGAGCCCCGACGGCCGCCGGGTGTGCCCCCAAATAACGACAAGAAAAACCCACCCATGTACAGTTCGCTAACGCCCCATCGTCTCCACCAGCCCTTCGTGCCCCTAGACTCGCTTTCAGGCCGCACCCGGCGGTGCTCGGGGCCGTTCCCTGGCGCCGTTCGGGTCCCGGGGGTCGAACAGGCGCCCTCCCCGCGGCCCTCTCTCGCGCCCTGAATTTCTTTCCTTGGAAAAACGGAATAATCCCGTAATCTGGGGATTTGTTAGTTTCCCCTCTGGGCGAGTAGGAATGAACCTGCCTATCCGCCCGGCACACAAACCCCCCTTTCCGGGCTGGGAGTTCTTTGGGGTTACCGTCTGAGGGGAAAAAAAATTAGGGGCCGGGGTCACAAAACGAGGTGACGAAGCCTCCTGAGGCCGAGGTTCGAACCCCCGGACCAGCTGCGGCGCCCTGAGACCCGCCCGGAGTAGCCCCTGGGCCCCGCTGGGTGTGGCCCCAATATCCCCAGCTCGCAAAAAATAAAAAAATAAAAGAGAGAAAAAAAAGAAAAAAAACACCCTCTTACCTGTTCTCGGAGGCTGAGCAGACTCCCAAGCAGTGCTCGGGGACTCCGGGCCGCTGGCGGCGAAGTTTCAATACTCGGCCTCGGGCCTGAGACGCGGGGTCTGGGGTGCGGGCAGGCGGCTGCGGCCGCTCCCGGGCCCAGGGGCACCGAGCACGTCGGGGGGTCCCCCCGCACGCGGCCTCGCTCAACCCCGACAGCAGAAAAACCCGGATCCCGCACGCAGCGCCAGGAGACTCCCGCCCGCCGTGCTCGCCGCCACCTTCTGGCTCCGCCGCCGCGCGCCGCCGGCTATAAATCTGCGCCTTCCCCTCCCCCACCCCCCGCACGTATCCCCCCCCCGCCTGTCGTCTGGGCCCGTGCCTGACCCCAAAGCGTCTGGGGCACGGTGACCTCAACCTGCCCCGAGCCCGGGTCGCCTCCACTTCCAGCAGGAACGCCCGGGCCCTTGGTAGCAGTGTCGCTGCACCTGCCCCATCCAAACCCACCTGCGGGTCCCAAGGAGGGTTCGGGGGACACTGCACTGGGCCCGGCCCCAAGGAGGGGTCTCCCCCGCCGGCGTCGCTCGGTCCGCCAGAGCACTGTCGGGAGCCCCGCGTCTGCGGTGGCCCCCGCAGAGCCGGGGCTGTGGCGCAAAACTGATTTTGAGAGGATGATTAAAAATAATAAAATAAAATAAAATAAAATAAAATAAAATAAAATAAAATAAAACAACGGGAGTTCGGGGCTCGCTGCCGCCGCACTCGAGGGAACACGCGGGCCGCGGGGGATGGGAGCCGGTCGCGTGAAGGCGCGCGACCTGCCCGTTGCACTGTCACTCCGGCCGCCACGCCGGTTTTTTTTTTTTAAATTCTTGGCTTATTTCTGGCTCTGGGGTCGGGGGTGTCCCCAGGTAATGCTCGGGGGACCCTCTGAGGTGCCGGAGATCGAACCCGGGTTGATGCGTGAAGAGCGGTGACCTCCCCACTGTACCGTCGCTCTGAAATCCGGGTTGCTTTCTCGGGAGCGACAGGACAGCGGGTAGAACGCTTTCCTCGCACACGGCTGACCCAGGGTAATTCCGGGGACCCCTTAGGGTTCCTGGGCGATGGCTGGGCGCCGCCAAGTGTGAAGTGTGGCCCCAAACGAACCCCCCCCCCCATCCCAATTCCGCCCAAGAGTCGGAGAGCGCTGCTAGGAGCACTTCCTTATCCGTTTTTGGTACTTCTGCTCGGGAGCTACTCACGGGCCTTCCCGGGGCCCTGGGGTCTCTTCCAGTGTCGCGGGGACAAGAAAGGGGTGCCAGAGCCTCACCTCTGCCCTTAGCCTGTCAAGTGGGGTCTCCGCCAGCCCCCACCTGTCCCTTTTTTTTGGGTATTAAGTAACAAAAAAAGAAAAGAACACAGTTTACAAGTTCCAAACGTTTAATTCAAGGATTCGTGGGCGGGGCGGAACGCCACGTCTGCAAAATGAAAGGCACAAATACACTGCTCAGAATTCTGAAAGACACAAACACAGTGAATCAAACTGACTCCAAAAAAGCCAGGATCTGGCCAAGGCACATTTTTTTTTTTGTAACCGCTCAGTTTTCATTTCTCCCTCTCCGTGGCCCGCGGCGGAAGCCCCGAACCTGAGCGGCCGTCAGTGCAGGGGCCTCCGCCCGGGGCCTGCCCCCCTCCTCCTTAGGCAACCGGGAACCGAATGGCAAACAGTCCCACCACCAAATAACTCGAGTCTTCGGGAAACATCGGGGTCGAAACACTCAACAGTTCTCAAGTTCCACCGCCCCACGCGGCTGCTCACCCAATTTCAAGTCCTGTTAAGTTTGATGTTGTTGTTGTTGTTGTGGTTGTTTTTGGGGCCACGCCGCACACCTCCCACCCTCGACAGCAGCCCGAGCCATGCAAACAGACGACAGCAAGAAGCGAGTTGGAAGGGCGGGCAGAGGGGGGCGGGCGGGGGGCGCCGTCAGTAGAAGCAGACGGTGTGCTGGAACGCCTTGCCCGTCTTCTTGGTGAGCTCGCGCAGGAGGCTGTCCATGTCGCGCTCCACGTCCTCCAGGCGCTGGATGCACTGGCACAGCTCGCAGATGAGGAAGGCGCCCAGGGTGGCCTGCTTGAGCGTGTCGCGGATGTTGACGTTGATCACATGCACCGGCTGGTACGTCTCCTGCTCGCGGCCGCTCAGGTCTTGCACGACGAGGTCATACACGCGCTCCTCACAGGTGACGATGACGTCGAAGGCGTCGGGGCAGCTCTGGAAGCGCTCGGGCCGCGGCTTGAGGCGCCGGTTGCGGTCGAGCATGCGCAGGATGCCGTTCTGCGTGTAGAAGTCGCGGTCCTGGCGCGCGAGGTCCAGGTACATCTGCTCGTAGGTGGCCTTGAAGTCGTACACGTTGGGCTTGTCGGGGCTGAGCCCGGGCAGCCGCACGCGGCTGCCGGTGCCGAAGGAGCGCACGCAGAAGCCGCGCTTGCTCAGCATGTGGTGCGCCTCCATGCTCCGGTTCTGGTTGTTGGAGCACACGACCGCCACCCGCAGGGGCGTCGTCGGCGAGGCGGCCATGGGGGGCGCGGCGGGGCGGCGGGCGGCGGCGGCGGTGGCGGCGGCGGGCCGGCTCCTCGGCTGGGCGCTCTCTCGCCCCGAGCGGCCACACGCGGACTGGCGGCTCCCGGCGGCGTCCCACGGCTTCTGCGCCTCCGGGCCTGTGCGTCACGTGGGCCGTTCACGTGCCCGCCCGGATGCCCGTGAGCCCTCAGCGTGGCGGCCGCTGGCTTCCCTTCAAGCAGAAAACGAAACCACACAGCCTGTGATGTCCGTGCACGCCTCCTCCTCCCGACCCGGCACCCCCCGACGGTCTTCCGAGGCCTCCAGCCCTTTGGGGCTCGAGGCCCTGGAAGAGGTCGCCAGGTGCTACGAGTTTATTGATTACGGTGGGGGAGGGGGGGTCACAGGCGGGGGGAGGGGCACCGGCCTGGTCTCCAGGCGATGGAGGGGGTGCGGCCACACCCTGAACCGGCCCCACCCTTCGCCCCGCCTCCCCAGCATCGTGGCTATTCTTTTTTTTTATTTTTTTGCTTTTTGGGTCACACCCGGCGATGCACAGGGGTTACTCCTGGCTCTGCACTCAGGAATCACCCCTGGCGGTGCTCAAGGGGCCTATGGGATACTGGGAATCGAACCCGGGTCGGCCGCGTGCAAGGCAAAGGCCCTCCCCGCTGTGCTATCGCTCCAGCCCCTCCGTGGCTATTCTTGAAAAATAAACACGCCCTTTTCTATTCAGGTTTGCTTAGGTGCCCATCTGCTTGGGGATAATTTGACTCTGGTTTTAGGGGAAGGGACTTGACCTCGAACCTGTTCGTCCGTTGGGCCCGGGCCGTCGGGGGTGGGGTGGGGGGGTTCAAAGAAATGACGAGGAGAGCAACACAGTTTAGGCAAGAGCAAAGCAAGTTTATTAAAAGAAACAGCACACCGGTGGGAGGGAAAGAGAGGAGAGCGGAGCAAGTCTGTCCAGCGGCGACGGTTGGGGGGGGGGGCAGGAGGAGGGAATTTCTATTATGTCTCTGGCCTGTCTTCGGTGGAAAGTTTCTGATCTCTAGAGATTGGTTAGTCCTGGGAGGGGAAGGAGTGAGCAGGGGACGTCTAGGGAAAATCTGGGAAAGGTGAATTTACACAGAAGATCCCAGGAAGAGAAATGAGAGGCACTGGAGCCTGCCCGACGGCGCAGCGGGCGGGGTGTTTGTCTGGCACGCTGCTGGACCCGAGTTCGATCCCAGGCTCGCGTATCCCTCGTCACAGAGCCCTGAGCACCTCTGGGTGTGGCCCCAAAACCAGAAAGAAAGAAAAGAAAATGAAGGCTATAGAGGGTCATTTGAGTGAACTGTAAAATGTTCTGAAACAAACAATGTGACCACAGTGAAAGTATATAAAATCATTCAAGTTTATCCTTGGAAGGGAGTACAGTTAATTATAGGAATTGGAGCAGCAGATGTATAGGATATCTTTTTTAGGTAGTGTATTTAGAGTTTTCAAAGTAATTTTTGGTTTTTAAAACTTTATTATTATTGAGGTACTGTGATTTATAATACTGTTAATAATGGTTTCTTAGGCACATGATTCCAACACCACACCCATCACCACGGTCCCCGTGCTCCCAAGGTCCCAAATACCTCTCCCTTTCAACCCCCCACCCCCAAACTCCGTTATGTTTATCAGTTCTCCGTTTATGTTGCCTTTGGCCCTTTGGTGCTACCTCACTGTGCATCGTTTTGTGGGTGGTGATGTCCAGGGGTTACTCCTGGCTCTGAACTCAGGAATGAGTCCTGGGGGGCTTGGGGGGTGGGATGGGGCGGTGGGGATGGAAGCAGGGGAAGCCGTGTGCAAGGGAAGCACCCTAGTCGCTGTACTATCTCTCTGGTCCTAACTGTTGCGGAGTTCGGAGTCCCGCGGGAGATGCACGGCTCTCCTGGGGGGCCGTATTCTTGAGGGGCGGGGGTGTTGTAGCTGCCGTCAGGAACTGAGTGGCAGAACAGAGCGGTGGCGCTATCTCCAGAGTCGCTGGGACTCGGATGATTCTCGCAGGGCCAGCTGGGCCAATTATGCCAGCAGGGACGGTTTCTGCCTGACAGGCTTTGGAAATAGGGGCTCAAAGTAGGCATCTTCGGAAGGGGCTTCTTCACGACGCAGTTCCCTAGAGTAATCTGAAAACACTGACTAATTCACTGAAATGACACCAGGCCACTTCCCTTTTCATAAATGAACTTACCTGCTCTCTGCTCTCTACCTGGCATTCGTGACCACTGTTCTCTCTGCCGCGGTCCCGCCACCCGCACGCCGCATTCTGCATCGCGGCCACTTGTGTGGGGACTATTTACTGACCTGCTTCGGACATGCGATTTGCCTCTGGATTGCTTCTCTGTTAAGGGTCTCCTCCTCAGTGAAATGATTACAGCGAGCTAAGAGCAGTCTGTGGCCTACTCTCTGGGCCCCACGGGACGTTTAGAAGCCCCTTTTGGGGACCGAATGGCTGGCTCAGAGGGCTGAGTGCACGATCTGCACGTGCAAGGCCTGGATCCCACCCGTAACACCGCATAGGCCCGTGAGCACCACCAGAGCGACCCTCACACGCTGGGTGAGGAGTACCCACCCTCTACCACTGTTAGGTGTGGCCGACCCCCCCCCCCCGTAAAATAAACCCCTTTTCAAATCATCCTTTCTGTCAAATACCACGTGTGCTTCTCTCACGAATGAACTGTGAACTCGTTTTGCAAAACGTGCATTCTCTCCTTTCCTCTTCTTCCACTTGAGCCAAATGCAAGTTCAAATAGTCTCTTTGAGGGGAAGCCGCTCAGACGGCCCCTCAAAGCAGAATGATGATTTAAATACTCGGAGAAAGGCTTCATATTTCGTTTCTTTTTTTTTTTAATGGGGAGAGCAAAAGCAACAGCGATTAGATCAACCGTCTTTTGTGGGGTTGTTTGTGCCTGGTTCTGGGGCCACTGACAGCAGCGCTTGGGAGACCAGGCAGGGCTCGCACCCTGACCTCCCCCACGCAAAGCTTGTGCCCAAGCCTTTGGCCTCTCTCTCTCTCCAGCCCTCTTTATCTATTTTTAATGTGACACTCGGGGAATTCAGAATGATCTATGTGGCTTGTATTCTCTCCAGCACCACGCTAAACCTGAGAGCGTGGTTTAGAGCTTGATCTTAGTTTCTCCCCCGGTGCCTCACCGGTCCTGTCGCTCTATTTCCAGATGCACGGTCCCCTCACCTAACTAAAGACCACCCCGATAGGCCTAGAACAAGCATGAGGACAGCCTACCAGGCACCTCTGACTGGCTCTCTGGAAGATAATCACAGATTATTAAATTCTTTTCAGAGGATCAGGGACGAGAAGGGCACTTTGAAGCCGACACCGTTAATCCCAGCATACACAGGCAGTTATCACCCAGAGACCAACGCCCGCATTTCCTGGGGGGCAGTCCCAAGGTTACTGGTTAGCCCAGGCCCAGGAAGGTCCTATCAGCTCATTGTTTTTCAAGAGTATGAGAATGTTAATGAAAGACAGTCTGGGGCATCCGGACTGTCTAGATTATCAAGCGTTTATCCAGTTTTTGCTGGATAGGCAGTGCAAAAACAAGCCTTTTAAGACTATTGTTCCCTGGGCTCATTTACAGTCTTCAAAATTAATTGGAGAAAGAATTAAATTTCAAACAGCGGTTATGAAATACATGGCCAATGTCAGCCACCAGTTGCCATTATTTTAATACATTTATGCCTATAGGTAAACAGCGACACGGGACTGATGGCCACGTTAATTTTTTTGGTGCCTTCTCCAGCTGCGCTCGGGGGCTACCCCGGTTCTTTGCTGGGGCGCCTGCTCCTGGCTTGAGGGACACGCGGTGCTGGAAGCAGAAGTCAGGCCTCTCGCGTGCCCAACACGCAGCTTGAGACGCTGGGTGAGCCTGCAGCCCAACGCGGCGCGTGGAAATAGCTGCCTGCCCCGAGTGAGCGCCTTTTAGAAAGAGGCATTCTATTCATTTGCCTTCTTAGGAAAGTCAGGAGATAAGCGGCTCTCAAAATTCTATGGTGGGGCTGGAGCAATAGCACAGCGGGGTGGGCATTTGCCTTCCACAGGGCCGACCCGGGTTCGATTCCCATAGGGTCCCCTGAGCACTGCCAGGGGTAATTCCTGAGTGCAGAGCCAGGAGTGACTGCTGTGCATCGCCAGGTGTGATCCAAAAAGCAAAAAAGAAAAAAAAATTCTATGGTACAGCAGGTAAGGCGTTTGCCTAGCATGCGGCTGACCTGGGTTCGATGCCTGGCATCCCATAGGGTCCCCCCCCCCCCGCACTGCCAGGAGTAATTCCTGGGTGCAGAGCTAGGAGTGACCCCTGAGCAATTGCTGGGTGTGACCCAAAAAGCAAAAAAAAAATAAACAAAACTTCTATGGGCTGAGGACTTAGTCCTAAACTAATTTTCTCCCCGGCTGGGGAATCTCTTTGTCTTCTACTTTCCAGCAAACTCTTATTTTTCTATTTCTTAAAAAAAGGATATGGACTGGGGATGGCTGTGGCTCATGTGGTAGAACAAAGCTGTTTTTTCTTTTTAAAATAAAGTTGGGGGGCTGGAGCGATAGCACAGCCGGGAGGGCATTTCCCTTGCACACAGCCGACCCAGGTTCGATTCTAGCATCCCATAAGGTCCCCCGAGCACCGCCGGGAGTGATTCCTGAGTGCAGAGGCAGGAGTCAGCCCTGAGCATTGCCAGGTGTGGCCCAAAAAACAAAAAAAGAAAAAAAAAATAAAGTTGGTTTGGTGAGATTACACTAAACCTACCATTTTTTTTCTTTTGGGTCACACCTAGCGATTCTCGGGGATTACTCCGGGCTCTGCTCTCAGGAATTACTCTCCTGGCAGTGCTCTGGGGACCACACGGGATGCTGGGAATCGAACCCGGGTCTGCCATCTGCAAGGCAAATGCCTTACCCGCTGTACTATCAGTTCGGCCCTGAGCAAAGCTTCTGAAACTCTGTCCACTTTCACCCGAGGAATTCTTACTAGAAAAATTCATGTATATAATGCAGAAAGAAAAAAAAGTCTTCTTTTGGCGGGGGGGGCGGGGAGGGGTCACACCTGGCAATGCTTCAGTTTCTAACACTCAGGGATCATTCCTGGCAGGCTCGGGGAACCAGATCAGGTGCAGGCATCGAACCCAGGTTGGCCGCAGGCAAGACAAGCATTCTTCCTGCTGTACTATGCAGAGGCCCTGGGAAAAAAAACTCTTGTTCGTGGGCAAAGGTGATTTCTCAACTTCTTTCTTCTCTCCAAAGGAAAAGAAAAGCATTTTTCCTTTTACCATGGAACAGATGAAAAAAAAGAAAGATACCCAATTTACAGTTCTATTTTCTTCAGTTAAACAGGCTTTTGGGGAGTGGGGTTGGAGCACAGCTGGCCATGTGCAAGGCAAGCCCCTTAGCCCTGTACGATCTTTCTGGCCCCTAAGCAACTAGACTCTGGCCCCAGACGGTCCTTAACATATTTTTTTAAGTAAACAGATTTTATTTGGAGGTGACTTGGAGGGAAGGAGGAAGATAAAGTGGGAGAGGAGAGAGTAAGAGAGACAGAGTAACGCACTCAAGAGAGAACGCGGGCTTCTCCAAGGGCTTAGAGAGCCCCTACAACACATCCCAGCATTAGGCATGAAAGCATGGAAGTCCACATCTCAAGAGGGGCGATGTGGCAATGGCCGCTCAACACCTTTATTGCAAACCACAACACCTAATCAGAGAGAGAGAATGAAAGGGAATACCCTGCCACAGTGGCAGTGTGGGGTGGGGGGAGACGGGACTGGGGAGGGTGGGAGGGACCCTGGGTTTACTGGTGGTGGAGAATGGGCACTGGTGAAGGGATGGGTTATCGACCTTTGTATGGGGGAAACATGAGCACAAAAATGTATAAATCTGTAACTGTACCCTCATGTTGATTCACTAATTAAAAATAAACTATTAAAATATTTTTAAAAAATTAAAAAATAAAAAAAGAGGGGCGATGTGGGCGACACATGTGCTCAGGCACCACATGTGCTCGGCCACGCGGGCACAAGCTGCACACCAGCTCGGGCAGCATATGCGCCCTTAACATATTTTATGACTATATTCTTTCTTGAAGTGGGGGTGGGGTAAGGTGACCACGAGCACCTGTGCATGTGATCTAACCCAGGTCTCTTACATGTGAAGCCTGTCCTTCAGCCCTCTGAAAATCCCTTCACCACCTGAATATAAAAATTCTGAATTCAAAAATTGTATTTTGCGGGGCCGGAGCGATAGTACAGTGGGTGGGGTGTTTGCCTTGCATGCGGCCGACCTGGGTTCTATTCCCAGCATCCCATAGGGTCTGCTGGCACTGCCAGGAGGGATTCCTGAGTGCAGAGCCAGGAGCATCTGAACATCTCCGAGTGAGAACCAAAAATAAAACAAAAAACAAAAAACAAAAACAACAACTTGTAATTTTCTCACACCTGAAGTTCTTACTGCCCCAGTGCTCCAAAATGCAAATGTAGCCTTTGATCTGCCTGGTAACTGAAATCACCAGGGGCTTGCCAAAATAGTTTGTCCCTTATTCTCTTGAAAAGTAAAGCTCTCCTTTATTGAAGGTAAACTGTTTGGTCCAACTATAAAAATAAACAGGCAACAATTTCACTCCTGCTTTTCACTCAGGCCTGTCCCGAAGCTCTAGACTAATTAAAAGGCTTTTATCCTAAGAGCAAAAAAAAAAAAACCCTCCTGGTTTCCAAGGAAAGGACAAAGGAATTGTCCAGACCACGTGGAGCCCAGCAGGAGTGGAGTTGGGTCCCCAGCTCCTTCCATTATTCGTTAATTTTCTGCCTCTGAGCTCTGGAGCTTTGGGTGGCAAATGAATTTATCTCCTCTGGGACTCTCAACCGGGTAACCTGCAAATTTAATTTTTTCCAGTTGCTCATTTATTTGTGTGCGTGTGTGCGTGCATGTGTCTCTGTGTGTGTATGTGAGTGAGATTTATGCCCCACCCAGAGGGAAGAATTTTCACCAACAAATTTTCTTTTTCCCCCTGCATCCCTTTTCTCTTTGACACAGGAGAACTGGCCAAACCTCCACTTTTCCCCCAGCTGCAGGAGATGAAAAGTGTCCCCCCCGCCCCCGACATAAGCCAAAAAGGGGACCATCTGCACCAGGGCAGGTGTCCTGCACACCCCTCTTCTATTCGGCTGTTTCAGCAGGGCTCTATGGGGCAGGAAGAGGCTGGATGCTCATTTTCCTCTCACGCCGGCCGGGCTGAGAAGAGGATGCCGTCCAGCTCCCAACGCAAACCAGGAGCGCTTTTCCCTCGGGTGAATGAGCCCGAGAGGAAAAGCCGGGGGTGGAGGGGCCCATCTCCAGTGTTTGCTGTTTTCCAAAGGACGGGACTCCTCAAAGCAGCGCCGAGCCCGTCCTAACCCGGGAAGGGAAGAGAGATGCTCCCGAGGCCGGGCAAGGGGTCATCCCTGGGACCCAGCTGATTCATTTCAGCCCCCTGGGGATGCAGCGGAAGCCTCGGGCCCCGCCCCTGCTGCAGACCAGGGTGAAAGACAGTTTAGAGCGTGACGAAACTTTAGTCAGGACCCGGAGTTCATTTTGGATCCACTCCCCCACCTAATTCCTACTTTTGTTTTGTTGCTTTTTGGGTCACACCCGGCGATGCTCAGGGGTTACTCCTGGCTCTGCACTCAGGAATCACCCCTGGCGATGCTCAGGGGACCCTATGGGATGCTGGGAATCAAGCCGGGTCAGCCGTGTGCAAGGCAAATGCCCTCCCTGCTGTGCTATTGCTCCAGCCCCCTTCCCCACCTAATTCCTTATTTTTAAAAAAAACATTGTTTTGTTTTGGGGAGGCAACATCCAGCAGTGCTCAGTATTTACTCCTGTCTCTTTGCACTCGGGGGTCACTCCTGGTAGTGTGCAGGGGGACCCTCAGTGGTGCTGGCGTTCAGACACGGCCCCTCTTGTTTCTCCAGCGTGAGACCCCTTCAATTTTATCTTGCAGAAAGACAAGGATGGGGAAGAAAGACATTCCAAAATGAAACAAACAGGGCACCAGATAAACAGCCGCCGCTCCCCGCAAAGGCACCCGGGCCAACTCCGTGTGTGTGTGTGTGTGTGTGTGTGTGTGTGTGAGACACAAGGAGTTCCCTAATTACTCTCAAAATAGAAGGATTTAAAAAAAGAAAATCTCACACTGAAGTGGGGAGAATGAGGCATGCCAAATGAGGAGTGTTTATTTTGTTTTTCATGTACGCTGTTAGGAAAAGGCAGCCTCAGATTTTCTGGATTTTCCTTTTCTCGCGGTGCTGGGTCTCCAGCGGGAGTCTCACGCATGCAAGTCGTGTGCTCCACCGTCGCGTCCCACCCCCAGCCCCTCCAACTTTAAAAACCTCAAATAACTACATATTTTATTTGTGGGAAAGAAAATGCTTCATGAAACTCATAACAGGGCTTTTCTCTGGAGTTTTTTTTTTAAAAAATAGATACTGAAAAAGAAGTTGGCTTCTGAGGGTGATGGACCTTAGCATCTCCACATATTGACTGAATTATAATTGTCCTGTATAAATTGTATTTATTTTGATTTTGGGCCACACTCAGAGATGCTCGGGGGTTACTCTTGCCAGTTCTCAGGGGACCACCTGGGATGCCGGGGATTGAACCAGGTCAGCTGTGTGCAAGGCAAGTGTTCTATCTGCTGCACTATCTTTCTGGCCTCCGATTCTGTTCTACTTAGTAGAGAGACAACACTTTCCAGTCTTTCCCTCTGCTTAGACCCTATTTTTTGCTCTTGTCTGCTTGGTTCCAGCACTTTCCCCCCTGACGTCTTTGTGACTGCTCTTTCTATTGTCAGCTAAAGAATATACGTGCGTATGATAGTGTGTAGATCTGAATGTGCGTAAAACTGGACAGGCTGTGGATTTGAACATTTGCGGTCTTTCAAAACCATCTCGCGTCCTTTATCTGATAAACGTTTCTAACCCAGGTTTCTGATCTACTTCCAACTCAGGTGCTATTAAAAAAAAAAACCCTGTTTTCTGTACTAATTTGGCCTTGAGGGCTCAAGAAAGAATATGACCTCCAGATTTTAATGTTGCATATGTTTATTATTGTTATAAGAAGTTTAAAAAAAAACCCTTTAATTTGAAAACCTTAATTTGAAAAAACTTAAAATGGAAACAATCACAGTGGGATTGCCATGAAGGCCCCGACAAAGCAGGGGATTCCAAAGTGACCCTTGCCACCCCCTGCATGCCACATGCCTCCTTTCTACGTATGTGACTCTTCGCCCGTAATCACGCTGCTGCCAAGTCTAGCTTCTGGGACTTGGTGTCTCAGCCGACAAAGACGAGGTCCTGTGGGAGTCGGGAGAGGGGCAGGCGGCTGGGGCGGGGTGGGGCTTTTCTACTGCAGGCCGGTGTTCTAGAACTTCCCTTTGTGAGGGAAGAAGTCGGGCATCAGGCTGCACTGCGACTCTGCAGTGGCACCCATCATATGTCTGGAAGGGACAGGACCTGCCCGCTGCGTCCCTAGAGCCTGCCACCCAGCACTGCCAGCGCGCATGCGCAAAGATGCGGCCAGTGCGTGCTGCCGGCCCATGGTCCAGCTGGCCCGTAACCCTTAACGCCAAGATCAAGTTCCCGCTGCCTGCCCGCCCTGCGACACCACGAGGCCCGACGACACCTCTGTCCAGGGCTGCCCAGCCTGTCTCCCCCCAGTGCCCGTTAACGCGGGCAGACACAAAGCTAACAGCAAAGAAACTATTACACTAAGGAAAAATTAAAAGTAGAAAAAAATTAAATTAAAGGTCACAAAAAAATGAGCAACCGTGGGTCCAACATTGAAGTACTTTAAAATATGGAAACACCAGCCAGCACGTCTGCAACGAGGAGCCTTTCTTTTTTTTTTTTTTTTTTTTTTTTGCTTTTTGGGTCACACCTGGCGATGCACAGGGGTTACTCCTGGCTCTGTACTCAGGAATCACCCCTGGCGGTGCTCAGGGGACCATATGGGATGCTGGGAATTGAACCTAGGTTGGCTGCGTGCAAGGCAAACGCCCTACCCGCTGTGCTATCGCTCCAGCCCCAGGGGAGCCTTTCTTTGAAATGAAAAATGAAAAATATTGAGGGGGGTCACACCTAGCGATCCTCAGGGCCTGCTCCTAGCTCTGTGCTCACAGGCCACTACTGGCAGTGCTGGTGGATTGCCCGGGACTGGACAGTGCGTTAGCCCCTGCACTGCTCAGTCTGGCTCCGAAATCCCAACTGAACGCCAGCCCTTTTTTGCTTTGAAATAGTGAAAGATTTTACTTTGTTCTTGTTTGGAATTTGGGGTCCAGACCTGACAGTGGTCAGGAGTTACTCCTGGCTCAGTGCTCCTGGGCGTAGCAGTGGGACCATGCGCTGTCAGGGATTGAAGCCAGGCTTCCGGCAACAGAGCCTGCCCTCTCGTCCATCAAGCTACATCTCCAGCCCCGTCGGTTTTTTTCCCCTTTGTTGGGCCACACCCTGAAGTGCTCACTGGCTCCTGATTCAGTGCTCAAGATCACTCCAGCGGTGCCTGGGAGTAAAGCCAGGCCTCACGAACCTGCACCTCAAACTTGAAAAACATGCACCATAACCCTCTGGGCCATCATCCCAACCCCAGTATGCGCTTAAGAAAAGATTCCAGTACCCTTCATGTTATTTAAACGTTTTCAAAAACATATAGCTGTAATTTTCTTTTTGGCTTTTTGGGTCACACCTGGCAATACTCAGGGCTGACTCCTGGCTCTGCACTCAGGAATCACTCCTGGTGGTGCTCAGGGGACCATATGGGATGCTGGGAATCGAACCCGGGTCGGCCAAGTGCAAGGCAAACGCCCTACCCGCTGGGCTATCGCTCCAGCCCCATATAGCTATAATTTGTGCAAATTAACATTTTCAAGTTTTCTAAATGAAGGACACTAATTAGGAACTAATACTTCCTCCCCCCACGGACCATACAGACTGGGGCCGGAGAGCTGGCTCGAGGGGGGGAGTGCATGCTGCAGATGTGAGGCCTCGGGTACTGCACGGTCCCGAGTGCCGCTGGGAGGGCCCCCCCCAAGCAGTAGTATAGGAATATTCCGAGCACCACCGGGTGTGGCCCCCAAGCCAAAGAACGGCAGAAGACTAGACAAACTGGAGGTGGAATCTTATGATTCGGGGGTTGGTAACACCCAGCAGTGCTCTGGACTATTCATGGATTTGTGCGCAGGACGACTCCTGGCGGTGCTTACGGGGCCGTGTGGTGCCAGGTACTGAATGAGGGTCTCAGCCAAGGCAGCTACACGCAAAGCGAGTGCCTTAGCCCCCGACTCTGTCTCCGGCTCCCAACATGGAAACTTTAGTTTGCTTTGGTGCCATACCTAGCAGCGGGAGGGCTTCCTGGCCCCATGCTAAGGGAGCTCTTGTGCTCAGTGGAACCGTCTGTATTTCCGGAGCCTGAACCAGGCTGGCTGGGTGTAACCCTCCTCTGAAAACACCGCCCAGAACTGGTGGACCTTGTTGCTCCTGACTAGATTTTTGGTTTATTTTATAAATCATCTGGGGACCCAAATTATTTTCATGGATGATCGCCTGACTTCTCTGGGACAGTATTAGGAAACTGATTTTCCCTTTCAGGACAACTAAAACATCTATACTATTTTTTATTATGAGAGTGACTATACTTATAATTTTTCTATTATTTACAAAATTGTAATTAGAGGGGCCGGAGAGATAGTACAGCGGGAAGGGCACTTGCCTTGCACGTGGTAGATCCAGGCTTGATCCCTGGCATTGCATATTGTCCCCTGAGCACCTCCAGGAGCAATTCCTGAATGCAGAGCCAGGAATAACTCCTGAGCATCACTGGGTGTGAGCCAAAAACCAAAAACACATATATAATTAAAAGTGCTAGTATACAAATTACCACTATGAATGCAATAATTGCCCAGTGTATGAATAAGGTTCTTCATGGTTTTGTATTTTTCCTTTAACTGAGACTCACACAATAGCTTCTAAATGACAGGCCCATAATTATATATTGGTCATATCTAGCTACTTATAGTTAAATTCTGAACACGGGAAAACTATAGGAGAAAAAAATATGTTTTCATTGGGCAAAGGTGATTTCTCTCAAATTTGTTTTGGCTTTGTTTTGGGGACGCACTGAGCCGTGATGGGGGGCTCTGTGCTCAGTGAGCGTGCTTGGAGGGGCTAGGGGAACCCTGCAGGACCTGGGTTTGATCCCCGGCACCATATATGGTCCTCTGAGCCCCACCAGGAGTGACCCCTGAGCTCCGAGTCACAAGTGAGTCTTGTTTGCTTTTTGGGGTCACACCCAGCGATGCACAGGGGATAATCTGGGCCTTTACACTCAGGCATTACCCGTGGCAGTACTCAGGGGACCATATGGGATGCTGGGAATCAAACCCGGGTCGGCTGCGTGCAAGGCAAAAGCCCCACCCACTGGACTATCGCTCCAGCCTGGCCCCCCAATTTTCTCTTAAGGACTACACTTGCTGACATTTAAGGGCCCTGCATTTGCTCGCCTTTAGGGTACGTCCCGCCTCAGACCCCTACGTGGAAATGTGGCCTCTGAGCAGCCAGGATGCTGGCGTTCCCAGGAGCCCGCCCCGAGAGGAATCCTGTTCTTCCTCACTCCTGCTGTCAATTTCAACTCTTGACGGCAACTTGCTTTGCCAAACGCTAAAAAGCTGCAGTCTGTGCTTACACGGGGAAGATGTTTCACTCCCACTTCTTCCTCAGGACCACCCTGACACCGGAATAATTACACTTCTTTCCTCCAAAGTGCAAAAAATAATGTTTTTTATTGACATTGATAATAGGTATACAAATCAAACATTCACTGAGAAGAAATCAGAGAAATTTATTAGGAGACAGATTTTCAGAATTTGTACCACCCCGGCATTGGGTGAGGTGGCCCCGCAGTTTCAGAGGTGGCACGGGGAGTGCCTGGCGCGTAACAGGGCCGGGACCTGACCTCCTGGCACTGCATGCTGCCTGCCCCCCCCTTGGGGAGTGGCCCCCATGCCAAGACTGCCCCCGGATCATTCCAACACTGGCAAATCTGTACCGTTATTATTCTAGGTGGCATTTTTATCACTCATTAAGAATGAGCTTTTTGTGGCCGGGGAGATAGTAGCGGGGTGACAGTGTGGCCTTGCACACTGCCACACCTGGCTTGTCCCTCGGGCCAGCCACGGTCACTCCTGAGCAGAGGCAGAAACAGCCACCGAGCACCTCCCTAACTGAGAACAAAGACACGATTAACACTGAAAAAATGTCTTTTCCTAGCGAGATAGGCAGGCAGATACATTTCTCCCGGCAGCAAAGTTCAAGGTGAGGCAAAAAGCCATGAAACCCCCAAGCACTGTTTGGAGAGCCAAGTTCTAGTCTCCTCTGTACTTTGTTCGGGGGTTCGAGGGAATGAACTCAGGGCCGCGTGCATGCTCTCTGTCCCGACAAGTCACATTCTGAGAAGGTGTCCCCTGCTGCAAGTCAGGCTGAACACCAGACCCTGTGTGACATCACCCTGTGACGCCTTGCTAAAAGTAAGGGCCGAGGGGAGCAGAGAGTCCCCGAGACGCGATCAGAGGCCTTCTCCGGGCACCCTGGCCCAAGCTGAGGCCCCTGGGAGCACAGACCCCCAGAGAAGCGGCTTTCCCGAGGAGCTCGGGGCACCCGACGCCCCTCACATCCCACCTCTGGGCGCACCATCTCTTCCTCCCGGCACCCCGCCCTCGAGATAGCCCTGACCTCTTTACGGCCGGACTGGCCTTCAACGTGGGGGGCTCCTCTCTGATTTCCTGGAGAAAACACGCCGACTCCACTGCCTTCTCCGGGAGTTCTCCTCCGCCGTGTCAAGGCCAGAGTGGCCAGCCGGGGGGAGCCTGGGCCTGCCTCCCTTTGTCCGCCCCGTCCTCCCGCTTAGCTTCCTGCTCCCTGCAACGTTCAGCAGGGAAAAAAAAAGTGAAGTGACTTCATCCAAAGCCCCGGGACGCAGGTGACTGGGGGACAAGCTGCAGGGGTGTCCTGCTCCGTTCCCGAGGGCCCTGGTAGCCTTCCCTGGCCGAGCCGCTTGCACTGCCCCCCGCATGCTTTGCTGACGAGCTGTCCCTCTCCCTTCCGTGCTGACTCTCCCTGGCTGCTGAGAGGGACTCGGGGCTCTAGCTCATGATACCAGGCCTCTGGGATCTCCATCCAGCGCCCTGACAGCAGGGCTGCAGTCCCCCACCCAAAGCCAGTGCAGAAAGCCCGATGGGAGAATGCAGCCGAGTACGCCCGGGGCGACCACCTTCAGGCACACTGACCCACTCTAGGGCCGCCGGTGGCACCGGGCCTGCTGGGCACGCCCCAGCCAGTGAGTGTTCTGAGGTTTAGGAGACAGAGTCCCTGCCAGGGAGGCCAGAGGCCACTGAGTACAGGAGCGTGGGGACCCCTAGCCCTAACCAGATCTCTGAATCCCCCTTGGGAGAAAACCCAAGGCCTCCCCCGCCGGGGAATCACAAGCCAGGATCACCCTGATTTTCTCTCCATAGAAGGCTGCTGCCACTGTGCCCCCAATGCAGCAACTGTCCCCGTAGACTCCCTTTGTTAAAACACTGGGAAAGGGTTGGGCGTGTGGCTCGGGGGCAAAGCACATGCCCTGCATGCCTGAGTCCTGGTTCAATCCCTCGCGCTGCGAACCAGAACAAAACACCAGAAAGCTCTCCAATTAGGTAGCTAGGCTAAAAGCAAGCCCCTTCACCGACTTTCAGCAGTTCCCAGCCAGAGTGGTTGTTTCCCACTATCCGTGACATAATGGCCCCTTCTCTGGCCCAGCTGCCCTCCCCCCCGCACCTGGGACAGGCTTCCCACGCACGCTAATCTTCCTGGCCCTTGTTTCTACTGGGAACTCTCAGTATCTTTCAGACCACAGTGCCCAGAAGAAGTGGGAGGGAGAGGGAGAGGGGAGGAGAGGGGGAGAGGGAGAGAGAAGTGGGAGAGGGAGAGAGAGAGAGAGAGAGAGAGAGAGAGAGAGGGGCAGAGGGAGAGAGAACTGGAAGAGGGAGAGGGAGAGGGAGAGGGGCAGAGGGAGATGGAGGGGGAGAGGGAGAGGGAGAGGGGCAGAGGGAGATGGAGGGGGAAAGTAAGAGGAAGTGGGAGAGGGAGAGATGGGGAGGAGGAAGGGGAGGAAGAAGTGGAGGGGGGAGGGGGGAAGGGGGGAAGAGAGAGGAAGGGAAGGAAAGGGAAGGGAGGGGAGGGGAGGGGAGGGGAGGGGAGGGGAGAGAGTGCCAGCCAGAGGTAGGCTAGGGGGGTGGCGGCAGGGAAACTGGGGTCACTGGTGGTGGGCAATGGGCACTGGGGGAGGGATGGGTGTCGGATCATTGTATGCCTGAAACCTGACCACGAACAGCTTTGTAGCTGTGTATCTCATGGTGACTCAATTAAAAAATTTTTTTTTAATTAAAAGAATATCTTTGTAAAACTGCCTGGCCTCATTATAAATTGAAGTATGGAGGAAGACGGCAATATTAATGCAGCTTTAATTACCATACCATCTTGCACTTACATGTTTTTGTGTGGCTCTGTGTTGGGGGCGGGGCTGAGTCACCTCACTGGTGCTCAGGGCTTCCTCCTGCTCCTGCTCTCAGGGATGGCTCCTGGCAGGCTCGGGGTAACACACATGGTTCCAAAAATCAAATCGGGGTCAGCCTTGTTCAAGGCAAGTGCCTTAACCCTTGTACCATCTCTCTGACCTCTAGATGCTTGATTCTCCTAGTTTGGGGAACACAATCGATGGTACTCAGGAGTTACCCCGGCTTGGTTTTCAGGGGTCACTTCCGGCAGAGCTCAGGGGACCATGAGATGCTGGGGATCAAACCTGGGGCACTAGCATGCGAAGCATGTGCTCCGGACATCTGCAATGTCTCCCCAGCCCACTGATGTTCAATATTTTCTGCAAAAAATCCCACACACACACAAAAAAAACAGGGAGTGAAATTAATTATGCCCAAGCCTTTATTGCATTATATCCAGGCTCAGAAAACAAACAATTGTCATACCTACTAGGCTCACATTCCTGAAATAAAGGGAGCAAATCTCCACCCACTGATCATCTTTTTATTGTCACTGTCCTGTGCAATCTGGACCCATTAAGACTTCAAAGGCTCCCACTGCCCTGGGGACACTTCTTGCCCTTCAGGGGGAGACCAGTCAAATGGAACCTCTTTAAGGGACTGTCTGTACTGTCCTAAGCCAGTTCACCGATCTGGAATATTGGGAAGAACCAAAGTCAGGGATCTGCACAGTCCTTTCCAGGAAAGGGGGGCTGGAGGACTCGGCTGAAGCATCACAGGCAGAGCGCTCCGTGAGCAGCTGCTGTCACCAGTGCCCGCCAGCCTCGGCAGGACCTTAAGGCAGACAGACACCAGGAAGGAGGAAGCGGAGCCCCCCTCGCCTGACCCTGCCCCTCCGCCTTGGGCAGGGATCCGGAAAGGAGCCAGGGTCCAGTGCTCCACGCTCTGACTGAGCACCGGGCCGCTGGACCTCAGGCAGCCCCTGACGAGGCGGGCACAGGAATATCCGCTTCATGGTGGCTATGGAGTCACTACTCTGTTCTCAGCCCAGCGCAGGGCTTCTCTCCGTCACCGCCTACAAAATGATGGGAGGAACCCCCCAAGAAATTCTACTTAAGTGCAGCACTGCAGTTAGTAGGGCTTTCTTTCCGCTTTTCCCTCATCTTGCTAAAGACTGGAATACATGCCCAGGGCCAGAGAGAGTGTAGAGCTGGTAAGGTACGTGCCTTATATGTGCCTGATCCCGGTTTGATCCCCAGCACCACATATGGTTCCCTGAGCACTGCTAGGAGTGGCCCCCCGAGCACAGAGCCAGGAGTAAGCCCTGAGCACCGTCAGGTATGGCCCCAAACCAAAACAACAACAAAGTCAAAGTAATTGCTGCCTAAGTGGAGGGACCATACCAAGGCCTCTATACAACTGAGCAGAATTTCTAGTTTGTCTCTCCAGGAGAAGCTAGCTGCACCTACACCATCCAGGGATGAAGCTCCGCAGAACACAAGCTAACTGGGCCCGAGCGACACTACAGCACGTACACGCTTGCCTTGCCTGTGGCCAACCCAGGTTTGATCCCCAGCATCCCATAAGGTCCCCTCAGCTGCAATCCCTGAGCACTAAGCCAGGATTAAGCTCTGAGCACCACCAGATGTACCTCCCCACCAAAAAAAAAAAGTTACCAGCAGTATATAAGATATGTCAGATAACTTCCTCACGGGAACTCATCAGGACCTGTAACTCCCTTTCAAGAAACATCCACACCTCAGTCTTATTTAACCAAAGAATATTCCAAGTAATGAACAGACAACGGAAACTGGACCCAAGGTTTAATTTTTACCATGGTGTGCAAAAGAAAGGAATAAATGCCTGCTGGGACCACCCTGCTGAGAGAGGATGCCTGCCTTGAACTCCAGGGTCAGGCACGCTCCTTAACACCACGCTGGGGCTGGGAGTAGGGCAGGAAGTAGGGCGCGTGCAAGTGCAAAGTGCAAAGTGCCCTACTTGCACCACAGGTCTTGCACTTGCACTGCTACGGGTCTCCTGAGCATCACGGGCTTTAGCCCCGACAGCCCCCCACCCCGCCGGCTTCTCTGGGTGTGCCCTGGAGGCCCCGGAGCACCGCTGGGTGTGACCCAAACAAACACAAATTTTTAAAAAATGCTCAGACTGACACATGAGGAAGGCACGAAGTCTCTGACGGGACGCTGACGTTATGGCTGCGTTCTCACTGTGTGGCAGACTTTCCTATTATGGTTTCGAATCCTCCACAATCCCGGGACATTATTTGCCACACGTACGTGCAGCTTCCACTGAGTATTATGCTGCTCCAGTGATGAGCAACATGCTAGCAGCTAAGCAGACGAGGGACTAGGCTATCGGAACAGGCCACGCTCAGTGTCGGGGGCCCCAAACCAGAATCTCTCTGGGCCGCAAACTGGCACAGCAACGGGCAGTGCAACACTGCAATAGTGGTGTCACTCTTTGTTGTTTCAGTAGAGTGGATACACAAGAGTGTATCATCTGAAATGGGAAATTAATCAAGGAAGCCCTAGTTATATAAGTCACTACTTTTTTTTTTTTGTGGAATTCAACACTAAAAGAAGCAAACAATCTTAAAGATAAAATTATTGAGGATTTTTGACCTTCAACTTTGGCCATTCTGTAAGTAAAAACAAGTGAAAAAAGAATGAAAAGAACCAATGCACTCGCAAAAGATTTTAGTAACTAAAAAAAACATAGGACTATTGCTTTCAAATTGAATCCTTCGTGCGCTACGTATTGAGAATGAACCAGTCCACGTAGGATGTAGGCCTGCTGGTACAGTCCACATCCAGAAACCAAGAATTAGGACCCTGGCCAGTTCATTCATTCATTCATTCATTCATTCGTTCATTTAGGCTTTGGTGCCACACCTAGTGATGCTCAGGGCTTATTCCCAGTTCAGTGCTCAGGAGTTGCTCTTGGTGGTGTTCAGAGGACCATGGGGTTCTGGGGGACTGAATCCGGGTCTCCTGCATGCAAAGCCTGCACTCGTCTGCTGAGCCATCTCCTTGGCCCTGGCCAGTTGATTTTGACAAGAACACATATTGGGTTTTTTTTTTTTTTTGCTTTTTGAGTCACACCCAGGGATGCTCAGGGGTTACTCCTGGCTTTGCACTCAGGAATTACTCTTGGCAATGCTTGGGGGACCATATGGGATGCCGGGGATTGAACCCAGGTCAGCCGCGTGCAAGGCAAACGCCCTACCTGCTGTGCTATCGCTCCGGCCCCAAGAACACATACTGTTAATGTTGAAGAAAGCATTATATAATGTTGATTTATGGAGCAGTTTCAAGGCAATGGATTTCACTAGATTAACATTACTTATGACTTCCTTCTTCCTAAATGCACACAGGACCAGCTATATTAAACCCAAGGGAAAAAATGAGACAACCATAATCTTATAGGAAGTCAACAATTGAAAACTCTTCGTTCATAGTGAATAATGTACTTAGTCCACTAAACTCATGTTCCACTGACATACAGTTTTCTCCTATTGGCTCAGGGATTCTCTCCTGGGGTTACTGTGCCCAGGATGGGACACGGAGGGATCCACTCAAGACCTGACCGTGTATTGGTACAGTCCTGACAATACAGGGACAACAGGTCGAAAGAGCGCAGTGCAGAATTCCTGCATCATCTGGAAGGGACAAGAACGTCTATGTGTGGAGGGGACAGAGATGCCAGAGGTTTCAGGCGGACCGTGTGTTTCTGGAACAGCACCCACTCGGCAGGCAGTTAGCTTTCAGTAGCCTATAAGTTGTGACTAGGAAACTCAGTACTGCCGAGCACCAAGCTGCCGAACAGTTTGCAAAAGTTAACATGCAGCTCCCAGAACACTGGGATTCATAGACACAAGTAGGTCGACGGCTCAACCTCAGTGAAAACGGCCGCTGCTACCAAGAAACAATATAGAAGAGGCTGCAAAGAATTTAAAACTGGGACCTCGCTTTTGTTCAATTTGTGTGGCGTCACCCTAATAGATTACGATTTCTCAAGAGAACTTTCACACCCTATCCACGGCAGTCATTTCATGACATATGTGTGCGTCAAACAATCACATCGTACACCTCAGGCTCACACGACATCAGGCCAATTATATCCCAATAAAGGTGGGGAGAAAAGAACTTTCCACCTTGACTTTAATAGACAAACAGAGAAACAATTTTCTCTTTTCACAGTTCCTTGGTTCTGATAAGCTGCTGACATCTCAACGCCAAGCACTCAGCACTCCGGGGTGTTATAAAACAATTTGCCCGCTCTAGGGCAGGCGGCAGTGTACTCACAGGCACAGATCCGGGTTTTATACATGCACTTCTAGAGGCTGCAGGGCCTCGCTGGCAAGGACCCTGGGATCTGGAATCTTCTTCACGGCGAGATGAATGAATCCATTTGAAGAATGAATCGGAGGCTATTTGTCACCTTCATCTTTAGCTTGAAATCTTGATCAGTTCCCCAATAGTTTGCAGGAACTTAAGAAGCTAGAAGGAGAAAAAGAACAGAAAACAAGAGAGAAAAAAAAAAGGATCAGAAACTGACACCTGTGTGAATACCTACGGACACTAAGACGTTCAGTACACGGGACGGGATGGGGGCAGGATCCGAACGAGGGGATGTCTTCTCTCCTGGGCACTTTCAAGCCCCTGCCTGCACGTCAGGTGCCTGAATCTGCTGCCCCCCTCTCCGGCCCACCCAGCGTCGGTCAGCAGCTGCAGGTAGCTGCTCTTTCCCCCGAGACCCCTTCCTCCAGGCCATCCACTCCGGCAGCCCTGGCACCGGCACATGCCCACTGGCCCAGCCTTGCTCTGCTAGGGCCGGGGAATGAAATACTTGACCAGGAATCTGCGCAACATCTCTGTCTGGCCGCCCAGAGGCAGGGACCGCATCTATCCCAGGCAAAGCTCATCCCAGGGATGCAGTGCTTAGTGAGAACTAGGGGAACAGCCTGAGTAAGTTGCCCTGGTAACGGGGAGGATGGACTCCCAGTTTCTAGGGCCCCCAAACAGGTTCTCAGACAACCACTGAGGGGTTCCCTCTGCCTCCATGCCACCCTCGACCGCTCGCAGGGCTAGTTATACCTTGGAAACATTTAAATCCTTGTCTCGGAAGAGGAGAGTCTCATCTCTATGTCTACGATCTGCAGGTTGAAAACAGTGACCATTCTGAGGGAGTTGCAAGCTCCGCCCAGGGGAGGGTGTGGGGCCGATTCCCTCGCCACCGATTTACAGCTTCACTCCATTGTCCAGCAAGGTTTTTTTTTTTTTTTAAAAAAAAGAGCAGAGTGGAAACGGCCAGGTCGCCAATCAAGGAAGAAAGGAAAGTGGGAAGCAACTCGGTCTTCTTTCTACCCAGAGAAAAGAGCTACACTTTTGGCGCCCCTCCCCCCCGAAGTTGGCCACTTTCACATTACCCCTCCGTCTTTTGCACACCCTCACGGCAACAATGGGGAAAGGGAACGATTACACTGAGAACGAGGCGAAAGGTTCGGCAGCCTCGGCAGCACTTTGTAAATCATGCCACCTGCACCCTTTCTATTTTGGAGTTTTCTTCGCTCCAGCCCCAGAGTGGGATGAAAAAGAAGGAAAAAGAAAAAAAAAAGCTCGTAGGAGCTGAGTGGCAGGGAGTGTGTGGAGCCACGCGGCCCCACGCTCGTCTACGGCCAGAGCCCCTTGCATAACCGGGGGACACGCGCCGCGCACATCTGCGTGGCTGCCCGCGCGCTGCACCCGCGGGCTCGGGACCTGGGAGCCCCCCACCCCCACCGCCGGCGAGCTCTGCAACGGCTACTCTGCCTGTAAGCGCACAGCCTCCGGGGGTGCTGCAGCCGTCCGGCGGCCCTCACGGGGCCAGGACCTGATGCTTGCCCCCCATTGTTCAGAGACGCCTGGCGGAGAGTGCGGCCACACTCAGGCCAAGTGCTCGCGGCCGCATCCCCTGGCCCGTGGCAGCGCGTGGTCGGGGGAGGGGGGAGGCCTATCTTCCCTGGTGGCCGACGCCTCTCCGCTGCTCACGCTCCGCATCGCTGCCGGACCCTACCCCAACAGCGTCCCGAGCATGCTGCGCAATCCCGCGTTAGCCCTGGGACCACGGGGGGGTTCTGCGAGCAGCCATCTTGGCCACGCCTCCGACGCCTTCGCCACGCCCCTCACGCCGGAACGCAGTTTTGGGGTTTATTTTTTTTTTCTCTTTCCGTCGCTCGGCCCGCGCGGCTTCAGATCCGCCCCCCACGGAGCCACGGAGCCTCGGAGTCGCGGCTCCCCAGCCCGCCCGCCCCGCGCCGGCCCTCCGCGCTGCCCTGCCCTGCCGGGGCCCCGGCTCCGCGCCCCGCCGGCCGTGCGGGCCGCCCCGCCAGGGCGCACGCGCGCGCCCCGCCCCGCCCCCCGGCCCCGCCCCCGCCGCGCGCCCCGCCCCGCCCCCGCCGCCCGCGCTCGGCCATCTTTGTCAGGCTCCTGTCAGAAGCCGAGGAACGCCCCTGCGCTCGAGCCGCGCCCCCAAGCCGCGGCGGCAGCCGGCGCTCGCCGTCCCGCCACGAGCTCAGCCCGCGGGCGGCGGAGCTGCGGCCGCCCTCGGCCCCGTCTCCCGAGCGGCGGTCTCCCCCACCCCCCCCCCGCGGCCCGGCGCCCTCCCCGCCCCCCGGCCCGGCGCGCGTCCTCTCCGTTGGCCCCACCTCAAGTCTCTTTCTTGTACCCATGTCCCTGCTTTCCTCTGCGGGAATTCCTCGGCCTTCCGCGCGAGCTCACCCCTCCGGCAAACTCGACCAGATTTGCTCATGCCCTTCCGAGTGGCCACGCCACACCCTGCACTCAAAGCTCCGTTTTTCCAGGTCGCTCCCCTCCACGCACGGCGGTCGCGCGCACGTCTTCCCACGGGGTCCGGGCCCGCCCCCAGGCCCGAGTCCTGTTCCTTCCCTCGCGTCTTCCACGCCCCTCGGTGCCGCCCAGCCCGGCGTCCCCCCCCCCACCCTCATCGAGGCCGGACTTCGGGGTCGGCCTTGGCCTGGCGCATCCCGCGCATGCGCCTTGGGTGCGGGCCTGGCCGGGGGCCTCCCGGCCTCCCCGGCCTCCCCCGGCTTCCCCTGGGCCAGATCTAGCCCTGCGGGTGGAATCTGGACCCTGGGAGGCCGCGGGGAGCCCGAGCACAGGGCCCGGCTGTCACGGTCTCACCAGTGGCGCTAACTGAGTACAAAAAAGGGCCCGGATGCCAGATCCCTGTCCCCAAAATGATTTCCTACGGAATTTCTCTCTGATCCGAAACACAGCTCGGGGGCTAGGAGCAGGCCTGGGGACCCGCTGCAACTGTTCCCACGGCCCCTCTGCTGAGCTTGCGCTCCAGGCAGGTGCGTGGACAGGCACGCGGCTGTGCTTCTGCTGTCTCTCCGGACTTGTTGCCCCGACTCACGCTAGTGTCCTGCTTACTTCCTAGAGCCCACCGGGAACATAGCACTCAGACCTGTGCCCCCAGCTCCCGCGCTGAGATGAATCTCGTTTATCCTTTCAGTCTTGTCTATGGAATCGTCCATCGACAATTTGGGATCCACACAGAACAGTGAAGAAGTTACTGCCCCTCCACCCCGCCCCCCGTGCCTGCCGATGACTCTCCGAACAGGCACTCTTGGTGGAAGGGTCCTTTCCAGTTAGTCTGTGCATCTGTTTGTTCATACTGCAGTTCTGGACAAAGTATACAGCTCTCAGCAGACTGACTTTCTCTAAGTTTCAATAGGACAAAAGGTGAGGAGAAAGTGAAGAAGGTGTGGTAAGGGTATTACTTGACAAGAGAAAAAGTTCAAGTTTGGTTTTTTCATACAATTAGGATATTTGAGGACATCAAATCCAGGATGCCGGTTTCATATTTTACCACAGCCCCTTGTAAGGTACTATCTCAATACTTAATCACTGAAGCCATGTTATTTTTGTGCAGGGTTACGATTTTCCGATTTTCTGTAGTAGAAAACTTGCTTCATATGATTCCACATATGGTAATGGTGAAGCTATTATAATCCCATAGTCATTTCTGTCTCTTCCTACCTTCCTTTACATTTCTGCCTTGAGGCAGTGGGAACATTCATAAAACAAAGCTTAAAGGAACACCTAGAAAAGAGCAATTTTAACCTCATTTTAATTAAGCTCACCCTTATTTATGGCAAGCAAAACCAAATAAAGCACATGTGAGTCACGGCCTTGACTTCTATATCATTAGTTATAGCTCATTGTTTTTCAAAAAATATTTATACGACATCCCAAAATATATGTGATACTACATAAAACAAACAGTTGCAGAAACCAGAGGGAACTTTGTGGTCAGAGAAAAGGGCAACTAATGATATTTGCACACAAATGTTTGTCATTGAATCCTGTTGTTAAAGGCGGGCCAGAGACCCAACTCTAAACTTCTAAATCTCTGTCACTGTCATCCCATTACTCATTGATTTGCTCGAGCGGGCACCAGTAACATCTCTCATTGTGAGACTTACTGTTTTTGACATATCCAATATGCCACAGGTAGCTTGTCAGGCTCTGCCTTGCGGGCGGGATACTCTCGGTAGCTTGCCAGGCTTTCCGAGAGCGGCGGAGGAATCGAACCCCGGTTAGTCATGTGAAAGGTAAATGCCCTACCGCTGTGCTATCGCTCCAGCAGGGGACCTGAGAAATACTATGGGGTTAAGGTACATACAGCAGATCCCACTTCTGTTCCTGGGACCGTATATGGTCCCCCAGATATCACTGGAAGCTAACCCTGAGCACAGAGCCAGGAAGAGCCCCTGATCACTGACAGGTGTGGCCCCAAATCACCCTCCGCCAACACACAAAAAAGAGAAAGACCATTTAAAAAATTTCTGCTTTCATAACATGGAAACCGTCAAGATTTGTTTTGAGTTTTTCTTGTTTTTTCATGCCAGGAGAAAAGAAGATTGTTGTGTCCATGATGTTCATGTCCACACTGTGTCAAGAGGAGTTCCATACAGAGCCTCTCGACTGATACCCACCTCAGCGAGCACAATGCATTGAATCAGTCCAGTGACTCATCCAAACTTTTCTGTTCAGTTGATACCACAGACTCTCAGTTGCATGGTTTTATTCAAGGCAGCACTTGGATCATCATTTCCCATGTTAGCAAGTATATTTCAATTGGTATATTAATTGGTTGACTATCTGTTTGCAGAATGTTGTATCTGAATTCACACTCAGAAAAAAATTGTGATTGATTGACATTATAGTATGGGTGAGTGACTACAAACAGAAATTTGTCATCTGATTTGCAAGAATGGAGATCTTAGATGAAGGTCATTTTTTTTTCTTTTTGGGTCACACCTGGCGATGCACAGGGATTACTCCTGGTTTTGCACTCAGGAATGACTCCTGACGGTGCTTGGGGGACCATATGGGATGCTGGGAATCGAACCCGGGTCAGCTGTGTGCAAGGCAAACACCCGAACTGCTGTGCTATTGCTCCAGCCCCAGATGAAGGTCTTTTAGATGGTTCTTAGAACAATTTATTTCTTTAAAGCCTCAGGCCCTAGAAGGGTCAAAGTTATTGTTGCTGGCCCAGTCTTAGGACAGAAACTTTCTTGCGTTGATTAATTCTTATAATTTGGATAGTAACTAGAACCAGAACCAGGGTAGTTTAAGAAACTGTAAGGGAACGGGTGGAATCTAACCTAAAAAGTACATGGTCTGATGGCTGCTTCAGCTGTTAAAGAAGTTTGCAAAAAAGTTCCTATATACAGAGTTAAATGTAACTAAGTGAAACTAATGGCAATCATACAGAAGATTAAGGATGGAAACTACTAATACATGGTGTATGACTACAGTAATTTTAGTATCAGGGTCAGAGAAAATGAACAGGGCACTTGTCTTGCATGTGGCTGAACCTCGGTTTGATCCCCCCACCCCATATGATCCCCCAACCACCACCAGGAGGTATCCCTAAGAATACCACAGTGTCCAAAAACCAAAAAATATTTTTTAACCTACAAAAATTTGTAATCCCTGAGCACAGAGCCAAGAGTAAGCCCAGAGCACTGCCAAGTGTAGTCCCCAAACAAACAAGAAATATAGAAAGAAATTAGGCACAATATAAAGTTAATAATGATTTATTATGGAACAGAACAATCCTGACAATATGCTGTGATAAATATATGTGTAGAGTCTCTTGTCCCCACGCCTGGCTGACGTTACTGGGGGCTCATTGGAGAGGGAGGGTTGAGTTTCCCTCCCTGCCCCAAGCAGAGCCCCGGCAGCCAAAGACCTCCAGAACCCAGCCACAGCCATGCTCAAGGCCCCTCTGCACACGTTTGGACGAGCCTCATGCATGAAAGAATCGGCAGAGGAACCCAGGTGTTCGAGACCCGGGGCTGAGACCTCTAAGCCTGCTTGGATCGGGACTGGGCCTCTTCTGCCCAGATCCCTCATTTTCCAGTAGCTAGGCTGTCACATCCAGAAACTGCCCCCCAGCGCCATGTAATCCCTCAGTGTCCAACATCCAGAGACTATAAAACCAAGCACCTGGAAGTGAGTGACATCTTATAGCCTAGTTCTTCCTCTCAGAGAACCTGGCAACTACCTAGAGTTTCCTGCCCGCATGGCAGAGCTTGGCAAACTCCCCGTGGCGAATTCATATGCCAAAATCAGTAACAATGATGGGTCTCATTCCCCTGACCCTGAAAAAGCCTCCAATGCGGCACCATTGGGAAGGACGAGTAAAGAGAGGCTTCTGAAATCTCAGGTCCAGGACGAATGGAGATGTTACTGAGACCGCTCGAGAAAATCGACGATCAACGGGATGATGATGATGAAGATGACAAAAATACCATGACCTACCAAAGCCACGAAAAACTCTGTTTTGGGTGTGATTTGGGGTCTACCCTCTGGTGCTCAGAGGCTACTCTTGACTTGGTGCTCAGGGGTTGCTCCTGGTAGTGCTCACAGTGCCATGTAGTGTCAAGGACATAACCCATGTCTCCTGCATGCAAAGGACATATCATCCCATTAAACTATTATCCAGCTCAAAATAAAACCTCTTAATATAGGATCCAAGAATATTGGAAGTTAAAGATCTCAGGAGGAATGTTAGCACAATTTTGTTTTTACTACCTGATGTTTCGTTATAATGTTGTGGTCTTCATGTACAAGGAAAGAGCCACAGACAGGCACACATGCATTCTGTTTAAGACATTATTCTTTAGATTTCTGCCTTAGGAATACAAAGTTGGCAGAACTACACTTACTGAGTTTGTCTGAATTAATCTTTATTTCCAAACAGTGGTCATTAACTTTTTCTAAACTAGAAAAATGTTATCCTGTGAAAAATAAGACAAAGTTCATAATAGTTACGGCTGTTGATTAACCTACAAAAATCTGATGAGCCTTTCGAATATCCTAGCTTCAGATGTTTTTCTCACCTTCAAAAAGAACATAAGGTATAGGTGTGGAGACAAAACATTTCAAAGCTTAGAGTTCCTGTTTATCACAGATAGGGCAAGTTGATTTTCTCTGCCTAGGAATTGTCAAGAGAAAATTACCATTTACATAATAACAGGTTTATTAGAATGCCAGTTGATTCAAATAAGTCAATGCAATTTTATCTAATTATCAAATATTTATGGATCAGGGGAAAGACAGAATTGAACTAAATATAGTCCTGCCCTCCAAGAACTTCAAATTTGTAGAATACAAAGTAAATTGTGCTGGCAAAAGCTATGTGTTTTAATGTGAACAAAATACAGTGGGAACACTGGAGGAGAGAACAAAATATGAGAAGATCCGACAATTAGCTTATATCATCTACAAATAGGCAAAAATGAGAGCAAAAGAGAACAAAAAGTTAGTAGATCAGGCAAATTCACTGTAAAGTTCTAGGAAATAGACAAGTTCTATTGAGATAGACCTGTAACAATGGATAAGATATTTAAAGGGAAAAGATAAAGTTCTCAGTAGTCAAGTTAAGAATAATTTTAAAAACAAACATCCAATAAAGAGAAATATAGGTCATAACCCAATTTTTAGCAGAATGACTCAGGGATGGTATTAGTGTAGATGCATCTGAAAAGCACTTAATGGATTCAGATCTTAGACATCAAAGAAATTGAACTCTCTGACTTCAGCCCGGGGTGCTGAAGATTTCAGTGTGGGTGGGATTTTTTTTGCCTTACATGATGCTGTTTATTGCTCGGGGACCGTGGTGTGCTGGGGCATTAGAACTTATGCCTGCAGAGTATAAGCTCAGATTGTTCCATTCCAGCCCTTCATTGTGGGAATTTTTGTATCAGTCACAAAGAGAAAAAGGGCAATCAAGGGTAAGAAAGATAGACCATAATTGAGTTTTAAATGTGCCTGTACTTTATATGTACCTTATATGTCTTATACCACATATGCCCTAGGCTCCGACAATTAGGCAATTATTCTTTCCTATCATTTATATCTATAACTAATTATATAATATATACTGTTTTATTTATTTACATTATATATGTAATATATATATACATATACATATGGAGCAATAGCGCAGCAGTAGGGCATTCGCCTATCACACGGCTGACCCAGGTTCGATTCCTCCGCCCCTCTCGGAAAGCCCGGCAAGCTACCAAGAGTATCGCGCCCACATGCTACCTGGCAAGCTACCTGTGGCGTATTGGATATGCCAAAAACAGTAACAATAAATCTCACAATGAGAGACATTATTGGTGCCCACTCGAACAAATTGATGAGCAACTGGATGACAGTGATAGTGACAGTGACATTCTATATATAACATATATAGTCTATATTTGGTTTTGGGCCATACCCAGCAGAACTCAGAGCTTTTTCCTGGCATTGAGCTCAACACTCCTGGTGGGCTCAGGGGACGATATGGGGTGCTAGGGATTGAACCCATCAGCCAGGTGCAAGGCAAATGCCCTACCGGCTATACTATTGCATGGGCCCCATCTTATCAGTCATCTTAATAAAAAATAATTTATTTTCATAATAATTGTTAAAATCTTACAGCATAATTGGTTCCTCTACACACATACTTGGTTCCCTTTTGTTTCATGTCTTTTGGTGAATTATTTCCGTTAACCTAGATACAAGGAGAAAAAAATATAACAAGTCCTAAATGATCTTTCTAAAGTTGGTACAATGTGAGGGGCTGGAGCGATAGTACAGTGGATAGGGCGTTTGCCTTGCATGCGGCTGACCCAGGTTCGATTCCCAGCATCCCATATGGTCCCTTGAGCACTGCCAGAAGAATTCCTGAGTGCAGAGCCAGGACTAACCCTTGAGCATTTTTGTGTGACCCCAAAAGCAAAAAAAAAAATAATCAAAGTTTTTGGTACGATGTGAAATGCCAATATTTCCTCTCTCCAATTTGTGATAACCAAAATGTCCTCTGGAGGACAGAATTCCTCATCCTTCTTCTCCTAATGGGTGAATACTAACTTCCCAAGTCTTTTGGTGTGGGGAGGGTGCAGAGAGACAGTACAGCAGCAGGGCATTTGGCTTACATGTGGCTAAACCAGGTTTCATTCCTGGCATTCACCACATATGTTCCCTGAGTCCCACCTGAAGTGATCTCCTATGTATATGAAGTGTTTAAAGGGCAATTATCTTCCTAATTATATTAAGACTCTAATTACTGCATCTTAATATTATTTACATAGTAGATAAGTTTCATTACAATTTAAATAATCTTTACATTCATTCAAAACTTGACGACTTCCATAAAATCAAGTGGAGTCATTTAACTGAAATATTGGTTTAAAAATGTAAGATTTTATTTTTAAAAATTCCATGCTCAACCATTATACTGTACTAGTTGTATGTGTTGCAAGTTTACAAAATGCTCATTGTGACAATGTCACTTTTATCAGGATCAAAATTGAAGAGTGATATTGATCCTCTCTCTCTCTTGTTTTATTATAGGTAAATGGCAGATTTATATTCCCACGTGCTTTTACAACTCTGATGAGCTTTAAAAGGCATCGTAGATGAATTGAAAGAACAACTCGTATGTTTTCTTTTCACGTGATCTCATATTTAATTTACCCTCCAGAGCAGCAGATCAATATTTATGTGCCGAGAAACTGCTTTTCAGTAGTGTGTGTAGTATGAAACAACATGGAGAAATCAATTTCTTTTTTCTGTCTCCATGCCTTTTGTATTTCTCATGGCAACAGTAATCTCAACTTTTCTCCAAATTCTCTAAACATCGAAAGTCAATAGTAACATACAGAAGGATGGGAACTGGTTCATCATCATCACTACCCTTACAAATGAAGTTGTTAGTTCTGATATTTCGTGAAATTGCTGAAATGAGCACAGGAGGAAGCAAGTTTGAGTAGATTATCTGGAGGCTTTATACTTTAAAATGCATGGAAAAATATACCCAGCTTGTGCAAGATTTTGAAAAGTGGGAGAAAAATAGACACTATGTTCAAAAGCAAGAACAATTATACATACTGTTTTGTGCTACATAATTAATTAAACTATAGGCTCTTTTTATTAAACCATTTTTGCCTAGTTTAGGTGGTGCATATCTTTGAAGAATCTAACTAGTTTTAGGAAGTAAAGTAAGACCTATTAGAATCAGTGTTTTTATTTCTATTATTGTATAGGGGCACACCCAGAAGCACTCAGGAGGACTCTGTGGTGCTTGGAGCCCCATGAGCTCTCCTTAGCTCCAAGACTTTGTGTTTTTAATCTTTTAATTTTGGCTGGCTGTTTATTTACTAATTGTCAAACTCTTTTCTAAGAAAATACCTGAATATAGAAAAAATTAAACTAATTATACATTACTGAGAAAAGAAGAATCAGATCCCTATACATGTTTATTTCTAATGTCAGGCAGCCAGACAATACTTTGAGGAAATTTTAGAGGCGGAGATTTTCATTGCTTTTATCATTAGCTGAGAAAGATTGATAATACATAAACCTGAAAAACAAGTCAAGAGTTCTAAAAAGGATAAGAAAACAAATACAACAGCAAGAAGAGAAAGACTTAATAAAAGTAAGCAATATTGGAAAAATAGGAAACAGAAAAAAATTGAAAATCAAATCCAAGGTTTTGTTCTTCCATAAAAAAACACAAACATTTGACAAGTATAGTGGGAAATAAGTAAAAATTCATACATGTGCCAGAAAATATAAATGTAATGTAATTATAGATATATGTTATAGAAAATGTATGAAGTCCATGAGAATCATAGAAAGTCTAAAATTTGTGATTTTCTTGGAATTTCAAGCAAATTGGGCTCAGAAAGACTTATGAATCCTGAAATAATTGCTAGTGTAAAAATAAGGTTTTGAAAGAACTATTCTCAAATATATTTGGTCCCGGTTTGTAATCTCTAAATTATTAAGTTGTTATTCACATTAAGTGTCTGTAAAACTTAAACAATAGATAATGGGTCAGGGTGGATAGATAAGTGGTAGAGCACATGCCTAGTATGTACTCTAAGTTCAACTCCTGTTCTGAAGCATCAACCCTGTCAAACCTGCATTGCTGAGACAAGCAGTGGTAATGCCTCACTACGCTACTACTACTACTGCTACTACTACTACTACCAAATGTGTTATAAACATTTTGTGCCATTTTCAAAATGATAACACAAGGGCAGGAGAAAAAATAAAATTAAATAATCAACACTTTAAAAAGGAACCTACAATTACATTTCCTCTATGAAAATAGATTTAAAACCCCAAGGGGGCAAGACAACAGTTAAGTTCAATAAGCATATCAAAAATCAACTGAGCGTTCTAAAGATTTTTATTAGTATATTGATATTAATGTGCCAAATGGTAAAAACTCTGAAATCATACTAGTAGGTGAAAAGTCAGTTGATAAAAATCAACATCAGTTACTGATAAGAAGAGTTTTAGTAAATAATAAATGAAAGGGTACTTTTATATCAAGACATATTAAATTTGAAGTGACTCTTCAGATGTAGTGGAGGAGCAGCACTTCTATTAGAGTGAAGAAGTTAGGACAGAATGATAGTTGAGTAGGTAGAGCATTTGCCTTGCATGCAGCTGACATGGGTTCAATACTTAGCACCCCACCCACATGGTCCCTTGAGCACCACCAGGAGTAATTCCTCAGTGCAGAGCCAGGAGTAAGTCCTGAGAACTTCCGGGTGTAGTCACAAAAAAAAAAAAAATAGAGTGAAGAAGTCAAGGGTTCATGTCATCTCTAGCCTGATACCAATTACTAAGTTTTGAGAGTGCCTCTGCAGGTAGACCAAGCAATAACATACCAGAATCTCCGAGAAGATCTGATTGAGGAGGCTACAACTCAACCATTACAGTACGTTAACACAGGTCTTCTGTGTTGGTGGTAATAAAGGTATTTCTATTTTTTCCTTAGCTTCTCTGTATTTTATATACTGAACTACTAGTGATTTTTCCTATTTTTCCTATATTTTTTCATATTAAAAAATATGTGTGTGTTTTACCATCACAAAGAAATAATTCAAAGGTGTTCTTTTCCCCAAAGAATGGTCTACTCTGACTATAAGTGAACATTTTACTGTTTTCATTCCTGATCACATAAGTGATGAAGTAAAAACAGAAGAGAAAGTTGATACTTTTACAAAGTTATAAACTGGACCAAATTTTTGTCTCAAGCATGTCTTTGGTCCTTAATGTAAATAGCTCTGTTACCATCCCTGTCAGCTGGCTTTTCCTCCCCATGCTGACTTTATCTAGCCTAAGATATCCCAAGATAACTTCATCTAGCGTGACTTTGTTTTCAGAGATTAGTTACTGAGCTCTTCCTCCTAAGAAATATTCATTTAACCCTAATAATAAAACTGCTAGAATGACTGGGTAGAGTTTGGTGGCCTCTACTTCCAGTCAAAGTTTTCCTGACTCTGCAGGTACCCCTGAATCCAAAGTGAGGGAGACAGACAAAGCAGCAGAAGGTAGAGTTAAGTGAACAGAAAAGGAGTGTCATTGATAACAATATGACTCAAAGTGCTGTTGAAGTATTATTCACATTTACTCATTTTGTTGTTAAAGAACCCAGGGTCCTATTTAATGCCAGGGTTGTGCCATCTGCTTTTTTCCTTCTTGCTTTGCAAGCAACGGTTGGGTTTTGGGAACTGAATTCAAGAGACAGCATGTGAGGAAGGCCCTGACAGGATCCACACGGGGGCTTCTGTTGGCCTCTCTCCAGCACCCCTAGGAGAAAGTCTTTTCCACTCTCTATTGTAACCCTGAGAGCATCTCTGAGGTTTTGTTGCAATTTCAGTTTTCAGCGATGACGGCTCAAGACACAGTGGGCTGCAGTGTGATGGAGCTAGGGTTCCCGTTTAAGTTCCCAGGCTGGTGGAGTGATCCCCATCCCAGTCGCCCCTCCCAAGGCCACCACAGCCTTCAACAGCAGATCTTTGGTTTCCTTCTAGGTAAGACGTTTCTAGCAACGGCGACTGTGAGGTGAGGGTTTGAGAAAGCACACAGCCAACCCAGTTCAGGACAAGCACGCCTTAACGATTGTCCCGAGCTGCCCTGACCAATGTAGTCAGCAGCCATATGTTTCTATCCCAGTGGTTTATCAGACTGGGGAGATGACACAAAGGGCTGGAGCACTGGCTTTGCATGCGGGAGGCGTGTCCATCTCTGGCACCACTTAGTCTCCTGAGCCCCACCCAGTGTGCCCCCCTAAACCAGCGGAGTTAATCAGCAATTGAGCTGTTTTCGCTCCAGAGACCTCATTTCCCAGGCTCAACAGCCACCTGTGTCTGAGGCCTACCATATTGGATAGCGCAGAGGAGGAACTTTTCCATCCCCACTGAGTGTTTCACGGGGCAGCATGATGCCTCTGTGTCATTCGCTAGGATCTTCCACAACTGCCGGGCCTTAGGCCTGCCCCAAACCACTCACTTTGAGTTGGAAGCTTGCCTCCCAGCCCTGGCCACGTGTGAGTCAGGTGAGGCCATTCTTGGAAGGGTGTTGTTTCCAGAGATAGAAATAGTGAGCGTCAGCTCCCAAAGTGAGATAGCCTCTCTAGGAGCTGGGGCTATTAGTGTTGAGAAGACGGAAAGTTCCCGACAAGGCGAACCTGCACACAGGACTCCGTTCTTTGGATTTTTCACGATGGAGTGCTCGGCAGGCTACTGCAGAAGGGGTGGGGGAAGATTCCAATTTGAGTCAACAGAGGAAACATTCTTTGCAGGTAGAGTTTGGAAAGGACAACTAGCCTGTTTTCCAAACAGAGTTTTGTAAATAACTGACAGGAGGTGGGCTGTGCTATCAAAGTATTAACTGAAATGATGGGGGTTAATCATTAAACCTGTTAGGTGGTGGCTAGCTTCTTTCTCTCATATTCTAATCCGGGTCACAGAATGGCTAAGGCGGCTTTAAGTGGAGGGTGGATTTTTTTTCCCTCCATTTGCCTCTGTATTCTACTCTGAAAGTATGTTGTGGTTACTCTTTTTACTTGTAACTGATATTCATGCTCAACTGTGTCATCCAGGTATGTGGCCTTGAAGTTTAAGGAAATAGATGAACAGTTTTTAAATAATTGATACATCTTTGAAAGACCTCTTAATTTTTCTGAATCTGTAGACATGTTGTGGCACGAAAGTTGATCCCGTGACTGATTTATGAGTTGTTTGAAAGAAAAATGTAAAACATCTGAGTTGATTTCAGTTATACTTTCAAGAGTATTTGGAGAAGTTTAATTGTAGTTATGCTGGTTTGTGATTTTATCATCAAATATTGATTTCTCTCTTGTTCTTTTTGACAGATGCAGAAAATGCTTTTAAAGTGAGACTTAGTATCAGAACAGCTCTGGGAGAAGATGCAGTAAGTGGAGAATCTACATGTTTATTACTAATTTTGTTTTTGGAAATAGCACTGTATTTTCTACATAGTTCTCAAACTTATAGCAATTCTTTCTAAAGACCTAAGATCTGATATTTTATTAATGGTAAAGTAATGGAAAATTTTAAGTTATTAACCAAATTGTGTAAAATTGTATACTGAACCTATAGTGTGTTGTATCTTGAAGTTATGTATTACTGAAAGTGATTCTGCAATCTTGAATGTTTCAGCTCAGCGTAGTGGAGCAAATGGACTTGAGTTAGGCATGTAGGTCTGGGTTGGACTTTAGCTCCTCATTTTTATGTCATTTTAATTTTGTCAGTTTTTTAGTCATTGAAAAGAAGATATGGATCTACCTATATAAGAACTTTCATAGCCTTCAAAATTCCAGTTCTAACATGAGGCTTCTTTAATTCTACTAAAAATTAGAGTAACAAGTGAAATTAAAATATGCTTCTGGATTCATATAGCTGTAGGAACAAGAATGACTGTCAAATTAATGAGATGATATTGTATAATTCTTGGCTCAGTTCACAAGCTTGTTTGTGAAAGTTTTCCCTAATAGAAAGAAATGTTAAGGTGTTAGACTATGAGCCAGAGCGACACCACAAGAGTTACGGTGTTTGTCTTGCACACGGCCCATCCTGGTTCGATTACTGGCAATTTGGTCCCCTGAGAAGCTCCCAGAGTAAGCCATGAGAACCGTGCAGTCTAATCCAACCATCCTGTAAATAAATTAAAAACAAAATGTTAGGCTGGAAAAATAAAGTGTGGGAAAGAAACGTAGAATCATTCTATTTGCAAACCAACCACCAATAAATTTGTTTCTTTGCTCAGTAAGTAATGATAATTTTAATTAACAGCATTTATTTGAAATTAGTTCCTTTCTAGCTGAGATCCTTCTAAGCACTTTGTTAAATTGGTTCCTTTGGTTCTCACAATCACCATTTGAAGACAGTAGTAGTGGTATTCTCATTCTCAATGGATAGAGGAGAAAACAGGGTGTAAAGAAATTAAGAATCATTTGTAAGATTTTATGTCAGCAAGTGGTAGAGTTAAGAATTGAACCCAGGATATCTGATGGCAGAATCTATTCTGTGAACCCATATGTAGGGTTTCTAATTCCAGGATCCTCTGAGCGTAGGTACTATGCTGTATGTAGGAGATGCAATGGTAGCTAAAATCAGGTATCCAAGCTCTCCTAGAACTTACAGTAGTGAGAGAATTGATTGCTAATAAGTATTTCATAAACTCAGTGACATGTATCATCTTGACAAGTATCTTGGGAAAAGGCAGTACATGGGGGCTTCAGTTCATCAGGGGTCTCAGTGCTTTGTTGGCATTTTCTATGAGGTCTAAAGCCTGAGTAGAAGTACAACAGGGTATGCTGGCGCCATAGTACAGTGGGTAATAACACTTGCCTTGCATGTCACTGACCCATATTCGGTCTCCAGCACCCCATATAGTCTTCCAAGCATCACCAAGAGTAATTTCTGAGTGCAGAGCCAGGAGTAAGTCCTGTGTGCCGCTAGGCGTGTACCCACCTCTCCCCGCCCTGAAAAAAAAAGCGTGCCAGGGATATTTTTTTAAAAGACAGAAAGAACAGTATGGGCAAGTACTTAGGACATGAAGGATCTTGATGTGAATGAGAGATAAAAGGCAGGCTGAGATGACTGGAACTGAAGCAGTGAGGAGGAACATGTCATAAGATAGCCTTCAGGGTCAGGTCACAGGATTAGGAATGTTTGATATTAGCTTTAAAACAAGTGGAAGTTTTATGGAATATTTGTCATGATAGAACTAGTGTTTGAAAGAAAGTTTGACCACAGTGTGGAAGACAGATTGGAGGGGACCGGAGCAGTATGGAGAAAGTACTGAGAAAGCTTTTGAAATAGTGTAGATGAAAGATGATGTTTGATTGAGAACAAACTGTGTGCTGGTGGTAACGGAGAAAGGAAAGGAGTTGAGAGTCATGTGATTGCTAGGCCAAGGCGGGGAGATAGTGTGTCATGGCTAAAGTTTTTGTTTGTAATTCTGCAACTGAATGCATATGCCTCATTAAGAGCCAGAAAACTAGACATAGATAAGAACATCCCGGCTTTCAATTTGAAAGTTGAATTTGAGGTATTATTCGCAAATAGCAAGAAGAGACCTAGTTTGAGATACACATTTCTGAGTCATTTGCACTGAGATGATAGTGGAAGCCTGATACTGATAACAGTGAAGAGGGGAAAATTACAGAATGAAAAGGTAATAGGGCCCAGTAGAAAGCTTTGAGAGTCTTGAAGACCCGATGCCCCCATAGAAGAGTGTAAACCTGCAAAGGGGGCAGAAAGGTAGAAGGAAAACCAGGCAAAAGTCATAAGACAAAAGACAAGCATGTGTTTCAAGATGAGGAAATGCTTATCAGCATCCACTGTTGTAAGGCAATGCAAGATGAGACTGAAAGAAAATACTCATTATGTTAAGTAATATGGAGGTCACTTGTAACTTTTGAGAGAGCCATTTTGGGAGAGTAGCAGAATTGGAAGACAGATAATGGAGAGTGTTAAGAGTGAGCTAATAAGTAAATAAAGGGGTAGGGGCAGGGGAGGAACTGGGTAAAGACAGAAGTAAGGACAATGCCTTTGAGAACGATGTCTGTGAGAGGAGGAGAGAGATAGTAATAGGTAGAGGGTGGGTTGAGTGAGGGGATTTTGTTTTGCTGTTGTTCTAAAGGGAAATAATTGAGTATATTTAAAAGTCAATGGACAGGGTCAGGGAGATAGCCCCAAGTACTGAAGTGCATTCTTTGCATCTAGTAAGCCCAGGTTTGATTCCCCAGAACTGCATGGGTCTCTTCAGCATAGTGGGAGTAACCCCTGAGAATGAAAAACAGAATAGCCCCTGAGCACTACAGAGTATGGCCCAAAAACTAAAAGAGGAAAAAGAAAGTCAGTGGACAGGCTCTAGACAGAGTCAAGCACATCAAAAAGAACAGGAACTTTTAAAAGATACTTCTCTATACTTCTCTATTAAAGCACCGTAATTTACAGAGTTATTCATTGTTGAGTTTGAGATGTACAATATAGTAGCACTGATCCCACCACCAGTGTCAACTTTCCTCAACCAATGTTCCCAGGCTCCCTCGTTTATCTCTCCCCACCCTCCAGCCTACCCCCTTGATAGGCATCTTTCTAAGTTTGGTTGTTAAAGTTTGGGTCTCTTGATTTCAGTGTTGTTGACTATGTGATTTGGATATTTGTCTTTATCATTCCTTAACACCACCTTTGTACCTCAATCCCCTGACCTGGCTCCCGTTGCTTCTCATTTGTCTCTTCTCCCCCTCCCCCCTTCCCTCTTTCTTTCCTTTTCCTCCCTATGGTATGGGGCTAAGGTTGATTTGAGTATATCTGAGAAGGGGAAACTTTATGTTGAAAACCTAAGAAGGAAAGAAGGAAGAATTCCTAGTAGAGGAGGCTGGACTAGAGAATTTTTCCTGTGAATGAACAGGAAAAATACCACATCTGACCCATCAGGGTGATGTAGAGGATAAGTTGTGTGTCATAGAGGAAGTTTTATATTTGGTGTGAGGATTGTGGGGGTGTTTAAGTTGTTTTGATTTGTATCTATTAATTATGAAGCAAGAGCATCTAAAAAGAGTGATATAAGTGGGAAAGGATTGAGATAAGGGGACACTTATGGAGGTTTGAAATAGTCATTGTGAGTCGTGAGAAACAGCAAGCTGACAGAAACAGAAAGGATCCCCTGATAAATGGAGAGTAAGTCATCGTGCATCTAGAGTTCAACACAACAAAATCTGTTTCCTGACTTTCTGTGGTTACACTTGATTACTCCTCTGAAAGATGGTTCACCCGCATTAGTCACTGCGGGCTGCCATAATGAAGTATCATGGACTGGGAAACTTAAACAACAGTAGTTTATTTTCTCTCAGTTATGGAGGCTTGCAATTTAACACCAAGGTGTTAGCAAGGTTGTTTTTAACCTTGAGGTCCTGATGGAAGGATTTGTTCTAGACCTCTCTCCATGACTTTCAGATGGCTGTCTCTCCACAAGTCTTCAACATCATTTTCCTTCTGAACATGAATGTGCCCAAATTCTCTCTTAGAACATCAATAGTGTTGGAATAATGATGAATAAGGCCCGCCATAATGATCTCATTGTAACCTTATCACCTCTGTTAACATTCTGTCCAAGTAGAGTTGCATTTTGTGGTTTTGGGGTTAGAACAGCAACACACAAATTTGAGTGTAGGACATAATTTGGCTCATGACATGCATACACACTCAAGTATCCAGATAAAAAATAAAAATTGTAATTAAGTAATTACAGTAATTAAGAAAATGAAATGTAAAGTAGTGATCAATTTGATGAAAGAAAGAGAGCCATCTCTATATCCAGGATCAGAGGTCTAAGTGGCCTATTGTTGAATAATTAATATTTCAAAATCTGTAGAAGAGACTGCAATGGGGAACACATCACTCTTGAAATGATTGAGTGTGTTAGAACCTTATCCTGAACATTATAGTGGCATGATATGTCATAGTCTCCAATTGCATGTATTCGTGTGTGTATTAGAGAGAGGAGAGAGAAAGAAAGAGAGGGAGAGAGAGAAAGACTATTGCTACTATGGCCACTATTAGATTATAATGGACATTTTTTTAAAAGTCCTACTTTTCATCTTCTGTTCTACTTCCTTTTTAGTATACTTGGGATGAAAATGAAGAATATCTCTTCAAAGCGATGGTGGCTTTTTCCATGAGAAAACTTCCCAAGAGAGAAACAACAGAGTAAGTAAACAACAAAAAAATCATAATTTATTACTTGCAACATTATGTCAGACAGCACATTAATTTAATACTTCATCTTAAAATACTTTATTGGTCTTGTTTAGAAACATTCATCTTTTAATTTACTAGTGAAAACATATAATCTGGAGAGAATACAGCAGGTTAGGTGCTTGAATTGCACACAGCCAACTGGGGTTCGATCCTCCGCATCCCAAATGGTCCCTGAGCCCCAACAGGAGTGATCCCTGAATGCAGAGCTAGGAGTAAATTTAGAGCAACACAAAGTGTAGCCCCACACTCCCAAAAAATCTTTTATTTTTTAGATCAGCTTACAGTTTACATCATGTTCCAATGACGCTCCTTGTTCAGTAGGTACAATGAAGACACATATTAAAAAGAATACAGTCATGCTCTTAGCTTTCAAAAGTCATAGATTTCTGTGTTTCTATTATACAAACGTTTCTTTTGCAGATAGATACATAGGTACATACAGATAGATATATGTTGGATGGATGGTTAGATAAATCAATGATAGGTCGATAAGTAGATATAAAGATAGACAAGAACTCTCTCTATTCTTATTATACCAGTCTACTCAGCAGTTGTATGTACCACAGACTGTGTAGCTTATACAGCAGAAATTTCTTTCTTTTTCTCTTGTGGGAGTGGGAGCAGGAGCTACTTAAACAGTGCTGAGGGGGCTCAGCCACCCACCCAGTGATACTCAGCTAACTGTGGCCATGGTTTCTATGCTCATGTTTCTTAGCCCTGTATATCTAGTTACCAACGGCATCGCCCTGGCTGTGCTTGGGGGTACCCAGGGCTACAACTGGCAATGCTGTAGTGTAGGGCTGGTGGTGGACATGTGCTGCAGGGATCAAAGAACTAACCCTTGTGCTATCATCCCGCCCCTAGAAATTTCTTTCGTGTGGTTCAGGAGGCATGGGAGTCAATGATCAGGGTATCTGGTAGTTTAGGTTTTGTTTTGAGACCTTTTTTGCCTTGTAGGCATGCAGCTGCCATTTCATGGTATGCTCAACTGATCTATTCTTTATTGGTGGGACATGATGAGTTCTCTGGTTTCTTTTCTCACGAATATACTTTAACTTACCAGGCTTCTACACTTAAAACATTATTTAACCTCAATTACTGACTTACCTCTTCAAATATTCACATTTTCATCAGAATTTTAAACATGAAATTTGGGGGAAAGGGGAAGTCAGCCCATAACACTAATTCTAGAAATACTCAAAATATGAAGAGGTTGATCCTGCTCTTGGTGTTCACCAGAGCAGCTTATTTTCTTAAAATATTGATTAAAAGTTTTAATAATTTTATATTTAATGGATTTTTCTGGAAGAATTATCTCTATCTTTGATGTTTCCTTCACAGCCGTTTGTAATTAGGATAGCACTCCTGCTTTCTCTATCCTCTCTTCCTTTTTACCATGAGAAAGGAAATGACTGACATGATTAGTGAACTAGAAGAGAAATTGGGCATGGGTGCTATAAAGATATTTATCTGCATGGTGTTTCCAACTGAGGGCTGTTGAAAATGGTGGTACCACAACAACTTAACTCTCCTGTAACACTGTAGGTTAACTGATATAATATCAGGATTTAAAAACTTTGGAATGAAGTGTGTCTGATGGTCAAACTTATACTCTCTGATCTGCACTTTTATTCTGGTCTCCTATCTTCTTAATTCTTTTGTCTATGATTCAGAGCCTTGATAAGAGGACTGCTATTTATAGGTATTCCTCAAACCCACAGTATATGATGGCTATGATTATAAAGCATGCAAAAGAAAGTAAAGTTGAGTGGAGCAAAGTGACATAATATATGATATTATATGATAGACATGCTAATATAAGATAAATACATTTTTGTGTGTGCACAGACATAGGTAATTGATTCATATGGTTCAGAAAAGGTGAAAAAGAGAGCTGGACAGTGGGCAGGGAACTTGCCTATGCAACCACCCCTTGTTCAATCCTGGCACCCAATATGGTCTCCTGAAGAAATGACAATATCAGTCCTAATGAAAGAGCCAGGAGTAAGCCCTAGATACAGCCAGGTGTGGCCTTTAAACCCAAAAAAGGTGAAAAGGAGGTCACTGTCATCCCGTTGCTCCTCGATTTGTTCGAGTGGGCACCAGTAACGTCTCTCATTGAGAGACTTATTTTTACTGTTTGTGGCATATCCAATACACACGGGTAGCTTGCCAGACTCTGCTGTGTGGGCTCCATACTCTTGGTACCTTGCCGGGCTCTCCGAGAGGGGCCAAGGAATCGAAAACAGGTCGGCCGTGTGAAAGGCAAATGCCCAATTACTGTGCTATTGCTCCAACCCGAAAAGGAGGTATTTAAAAAATTGAATTCTGAGAGAATTCTATTACTACTTTGTAGAATTTTAAGGAAAAATGAATGTTTTATCTTATATCTTTAAGCTATAGCATTGTTTCTATAACTATTTCTAATAACTAATTTTCTTTTTTGGTTTTTGGCTCATATCAGCAGTGCTCAGGGATTACTGCTGACTATTATCTTGGGGACACTAATTGGGATGCTTAGGGGACCATGTGCAAAACTAGGGATCAAACCAGAGTCACCTGTATGTAAGACAAGTGTCATAAACTCTATATTATATCACTGGGTCAACAATTTTTAAAATAGTCTATCAAAATTCAATGATTATGTTACTCCCATATAACAGGGAAATATATAAGAAAAGTCACTGATCATTTTAGTGCTAACACCTCAATTCTTTTTGTCTTCCAGCTCTTCTTGCTCAGCAGGTTTAAATACTGCTATACTCACTGTATTTATAGTTGTCTATGTGCCTCAATTTCACATGTAAATAACATGTAAATGTCACTTATTAGTAGAAATATCAGGTATTTCTATTCATAAAAAAGGTAGTTTTGGGCTATCGATAGCTCCTTGGACTAGAGTGCATTGTTTGCATAGAAGACCCCTAGGTTTGACTACTGGCACCTCATGGTTGCCTAAATACTGCTGAAATGACCCTAACGCACCAAGCTGAAAATATCCCCCAAGCTCTATTAGGTGTTACCCCCTAAAAAGGGCAAATATAAAGAAAAGTTCATTTAAATATGCAACATTATTTTTGAGGAATACACATTTGGAATGCTTTATTTTTTTCAGAATGTGAAGCATGGTAGGAATCTGAAAAACTAATTTGAGATTTTCAGATGCTGGGAGTAGGAACAGAATTTACTGAAGCTTTTCTTGTGAATGGAAGTTGATAAAACTTGAATCTGCACCACTAGATAAGAATGAGCTGCAGCTATGCTGCTGTTGGAGCCCAGTGGTGAGCGCCGCCTACGAAACTAGGATGTATATCAGATGGGGTTTCAGTGCTGCCAATACTTCTATGGTTCTACAGACATTGAGTGCAGGACACTGGGTCTCCTGGGGTCCTGCTTCCCCAGTGAGGAGGGCCCCACACCATGCGAGATGGAATGCTTATCTTTATCTTAGCAAGGTTGATGTTTATAATACAAGATTGTTGTCTTCAGAGAGGCTGCCTCTCCCGACTCGGGGCTGGGTGGGAGTTAACAGCAGCTTGGCTATGCGGTCCTGGTGGACAACGTCTGCATTTCAAAGGTCTGTGAGGAGCCAAGAGCAGGAAAAATGAAGCCCAGAAGGTGGGAAATATCTGGCTTGTCTGGAAGGATTCAAGTGTTGAAATGTGCTGTTACTTACAGTTACCTGCCTCCTTCTCTAGTTGTTACTTCTTCTGGTAGAGAAATTGATGCTTAGAGGTACTGCATTTAAAATGAAAAGGGTAACTCACTAAAGCAAATGAATTAATGAACACAATAACTCCCACACTCATCATGTTCATCCTTCCTTTGACTCCAGACCCTGCTACCTTCTCTCGTACTGCAGGCTTGATCCCCTCAGAGGAAGAGCGCAGCACTCTGAGATGCCCTTTCATAGCTGGTCTAACCATGCAGGAGGATGCTCTTTCTTTTAAAAATATTTATTTATTTATTTAATTGTTTATTTTGCAGTGTGGGTTGCACCCAGTGATGCTCAGGGGTTACTCCTGGCTCTGCACTCAGGAATTACTCCCGGTGGGGCTTGGGGGACCATATGTGATGCTGGAGATTGAACCCAGGTCAGCTGCATGCAAGGCAAACACCCTCCCTGCAGTACTATCGCTCGGGCCCTAGATGTTCTTTCAAGAGAAGGCCTGACCACAAGCATGCAGGACCTGCTGGAGAGCCCAGATGCCAGGGAGGAAGTGGCTATAGGGAAGGAATGAGAGGCCAGGGTGGGGCTAGGTGGGCACAGTGGCATTACCTTCCATAAGAAGAGAGACTGGCATGTTCCATCCTGGGTGGAGCTTCCTTTGCAGACATTCTGGGAGCTGTCAAGCCTCCAGCAGGCTGGCAGCACGTGGCACCTTGGAGACGCTGGTTCTGTCCCATGCCTGGGGGTGAGAGGGCAGCTGGGAATGGCCTAGTGCCTACCACTGAGCTGGACGAGTCTATAGTGGAAGGTGGGCTGCAGCTTCATGTGAGGGCCCAGAGAGGTCACTTTGTGAGTAGTCTGGGCATTCCCAGGTCCCGAAGACCTACTGGAGGTGGCTGCACCCCAAGCTACCTTTGAGGCATAGTGGAGGAGTGCAACTCCACTGGTCATGCACCCCAAAGCAGAGCAAGAGGCAGGGAGGAGGAGCAGAGCAGCGGTAGGGAGACCCCAGAACACTCCATGGCAGAGAAACGCTCCCCTTCACCCCCACCAGACACACCTTCAGCTCAGAGGCAGGAGCTAGTCTGCCCCAGGACAGAGAGAGGAGCTCTGACAGGAAGAAGGAGTCTCAGACAGCCCGGCCACGCTAAAGCACTTTGCCTTTTCCCGGGCTTCTGTCTTCTGCCCACTCCCTTGCTATCCTTTCGGTGAACAGGAGTGAAGCTGGGCACAGGGGGCTGCTGCTGGGGCTTAGTGGACCAAGAGCAGGGACAGTGGCAGATGGGCTGCCACTCGGGAGTGTGCTGCTGGAAGGAGACACTGTGTTCCAGACAGGGAACTGCTTTAAAGAGTTTGGGTTGGACTGGCTTCAACTCACGGGTGAGAAAGCACCCCATGGGTTCCTAGGGCTGCTCACTGGGGACTGGCAGGAAAGAGCTGGGGTCTCCCACAAGCCCCAACAGGAGGACCGTCACTCTCTGTTCTCTGTGCTCCCCTGAGTTGTGGTTGAACTGCACTGCCATGGCTGGACCCACAGATGCATTCACCTCTACCGAACACTGTTATGAGTAAGGGCCTCTCCTGAAGACTGTTATGATTGAGGGCCTACGTGAGCGTGATGGACCAGCTGTAGCATGGAGGCCATGACCATGAGTGTCCTAAGTGAGGAGTTGTCTGGGATTCCCCTGTGCTCTTCCACAGTTGGAGGCTGTTGGAGATGCATGGCCCAGAACAAACTGAAAACGCAGGGCTCCTTGCTCAAAACCTACTTAGCATTTCATGAGGGCAAAAGCAGAGCATTAAACTCGAGGGTAGGACGCTCTCAATGGCAGGGGTCTGTGACTTCACAGGTTTTATGCTTGAGAAGCTGGCCCTGGCAGAAACTAACTATAGATTACATTACTGAAAACAAGACAATTCTTCTGAATTAATTAGTTACAAATCCTGATACTAAGTGTATATTTTCTCATTTGGTGGTATTGTTTCTGAAATCGAAGCAGAAGATGAATGAAAAAGGGTAATTTCTAGAAGGTCCTAGTTTTTAAAGTCTGTTTACTTGAGATTTTCATGGGATTCCAACTGCCCTTGCCAGTTTAACCTTTCAATTTTTTTCTAAGAAGATTTGGATTGGATATTTCCTAACTGCTTCACAGGAATTTTTCAAATTGAAATAAGTTTGATATATAACATTGTGTAAGTTTGAATTGTTCAGCATGTTGATACATTTTTACAGGTATATATAATACTGTCATACTAAGATGAGCATGATAGCATAGCTAACACCTCTATCATCTAACATAATAATCATTCATTTTGTGCTGTGAACATGCTAGATCTTGTCTGTATGATGTTTATAATACAGGATTGTTTTCTATAATCACTATAATTTGCCTTAGATTGCCAGGATTTCTATATCTATGCTGCAAGTGATATGGGGGGTGATAAATACTGAAAGTTATTTCAAAGGAAGCTCAACATGCAGTTCAGTCTGTTTCCCCAGTTTATGTGAGCATGTTTTCAGGATAATCAGTCCATTTGCAGGAGAGGTAGACTCCAAACCCCAGAGTATTCTCTTTGCGTTAAGGTAGCAGATTTCTTCCTCCGCCTGATTATTCCAGGATAAGCCCTGTGATCTAAGAGGGAAAGCATGCTGCTGTATCCAGGGTAAGGGGATTAACAGTCTTGTGCTTGTAACACACAGCCCAGCTCCTATTTAGTTCTTTTGATTCCAGAAACAAGAGCCCATTCTTACCACCCTGGGATGCAGTTGGCCTGTTTGGTGCCATTGATGAGAAATCCTGTGGAGCCACGTCTTAGAGAATTACCTTCAGACCCGGCTTCCCACACTTGAGAGAAGGAGTGGGCACTTGTAGCTCTTGCTGCTCTATGTAAAGAAGCTACTAGTGTGTACATTCAAACCAGTTCTTGGTAGAAACAGTGGGTCAAAACAATTTATGATGTGTATGATAAATTCCATCAGACTAATATAGATGTATCACTTAATAACTGAAGATATTCTATTATGCTAACAGAATTTGTTTATTACATAAATTCTTTGTTTAAAAGAAGTGTTTAGTGCTTTGGTTGATTAATTTTTAATTATGTACAAATATTTGAGGATGTTTAGTCTAGTCACATTTGGAAGTTAGATGATGGAAGAAGTGACATGCTGTACATAGTTTGTAATTGATGTCATTTTTATCCATTTGTTGTTAAATGCATTCCCTACATATATCAGTACAGTATTAATTTTACTTCCTATTTATCATCCATCTCCTTATATTTAAATTTTCTCCTGGTTATCTCATCTAAGCTATACTCAGGTGTCTACATATACCAGCACTTTCAGTGTTATAAAGGTTTCTGAATACTTATGATAGGCAAAAAAAAGATTGGGGGTGTCGTAATCTCCCTATTATCTTTCCTTGTTTCACATTACAGTCATGTCTTGGAATAATTTTCACTTTGTCTCTTGGGATAATTAAAAAGCAGTAAGTAGAATCCACGGATATAATTGCTCCATTAATTAACGCATTCATCTATGTACTCATTTCACAATCACTGAACACCACATGGACCACACTTCCAGAATTCAGTGCTGATTCACACAGGGATAATTGAGGCTTTGCCCTCATGTCCCAGAGCCCAGAGAAGATGATTGTGAAAATACTGTGCACAAATGACTGTGCTTAACACCCTGACTCTGAAGCTGGGTTTGTGCTCAGTGGGCACAGGAAAGGTCCCCACCTCCCATCACTCTCTCTTCTCCCACCACTGCCCCTTGGAAGACACTCCCCTGGTACGGTGATGAGGTGGCAGACCAACTAGTCCCCCACTGCCTGAGTTTGATCTCTTGCTGGGCTTTAGCTTCCTCCTGAGGGAGCAGCCAGAGCATCACATGTTTCCAAAGCAGCCTCCTAAGAGCAGGAAGCCCCGGCCTCCTGTATGCCTCGGAATTAGACATTGTCCCTGCCAGCTGTGTCCAGAGCAGGGCTGCACCATCCTCCTGGTCCTCCCCCAACAGCCTCCTTACTTTAAGGAGTGGGTTACTTGTATTAAATGTAACTGTCTTTATCTTCATGAAATAGTAATATGTCTTAAATGTTTAAAAACGTACATTAGGTAGTAATTTTTATTAGCATCAGCATTCTACCCCCCACTGCTTATTGGTAAGTTATTTAATCCAAGGCCAAGAGGTGTCCATTGTTGGTACTGTCTGTTTCTCGTTTTGTCTGTATTGTACAGATGAGGGAGACCATGTGACATTCCTTTTTTCTCTGACTTATATTGCCTAGCATGGTGACCTCCAGGTCCACCCATACTGCAGTGAAGTGCACGATTTCATTTTAGGCTGCATCAGATCCCATTGTGTGTATATGACACAGCTTCGTTATTCATTCGCTTGAACGTCCTTGAACATTTGGGTTGCTTCTACATCCTGGCTGCTGTGCTAAGCGTTTCAGTGAACGCAGGGGTGCATAAATGATTTTGAAGTAATGATTTTGTATTTTGGAGGTAGATGCCAAGAAGTAGAATTTTAAAAAAATCACCCTGACTCTTTTTTCTCAACATGTTCAGCACAAGGGAACATTTCGACTTGCTTAAATCATTAGACTTCATTTTCTTTGCAGAAGCAGCACAAAGGAGGGATAATCGGTGTTTTTCTGCTGAAGAACACTCTGACCTGGAGAAAAAATTAGCCTCATTCCCTCCTCCCCCTTAACTGAGATGCAATCATGGAGAAATGCTGGTAACAGTGCTTCTTAAAAGAAACTAGCCTGGTGCCAGGGAGCTATCCAGAGAAATGTGAGCCGTGTTCAAACAGTATAAGAATTGGCAGCCAGATCCATAGTACAGCAGGTAGGGTGCTTACCTTCCATGTGGCTGACCGAGGTCCAATTCCCAGCACCCCATATTTTCTCCTGAGCCCACCAGGAGTGATCCATGAACTCAGAGCCAGAAGTGATTCCTGAGCACTTTGGGCTGTGGCCCCAAATGAGGGAATCAGAATTTAAGAAAATTTCATGTAGTTATAATGAAAGCCCTCATGCTGATGGATACCAGGCCCTCCTGTCTGAATATAACTTTTTCTTAGTTTGAGAGGCCATTTGTATCCCTTCTGAGGAAGCAAGTCAGGACTGTTTATGAATCCACTGCCTTGTCTTACTCTTCTAGACCATCTCCTGAGCCTATGGCGGTGGTGGGTGAGTCAGAATAACTGCTTGCTCCTGTCTTTGTATTACATAAATCTATCAGTGTGTGATCTTATTGGAAAAATATGTATTTCCAGAAGTGTTGCTTAGAGAGAACCTGGGCAGCAATGGATCTCAAGGGACAGCCTTCTGTCCACCCACCACTCCCAAAGATATTTGGGGCTGTCTGGCCAGACTTTTCTTTCAGGATTAGTTTTGCTACTATCATGTGGTCTGCAGAGAGTCCAGGGATGGTGTCTATACCTGTGAAAGAATAGACAAGTCAGAATTCTCCAGCAGCCACTGTTGAGAGGACTGAGGGTGAGGAAAAGTGTGCTGGATTCTGCACTCATATCCCCAGTGACATATTAAATAGCACCTATTGTTATAGCCAAATCAAGACATAAACATTATCTGGATGGTACTAGATGACATTTCCCAGATTTCCTTTCTTTACCTTTTCCTGCTCCAGAATCTACTCCTCCAGGTTGTGACACTTTCTGCATCTTCCTTGGTTTCTTCTGCCTTTGTGTATCACCTTCTGCCCTTTTGAAGAGACGGGTGTATTTCTCACATGGCTGTGGGGCTGACCCACCATACTCAGAGAGCCTTTGGAAATGGGAGTGTGCTTTGAGGTTCTGTCTGTGCCTGGAATGTTGTTGCAGTGAGAGAATGGAGATGAGAGTAACTGTGGGCTTTCTGGCCAAGGACTGCCCCAAGTTCAGGGGCTTTCCCACTCTGATTGCCAGCACTGGCCTCAGTGACATCCCCAAGCTCCTCCTGGTAAGTGGCAGAGAGTGAGATGCTCTGTGTCAAGCCCAGGGACTGGGAGGTAGGAAACTACCATATATTGCTGCGCTTTAGCACTTGAGCCCAAGGGTCCTATCAGCTAGTCCCTGTGCCCATGGAGATTATTGGGTTCTGTTGTTCAGCACCAACTAAAAACATTTTGAATTCTGTATTTCTGAGTAGGTATGAACTTTATTTATATGTCTGAGTGTTCTGTTTATTGCACACACATTCCTATGCAGTGGCAACAGTGATTGCATGTAAAGAAGTTGCATTCATAGAAGAGTGAGTGTGGTTCCACTGTGATGGGGACAGGCCAGGGTTCGGGGCCACCCTTGTGTCAGTGGATTTGCTTACACCCTCCTGCTCTGGCATCAGTTTCCCTTAGAGCATCTGTGCCCAGCTGGTGCAGTGGCCATTTCCCACTTTATCTCCTGCCTCCCCTCTTAGGAAGCAAACTGAGTGGGAGAAGGGACATTACTTTAGTGTCAGCATCCTCTCTGACTCTAAAGGGGAGAGCCGTGAAATTTGTGTTAACGCTATTGAAAGTGGTTTTTGATGAAATGTCCATATGAGTTCCTATCTGATTTCTGCTTTCCTCTGTGATTCCAGAAATATTCCTCACTATTAGCTTAATTTCTCATAGTGGTACCTGCTTCCCAGACAGCCACTTCCCATCCTGACTCTGGAATTCTCGTTTGTGACATTTACCTTTTGAAAGAATGTGTGACTCTGGGTGAGGCCTGTGTACCTTGCACTGATCTTGTCCTGGAGTGGTCCTTTGGCAGCATTTAGTGACTCATTCGTTGTCAGACCTGAAGCAGTTGCCATGGAAGCTGTTTAAGATCCTCCCAGCCTTTCTTTCACAGAGAAAATCTGCACAAGATCCCCATCACTGAGCAGCCTTCTTTGCTTTAAGGTGTGGGATACAGTCCCTGGCTGAATATACTCTGTTTGCCTGATGTGTTTGGCTCTTGATGGACGTGTAGCTTTTTTGCTATTCTGACAGAGTACTCGAAGAATGTCTGTGTGCGTTGTGTGTGTGTGTGTGGAGGGGGAGCATACTCTGCTGTGTAGGGAACTCTAAATGCTATCCCACAGTTGCTGGGCTCATTGGTACCCCTGATTCAGAGCATGGCCTGGAACTCCAGTTCTCTCCATCCCATCTAGCCTAGCTATTATTTTTATTTTAACTACTGACAACTGTTTCCAAGAAGTATATTAATTTATATATTGTGTTTTCTGGGCGGGGTTCATAACGTAGAGGCCAGGGGTATGCTCCTACACTGTCTTCACTGTGTTCAGTCTCTGGCACCGTGTATTTCCCGGAACCCAAGAGTATAGACCTAGAGCCCCCTGCAAGACAGAGTAGTCTTTGGTGGTTCACAGTACCATGGGCCCAAGTGGTGTTGTATCCTAATCAAGCACTGATCCCTCTCTCCTGGTTGGCCAAGTATTGCTGGAAGTGGGCCTCTAGCTCTGGCAGTCTCCCCTGCCCCCCAGTGCTTTTCCTAATGATCAGTGAGACCAAATTTCATGTATATCCCAACTCACAGTATCCTACAGAACCAGGGGGAAATGTTTTTGCCCAAAATGCCCCATTGTTTTGCCCAAAATGCACCAGGGTTCGGGACACCAAGCTCGATGGTTTCTGCCAGCAGAGGGCACTGTCCCTCAATGGTTCTCCATGCTTTTTCCTAAAACTGCAGTGCTGAGGTCATCACACAGCCAGAAAATCTGGCTCTAAATGTTAATTGTATCAAAGTGAAGGAAAACGAGTTGCATACTCCATCCAGCATATACATATTGAAGAAAAAGATGGCAACAGAGTCAATTTATTGTTATAACAACTTGATGCCTTTATTTGATCTGCCAGGAAGTGGGCTGAGGTGTGCAGTACAAGCCCTAGTTGGTGACATCCACACTAGGTCTAAGTCTGGTCTCGAAGAGGATGGAGATGAGGGTCTGGGGTCTTGGCACACCTTTTTCTGGCTGCTCGAATGCGACTACAGGTGTCAGCATTCTGTGTTATTGTAGAGTCAAGGTTCAAGGAAATCGGAGACTGGAGACTGTGACAACGCCCTGGGCTATCTCAGCATGAGGGCTAGCCCAGGTCTTCTCTTCTCGGGCCGTACTAGTAAAACAGGTAGTCTTTAGAGGCCAGGCCTGGGAAAAGCCTTTGGGACATCTTTATTTTTCACTGCTGGTTGGAACTCAGATGGTTGGGACTCAGGATTCAGTGGCCGTTTCTCGTCCTCTGTACTTGAAATCCCTCTGTGTCCTGTGAACTTCCTTTTTCTTTTCGGTTAATGTCAATGACCTTCTGTTCATTCTCCTGAGCACAGATTTTCTGGTTCTCTGGGCAGAGAGTGTCTTCTCTGGATGTATCTCTGCGAACAGGAGGAGCAGTTCTCTGGGTTACCAGGCTCTGGGAGTTGCGTGGTGGCACACAGCCCCATCCTGGGCTTCAGGACCTGCTGGAGTTTTCCAGTGCCGTCACCTCCAGGGAGGTGTGGAGGAAAGGCTGGCCAAATAAGGGGTTCCACTGCACTCTATTGTGGCTGAGGCTGCATTTTATGGGACGTAGGGTTGGGGGTGGGTGGCTCTGAACTCTGAGTTGCAAGCTCCTGGGGATGGCTAGACACTGGGCTGGGTCTAAAGGGTAAAAATGTGGGTCTGGCCTGAACGGATTAGTACTGCTGGCTCAGGGGCAGCAGTGTGCTCTTGGGTGGCATTTGTGTACCTGTTGAGATACTGCCCAGCTGTCTGCCAAGGGTAGCTGCCCATGATCGCAGTCTGCCGCATGCACTCCCAGGTGTTGCAGAAGTCTACAAATGGTTACGGTGACAGGTGACGGTGGGTGGCCAGGACAGCTCGGTGGCCCAGGTGCAGCATGCAAGTCTTAGCTTTTGTGGCAGGGGTCCCACATGCAGCAGGCCAGAGGCCGGGAGACCCAAAAGTCCTGAGTCCCTAGCTCCCTGGCAACAAGGGAATAGAGAATGCTATGGTCCTCAGTGATTTCAGGCACGGAGTTCTATGTGCCGGGCCTTAGAACTCAACATTTAAAGGGGAAAAGTAGAAAGATTTCACTAGTCCTGAAGAATGACAGATAATGGTCTGAAGGAGTTCTCTTTCTCTGTTGTCAAACTAAAGCACTATGTCCTGTGTACAGAAATGCACAATGCATTCATTTCATTAGGCAAAGGATGTGTTTTCAAGTTTTTAAAAATTATTGTTATATAATTTTTGTCAGTTTTCTTCTTGTGGAAATAGTGAAAGGCATTCACTGTGTGTGTTTTAGCACCAACAATGTTTATTTCGTATAGTTTCCTATAATTTCCAGTGTTCCTTTATTAATAGTTATATTGTGTTCACTGCAGAACACTGTGCCATTTCTTCCTTGCCATTTCTATCGGCAATCTAAGTATACAGAGTTGAATGAGACATATTCTTTATAACTTAAATATGGCTGACTGCAGCATGTATTGAAAGACTACTGATAAATTTAGTATAATATTTTGTTTGGAAGCTTGTTACCGCACAGGTCCCCAAATTTGTAGGTCCTGGAGGGACATCAATGCTGGCTAATAGCAACTATTGGATCAAGAGTGCACAACAGACTTAGGTGGATCTGAGAGGTGGAAGGCTGAATAAGGAACACGTTAAGGTGCTTGATGAAGGAGAACAGAATTTTGTTGTTCAGAGAGAGACCAAGCAGTGTGGTCTCAGCTAATAGGTCAGAGCCGAAGAGGTTCATAATGTACTCCATTGTCTTATTGAGTCTTTTTTGATAGATTTCTTACTTAAGAGATGACCTACAATAATTTCTCACATGTAGCTCACATGTAGCTAAAACTCTGATTTATTTATTTTCAGTAATAATGCATTGCCACACTTTGTAAGTTTCAGGTGTACATTATTGAAAATAAACATGTGTGACTCCTTTGTCCCTATTTATCCTCTCCTTCCCTCTTCCCCTCAAGTAATTGGTTTTATATACTCAAATAGGTTATTATTACTTTATTTAGTTCATCTGTTTGTTTTCTCTGAAAATCAAAAATTAGTAAGAGCACACAGTGTTTTTCCTTTCTCTGTCTTATTTCACTTTGCATAATCCTCCTTAGGTTTATCCATGTTGTTGCAAATGGCAGAATTTAATCTTTATACTCCAGTGTTATTATCATCTTAAGACGGACAATGTAAAGAAGAATGTGGTATATATACAAAATGGAATACTATTCGTCTATAATAAAGATTAAATGCCATTGATGTTTTCTTATAATTTATTTTTCCTTGTCATCATCTACAGCATTTTCCAGGTACTTTTGTGCAATGTAACCCAGCGGGTGTCATTCTGGTTTGTGGTTACAGACCCTACGAAAAATCACACACTTCCTGCTGTTGAAGTACAGGAAGCCATAAGGTAAATGAAAAATATTACTTCTGCTAGTAAATCACTTGTTGATCAATTAAAGTGTTTCAAAATTTTTTGAAAAATTCTATCTCCACTTCACAGTAATTCACTTAAGATGTTCAAAAAGTTATTTTTTGTTAGTTTGCTTTGGAGATTAGTGAAGATCAGTGATTACAATCCAGGTGCAATTTTGCCTCCAAGGAGACATTTGGTAATATTTGGGGACACATTTTATTCTCACAACTAAGGGGAGGTTTGCCACCAATACTGAGTAGGCAGAAGTTGAGGATCCTACACAGCACAGAACAGCACCTTGAAACAAAGAACTGTTCTATCCCAAATGTCAATTGTGCTATATTTGAAAAATCTGGATTTAAGTTTTGTCAAGTGTGTTTACTGCATTCTTCAAGATGCCCATCATGACACTATTGTATGACCAGTCAGCATGTGGATTCTGGAATCAGAGGCTTTGTTTTTTTGTTTTTTTGTTTTTTTGCTTTTTGGGTCACACCCGGCAATGCACAGGGGTCATTCTTGGCTCATGCACTCAGGAATTACCCCTGGCGGTGCTCAGGGGACCATATGGGATGCTGGGATTTGAACCCGGGTCGGCCGCGTGCAAGGCAAACACCCTACCCGCTGTGCTATCACTTCAGCCCCCAACTTTGGGTTTTAATTCTAGTATTTCCTCATGCTATTTCAAGACACGAAAAATTACCTTCTTTTCTGTTAATTTTACCATCTGTAAAAATAGGAATAATCAGGCTACTTATCTCTGAGTTGTTGAGAAGATTGAGTTAATAAATGTAAAGTATTGGGGCTGGAGAAATAGTGCAGCAGGGAAGGCATTTGCCTTAAATGCGGCTGACCCAGGTTCTATCCCCGGCATCCTATATGGTCCCTTGAGCACTGCCAGGAGTGATTCCTGAGTGGAGATCCAGGAGTAACCCCTGAGCATCACCAGGTGTGACCCAGAAGGTAATAAAAATAAAAAGTAAAGTATTTGAGAAGAAAGTCACACTTTTTACTTTTATTTAAAGACTTAAAAAAGGATTCCAATTTGTTGGACTTCTAAGGACTTACCTTCTTTAGTCAGTCTATAATTTTTAAAAACTATTTTATTTAAGCACTGAGATAGACCCTTACAAATCTGTTTATGATTGTATTTCAGTCATACAGTTTTCTAACACCCATCTCTCCACCAGTGTACATTTCCCAGCACTAGTATCTCCAGGTTCCCTATCATCAGCCCTCACCCCCTACCACCTGCCTGCCTTTATGGCAGTCACTTTTCTTCTTTCTCTCTCTCTCTTGCTTGCTCGCTCACTCATTCTCTCTCCTCTTCTGGACATTGTGATTGGCAATATTGATTTTGAAAGGTTATCAAGAAAATCCCTTTACCTACTTTTAACCCTCAGACCCTGTCCAGAGTGATCATTCCTGGCTATTATTGTCATATTAGTCTCTTCTCTATCCTACCTACCCTCAGCCCCCAAGCACTTGTGGTTAGTTCCAACTATTGATCAGTGCTCCTAGCCCCTCTTTTTCGTGGTCATGGGTATTATTCTCCTACTATATATTTTTTTATATTCCACAAAGGAATGCTGTCATATCTATATCATTCTATATTCTATGTCCCTCTCCTTCTGACTCATATCACTCAGCATGATATGCTCCATGTCCATCCAGTTATAGGCAAACTTCATGACTTCATATTTTTTTAACAGCTGCATAGGATCCCATTGTGTAGATGTGCATAATTTCTTTATCCATTTGTCTGTTCTTGGGCACTCAGGTTGTTCTCAGATTCTGGCTATGGTGAATAGTGCTACAATGAACATAGGAGTGTAGATAGTGTTTCTGCTGTGTGTTTTTGGACCCCCGGGTATATTCCCAGAAGTGGTATTGTTGGGTCAAATGGGAGCTCAATTTCCAGTTTTTTGAGAAACGTCCATATTGTTTTCCAAAAAAGGCTGGAATTACCACCAGCAATGAAGGAGAATCCCGTTCTCCCCACATACACACTAATGCTGGTTACTTTTTTTTTAATTAATTTATTTTTAATTAGAGAATCACCGTGAGGGTACAGTTACAGATTTATACACTTTTGTGCTTATACTTCCCTCATACAAAGTTTGGGAACCCATCCCTTCACCAGTGCCCATTCTCCACCACCCGTAAACCCAGTGTCCCTCCCACCCTCCCCAATCCCATCTCCCCCCCACCCCACCCTGCCACTGTGGCAAGGCATTCCCTTCTGTTTTCTCTCTCTAATTAGCTGTTGTGGTTTGCAATAAAGGTGTTGAGTGGCCGCTGTGCTCAGTCTCTAGCCCTCATTCAATTGCTGGTTACTTTTGTTATTTTGGATGAGTGCCAGTCTCTGTGGTGTGAGATGAAATCTCATTGTTGTTTTGATCTGCATCTCCCTGATGATGAGCATTTTTTCATGTGCTTTCAGGCCATTCAAATTTTTTCTTTGAGAAACTTTCTGTTCTCATCACCCTGAAAGAAAAAAAGCATCCAATCCCAATCTATCATTTTTAATCTTTAAAAGATATCACTCTATTTTTAAGGCCTGTACACATTAACAATAAATGTTATAAAATATTTAATATAAAATTATTGAGGTAACCAGTAAGAGACTAACTTCTGCACAGGATATTTCAAGGAACTATGCATATAGAAGAATTGAGTAATTTGGGACAGAAAGATGACTCAAAGGGATGGATCACATGCTTTACATGTAGGAGGACCATATTTAGTCCCCAGTACTGCACGGCTTTCCAAGTACTGAAGTGGGAGTAACTTCAATAACTTCCAGGTGTGATCCCCCAAAATAAAGCAAAAGGAATGATGTTATTCATTTATGAATACCCCTTGGGCAGTACTCAATTGTGTTCCATCAAGCATAAATCACTTATATTTTTGTATACAGGAATCATTTATATTACGTTTTCTACAGCCTACAGATCTGTAAAATAACTCAAAGACCATAAAAGTTGATAACTGTCCAAAATATCAGTATGTCAATAATATTTTTTCCATTGAAAGTTTTGCAAAGTTTTTTCTGTCAGTTATTTCATTGTGATCATAACAAACTTTTAAAAGCAAAATGCACTGTTTACATCAAAGACACAGAAGATGCAAATTGTTTCTGTTTCGATGAGTGGGCACTTCATGTGTGTCACACCTTCAAACCAAATACATGATGTTGGGCAAAGGCATATTGGAAGAGCAAGTTCAATTAAAAATGAAACAAAGGACTTACAAGTTCCTGAAATACATGTTATTCTCTTTAGCCAGGAATAGTATCTGCTGAAAACTCATTCTCTGTAAATTATTAACATTCAAGATAATGAGTATATGATCAAATGCCAAAGGTTTTTGTGTGAACAATCATCCATTTCTCTTGCTGAAGCAACAACTGTTGAGAAGAGTCTTTGGGGTGAAGGTCGAGGATGTAGATGAATATGTTCACCACAAAATATCTATTTCAAAGTTCTTAATAGGAGAAACTACTTAGGGATGGGAATGACCAAGATAATGAGAATATATGTAAGGGAATTAATGGGTGGACTCAACAGGATAAAGAAAATAATTGTACAATTACAAATAGTTGCAATGAAAGAAACAATACCAAGAGGTAATAATAGAGTGAAAAAAGGGCAGCAGATAGAAGTTAAGTCGTAAGAATTTCAAGACTGAAAGTCTGTGTGGTTGGGCATTTATAAATAATCATTCTTCAGCGTTGATATTTATTTTCTAGAGATCTTTTATAGTATCTGGGTGCTGGTCTTTTCAGCGTCTCAATCTGTTGCCATGGACTATAGGTCTGTGCTGTCCAATACAAAGCTACCAGTCACATGTGACTTTAGAGCTCTTGAAATATGTTACTTCCAAACCATTTATTTTCTGAGTGTAAAGTACATGCTGTATTTCAAAGACTCAATACAAAATAAACACGAACCAACTCAATATTGATTTATGTAGAAATTCTTTCCTGTTGGTTTATTGGGCAAAATAATACATTTTCAAATCCATTTCATCTGTTTCTTTTAACTTTTTTTAATGAAGCTCCTAAAAATAGGAAGTCACCCAGGAGGCTCATGTCATGGTTGGTTCTGTTTTCCAGTGCCACTCTAGAGGCAGATGAAGTGTCTTTGCCTACTCTGCTTTCAATAAAGGCCATCTGTCCCCTGAGCACCCCCAGGAGTGATCCCTGAGTGCATAGCCAGGTGTAAGCCCCAAGCTGGGTGTGGCCCAAACAACAAAAACACAGCAGCAACAAAATGGGGCCTAGTGATATATTAGTGGGTAAGGTGCTTGCCTTATTTGTAGCTGACCTGGGTTCAATCTCAGCACCCCGTATGGTCCCATGAGCCCCGCCAGGAGTGATCCTTAGCACAGAGCCAGGATTGATCCCTGAGCCCAGAGCCAGGAGTAAGCTCTGAGCACAGCTGGGTGTGACCCCCAGACAAACAAACACAAGCCACATACATATTAATAAAGCCCATCTGATTTCTCCACAGAATTTCCTCTCCACATTTAAATTTCCAACTAGAAATTCACTTCTTTATCTTTGATACATATACAAAATGGAATACTATGTAGCTGTTAGGAAAGATGAAGTAATGAAATTTGCTTATAAGTGGATGGCCATGGAGAGTATCATACTAAGTGAAATGAGTCAGAAAGACAGGGACAGACATAGAAGGACTGCACTCATTTATAGAATATAAAATAACATAATATGAGACTAACACCCAAGGACAGTAGACACAAGGGCCAGGAATATTGCTCCATAGTTGGAAGCCTGCCTCATGAGCTGGGGGAGAAGGCAGCTGGAATAGAGAAGGGATCACTAAGTCAGTGATGGTTGGAGGAATCATTCGGGATGGGAGATGTGTGCTGAAAGTAGATAAAGGACCAAGTGTGATAGCCTCTCAGTATCTATATTGCAAAACATAATACCCAAAAGTAAAGCGAGAGAGAGTTATGGGGGAAATTGTCTGCTATAGAGGCAAAGGGAGGACTGGAATGGGAGGGGGATTACTGGGGACATTGTGGTGGAAAATGTGCACTGGTGGAGGGATGGGTGTTCGATCATTGTATGACTGAAACTCAAACATGAAAACTTTGTAACTGTTTCTCAAGGTGATTCAATTGAAATAAAAGAAATTCACTTCTTTGATTTCAGTCAAATAGAACTTTGCTATTAAATCCTCCCTGCTACCACCATCAAGCTTAATTTGATCATATAGAATATTTTGTAGATCTTGGAACAGATCATACTATACCATACTATATCTCCACTCCTGTGCTCACTACACACCTTGGTCTGAAAAAAACTGATTATCACCCAAATCATCTAAAGAGTTGTTTTCTTAGGAAAACATCCCTGACATTATTGCCATTCTACCCAGCCTCTTTCATGGAACATTTGGCATGTTCATTCATTCTGTGATTGTGGAATACTGATCTGTCCTCGTAAAGACGGGAAAGTCTTTGGTATTTTTTATTTACTCTGTATCTCCAGCAACAGCAGAGTAATGCATTGATTGGCAAACACCTCTCTGGCAGCCAAAATTGCATTTTCCAAAATAAAACCACAATATGATTTGCCCTCTTCAGACTTTCCAATCAACCTGAAGTCTCTTGCTAGGAGGAGGAGCTCTTTAGAAAATCGTTATAATCATGGAAGGATAGGGTTGTATCTTCTGTTTTTAATGTTTTTTTTCTTGTTTTTGATTATCATTATATTTTAGCAAGAATAGGAACCGGATCAACAATGCCTTCCTTTTGAATGACCAAACTCTGGAATTTTTGAAAATTCCTTCCACTCTTGCACCACCCGTTGAGCCATCTGTACCTGTCTGGATTATTATATTTGGTGTGGTATTTTGCGTCGTTACAATTGCCATTGTGCTATTGGTTATATTAGGAATTCAGCAACGAAGAAGGTAAGATATTTAAAGCAACTGATTTAAAGAATATTATCCAATTTCTTCATGACTTAGAAGAGCATTCTAAATTTCTCCCTAGCTGAAGAAAATCTAAAACTTTTAACAAAAAACTGGGTGATTTTCAAAATGCTAGTTTTCTAGGTACCCTTTGGATTCCAATGCCCCTTGCTTAACTGTGGTCTTTCTGTTGCTATATCTGTATTCTATATCATCTAAATGTTTTATATCCAGAATTGAATTTAATACCTGTGTTAGGATTTTCTAAGCTGAATGTACCGAGGTAAGCAATTTTTTGAGTAGGTATTTAATACTTTGTAGTTATTCAATTCTAAATACCAGTAATTACACAGTTCTTCAAATGCCTCCCACCTGAGCTTGCATTTTCTTGGCCCTGTGCTGCAATCTTCTCCTATATACGTTCACACTGTTTTATGTATACTCACTCATTTTTTATTGCCTAGAATATCATACACAACTGTTCCTTGAAGTGGCCTTTGAACCAGTTCTTCGGCATTACTCACCTGAAACATCTCTTTAAAATGTAGAATCCTTGACTTCCCACAGATCCTGTTAGGCGTTGAAGGGGATACATTTTAACAAATATCCAAGTTTTTATAATTTTGTTAATTTCAGAGCCTGCCAGTTTACTACATGTATGAATTCTCACTCCTTGTTCACTTACCTAGATTCTGACAGCACCTGCAGGCGTCAGTGTCAAAATTATTGCTATTATCTTGGGAGAAAATGTCATGGCAGTGGGAAGGTTCCCAAGGGCAGAAGAGGAGACAGGATTTTTCAGCTTGATGAAAGGAGAAAATGATTTTGTTTTTAAGTCCTTTCATCCAGAGGCAAAATTGAGAAAGTCATTGACTCTTCATTAGGCACTTTGATGTTTCCAAACCTTTCTTTCTGATACTAAGGAAGAGTAATTCTAATAGTGGGAATCTTGGGGACATGCATTGGTTTTCAAAAGCACATATGGATGTGTTTGCATTCAACTAAAATATTCTCTTGAGGTTTACCCATTTGCACTATGTTTTATCCTAGTTGTTAACATGAAGTAATAACTTTGTTTTCAATATTTAAATTAAATATTTAGTTATTTAAAGATGATTTTTTCTTTGTTTTTACAATGATGTGGTTTGCACTCTTTTGATTGTGGTTCTCATTGGGGTCCCATATTTTGTTGTGTTGATCCCATATTTATTAGTGGTGTCCATTGGGGACACACACTTTTTAAATTTTTTTTAAATTTTATTGAATCACCATGAGATAGTTACAAGCTTTCATGTTTGGGTTACAATCTCACAATGATCACACACCCATCCCTCCACCAGTGCACATTCCCCACCACCAATATCCCGGGTATACCCTCCCTTTCCCACCCTCCCCTGGCTCTAAGGCAGACAATGTTCCCCATACTCTCTCTCTGCTTTGGGCATTATAGCTTGCATCACAGACACTGAGAGGTCATCATGTTTGGTCCATTATCTACTTTCGGCATGTATCTGCCATCCCAACTGGTTCCTCCACCCATCATTTTCTTAGGGGACACACACTTTTACTGTGCTCACACATACTCCAGTGTTGTGCACTGGAGATTATACATTTCCATGTGGGAATGGGGATAACAAACACTGGTGCCACCAGGACCACACCAGTATTGGTGTATGAGGCAATGTTGGGAATGGAACTTGCAAGTTTATGCCTGCAAGGCAGGCAGGCAGCCTACCACTGAACTAGCTCCTGTCCCAAGAAAGCAATAATTTTAAATACCAAGCTTTATCATTTTTTACACAAATGGAAGGTGAAATTCCATAAGCTCAATGTGATTTATGTCTAGTCCCAAATTAAACCGTGTACTTGCTTGTTTTTCTTGATGTATTTCATTGGTGCATTCATCAGATGACATGTAACGCAAAGAGACTTGGTACAAGTTATTTTGTTAAGACTATTAAGGAATGTAATCATATAATATTTGAAATGACTAGATTCGATATTTTAAAGTTTTGTGTTGATCTTAAAATGCTGTGATTCTATTTATTTTCCCATTAATATGATATAGTACCGAAATCTAAAGAATGGACTCTGGAGCTAGATGATATATCCAAAGTATTTGACTTCTAGATTCTGATCTTATGAATATCAGGAAGCATAGGAATGAACTACCAGGGAAACCAAACTTGGGTTAATCGAGTGATTGATTGAAAAAAACAATGAACTCATTGTGATAGAAAGGGTTAATGCAGTAGTCTGCTTAGAGTGGTGCCTGGCACACAGAGAGCACTCAATAACTGTTAGCTGTTACTATTATTTTATTATCCTGCCATTTGCTGGTCTTTTAGTTTGTGCTGGGATCAGCTAGCTCTTTCCTTCTGAGCAGGTTCTACAGTAACATAATAATTGGGTGTGTGGCATCATAATCTGTTGCCTGGGAAAAGTGAGGTTGTCACAACCTTAAATTCACAAATTCATTTCATGTTCAAACTAGGAAAACAGATTGGCTGATCTCTTGTGTAAGCTTGGAGAGTATAATGAGCAAATATCATCAGGAAAATTAGGAAAATTCTCTGATGATAAGTAGATTTGTTGTGTTTTAGGTTTGATGCAATCTGGGAATGGTTTCGTTTAGCAAAGTGTTACTTTAGAGGTGAGGAAAGGGTGCGGTCTGAGGTGGACAGTGCACTGTATTGTGGTGAAAGTCCTTTCTAATTCTGGAAAAATAGGAGTTGCTCTAAAGGCCCTTTAGACTTGAAAATGATAGTCAAAGAAATATTTGACAATCTAATCCATACATTAGATAATGAACATAGTGTATATGGTACAAAATATTAAACTTAGAAGCCCAGAGAGATCACCATACTGCTTCTATCAAGATAGAAGCAGAATGGCAATGCTTCTTAAGATATGTAATTAAAACTTAATGTTGAGGGACCAGGGAAATATCTCAATGGACTGGAGCAAATATTTTACATGCAGGAACCCTAGGTTTTATCCCTGGTATTACATGGTCCTCCAGACACCACCTGGAACCCAAACTAGCTAAACTCAAATGCCAGCTGTACCTTTTAGCTGAATAAGCTTAGTCAAATCTAATTTTCATAGATCTGCTTTCCCATCTGTAATAGATTATATCTCTGTTTCCATGAGGATCAGATGAGATGCATGTATATAAAGTATCTAGGTATGCTATGTTTTAAATAAAAGGCAAATAATATCCAAGATCAGTTTAACCTATTCCTGTTATTAGGTACTACTGGGAAAGAATATCTTTTACATGCATATATCATTACTATACTATATAAAACCATCCAGTTCAAGGGCTCATTGCTTCGAATTTTATTAATATCACCTATTCGAAAAGGTAAATTATCATATAAAGACTATTGGTTATTGTAACAGTGAGCTAGTTAGTCAGTTCTAAAGTTTTGTTTATAACATTCTCTAATTTTATATTAAGTATAGGTATTTCTGAATATTTAAGTAAGCTCTTGCAAGCCTGTAGAGGCTAGCTTCAGCACACCACTACTGAAGTAAATGCTACCTTCTTGTGAAATGATCTGATGAGGTTGCTTTTCTATTGCCACCTTTGTTGAGAGTAGCATTTTGTGGAAATGAGAGATGTGTTGAAAGAAAATTGCTGGAAAAATCTTTTAAAAAAAACTTTGAGGCAGCAGTTAGAGAACTGGGTAGGTGGGTGGCAACTCAGGTCAACTGCATATACTCCACAATGATGTGTATTCCATATTTGTCTGGCCCCAGCACAGAAGTTTCAGTTTTCTGGTCAGGACGAGGATGCTAGTGATGATGGTTGATGGTGATGATGATAGTGATAGTGGATACTGATGACGATGATGGCTAAGATGGTGCTGGTGATGTGATAATGGCAATGATGATGAAGTTGATAATGTGTGTTTTAGTGGAAAGAATACTTGACCTATCCTCTTGGTCTGGTGGACTGCTGCTGGCATTTATTAGTGAGTGTCCTTGAGAAAGTTACATGTACGGAAAATGAGTCATCCCGTTGCTCATCGATTTGTTCGAGTGGGCACCAGTAACGTCTCTCATTGAGAGACTTATTGTTACTGTTTTTGGCAATGAGGATAACAATATTTTATTAAATAGTTTTAGTGATGAGAAGAAAAAACTACAGAATACACATAAGTAATTTATACACTGGAAATGCTTTCTCAGTGTAAGTTACTAGCATCACTATCAAAACGTATCTACAAAGGATGATTAAATATAACCTGGGACTTAAAAAATGCTATAAAAGGCGATTCACAGATATAGCACAATATCAGACTTATAATTATTTTCATAGTAGAATAAAACAATACATAGTCGAATTGTTTTATGAATACAGTGTGTAGTAGACTGTAATAATGTTAATAATGTTATGGTCTTAGAAAGGTACCTTAGGGGCTGGAGTGATAGCACAGTGGGTAGGGTGTTTGCCTTGCACGCGGCCGATCCGGGTTCAATTCCCAGCATCCCATATGGTCCCCTGAGCACTACCAGGGGTAATTCCTGAGTGCAGAGCCAGGAGTAACCCCTGTGCATTGCCAGGTATGACCCAAAAAGAAAAAAAAAAAAGAAAGGTACCTTAAAGAAAATCTTAAGTCGTCACTCTAGAAGCCAAGACCTAAAGAGGTTAAAAATAATTAATTTCCTTAAAATCCACGCATTTTTTTAAATTTATTTATTTTTAATTAGAGAATCACCGTGAGGGTACAGTTACAGATTTATATACTTTTGTGCTTATACTTCCCTCATACAAAGTTTGGGAACCCATCCCTTCACCAGTGCCCATTCTCCACCACCCGTAAACCCAGTGTCCCTCCCACCCTCCCCAATCCCATCTCCCCCCCACCCCACCCTGCCACTGTGGCAAGGCATTCCCTTCTGTTTTCTCTCTCTAATTAGCTGTTGTGGTTTGCAATAAAGGTGTTGAGTGGCCGCTGTGCTCAGTCTCTAGCCCTCATTCAGCCTGCAACTCCCTTCCCCCACATGGCCTTCGACTACAATGTAGTTGGTGATCGCTTCTCTGAGTTGACCTTTCCCCGGAACGTGAGGCCAGCCTCGAAGCCATGGAGTCAACCTCCTGGTACTTATTTCTACAGTTCTTGGGTGTTAGTCTCCCACTCTGTTATTCTATATACCATAGATGAGTGCAATCTTTCTATGTCTGTCTCTCTCTTTCTGACTCATTTCACTCAGCATGAAACTTTTCATGCCCATCCACTTAACTACAAAATTCTTGACCTCCTTTTTTCTAACAGCTGCATAGTATTCCATTGTATAGATGTACCAAAGTTTCCTCAACCAGTCATCCGTTCTGGGGCATTCGGGTTTTTTCCAGATTCTGGCTATTGTAAACAGTGCTGCGAAAATCCACGCATTTTGTTAAAGGAACTATAGTACAAATCTTGGAAGAGACAGATAATGTGAATGATCTTAAACTACAAGGTTCTTTACCTACAAGATTGGTACAAAATCACGTCAAAGACTTAGGACATAGCATCCTAGCTAATATTCAAAGTTGAGCAGAGTCATTAGTAAATATATTTGCTTTATTTCTGGTTGTATTTATACTCTCATGAGTAAACAGAAATATATTTGGAGTTCTACGACTTCTGTTATTCGCACTCCACCGACATTTACTGTACTGAGATGTCAGATTCTTATAAAATATTAATTTAAATCTTAATTAAATGCAATCTTTAAAATAGAAGTGTAAATTAAATTGGAAATACAACTTATAATTGTTTTTATTTACTGTTCTTAAATGTATATACTCAATATGTATTTTGAGTGATGCCTGGGTATAAAAAATTCTAGATCAACTCCTTTCACTTCTTATTCCATTTTTGAAAGAAAAATCAGGCAACATATTTGAGACTGAGACTGAAAACCAGGTATAATAATAAAATATGAGTAACATTTGGGGATGAAATGATTTACACAAGGCATCTAGTTTTGTTTATGCCTGTAATAGATCTTATTTGTTAATACGATCACATGGCAGATAGAAAGTGACTGCCTGTGGTCCATGGTTAGAAAGGTATGGTACTAGTACACATGGATCCAGATGGATTTGATTCTAAAGACCATCAGTCTCACTGTTATAATGTCCTCTGAAACAACTCCAGGCACAGTATAATTCCCTAGGATTATATGTAATGATTGTTAGGATAGTCCCAACTCTCCAGTAATTGATTTTGTCCTGTTTTAAAATCATATTTGTGTGTCATATTCTTTTTGGCTATTCTGGTGCCTTGATCTTCTTGGAGGGAGATAGAAAGTTCTTTCTGGCTTCAGCTACCACTTTATCTTAGGCAAGTCCCATTCCTAAACAAACCTAGCTCTGAGGGCCAACTGATACCTTTCCTCTTTTGCCCTTCAAAATTCATGAACCTATTCACTTCCCAGGCTCTTAGAAGGCAGTTTCATGTACTTTAGTCATTTACTCCCATCCTCTTCATGAACCATTTATCATCGCAGGAAGTGAAGTCATTAAAACTCAGTTTTATTTCTCAGGAAAATGAAAAAATGTTTTAAGCAGAACACCAAATTAGAGTGACCCAGAGATATAGCTAAGGTTTATTGTTCTTAGAGCAATGCAGATGCAGTGAATCAGTTTATTACCGTATACACATGAAGTGTGGCAAAGGGCTGTGTTACTGTTAAATAAACTTTGAGCCCCTTATCATATCCACTAGCCCACAAGTAACTGACACAGCAGTTTGTGAAGCCTGGCAATGCCAAGACTGAACAACCGAAAGAATAATATACACCTAATTTGCTGCTCATACAGATTTGATAAATTTCTACAGAGATCTCCCTTGCAATAATTTTAATTGAAAAATCCTTCTTTTAAGGAGAAACTTATTCATTTGCTCTTTTCTTTTTTAGTTCTTCCTCATCATTTTGTGATATAATGATAGACTATTTCTACTCTGTGGCTGGGGGTAGGAATGTGGGCAGGAATTCCCTGCAGTGATCTGTGTGTCTCAGCTTTCTGTGGTTTTCTTCTAACTCCATAAGAAACTGTTCTTTAACTGAAGAAAATGGAAAATGTATATTGACCATATATACATACATATCTGCTCGGATCGGGACTGGGCCTCTTCTGCCCAGATTTCCCATTTTCCAGTAGCTAGACGGTCACAACCAGGGACCTCCCCCGGCGCTGTGTAGTCCCACCAACGGTCAACACCCAGAGACTTAAAACCAAGCTCCCGGAAGCGCACAGCATCTTATAGCCTACTTCTCCCTCTGGGAAAACCTGGCAAGCAAACCGAGAGTTTCCTGCCCACATGGGAGAGCCTCACAAACTCCCCATGGTGTATTCATAAGCCAAAACCAGTAACAATGCTGGGATCTCATTCCTCTGACCCTGAAAGAGCCTCCGATGCGGCATTGTTGGGAAGGACGAGTAGAGAGAAGCTTCTAAAATCTCAGGGCTTGGACGAATGGAAACATTACTGAGACCACTTCGAGAAATTTGACGATCAACGGGATGATGATGATGATGATGATGATATAGGCCATCATTATTTCTAAAATTATTATTGCATTGCCACCTATTTCAGAATGTTTTGTTCACGAGGATTTTTGTAATATGGGGTTGCATACTTATATACACAGGATTCAGGTTAATAGTTAACTGTTCAAGCTATTTATTATTATAGATAATTATTATTTACTCCCAGACCACTGAGGAATGATGGGGGATATGCGAGAGTTATATATTTTTGGATGATAATGTGTAAGCACAGGTTACTACAGATAACCTTCCTACTAGGGCATTATCCATGCCAAAATATTCTTTTCTCTTTCTCATGACCTTTCCTTCCTTCCTTCCTTCCTTCCTTCCTTCCTTCCTTCCTTCCTTCCTTCCTTCCTTCCTTCCTTCCTTCCTTCCTTCCTTCTTTCCTTCCTTCCTTCCTTCCTTCCTTCCTTCCTTCCTTCCTTCCTTCCTTCCTTCCTTCCTTCCTTCCTTCCTTCCTTCCTTCCTTTCTTCCTTCCTCCCTTCCTTCCTCCCTTCCTATTTGTCCATTAATCTATCCATTAATCATTGATTTATCATACAACAAGCCAGCCATTGACCTCTATTCATTGATCAGGTCATTTATCTGTCTAGCTAACCATCCACCCATGTATCTCTTCATTCAATTCTAAGCACATCATTGCTTACTTTGTGTTGAGCCAAGGTTAGCTATTTCAAAAATTATCTTTAAATTTGGATTTTGTGACAAGCCCCTCATGAAAGAGTCAGGTAAAAATTTTTGACATGGGTAGGGTGGTTGGTAAAGGACACAGAATTTTGCATATATATATCATATATATTTAGTGTACCAAATAAAATATATTTTTCTTATTGTTGTATATTATCATCTCTGACTTCTTATCTTGATAGTGTCTTTTCACCTCATCAGTGCTTTATAATCTTTGAAATATTTTTGAAAATATAGTTTCATCAATTATTTCATCATTCTAAGGTTCCTCTTCCCTTTTCTTTGCTCGTGTCTATACAAGAAGACTATGAATTCTCCTCTTAGTTCACAGTCATTTTTATGTGCTTTTAGGAAGAATAGAGAATCATCTGAAGTGGATGACACCGAAGATAAGTGTGAAAACACAGCCACAATTGAAAATGGCATCTCTTGCGACCCACTGGATATGAAGGGAGGGAACATTAATGATGCTTTCGTGACAGAGGATGAGCGGCTCACCCCTCTCTGAAGAGCTGCTGGTTTTCCTTTTCCAAGAAACTCAACACTTGTTTCTGTGCAATTGCTAAGTATCACAAATTATCTTGGGAAGATTATATAGGTTGTTTCATCATTCTTCTTTTGTAAGAAAATTTTAATGCATACAAGTGAAAGGAAATCAATTATACTTATGAAAACCATGGAATCATAGGTGTTGGCTAAGAATATTTTAAAATATTTTTTAAAAACACAGTCTATTAAGTGTAGTCACATATTACTTATAATTATTGATTTTGAAATGTCCTAGTATTTAGGCATTTCTATAAATAAGGTCAAGTCGCTGAAAATTTAATATGTACACATATATATTTAAGAACTTAAGGAAAATATTTTTCCTGTGAATAATGCCCATAACTGAAAATGGACTCTTGCTTTTGTATCACGCTGTATCCAAGTAAGCAAGAATAAAAACCAAGTTTTGTAAATGGAATTGATAAAACTGGGAGTGTTTATACACAAGGTGAAATTTGATCTGGTTTTCAGGCCAACAATTGCTTATGTATTTTCTCACTATTAGTTTCTAATAGAACATCTTTATTTTTGGACTGTTTCTGTGATTTGTAAAAATTAACTCTATGTTAATAAAGTGATAATTATCTCTTTTTGATTGTGTGACTGATTGTGGTCTGAGATCTATTTTCTCTCTCTGGAGCATAGCAAGCGTAACTTCTATTAGTTATACTTAACCTGAGAAGTGAATGATTTTTTTGTTGTGTGTGTCCTTGCTTGAAAATACCTTATAGTGTTTAGTCTTGATTTTGCTACTAGATAGGTCATGCATCATTCAAAACCCTAATAATAATTGTACATTTATTAGTCAAAAGTTAACAATCACACACTGCAGTCACCTAGTTCAGGTTTTAGCAATAGTCTCTAACTCACCCTCTTACCTCAAGTGTTGTCTAGATACAGATTCTAACATGGGTAGCTGGATGCAGTTTTATTGGGTAATATTCTCATGAGATACATGTGTAGGAAGTGAGGATGGCAAATGTGGCAGACAAATTTGACTCTAAGGTTGCCACTATCATTCCCATCTCCTTATGTTTTTGCTTTCCTACAATCTTTCCTACAATCTTATTGAGTGCAGATAGGACCTGTAACTTGTGGGTATGAATAGACTACATTAAGGGGCTTCAGTTACTTTATATTATATCTGAGTCTTCTTGCTAGCAGATTTGTCTTGAAGAATCTCCTTGCTGCTTGATCAAAGGGTCATGTTTGGACTGCCCACTTCCTATAGTTGGAAGGAACTATGAGGAGCCTCTAGAAATTATTGGTGGCTTCTAGGCCACTAAGAGAGTCTCTAACTAACAGCCAGCAAGAAACTACATTCACATGGAAATAAATCCCATCAATAACTGGAGTGAGCCTGGGAGTGTATTTTATTCCTAGTTGAGCATTTTAATGAGAATGCTGTTGGGCCAACACAGCCCAAGCAGATGGCTCAGCTAAGTTGTATCCAGACTCCAGGCCCATGGGCACTGACACATGATAAGTGTGTGTGTTTTCGAAGTTACTAAATTTGTAATTATGTAAGATAATTAGTAGGATTAAGCAGTGGGAGAAGTGACCTGCCATGGTTACAACAGAGACCTCAGTCCATGCTTCTGGGAGTTTAGGAGCTAAGCTTGTCTCAGATTGAAATAGGCTTCCAGGCCTGTCTCACCACATCAGTCAGTCACGACCTTAGGTGCTCTGTGGGAGAGGGCGCACTCTTGGTAAAGGCCTATGATTCCCTATGATTGAGGAAAATTCACATTAAAGGTCTAAGCTGTGAAGTTTTGAAAACCAATATACCCTGAAATAGGGAATGCACATGTAGATTCCTGAAGGGGGGCATGAGATCCATTGGTCACTTGTAGCTTCAATGAATATCCCAAATGCAAACTGGATCTTTTTAGTTTTTCATGTAGATGTTTATAAATGACTTATTTTTGTCTCTAGGATAAAGTTATATACTTTAACATGGAGCCTGCTGTGATTTGACCCCGAGTCTCCTCTAAAACTTCTCCCACACTTTCTCCTTCCTCATTCTCTCCTCCTTTTCCTTCTCTACTTCTCCCCCACCCCATGCTCTAGTCATAATATATCTCTCACTTCTAGATCTTGAGCAGTCTCTTCCCTCTACCTGGAACACTTTCGCTGTCACTTGGCACTCTTCCTGCATGACCTTATGGTCTTTTTCAAACGTCTTTCCCTCTGGGAGTCTTTGCTGGACATCCCAGCTATGTGTTCCTAGAATATCCAAATAATTATGCTCATCTAATTCTACTGTGATTGCATTATTGAGGGAGTAGACCACAAAGGCAAACATTTACTAAGGTACAGAAAGCCTTAATACAGCATTTTCACCATAAACATTTTCTTTTTTAAATTAACGGAAACTTTTTAACATCACTGTATCACTGTTCATCAATTTACTCAAGTGGGTGCCAGTAATATCTCCATTCGTCCCAGCCCTGAGATTTTAGCAGCCTCTCCTTACTCGTTTTTCCCAACAATTGGAAGCTCTTTTCAGGGTCAGGGGAATGAGACCTGTTGTTGTTACTGTATTTGGCATATCAAATACACCACAGGGAACTTGCCAGGCTCTTCCAAACTTTTTAATAATGAACTCAAATTTGCTTCCATCTCAACATGACAGAATTAGCTGCTGCTTTGTAAACTAACTGTATCTACACGTTCTTTAAATTTCAACAATTATAGTATTTCATAGATTTGTTTATATATCTTTATCTTTACACTAAATACAATATTCTTACAGGCAATTTTCAAATCACTTATCCTAATGTCTTTTTTTTCTCTTTCTTTCCCATCTTTTCTTCTTTCTTTCCTTTTTGTTATAATGGCGATTCAAATTAAGACCAATCCTCTTATGGATCTGCAAGTCTACCCATGAAGAGTTTATTACACATATGCAGATAAACATGCAAATGAGATAGATGATAGATGTGTTAAACTCACAGTCTAATCTCTTCTGAGAGAAAAGCCCCCACCTGAAGAAGTTTGACATTGTGATTGTAAGACTTTAGACTTTGGCACATTGTGTCTGGGGTTATAAGGGCTACTTATTTTTAAAAAGAGGGATGAGATTTACTCTTTGGGTTGGCAATATATAATTTATGAAAGAACCATTTTCTATCCTACATGCTCTTTAGTTGTATACTATAGTATAGGGTAACAGTGCAAATGGCAGCCTTTAATTGGCGAAATGTCATTCTGAATTTGATCAATCTGCACTAGCAAGCATGTTCCATGACATGCACTCTCAACAAAGTGGAAATTGTTCTTGTTGTGGATAAATAAATATAGGTATTATAATGATTCAGACTCTTCCAAAGGTTCACAGTAGATAAGCAGATAAACAGTCTGTTTATAGTACTTACATTTCATGATGAGCCATTCTGAAAAATGTCTTTAAAGTCTCAACAATGGGAAAATAAAGCTGAGATTTTGCATATGTTTTTTGTATAGAAGGCATTAAATAAACTAATTTGATCACCACTACATTTTCTTCCCTGTGAGTTTATTCTGATAGGAAGGCTATTTATTCAACTTTCTTTGCTCTGATCAACTAAATATCCTTATTGAGAAAGTTTTCTGTGCTAGCAAAGATGTGCTGTAAACTTGACAATCATATAGTAGTGAAATGGAGCTTATGTCTCTGCTTATTGCATTCGACAAATGCTCTGGGTAATTAGCAATCAATCATCAGCTATACCTCTCATTTTTAATTCAGTGATCTAGTAATGTGCCACAAGAGAACACATTGTGAGGTGTTGTGTTCTGAAAATAAGATGTTGTAAAAGTGTAAATATATCTGTCATATCAATCTCTTAATTCCCTAGCAAAATCTACAGTGAAAGTGGAGAGACAGAAGCATCTGAAAAAAGTTGTTGCAAAAAACATTAGCAGGATGTCTCTACTTGACTCATGTTACAGTGTAAGAACCCTGATTGTCTATGACAACCTCTTCTTCCTTGGCAATTTTTGTGATATGATCCTTTCTATTTCCTCCCTCCCTCTGTCCCTCTCTCTTTCTCTCCTCTTTCTCTCTCTCACACACACATTAACACACAATTCCAAAAGAATTCAGTAAAGATGTTGGAAGAGACATAAAATAAACAAGTGAAAACTGAGTGATTTATATTTAATTTAGAACTTAGTAGTGAAAGGAAGAATTGTATCGTGTGCATAATGTAGGTGATGATAAAATACTTGGGGTTAATGGTTCTCTCTACTATCGGTAGGTTGGTTGTTAAACAGGAAAACATAGTAAGAGTGAAAAATGTTTGGAAGTAGTCATTGGGGTAGTTTAAATAAATAGTTGTTTTTTAGTGGCAGAAGCACCAAGGATAAAGGTATGCATATTCTCAGTCCCTTAGGTCCAACTCCAAAATTTAAAAAAATCTCTAAAACTCACTTGGTGGTGATACCAAACCTGAATATATATTATATGTGTTATATGTGTTTCCTGTTATGCCTAGTGGAATTTAATGAACTTAATATTATTGAATGTAGAAATAGTCAAGTCTTTGGTTATAGGTTGCTGCCCCAGGTGAGCAGGGATTATTACATCGAAAGGGCTGACTTTCTAAAAAAAATTTAAAATAGAAATACCATATGATGATCTATTGCACTTCTAGGGAGTTATTTGAAGAATAGAAAGATATTGTTTTGAAAGACATATTTAACATATGGTTCATGGCAGTATTATTTACAATAGCCTATATATGGCAACAACCTAAGTTCCCATAGATGGAGGGGTAGGTAAACATGTGGCATAGACACACATGATACTATTCAGCTATGTAAAAGAGAGGAATTCTGCAACTTGCCGCAACAAGGATAAATCTGGAGGGAATTATGCTAAGGAAAATATGTCAGAAGGAGAAAGAAAATAGTATATGATTTAACTCATGTTTAATCTAAAGAAACAAAGAAACAGGACAAAAATAAACACAACCTCTTGCATAGTGAGGACAGAATGGTGACTACCAGAGGTTAAAAAGGGGAAGTGGGTAGGGGAGTAAAAGGAATCGAACATCTGCTGATGGAGGAAACTACACTCCCAGTGGTTAGCAAAATTTCATTTATACACAGATGTCAAGTATAATACTATGCACCTGAAACTTGCATAGTGGTATGAGCCAATGTCAACTCAAAAAAAAAATAGAGGGGAGACAATGCAGTGAGATAACATTTCCATTTAATATAAATAAACTAGCTTTAAAAAGGAATTAATAGCTAGCTTGCTCAAACCCGTGTCTCCTTCGAATGAGTATCTCTCTCTGCTTTTTCCACTCTGAAGAAGTCTGTGCTCTCTCTCGAACATGTATTCCACTCTTTCTCTCCCTTCATTTGTTTCTAAGTCAATTTCTTGCTTTGCACACACATCTTGTGGCTTTAAAGAGGGATTAAAAGGGTGGGGAAGTTGTGTTTTAGTGCTGAAAACTGCGGCAGGCTGTGTACTTTGCAGTGCTTGTGGGGACCGTGCAGTGCCGGGGATTTACCCTGAGCCTCCTGCATGTAGAATACGTGCACAGCCTGTTGAGGTCTCTATCCAGTCCTGATAAAAGGTTAAAAAGGAAATATTTTATGATATGACTATTATATCTACAATGGTTGAAGCTTCAAAGAAAATAACCTACCCATCTGGAAAGACATACACTTATATATCTGGTAAAGATCTATTTGACTTTACACACAAATAGTTTTAAAGCTCTACAAAACTCTGGTATTATAATTTCCAGAAGAAATCTTCCAGGACACTTTACTTCCAATTACAGTAATATCCCCATTCTCCCTCTTCCATTCCCTCAACTTTGCATCCCACCAAAGGATTCAATACCATGTGATTCTTTTCTTAATTTTTTTTATTTTTTATTAGTGAATCATCGTGAGGGTACAGTTACAGATTTACATATTTTCGTGCTTCTGTTTGGGTCATACAATGCTCGAGAACTCATCCCTGCGCCAGTGCCCATTCTCCACCACTGATGATCCCAGTATCCCTCCCACCCCCCAATCCCACCCCCCACCCCACCTCTGTTGCAGGGCATTCCCTTTTGTACTCTCCTTCTGGGTGTTGTGGTTTGCAGTAGGGGTACTGAGTGGCCATCGTGTTCAATCTATAATCTACTTTCAGCACACATTTCCCATCCCGAGCGGGTCCTCCAACCACACTTTACTTAATACCATGTGATACTTGAAGAAAGATTTAGAGACAGAGGCAGAGAGAAGCTTGCCATAACTTAGATAACTATCCCGGCATAACTCATTCGATCTGGTAATCCTGATCATGTTTTAAATGATTCCTCTTTGGACAAGCTGTTTTGTTGAATTAACTAGTTGATATGGTAGAACCTTGTGAATTTGGTCAAATTCTAAAGATATTTAGATTTTCTTAGGTTGAGGATTGGTGCCTGTGAGTTGCTGGCGAGGTATGTTCTGGTGAGTCATTGGTTCTATTTCTTCATTGCCCGGGGTGCTTACAAGCAAGGACTCAAAGGTCCCTGGGAGGAGAGGGCTACAAGCCAGCAATGGAACAATTTGTTCTTACGATAAGCTCTTTTGACTTTTATTTCGCACAGTTCCAGGCACTCCACCATGCTCTTTGAAGAACTACAGGAAATTTGAACCCATAAATCTAAAAACTAAAATCGGTTGCTGAAGAGTGACAGAGGTTTGCCAATGTCAATATCTTTGCTATCATTCCAAGGGTGACTTGGGCTCATATTAAATTGCTATCACATATTCTAGTATTTGCTTGCTAGATTATCATCTTCTTAGTTATAAATGGTGATACAAGGTTCATTTTACTAGTACAATGATTGCAGAAAGCCCAAGGTTACAGTTTCAAATATAGTGCTTTTGACATAGCACATTCCAATAGGTCAGCAAATATGATGCCATTTATAAAATCTCCCCAAGGATTGTCCAGAACCCTCTGTAGATAATTGAGGATGTCATGAGAACTAGAATTCAGTGCCTTGGGAATTACATATTGGACAGTACACAGTATATCCTCACACTTTCCCAGCAGATCTATGTTTATTTCAGATATGTGGTTTATCTTCTACTATTGAGTCTTTGTAGATTCATTAATCCATTGAGTAAAATGTTTTGTTTAAATGATATTGGGTAATTTCAATATTATTCTTATGGAGAATATAAAAAGTTCTTTAGACAGTATTTATTTTTGTCACTATTTTTTAATTTTCTGATTTTAGACTAATTTATAGCAAGTGTGACTAATACTACTAAGCAAGAAAAATGGCTAATTAAATTCATATATAAAATATATATAAAGCAATAATCCTATAGCTTTAAAAAAAGTTCATGCATCGTGTTAGAGGTTTCATAGTGACTGTTTTTTTAAATTCTCATAGTTTAAATATTAGTCTACTTTGAGTTTACTATCATCTGAATATATTCCCTTCCTGGAATAACTTAGGCATGTTATGTGTACAATGTCAGGTTTGCACTGAGTGGATGACATGAACTTGGACCAGAATGCATGAAATCTCATGGCTGAGTAATGTACAGGGTGGTCCCCAGGGCTATTTTGGTTCCAAAGAAATTACAGTAGCATTGGTAATGCTTTAACAGGGTCTAGAGAGAGAGAACATAGTGGGCAAGTTCTTTGCCTTGCATGTAGCCAACCCCAGTTTGATCCTGGGTACCACATACCTCAAGCACTGCCAGGAGTCACTCATGAGTACAGAATAAGGAATAATCCTGTGCATCACCAAGTGTGGCCCCCAACCCCAAAAGAAAAAATAAAACAAACAGGTTAGATGTATTTCACAAATAAAAAATTAAAAAGAGGATACTATTTTTTAATTTCTTGTTTCAGCATTTGTTTAGCACTGTGAATAATTATTTGCTGTCCATTCCCATATGTACTTGACTTAGATCACTGGTTATTTATGTTTGATTTGTGGATAGTGCATGCTTTTCCAAGGTGGGCTATAGCACCACTCCCACCGCCCCACCTGCCCCAACCTGGAGGTTGGAACATTTGAGGATGGTGATAGTAGTCATGGGTAGCATTTGAAGATACTTTCTGTTGGCTCACTTAAAGAAGGCAGATTTCCAGGGGGCTACTAAGTGATACTATTTTATTTTTTTATTTATTTTTTTATTAATGAGTCACCGTGAGGGTGCAGTTACAGAGTTTCGTGCCTGTGTTACAGTCATACAATACTCGAGTACCCATCCCTCCACCAGTGCCCATTCTCCTCCATCGATGGCCCCAGGGTCCCTCCCTGCCCCGTGCTGTCCACCCCCCTGCCACCCCTCCCGTGACAGGGAATTCCTTAATGTTCTCTCTCTCTCCTTTTGGGTGTCATGGTTTGAATGGAGATACTGGGTAGCTATCATGTTCAATCTATAGTCTGCTTTCAACCCGCCTCTCCCATCCTGAGTGGATCCTCCACTGCACTTTGGTTGGTGTTCCCTTCTCTGTCTGAACTGCCCTCTCCCCCAGCATGTGAGGTCAGCTTCCAAGCTGTGGAGCAGGCCTCCTGGTATTAATTGCTACTATTCTATTTTATATTCCGCAAATGAGTGTGATTGTTCTGTGTCTGTCTCTTTCTTTCTGACTCATTTCACTTTGCATGATACTTTCCATGTTGATCCACTTATATGCAAAGTTCGTGACTTCATCCTTTCTGACAGCTGCATAGTATTCCATTGTGTAGATGTACCAAAGTTTCTTTAATCAGTCGTCTGTTCTCAGGCATTCGGGTTTTTTTCCCAGATTCTGGCTATTGTAAACAGTGCTGTGATGAACATACAGGTGCAGATGCCATCTTGACTATACTTTAATTGGTACTGGAACAAAGGCAGAGCCACCGATCAATGGAACAGGGTGGAATATCCCTACATGCATGTCCAAATATATGATCATCTGATATTTGATAAAGGAGCAAGAAATGTGAAGTGGAACAAGGAAAGCCTTTTCAACAAATGGTGCTGGCATAACTGGAAAACCACATGCAAAATAATGGGCTTAGACCTCGACCTAACACCATGCACAAAAGTCAGATCAAAATGGATTAAAGACCTCAACATCAGACCACAATCCATAAGATACATAGAAGACAAGGTCGGAAAAACCCTCCACAATATTGAAGCTAATGTTATCTTCAACGATGACACGCAACTGAGCAACGAAGTGGAAACAGAGATAAACAAATGGGACTTTATTAAACTAAGAAGCTTCTGCATTGCAAAAGATACAGTAACCAGAATATAAAGGCAGTCTACAGAATGAGAAAGGATATTCGCCCATCTAATAAGGGGTTGATATCAAGGGTATAGGAGTCACTGGTTGACCTCTACAAAAAGAAAACATCCAACCCCATCAAAAAATGGGGCAAATAAATGAAGAGAAACTTTCTCAAGGAAGAAATACGAATGGCTAAAAGGCACATGAAAAAATGCTCTTCATCACTAATCATCAGGTGATGCAGATCAAAACAACTATGAGATACCACCTCACACCACAGAGACTGGCTCACATCCAAAAGAACAAAAGCAACCGCTGTTGGCATGGATTTGGGGAGAAAGGAACCCTCTTACACTGCTGGTGGGAATGCTGACTGGTTCAGCCCTTTTGGAAAACAATATGGTCGCTTCTCAAAAAATATAATCTATGCTATTTTTAAAGGGAGTGGTAGGACAAGTAAGTTTGGGAATCTGTTTTAGAGGCTCCGGAAAAGAAACTGAAACCAGAACTATAACTTTCCACATCTTATACTGAGTCAGATTTAAATAGAGGAAGGAGGACTCTGCTATGTTCTGATAAAAGTACATCAAATCATTATATTCCTTTACTCAAACATATTGCTTTCAGGATAGAACTCAAAGTCTCTAAGTCATGAAAAGATCCTATACAATCTTCCCTTAGCCTTTATAAACACCCATTTTCATTTTTAATTTTTATTTATTTATTTTGGTTTGGGGACCACACCTGGAAGTGCTCAAGGCTTACTCCTGGCTCTGTGAACAGGGATCACTCCTGTATATGCCGGGGTATATGCAGTACTAGGGGTTGAACTTGTATTGGCCACATACAAGGAGAGTGCCTTACCCACTGTACTATCTCTTCAGACCCCAAACTCCCATTTTATACAATTGTTTTCATATATCAAGAGAGTGGGAAGAATAGTATATGAGCACCATCTATTTGTGAACTAGATCTAATCATCCAAAACTGAAATTTTAAAGAGTCAAGAGAGATAGGGGTCCCAAAAGGGTTAGAAGTTAAAGGTGAGCTAACCCACCAGATTAAGTGGTTATACATGTAAAAAAAAGTGGGTACTAGACAGCCTGGTAAACCCTGGTCTTCACACGTGGAGTGGGAGGATGGTTGTGTGTGAGAAGGGAGAGGACACAGTTGTGCTACCTTGGGACTTATTTCTAGAGCGGCATTTGCGATTTTGCTTATTTGCATAATTGATATCTCCAACTTTCTGGAGACATCATTGTCATAAACAGTTTATGTTTAATATAATATAACATGTTGATTTTACATATATTGCTATGTGCCTATAATAGCTACTTATGATAATAACATTTCCATCACATCACCTGGTTTAGCTCTAGGTTTGTTCTTTTTTCAATAAGAACATTTAATTTCTACACTCTTAGTTATCTATAACCACTATTTTGTACATTAGATCATGAACAATTGATCACTTTGTTACTGTAAATCTCACCTCCCCCTTTGGTCCTCCCCCCATCCCTGGAAACAAAACTATACTCTTCCCTAGAATTAATCTTCTCTAGATTCCACATAATAGTAATACAACACATACATTGGTCTTTCCCTGTCTGACACAATATTATTTATGAGTTACTTTTTACTTTTTCCATGTGCATTCCATGGAAAGAGGCAGGAGTTGAAACTGAAAACTCACAGATTAAAGCCCAGTTCTCCACCTGGATAATATGAAGTTAGTTACCAACCTAGCTGAGCAATTAAAAACTAACAATCTCAACAAAGGTGGTGGAGAGCACTCAGCACTCGGTAGGCATTGATCAAGGGAACATAGTAAAGTTTTAAATATTTAATCTCTCTTCCATGATAATCAAGTTACTTCTGATTATCAGGACTGAAAGTTTAGGTTTTCGTTTTTACCTGCTTCCTCCCATTTGCTATTGGGACACATATACACCATAACCAAGTGTGCGATTCCCTGGTCATAAAAGCAACAAAACCGTAACAAAATGGAAGAACAAAGAGTAAATTTAAAATGAAAAGCTTTAGGCCGTGGAGATAGTACAAGGGCTTCCTTTATTGCTTCTCTGCACAGCTTTTCGAGATCTGACATTAGCTTGTGATTGCCTGAGGCTCACGCCAGACCACATCGGCGAATGAGCTCTAGAGTTTCCGAAGACAGGCATCTGTTTGTGGCTTTTCCACTCTCAACATTCCTTGTGCGGTCATGTAGGTGCTGAACTAGTTGATCATATTCCTCGTTGATGTTGTCAACGATGGCATCTTCCTGTCTTACCACAATAGTGTTAAAAAGCTCCCAGTTGGTGGTCATTCTGGGAGTTTTCTTCTTAAACTTAAACTTTGCAGTCCTTTCTCCCCATTCTGTGAAGTAGAATTTTGCACGGAGATGGTGGTCTGATCCCATTTGGAATTTGGGGACAACAGTGACATCAGTCAGGCAAAACTGTCGATTGAATATGATGTGGTCAATTTTGTTGTGGAACTGTCCACCGGGAGACTCCCATATCCAACGTTAAGATTCAGCCTTCTGGAACTTTGAGTTACCATGGATGGTCTTCTTGACATGATAAACTCAATCTCTCACCCTGTTCATTCCATTCAAGGCCATAAGTCCCAATGTGGAGTTCTTTGGGTGACTTTCTTGGTCCTATCTTGTCAATAAAATCACCGACAATGATCTTGTAGAAGGTGTGGTCTTCTTCATAGAACTTCTCCAGCTCCATGTAGAACTTCTCAATTTCTCCTTCATCATAGTTGGATGTTGGTGCATAGTCGATGAAGATAGAAACTGCCGGCAGTGAGCCACATCTATTCAAGCGTAATCATCCAATTCGGGTTGTTAGGCATTCGAATTAATCAATGCTCATGGCCAAGTTCGTGTTGACAAGGACACTGACACCACTGACGCCTCTGTTGTCGCATGTTCCGAGGAACAGTTCTTCTCCAGTGTCGAAAATGGTGTGATGTGATCAATACCTTCTCGACTCGGTCAGACCAATGATGTCGTACTTGATCTTCTGTGCTTGCACCATCAGGTTCTCAATGGATACTTCTGATGCCAGTGTATGTGCGTTGAAAAGTACAGACAGTCATTTTAGTCCTTTGATTTGGCAGTCTAGTTCATCCCTGAGATTTTATCAGCCTCTCCTTGCTCATCCTTCTTAACGCTGCCATATTGGGGGCTCTTTCAGAGTCAGGGGAATGAGGCCCATTGTTGTTACTGTTTTTGGCATATCAAATACACCATGGGTAGCTTGCCAGGCTCTGCCGTGTGGGTGGGATACTCTTGGTAGCTTGCCGGGCTCTCCAAGAGGGATTGGAGGCTTTTCGGTTGGCCTCTAATCACCCTTACAGGTATTCCCATGGTTCACACCATATTTGAACCCCATCAAATATTGTGTGGTAACTATGGAAAATGGGTACTCAGTGTCTTATGATGTGTCCAGAAAGTGGTCTGGAGCATGGCGGTGGCTGGGTAGTAGAGTACTGGTCAATACGCTGACTCAGCTCTTCACACGCTACCTGTCCTAATGCAAGGTTCCACCCCAATGGAAACCAGCAGAACCATTCTGCTGTACAAGAAGGGAGACATCCATGACATTGGCAACTATCGCCCAATCTGCCTGTTGTCTGTTGTCTCCAAGTTGTTCACTTGAATCATCCTGAATTGAATAGGCAGAACACTAGATGAAGGACAACCATGCAAGCAAGCCGGGTTCAAAAAGGATTCAGCACGAATGATCATATCCACACAGTGACCAAGCTCATTGAAGTTTCATGAGAGTTCAAGATGTCACTCTGTCTAACGTTCATCAATTTAAAGAAGGCCTTTGATTCTGTTGAGACTGAAGTGGCCATAGAAGCCCTAGCCAAACAGGGCGTTCAAACTCAGTACATCAGGATCCTCCACGAGTTGTATTATGGATTCACCACTAGGATCTCACCATTCTACAAGGAAGTTATCATCGACGTAAAGAGAGGAGTTTGGCAGGGTGATACCATTTCACCAAAACTCTTCAGTGCCACCCTCAAGAACGTCATGAAACAAATGGAATGGGAAGGGATGGGAGCGAAGATAGATGGTCGGCAACTATACCATCTCCGCTTCACTGATGACATTGTTCTAATAACACCAAACATTAGCCAAGTGGCATAAATGCTGGGCGACTTTGACTGCAAGTGTGGAAAGGTTGGACTGCAGCTGAATCTCACAAAGACAATGTTCATGAAAAATGAACTAGTCCCTGACATTCCATTTGCTCTCAATGGAACAAAATCTCCGAATGCAGCAGTTATGTGTATCTGGGTCGAGAACTCAACATGAGGAATGACTTGGTGCCAGAACTGCGCAGGAGGAAGAGAGCAGTGTGGCACGCCTTCAAGAGCGTCGAAGAAGTGGTTAAGAAGACAAAGAACCTCTGGCTCCGGGCACATCTTTTTGACTCCACCGTTCTTCCTGCACTAACACATGCCTTAGAGACCTGGGCCCTATGAAAACAAGACGAGAATGCTATTTGAGTATCTCAAAGAGGAATCAAAAGAGCTATGCTTGGAATATCACATTTCACTCAAGTGAGAGAAGGAATCCAGAGTTCCAACCTTCTTTGATGATCAAGAATCAGGGATTCTGGCTTGTTTGCCAAGGTGTCAAAAATCAGATGGGCTGGACATGTAATCTGATCTAGAGACAACTGCTGGACTAGAGCTGTTGTCGACTGGATTCTGAGAGATGTCAAAAGACTGTTTGGACACCCACCTATGAGATGGTCAGACTTCTTTGTCAAAACCCTGAATGAACGGCTTGAGGCTCTTCATGTTCCTGGAGCAAGCAGATACCATTGGACTACACTAGTACATGACAGGGATGAATGGATATGCTACTGGCACCCACTTGAGCAAATCGAAGATCAATGGGATGACAAGTGACAAGTGACAGCTTAGACCCAGAACTGGTTCATTGTAACTTCTCTCACATTATATCCACCAAAGAAGATTCAAATAGAAGGGGAATAGGCAAGATCTCTTTATGGAGAAAACTGCAAAGTCACATTGGAGAGTTGACACAGGGAGGAGTGAAAAGCAGTTTTGAAATCCACTGCAAATATCTCTTACAATAATATTTCCAAAGCCCCTTTCCCTAATTAGTGGAACATCATGGTGTATACATGAGACAAAACATGGTCGCCTCCACTTGTTAGTTGAACCTGGGTCATTAGTTGGCCTCTTTGAGTCTTCATTTTTATTTATACAAATTATAATTCCTTATTCATAGTTTAACTGTGAATATTCAAGAAGATAGATTGTAGGGTCAAGGATATAGCTCAGTAGCAGAACAATTGCCTCATATGTGTGAGACACTGGGTTAAATACAGATCACCACAGGAAGACAGTGTAAAGTGCTTAACAGAGTATTTTGCATATTAATAGCAACAGTTTTTGAATCTATAAAACCAGAATGATACTCTCCAGGCATGTAGGAATGTTGGTTCTATCAAACATCAAGCACGTATTAATGCTGTTGAGGCCTATGCCATACAGAGGCAAGATAAGGGTAAATGTTTTAATTGTGGGAGATCAGGCCATTTCCGTAAGGACTGCAGGGCACCTCCAAACCGTGCCACTGTGAGAGCGCCACCTGGACCTTGTCCATGATGCCGTAAGGGAAACCATTGGGCCAGAGATTGTCCCTCCAATCTTGGCGTGGCTGCTGACCCCAATTCGGGAAACTTGCAGTGGGGCCAGCCCCAGGCCCCGCAAAACCAGGGGATGTTCCCAGCTGCAGCCCTTCTCCCCAGTGTGGAGCTTCAGAGCTCCAGTCAATAGATTCACTACAACCAGCCACTGCAGGGAGCAATGTGTTGGATATTCCCTGTCCTGATACAGTTACCATTTGCCCCACTCAGAGTCCCGACATATTAAATTCTTGTGTAAAGGGACAAGATTTGAGCCCCCAGGTAGAAAGGAATCTTGCTCAAGTGAACCTTGCAAGCAGCACATCAGGTTTTCATGGTTGTCTGGAGGATTTCCTGACAGTGAAGGTAAAGGCGTCGCCAATCTCTGACTCCACTCATGGAGTGCATGTAGAATCTCAGCAACAAGCGGCTGAGTTCAGGGAACAGGAAGCTATCCCGCATATGGGATATGCGGAGCTGAGTTCTGTACCTAATGGGCATCAGGTTTTGAGCCAGGATAAAAGTAAGGAAATTTGGAATCAAAGAGTTGTGTCTGTTGGTGAATTTGCACCGGCTAACCGAGCAGAACTCTGTGTAAAAGGGCTCAGCTACCCTGAGAGGCCTCAGTCAGGCCAGAGGTGGAGAAAGCCTTGTCTAGTTTCTAGTCTCAATTCCCAAGATCATCTGCCAGGAACTCAGTCTGGACAACCAAATCTCAGGTTTTTTATCAGAACCTGTGGTGATGTGCCAGTTCCAAGGAAGGTTATTCAAAGATTCAGGCTGGTACAGTTTTATTTTAGGGGAAGTGAACTTCTAGTTCATGAGATGCCACCTCTGGGAAAACGGCTTCAGGGCCAGTGGGTATGTGGTTATTCTCCCACTCAGCAATTGCTTATTGACCCAGGAGTCACAGAGACACCTCATTCCTGGGTGCTCACCCACTCAGCCACTATAGATGCTGAGTCTGGTGAGGGACAGAAGGCATCGTCACTAGGATACTTCTGCTTGTGTGTGTGCATGGTTATGAAGCAGGTTATTTCTGATATCAGGAAAGAGCTTCCAATGAAGGCTGTAACTTGCCACATTGGTTTCTTCATTGCCCATGTGCCAGGGCTGGCTAATATAATCTCAAACTCAGTTTATGTTGTTGGTTTCTTCCCTGGTATTATGACTGTCTTTAAATGCATCAAACACTATAGTTCAAAAATTGCTTCAGCAGCTACAAGCTGTTTTACAAAAGTGCTTTGAATTTTTTTCCTTTTCCTTTGTTACTCATATCAGATCTCGTGCTGGTCTTACTGGATCTATGACTTGAGCACAGTTTTTTTTTTAAAAAAAAGGGAGGTATGACCCGTTTGACTCCTTGTCCTTGACACTGTTCGCTTTAAACTTTTTAAATTTACCTTAAGGAGAGTCATATACAGCAGCTGAAAGGCATTTTCAGGAAAATGCACAGACTCAGGAAACTACTAATTCTCCTATGTGGATTAAAATTGACAAATTGGATAGCAGGGAGACTCCTCACTCGAGGAAAAGGCTATGTTTTTTTTTTCAACAGACAACCCCACCAAGAAACTTTGGGTCCCGTTTTGCATTCCATCAGGAGCCGAATTCATCTGCCTGCTTTAACTTTCAGAACTCTGCAGTTTTACAACCCTCCAAATTCCAGCCACAAGCCATCACCAAGTTGATTTCAGCTGGAAGCCACAAGGAAACCAGAGGAGGAGTTTGCATCAGAGGGCCTGCAGCAAAGGCCTCTAGCTCCTCTATCATATCACAAGGCCACATTAAGAGCATTCCTTGTATCCTTCTTTTACAGGTTGTAGAATGGAAAACGCCAGGACCCCATATTTTGGATTAATAATTCTTTACTTTTACCCTTTCCTTAGAATTCACAGGTGCCTCAGTTTCCAAAGGAGGAAGGAATGACTTTTAACAGGAACACCTTCTCATTTCTCTCTAGGATATCCATTTGTATTGGAGCTTTCCTCTGTCTCTTTATCCACAGGCGTGGAGATGTACCAAACCCCAATGGTCGAAGCCTCTAATAACTTTAAAAAGTATTTTTTCCAAACATAAGCTAGGTTGCACAGATATGACTGCCGGTGAACCTGACCAGAGAATGGCTGCATCCCTCTGCTGAAGGACTCCTGACAGAAGTTGTGATGCTCCTGTTCCAGTGCTCCCTACCTGATCCAGTACTTCATGAAATTCATCAGACTCCTATAGCTGCTCCTCTAGGACTCATTGCTGTGACCACTACTGCTGCTGCTGCGGAAACAATTCTTCAATTTTGATCCAGACACTTCATTTCTTCAGAATGGGACTAACTGACTCTCATCATTGGTGACTTGCCTCACCCTTGGACAGTGCAGGACAATTGGACGCTTTACTACTACAAGCACTGCTCTGGCCAAGGGTCGGACTGAAATTTTATTACAATTTATAAGACTGTATTGTGTTTGGAATTGTTCCTCTTTCTATTTCAAATTTTTGTAATTTTGTAAACAGAAAAGGGGGAGATGTTGGATATCATTGGTTTGTCCTTTCCCCTTGCCACTAGGAGCTTAGGTTTATCAGTCACACCCATCAAAGTGCTCCCAAGTCACTCCCATTCCTTTGTTTATCTGTAACCATTTCTATCAGTTTATCTGCTCTTCCCTTAATCAAACTCTGTTAATTGGTAAGGTCAGAACTTCCTAGGACACTGAATATTATAACATTGCCTTTCTCTCCTCTTTATGCCTTTTGAATAATTTACTTTAAAGCTATGTCTTTTTTGTATAGACACAAGAAGACAATATTATGTTTTTATAACTTAAGACTTAATTGGCCTCGATATTCCCTCCTGGGCATCTGCTTTCTCCACTTAAGCCTCAGTTGCCCTCAGTTCCTAGCACCCCAAAGTAGGGTCCCCGACGTGGGACGGGAAGGATCCAGGGCAAGCGGTGAGTTATGTGCTACCCTGGCATCGAGATGGGCCTGGCCAAAGTGCCTAATTCTTAACTATAAGTTAAGAGCTTGATCATAGACAAATGCTGTCATGATCCGATAGTAATTATGAGACTGGGACCCTGCCAGGGATAGGAAAGACTGATCTGGCCTGAGCACTGTAGTCTGAGATTGAGATGGCCCCAGGAGAGCAATTCTATAAGCTTTAATGCATCTCTTATTGTGTCCATACAAAATGATTAATATTATGAATTCTTATATGTTTGCTGGCTGAGGAGAAGAGAAACACATTCATGGGACTCTGCCCTTGGGTGGGTCTTCCTGCTGAAAGAGAGATTCTGTCCTAGTGAAGGCATTCCCCTAAGAGATAGAACTATACCCCCTATGGATTGTAACCACACCTTTAGATAAGCCCCAGGCTGCTGGGGGACGGGGAGATTTAAGGTAGCTGTATGAGGGGGCAGGGGGAGAGTTCCAGAGGAGAGTGTATAGAGGGAAGATTGGAATAAACTACAAGTGAGACCTACCATCTTGGCTCCGTTCCTTCCTTCGCCTGCCACATCTTCGCCATCAACCTCCCCGGGGTGGGGAAGCGGCTGGAGGCTACCGAACTCGGGTGGCGGGAGAGACAGCTGCTGCCCTAGGCCCTGTGCCTGGCTCGGTGCGGTGAGGCATCCCTTTCCTCGCCTGCGCCTTTTCTTTTTATTTTTATACAAATGCCAATAGAATTTTCTCTCCCTCTCCTTTTCTTATCCACTTCATTCCTCTCCTCCTTCTTCCTCTTTGTGAAACAAAATTTAAGCAATTTCTTATTTGGTCTACCACTACCCAGCACCCCATTGCTATTCTAGTTGGCAGCTCAACTACAGCTCTGTGCCCTTGGTGGAGCTCTCCAGGGTGCTGAATCACAAGTCACCAATGTTCTCTGATGGGATTCTTGGACCTGACACAAGCCTTATCTTATCCTGGGCTTTGCTACATCTGGGTTTTGTTTATCAGCACATTTTACTTTATATAAGTCCCAGGGTTAAAATTCCAACTGATTAAATAGGTGGAAGTTATGAAGATTTCCCCCCATTTTGCTCCAGTTTTCCAAGAAGAAAGTTTCATTTAGACGTGGATCTGGACTGTTCCATACTCATAAGCATCATAATTCTTTAAGAAGAAAGTGTTGGAGCAATCCTGCAATTTCAGGTTCATAATGAATTTGTCAGCTACTTGGAACAAGGACTTGACAATCTTAGGAACTTTACCGACCAAAGTCAGAGAGGATTCTGAATCAGCTCCAAAAGATAACCACATTGGCAGTGAGCTATAGTTGACTTCTGTTCTGATAATTTTAGGAAGATTTTAGTATGAGAGAGGTAAAAGATACAGTATCATAAATACATAGCTCACTTAGGTGTAGTACTAAAAACTCCCAAGCTCAGATCTACTAAAACTTATTAATAATAGCCAGAGATGGGAGGTGGGATCAAGAGTGAGAGAAATGGTGAATGGAAACTAAAGGTACAAGACTCCAGTTTGAAGGGAAATACCTCCTAGGGATAGAGTGTACAGTGTTAACAAAACTATTATATATTAGAAAGTTGCTGAGAGTAGATATTAAAATTCTCATCACAATGAAATTCAAGGAAAAAGAAATCTATACAAGGTGATGGATATTAACTAAACCCAGTGAGTCAATCAGCTCACAATGTATGTGTGTATCAAATCATAATGTCATATGCCTTAAATAACTGCTGTTATATGACAATTTAGCGTTCAATGAAACGGAAGGTGTTATAAGATAACATTGGTTTGTCCTTTCTGCCTTGCCATGGGGAACTTAGTTTTATTTGTTACTCCCATCACAGTGCTCCCATTCCTCTGTGTTTATTTGTAACCTCTTTCTTTGTGCTCTGTTAACTTGTAAATATTGCTTTTCTCTTCTCCTTAAGTCCTTTGTATAGGTAATTCAAAGCAATGTCCTTTTTAACAGGAAGACAGTTAATGCGATGCTTTTATAACTTGGGAGTTAATTGACTCCAAATGATATTCACTCCTGGGCATCTGTTCTCTCGTCTTACAGCCCAGTTGCCCTTATTTTCTAGCATCCCAAAAGCAAGGTTCCAACGAGGGACTTGATGGACCTAGGGCAAGCAGTTAATTACCATGGCATCAAAATAGGCCTGGCCAAAGTGCCATAATACTCAACTGTAAGAGCATGGTCATGGACAAATTCTGTCATGATCCAAAAAGTAATAACTGGAGTAGGATCCTGCTAGGGTTAGGAAAGATTGATCTGGCCTGAGCCCAGTAGTCTGAGATCTATAACGAGATGTCCCCAGGAGTCACCCTACAAGCTCAATGTATCTCTGTGTCCATACAAAATAACTAATATTAAGAAGTAAAATTAAGATGTTAATGAAGTTATTGGACTAAGAGGAGGAGAAACACCCCAGATGGTATTTCCACCCTTGAGCCTGATGGGTGATCAAGAAAGGCTTTTGATATGTTGATTGTGCTACCCCCAATGCTGGGGAGCTGGAGAGTGATAGATAATGGAGAAAGCAGGACAACAAGATGGAGCGTGGAGGGGGACAGAGGGAGAAGAAGGTAGGGGAAGAATACAGGAGCAGGCACGTGGAGAGATGGGAGATGCGGCTGCAAGATGGAGTGAGGAGAGATGAGAAGGAGAGGAGGAGAAGGGAATGAGGGGCACTGTGATGGGAGTAATCCAATAAACCTAAGCTCCCTGTGGCAAGGCAGAAAGGACAAACCAATGTTATCCTACGAGGGGCAAAGTAAAAAATTACAATATCAATGACAAAACCTAGTAAAGAGGCTGAACAGAGAGGCAGTATGAGAATTTGTCTCAGTACATTCTCAACTTTTCAGTTTTTATAATTGTTTTGTCACTTAATCCTCGCAGAGATTGCTGCAGCTTTTCTTTCTTTTCTTTTTTCTTGTTCTTTGTTGTATTGAATTGCCATGAGATACATAGTTACAAAGCTATTTATGATTGGGTTTCAATCACACAATGTTCCAACATCCATCCCTTCACCAGTGTGCATTTCCACCTTTCCACCACTAATGTCCCCAGTTTCCATCCTGCCACTCCAAGCCCCCTCCGGCCTCTATGGCGGGCACTTCCCCCCACCTCTCTTTCCATTTGGGAACTATAGTTTGGAATGCAGCTACTAAAAGGTTATCATCATATCTATCCTTTTACCTACTCTCAGCAATCAGTTCTTGATTAGAGTGATCATTTCCAACTATTATTGTCACAGTGGCCCCTTCTCTATCCTAACTGCCCTCCCTTGACCCATTTGTGGCAAACTTTAACCATGGACCAGTCCTCCTGGCTTCTGTTTCTAACATCTTTGGGTGTTAGTCTCATACTATGTGTTTTTATATCCCACAAATGAGTGCAACCATCCTGTCTTTCTCCTTTTGACTCATTTCACCCAGCATGATACTCTCCATATCCATCCATTCATAAGCAAATTTTGTGACTTCATTCCCCTAGTGGTTTCATAGTATTCCATTGTGTAGATGCACCATAGCTTCTTTATCCAGTCTTCTGTTCTCAGGCATTCAGGTTGTTTCCAGATTCTGCCTATTGTGAATGAGCATAGAAGTGCAGATGGCTTTTCTGCTGTATATTTTGGGCCACCAGGATATATTCCTAGAAGTGGTATTGCTGGGTCATATGGCAGCTCAATTTCTAGTGTTTTGAGTATTGCCCATATTATTTTCCCCAAATGCTGAGCCAGTTGGCATTCCCACCAACAATGAGAGAGAGTCCCTTCCGTTCCCCCCCCCTTACCCCCCTGCCACACAACAGCACCAGTACTGGTTGTTCTTTTTGATGTGTGCAGGGCATTGTGGTGTGAGATGATATCTCATTGTTTTGATTTGTATCTACCTGATGGTTAGTGTTGCAGAGAATTTTTTCATGTGCCTTTTGGCTATTTTGAAGAAGTTTCTGTTCATTTCTTCTCCCCATTTTTGATGGGTTTGGATTTTTTTTCTTGTAAAGTTCTACCAGTGCCTTATATGTCATTGATATTAACCTCTTATCAGATGAGTATTGACTAAGTAATTGTTACTGTGAGCTGTGTTTGTATCTTGGCTACCATTTCTTTTGAGATGCAGCAGGTTTATATTTTTTAAATTTTCATTATATCACCATGTGGAAAGATACACAGTTTTCAGGTTTATGTCTGAGTTATCCAATATTCAAACACCATCCCTTCACCAGTGCCCATATTCCACCACCAGAATCCCCAGTATACCCCCCGCCCCCCACCCCCCACTGTATAACTGATGAATTTCACTTCATTTTCTCTTTACCTTGATTACGTTCCATATTGCAAAACAAAACTCACTATTGTTGGAGTTTCCCCCCAAAAAAGACAGCCTTACAAAGGAAGCATTTGATAATTGGTTTTCCATTAAAAGATTGTATGTTTTCAGTTTTTAGAAAAGGTCACGCGGCCGCGCTAGCGGCCGCGTGGTTCGGATGTGTTCCAGTCCCGCAACCTGGAGCCGTGTTAGTTGCTGCTCAGTGTTGCCAGGGCTCCATTTGGAGAAGGCGTCCCAGCTGTACCTCCTCCATCTGGATCCCTGGTGTTGTTGGCCCGGATTCCGGTCCGGAGCATTTCTCCGGCCGCGTTGCTCACCAGACTGCCTGGCCTCTTCTCTGTTCAATGTGGCAAGATGGCGCCGAGGGTAGGTCGAGGGCATGACTTCCGGCGGCTGGGGCCATTTGGAGTTTGGGCTGGCGCTGCTCCACTCCAGAGATGCAGCAGGTTTAAAGTTTAACATAGTCCCATTTATCTTTGCTTCCATTTGATTGGTCAGTGGTGTTTCACTTTCGAAGATGCTTTTAGCTTCACTGTCATGGAGGGTTCTTCCTATATTTTCGTCCATCTACCTTTTGGTTTCAGGTCTGATGTTGATGCCTTCAATCCATTTTGATCTGCCTTTTGTGCATGGTGTTAGATAGAGATCTGGGTTCAGTTTTTCACATGTAGCTGCCCAGTTTTCCCAGCATCGCTTGTTGAAGAGGCTTTTCTTGCTCCACTTCATATTGCTCATTTAATAAAGTTAAATGGTCATATATTTGAGGGTCTGTATCATGATAATCAACTCTATTCCATTGATCTGACAGTTGTATTCCATTACAACCTTTGTAGTACAGTTTGAAATTGGGAAAGGTGATGCCTGTCATCTTTTTTTCTCCAAGGATTGTTTTAGTTCTTTGTGGGGATTTATTGTTCCATATGAATTTCCAAGTGTTTATCTATTTCTTTGGAAAATATCATGGATATCATTATAGAGACTGCATTGAATATGTGTAATGCTTTGGCATATATTGCTCTTTTCACAATGTTAATCCTCCCAATTGGGCTGGAGCAATAGCACAGAGGATAGGGTGTTTGCCTTGCATGCGGCTGACCTGGGTCTGATTCCTCCACCCCTCTTGGAGAGCCCGGCAAGCTACCAAGAGTATCTTTCCCACACAGCAGAGCCTGGCAAGGTACCCGTGGCATATTTGATATGCCCAAAACAGTAACAACAAGTCTCACAATGGCGACGTTACTCGTGCCTGCTCCAGCAAATCAATGAGCAACAGGATGACAGTGCTACAGTGCAATCCTCCCAATCAATGAGCAGGGGATGGTCTCCATTTCCTCATGTCCTCTTTCATTTCTTGGAGTACTGTTTTGTAGTTTTCTTTGTATAGGTCCTTCACCTCTTTACTTAAGCTAATTCCAAAGAACTAAATTTTCTGGGCAATAATTGTGAATGGGGGCCGGAGCAATAGCACAGTGGGTAGGGCGTTTGCCTTGCACATGGCCGACCCAGGTTCGATCCCTGGCATCCCATATGGTCCCCCAAGCACCGCCAGAAGTAATTCCTGAGTGCAAAACCAGGAGTTACCTCTGAGCATCGCTGGGTGTGACCCAAAAAGCAAAAAAAAATTGTGAATGAAGTTTTTGTTTTAATATCTTTCTTCTTTTTTATTATTCATATATAGGAAATCCATGGACTTTTTGTTATTGATTTTGTAACCACTGCAGCTTTTCTTGATCTTATATAAACCAAGCTAAAAACATTGGAAATCCTTAAGACCCAAACTTACCATCTTTTAGCATGATAGCATCATCCAAATTCTAAAATCATGGGGCCTTGACTCCTTTCTTGATGAAATCCAAATTAATATTATTATTTGTCACAATCTGATTGTCCCCAGAAAAGATGCAACACTGACCTGGAATTTATGATCTAGTTTCTAGGCACTCCCATATGTTGCCTCTCATAACTTCTACTGAAAATTATTATCCTTTAAACCTAAAGTGTCTATTCTCTAATCAGTGGTTAAACTTATCTTGTTAATAAACATTTTCCAGATTGTTTCTCTGATTGAAGATGTCCAATATCTTTTCACATAACTAAGAAAAGAGTCAGAACCCTGCCATTGCCTGTAAGCATGGTCTTCTAGTATGGCCCTGCCTGCTTTTCCCCCATCACCTGGATTAATGAAATTGCTTCCTTTCTCACTCACTTACTTCTTTTATGCTCTTGTAAAATCTGTTCTCATACAGAAGTGATTCTTTTAAAATATAAGTTAGATCATTTTACTCCTCAGTTCAAATTCTATCATATATTTCCATTTCACTTAGGAAAGATTCAAGTTTTAGGAGCTGAACAACAATATATTGATGGTAGGTCACTACAGTGATTGCACAGTGGGTAGGGCGTTTGACTTGCACGTGGCCAACCCAAGTTCGATTCCTTCATCCCTCTCAGAGAGCCTGGCAAGCTACCGAGAGTATCTCACCCGCATGGCAGAGGCTGGCAAGCTACCTATGGCATATTCAATATGCCAAAAACAGTAACAAGTCTCACAATGGAGACGTTACTGGTGCCTGCTCGAGCAAATAGATGACCAATGGCATGACTGTGCTACATGACAATGCTGCAGTGCTACAGGTCACTACTGACCTGGGTTCCACTCCCAGCACCATGTTTTGTACCTGAGCATCACTAGGAGTGATCCCTAAGCACAGAGTCAGGAGTACACTCAGAGCACTGCCAGGTATGTCCCCCAAACAAAAAAAGGTTCAAGTTTTTCATCTAAGGTCTTAGATGTAAGGCTCCTCTTCTCTCCTTTCCCCCCTCCTTACCGTGTTGTTCACACAGTCCTTAACTTAAGGGACTACTACTGTTCTAGGGCTGAGTTGATAGTGGAGTAGGCAGGGAACTTGCCTTGAACATGGCAAACCTGTGTGTGATCCCAGGCACCATACATGGTCCCCCTGACCCTGCTATGGTTGATCCCTGAGGACAGAACCAAGAGTAAGCCTGGAGTACTGCTGGCTGTGGCCTCCAAAAAATGTAAACAATAAAAAGAGACATCTGTTCTACCAACAGAGCTATCTCTCAATTGCTTAGATCTTCCTGTTAAATCTCCACTGTAGCTTAGTGGATTGTTAACATCGTGTCTCTTTTTCCAGTGTTACCTGATCTTTTATACTGCTTGGGTGTGGGAATAACATAGAGATACACAACAAATACTGTGCTGTTGTAAATTCAGGCCACTAATAAACCTCCTTGGAATCCACCGTTTGTTCCTACAAGTATGACCTCTGTTAAAATATTTGACAAGTTGGTTAATGAAGATGATCTTTGCTCTAACAGCAGGAAAACTGGACTGCGATGCAACTAGAATGTAAACAGGAAAGAGTTTTAGCTTTTCCTTTGTCTAAAAAGTCAACTTGCTATTTATTTTCCATGAAGCACTTATAAATTCACTTTGTGTGATAAACCAATCATACTAAATGCAAAAAAAATCCTTCCCGTGGAAAAAAATTAAATCTTTATGTTTTTGTTTTCCTGATAGACTTCCCTATTCAGTCAGAAGCATTACCCTAGGGATGCGGTGTGGTTCAGTGGCAGAGCAATACCTCACGTATGTAAGTGACCAGGTTCGCCCCCCAGATCTGCAAAAAACAAATCCACTAAAGAAACATTACTTGGGGCTGGAGTGATAGATAGCACAGCAGGTAGGGCATTTGCCTTGCACGTGTACAACAAGGGTTCAATTCCCAGCATCCCATATGGACCACCAAGCACTGCCAGGAGTAATTCCTGAGTTCATGACCCAGGAGTAACCCCTGTGCATCGCTGGGTGTGACCCAAAAAGCAAAAAAAAATGAATATATAAATAAAAAAACATTACTTTATGAACTTTAGGATGAGAGATTGTATATGAATCATCCCCTTTACCCCTATGAAGTTTACCAAAGTCACTCTCTCAGTGTGGGCATGGGAGGAAGATTTTCTGTAGCTCTTCGGGCTCCTCATCATTCATGAGTCAGTTGAATGGGTATAAAACATTCAGCAGTATTGGTGGTGGGGAATGTGCACTGGTGGAGGGATGGGTGTTTGATCATTGTGTGATTGTAACCCAGACATGAAAGCTTGGAACTATCTCACAATGATTCAATAAAATTTAAAAAAAAGTTGAGCAGTAAGGGAAAACGAGATCTCAAAGTCTATGCACTTTGCTCAGCAGAATCAAGATCCACCCTTAGGTCTGATCTGAGCCTATGAAAAAAGGAGCTTTGGAATTGAACCCTACGGTTATCTGGTTCCTATTTAGGTTAGGTACACAGCATATCAGAAGCAGGGAGGAGATGGGTGGGGACAGGGCTACTGAAATTAGATTCTTTGAGTGACAGCCAATTCAGAACCTGCAGAGCCAGCAGGGTTAATAGCAATAAAGTGGTTTGCAAACATTTAATGTAAAGCCCCAAAGACATAGTCATTACTGTCTAATCACTAAGCAATATTCAAGAGGATGATCTTGACTCATCAGAATAAAAGAGACATATAAAATAATAATCATGCAGTATCCTAATTAGGATAGAATGTAGCACTGTAGCACTGTCGTCCCTTTGTTCATAGACTTGCTTAAGCGGGCACCAGTAACGACTCCATTGTGAGACTTGTGACTGTTTTTGACATATCGAATATGCCACGGGGAGCTTGCCAGGCTCTGGCGTGCGGGCAGGATACTCTCAGTAGCTTGCCGGGCTCTCTGAGAGGGACAGAGAAATTGAACTCGGGTCGGCTGCATTCAAGGCAAACTCCCTAGCCTTTGTGCTATCGCTCCAGCCCTATCTCAGAATAGAATAATCCTAGAAATATTTCTACCTTAAATTGTTATTAAAAATCAAAATGTATGCAAAGTGTGTAGTGAAAGCAGTACATTATAGTGTTCTTTTGTGGGCCTGCTTATTGTTGGAATATGACTCCACAGTTATTACATAGTTCCCTGTACTTGGGTCAGTCTTCACTAGAAGGGTGCGGCATTCTTCTCATGTTCTCATTTAAGTAAGACTCAAACATCCTATGAGCTGGGCATACCCTTATCATAACCCTGAAGTGAGGAAGTTAGGTGTATTTGTGGGCATATTACCTACCTAAAATCATTCTTGGAGTAAATGGCAGAGTAAGTCCACGGAGCCCGAAGTCTTCTAAATGATAATCATGGTGAGGAGGAGTTAATCTTGTCTTTCTTTCCATGCCTTTGTGGTTTGGTTTGTTTTGTTTTGGGACCATTCCTGGCCATGCTCAGGCTTACTCTTGGTTATGCGCTCATGGACCACTCCTGGCAGGGATCAGGGAGTCATATGTGGCATCAGAGATAGAAATTGAATCAGCCAAATGCAAGGCAACTGCCTTCTTCCCTGTACTGTTTCTGGGGCCTTCCATTCATTGTTCTAAATGTGCTTTAAATGTCATTATGTTAAACCCAACTACACCCTTCTGCATTTCCCTCTGGCTTTTCTCCTGATTCTCTCTGAAACTTTGGCTCTCAGAAATGAGCACACTTCTCTAAATGATTATTTATAAAATACTTGTATTAGCAAAGTCTCTGATAGATCAAGATGGATTGACTTTTTGTTGAGCAATCAAGTTAGCTTTATAACTCATACGGTTATAGAATCCAAGGTCCAGGTGCTCACTCCTGAAAAGGTTAATACTTGAGAGACAAGATATGATGACATAAAAAAGAATTTATAAAAAGATTTAGGGCTGGAGAGATAGTACAGGGAAGTTAAGGTGCTTGCCTTGCATGTGGCTGACTCCTATTTGATCTCTGGCTCCACATATGGTACCCTGAGCACCACGAAGAGTGATCTGTGGGTATAGAGCCAGGAGCAAGCCCTGATAGCTTCCAGGTACAGCCTCTCCTGACTTGTTCTCAAAATCTGTTCCTGATTCCATGATCTGGGTACTTACTGCTCAAAGTACCCAGATCATGGGTACTTGAGTGACAGAAGTTGGTGGAGAAAAGCAAATTTAACCAGGTTCTAGCAACTTGGGAAACTGGTGAACTTATCCCCAAATCCATCTATAGTCAGGTTACAGATTGAGACTTAGAAATAAAAAGGAATAATGGAAGAATATGTAGTGAAGAAATTCAGTCATGTGGCTGGCTGGTTGGTGTCAGTGCTATTAGTTTGTTTCTGATAAAAGCCTTGAAATAATAATCTCTGTCTCTGGTAGCCTATGCGACAGCCTTCAGAGATACCTTTCCAGAGAACTTCACAATTGTTCTCTCCCATTTGTCCAAAAATGACTTTTGATTTAACACTAAACACTCATTTGAAAACTCTCCTTTGCATTAAGAAATTCAAGGCAAAGGCCAAGGGGGCTGGACAATGATAAGTATATATGTGGAGAAGAAAGTCGACTCTCTAATTCTTTCTCACTTACAATATTTAATGTGTAATTTCTATCACATGATTGGGCTGCTGTAATAATCCTCAAACTTGTTATTTGGTTTTTATCCTTAGCTTCTAAGTGTTTGGTTTATTAGTGAGCAGTGAGCAATCCTGTTAAAATTGTTTTTACAGCCCCCTTCTCTGCTTGAAGACCTCCGATATCTTTCCACATTACTCAAAGTAAAAGTCCTATAGTTTTCTATGGGATCATACTAGTGTGGCCCTCATTTTCTCATCATGTTTATTTTTTATCTCCTGCCACTTTCCCAAACAAACTGGGTGGTGGCCACAAAGACACGTGAAGTTCTTGAGACCTGCCCACATGCAGCCTTTTCACTCCCTGTTCCCTTGACCTGGATCTATTTTCCTCAGTAATCTAGATAGCTTCTACCCCTTCCTTCAGGTCATTGTTCAAATATCACCTCTCATCGTCACCTTTACTCTATAATTTGCCATCTTCCTTTCCTGACTATTATGAAGTTATACTATGTATCACCACTAACTTGTTTCTTCCCGTTACCTCACCTCTTATAAAATGAGAGTCACAGGAGATTTTCCTATCTTACTTCTTAAAGCATATTCAATATCTAAAATATTGTCTGTCATATCACAAATCACAAAATCCCCATTAATCGTCGATTTCTCGATCGGGCTCAGTAACCTCTCCATTTGTCCTTTTCCAGAGATCTTAGAAGTCTCTCTCGGCTCGACCCTCCCAATGATGTCGCACTGGAGGCTCTTTCAGGGTCAGGGGAATGAGATCCAGCTTGTTACTGGATTTAGCATATAAATACACCATGGGAAGCTTGCAAGGCTGTCCCATGCGGGCAGGAAACTCTCAGAAGCTTGCCAGTTTCTCCCAGAGGGAGAAGTAGGCTACAAGATATCGTGCGGCCGCTTTGCAGCCGCGTGCTTCTCGGAGTTTTGCTTTTAAGTCTCTGGGTGCTGACCGTTGATGGAATTACACACACCTGGGTTCCTCTGCCGGTATCTTCATGCATGAGCCCTGTCCGAACGTGTGGAGAGGGGCCTCCAGCATGGCTGTAGCTAGGTTCTGGTGGTCTTCGGCCGCCGGGAGCTCTGCTCAGGGTCGGGAGGGAAGCTGGAGCCCATCCCCTCTGAAGGGCCCCGGGGAAGGACAGCCAGGCATGAGGGCAAGAGACTCTCTGCATCGCTCTCTCTGGGAGCTCGCTTTTAAGTCTCTGGATGCTGAACATTGATCTAATTACACACACCTGGGTTCCTCTGTCTGTCATATAGTAGAAATAATTGTAAACTTAAGAGCTTTGTTTATCTGGTGCTTTGGTTTAGTTTTGGTTCTGATTTTTGGGCCACTCTTTCAGTACATGATGGATACGCCATACTTGACGCTTGATCACTCCCAGGTGGTGCTGGGAGACCAAGAGATAGAACCTAGAGCTGTTGCACACAAACCATACATCCAGCCCTATGAGCTATCTCCCTGGCCCTGAATTTAGGCTATTATTGTTTTTATCATGAATCGATTAGAAGACTGTTTAATACAATACTGTGTGGCCGTTTTAAGAAATTTAGATCAAGTTATAGAAACTAATTTTGTTAAATCATTTAATTGAAGTGAAAGATATACTAGGTCTCTTTTTTACAATTCTAGTCTTTTATTGTAAAGCAAATAGACATCAGCTGAATTATCTTAAATTAATATCTCAATATATGTATTGAGACCAGGGAAATATATTTCATTTTGATTGTTGTGAGAGCTGGAGTGATAGCACAGTGAGTAGCATGTTTGCTTGCACTCGGCCAACCCGGGTTTGATTCCTCCGCCCCTCTCGGAGAGCACAGGCAAGCTACCGAGAGTGTCTCACCCACACGGCAGAGCCTGGCAAGCTACCCATAACGTATTGGATATGCCAAAAACAGTAACAAGTCTCAAATGGAGACATTACTGGTGCCCGCTCAAGCAAATCGATGAGCAACAGTATGACACTGATACAGTGACAGTGATTGTTGTGTTAGGATTTCAGATGTCACACTTGTTGTGGTTCCAGGGGTCATTCCTGGCAATGTAGAGTCAAGGATGAAACTTGAAGCCACAGTCATGTAAGATTAGATGCTCTATTATTGAAACACA